>NC_086107.1:102207335-102909835 GCF_963921235.1 Mobula hypostoma
GCCCAGCAAAGGACCGCCTGCCCTAACTTTGGCAGAATCTGCAGGTCCTACATTGCCACTGCAAGTCTCATGTGCAACCAAGTCACTCTCAACCCCAAGGGACCAGCCAAGAGGAAAACTGTTTACATTGCAGCATAAAGTCCACCATCTATTTTCACTCAGGGATTATCACTGCTCCCTCTGCCTATCCTCATTCAGCTGCAGAAAGGGATACAATAGCCACCAGGTATGGAAATACTGGAGCTAATAGGAGTACCTGCACCACTGTCTTGGCTCAGACAGATAAATCAGATGACTTGTGTCTGCAGTTTAATCGGCACACCACTGCCAATTAAATTGTATTCCAATAAAAGTTTGTTTTCCCACAATTTTGGAGGAAGAGTGGATATATATTTTCTAAATTTCAAGGGTAGAGAAAGAGGAGGATATTGGATAGAATTACTAACCACTTTGTACCTTCTTTGAACAACTGTGATATCAGAATAACCAAGGGACAGCATATTCAATACTTGAAACAAGGAGACATACAAAACTAATGAAATAGAAAATATGTAATTACCTGCAAAAGACTATCGGAACAGCAGAAAGAAAACATACCTCCTTGTGCTTTTCCATGGTAGCATACAGTTTCTGGGAGAGGTCATTAGACACATTGGGCATCCCTGGTTTCTTCTTGTTACCTCGGCTCAGGCTACTCTTATTCTTGCTCGTTTTCTTGTTATTCTTTTTCTTTGCATTTTTGCTGTCTCCCTTTTTTCCCTGGAAAGATATAAATTTACAACTAGGGATTCATGGAGCAGCTCAGTTTGGAATGATGGCACATGAATCTCAATGTATTAAGAGTTAAAAATAAACGTGGACTGAGATGTTAACTGTCCTGTGCTATCACCAGTGGGATCATCAGTTGATCTGCCACCTGTCTTCAGGAGTTTCGGCCCGCTTATGATCAAGACTCCCTCGAGGTGGTGGGCCAGCAGTGCTAAAGCACCACCTCCCACTGGTGAGTTTAAAAACTTGGCATCTGCCTCTATCAGAGTTTCATCCAACAGATAGTCTGCTCTTCAGGTGTCTATGCAGCTACTAATAAAGCTTTTTAAATCTTTATTTAAGCTGTTTACATTTAATGGCAGTGGACTGGGTATTCCAGTGTTCAGGGCTGCTAGATCAGCTGTGGACTGGTCCACAATTTCTGGGTGGCAGACTAGATGGACAACAAGACAGGTTTGTATATCATAGCTTGAGATTACTCATATATAAACTATGCTATCTTGTTATCTTTTGAAGACTCCTAGACCTTACATTAGTTTTATTTAGAAGCCTATTTTAATTTAGCAAATTCAGATTCCTACCAAATGGGAAGCCACCTACGCTTTCCTGTGTAAAATGCAGTGCATTACTGCCCTAAAGTCCTCCATCTCGTCAACTTCCAAATTGTTTTATGAACACAGTTCACTAATTTGCAAATGAGCCCTGTGCTTATTTGGGGACACCAAATCAGCACAGGGCTGCTACTGTATTTAACTATAAATCAAACATCTGATCCCAGCAGTGTAGCTAGAGGACTTATTGTAGCACATAAGGGAGCTCAATAAAAATTAATGACAAAGTTTTACTAAACTCCTATCTGAATACATAATTACCAATACTTCAAAGAAGGGTGGGTGGTTTATGTATCAAGTATATCAAGTGAATAAAAACTCTGGAAGTCGAGATGATTCGGAAATGCTTTTTGTGATCAGTCTAATGGTTAACAAAATAATTAACATCAATACTAGAAAGAACTCTTGCCCTTTGTAACTTACCCCAGCTACCCCATGGAAATTCCCAAAAGCACTGCACAATGTTCAGAATGGCACAACAGATAGGAATCACTCAAATACCTGGAGATCAAGTGTAATTTCCCTTTAGTGGGCACATGGGAAGAGGAATTATTTTTCCCTTCAAGTTTAATTCCCCCTCTTTAACTTACTTCACTCTTGCAATTTTTTTTTCATGGCTGGTGCATTTGCTGAGGCACCTACACATGGTATTTTATGTGCACTTCAGTTTATATGAGCAACAACTTACATCTGTGCTCTCACTAGAAGTGTTGTTTTCCTCTCTCTTACGCTCTTCTTCCTCTTGTTCCAATTCTTTGATACTTTCTTCCAACACATTAGGCCAAAAGTCACCTTCAAAGTATGGCAACTCTTTTGCACTCGTCAGTCTGTCTTCTGTTGCCTGCTTAAATATATCCTGCAAGAGAAAAATACAGTATGAGTGCACCTATTGCATATTATATTATTTAGTAATATAACTACAAGGTGTAATACAAAAATGCGAACTAATGTACAAACTCTTATTTTACTACTAACATGTTTTCAAATAAGATAGCTTATGCTCATTGGAGAGAACAATATATCACCTGATATATGGGTAAAGAGTAGGGAAGACACCTGCGACAAGGTATACCCATTCATGGGGAAGACTTCGGGAGTAAACCCTGAGGGAAAATTCCTGAGTTGGAGTCCTTAAGGCAGCCCTACGTTGAGTTCAATGCTGACTGGCAACTCCTGCAATGGTCTCTGCCATTCCTTTGGATTTATTGGGTACGTGGAGAGGGGGAGCTTGCTGCATGGGCAACATCCATGGTCAACCCTGACCTATGAAGGCCTACAAAAAATATTGCCATAATTTGGTAATGGTTATAATGGGTGCACGTATAGTATGAACACATTAAAAAAAAACTGAAAACAATCTGAGCAGACTAGCCATTTTCAATTTAGCAGGCCTCTAACATTGGCATTCCACTGATATCAGTGGTCGGGCCTTGGACATTTAAAGATATTTTAGTAAGTCCGATGAAGAGGCCAAATACATCCAGATGGCAGCCAAGGAAGTCAAGTGCAAATAATGAAATTTTCAAATGGATACAGACAAGGTTAAAGTATGAATACAGGAGACAATGGCTAAAGTGCGATTAAATACAAGGGTAACCATTTCAATGATTTTTCTTTGTAAATAGTGTGATGTAATGTTTTGGCTTCCATACTAAGAAATAACATTATGCAAGATTTGAAAAAGACTTGGCAGGATAGTTACAGACAAGATAAAATCTGCAGATGCTGGAAATCCAAGCAACACACACAAAATGCTGGAGGAACTCAGCAGGCCAGGAAAAAAGTATAGTCAACATTTCAGGCTGAGACCCTGTGGCAGGACAGTGACAGAGATTTTTCTCCTTGCTGGAAAATCTAGAATGCCAAGTTAAAGGTGAATAAATCAGTCATATAGTTGAGATTAATACATTTTTTCCATCATTTGAGTGTAAGGCTGCTGGATATTTTGATTTGAAATGTATTAATGGATTTGGGAGAAGAACTGATCTGACATAGAAGATCAACCAGGATCTTCTATCAAACCATAGAACAGATGATCAGATTGTTCCTATTTGCATTTCCTCAGTTTCACCCACTTCTCACTTGGTCTAGTCATTTGTGAAACCCTTGGACATCTGAGCTGCTTAAATGTGAGCGGTGCTGGCAAGACTGGCATTTGTTACCCATCCTGAATTGCTCTGAAAAGATGCCACCTTAAGCCACCACAGTCCTGATGGTGGTAGTTTATGGGGATGAATGCACTCCCACATCTTTGCTAAGTAGGAAGTTCCAGGATTTAGACCCAGTGAAGATGAAGGAATGGAAGTGGGAGTTTCCTATCCTTTGAGTCTGTCCTTTAAAGTACTCCCAAGCATTTGTTTTAAATAATTTTGTTATTTGTGGCCGAGTATTCAGTTTTATCCATGCAATTCCTTTCCTAAGAGCTTTTAACACTCTCCAAATATGATGTGCTTTCCTGAACAAGCTCTGGGTTGGAGAGCCATTTTTTTCCCCCACTTAAAATTCAAACACCAAAGAGCATTTTTCTACTTTAAAGTCCCAATACATATAGAAATAATAGTAGCTGGAAACATGCATCCATCCCAATGAACCACTGGCTTTCGGTATCATTATGGCAAAAAATACCATGCACAATACCTTATAATCATGAATAATTCGCTCCGACGCTGCCTTGTCCAACATCTTCTTGTACCACTCCTGCAGTCTTTTGGGCTTGGGGATTTTCTGATCCAGTGGATGGCAGTGAAAAATATAATCATCACCTTCACTTGGAGGACAAGCCCAAATATGCCCTGCTGTGTATCTGGATCGGATTTAAAAAAACATGAAAAATGTAAAGCCAGTTTAGGACATCAATATAAACAAAAATTACTTACGGAAACTTCATAATGGTTAGCTCTCCCACCCACCCTGCAAAAGGGAACGTGTATGCTATATAGTAGACGGTTAGAAATAAAGCAATTTGGACACTGGGCACTTCCACCTGGCTAGTCCCTTTATTAGATATGTAACCAGGAACCATATGTTACTCTTTTAAAATCAAGAATGTTAAATTCAAAGCAAGTGGAAATAGAGTAAGTGCAAGACTAAGGTTTCAAGAAAAGACACCAAATGATAAATAATAATTATTTTTGGAGCATTTCAGTTTGATCTTAGCTACACCATGCAAACACTTACCCTAACTTTCTTACATATTCTAAGTATCCAATAAGAATTTCATGATAGACAGCTGTTCTCAGACATCGAGGGCGGAAGAAATGTACACTATCGAGGTATGATATGTATACACGTCTGCAAGGAAAAAGAAATCATTAAGTATCGTCAAAGGAAAAAAATATTCAACATTTTCAAAAGCACTAAAACTAATTTGAAAGTTACAGTCCCCCACACTAGTGGTCTTCATCAGTTGATGTATTGTGAAATGTACTGATATTCGAAGCAAGAAAGTGAACATTAATATAATAAATCCATGACAACAGGACACTTGGATGTTATAGAAGAAATCAAGTTGTTCAAAAAACGATTTACAGACTCAGAGACTGCAATAAACTATGAAGCAGGGTTCAACTGGAATATTCTCAAATTTTCAGGAATTCTAACTATTGTGTGACTAGAAGTGAATGAAACAAACTACTGTACTTCTACAATCAAACTTATCCCCTCCTTCCCCACACCAATATGAACCATTTTTTGTTTTGAAAGTTTTCTTTTCAGTAATTTATTTAATTTAAAACAAACAACATCTAGATTTGCACTCATCAATCCTACCTTCTAAAGGGAACATTCATAAGTGGCAATTAGGAAAAATACCCTCACCCTACCGAGTAGCAAATGAGGTGACAAACATCATAGTAGATCATTTTCTGTTGCCTAAAAGGTAATAATTCCATGTGTATACTATTACAAAATAACCAGAATTACCTTTGATTGGGTGGAGGACAGTCAGAACCATACTCTTGCACATGCATGCCGAAGAAACATACATCAACACCATCAATCTCTTCAAAGGCAAACAAAGCTTTCGTTCGATAAGGAAATGACTCTGCCATCTCCCCATTATCAACAAACCTGTAAGTGAACACCAAGTAATTAACATGTTTAAGCTTTGGAACTGCATCTTCAACTTATTGATATACTGATATTGTTATGAAATTTAGCACATGGATGTCATTCAGAATCAGCTTTACGTCCCTGTTACCGTAGGAGCTCCAGGGCACAAAGTAGATATAACTAGATGCAACATTTAGTATTAAATCTTTCAATACTCCCGACCACAGACTCAAATGCATTCCTTGTAGAAAGGACTAAATTTTCTATTTTAACTGATAATAAAAGCACTGAAAATCTTTTGAAAAATGTGAACTTTTTTGAACAATAAAATGTGAGCTTCATACAAAGGTATACATTGGGATAAATCTAACATCCACCATCATTTAAGTTCTATTAATTGTTAATTTTGTCATTTGAGATAACAAATTATTTCTGATATTTTTTCCACAGTTAAAATTTAACTAAGTATCTCTGTAATACAACAAAAGTCCGCCTATGTGGCAAATTTTAGCTCATATATTAATCACGTAGGGAGTTTTAGTACAGATCTACACAAAACAAGTTGGTCTCTGGAAGCTTTAACCATTAAGCAATTCCCCAGTTTATCAGTCGAGACCTTATTCTTTGTTAAAGTAAACTACTGTGCCATGCCAATGGTTTTTGAGACTGCCTGAAGGAAGCCATTAAACTGGAGGAAAAGAATTTTAACAAGGACTAAGATCTTGCTCTAAGAACTAGAATTCGATTGTAAACAAGGTGGGTCAACGTAAACCTGATTGGATGAGGACTAACCAATCAGGGCTGACTGACAAACGGGGGTATAAATACTACCGGACCAGACATGCCCAGGCATCATCCCCGATAAAGACGGCAGTGTTTATTATCGAAAATGTTGGTTAAAGTTGATGCCTGTACCCGGCTGGAAGACTGAGAAGAGTTTATTCAACGTCAATGTTGTAGTTAAGGGGGATATGTGTGAAATATTTGATAGGATAAGCAAGGTAAAGGTATTAAATATTTAGGGATTTATTATTTTTGGACATATCACCACATCAAGATGAAATATATTCCAAGTTGTGATAAGCAGTAAAGGAGGGAATTCTGGAATTTATTCCTCCTTGACCAGTGTTGCCAGAGTTCTGGAGGACCATAATGGTTATCTTATTTTAAAAGTGAAGAGGGCATAAATAAGTAAATACAGTAGTAAGCAAACTACTGAAACCATTTTTGATAACAGCAGTGACTAAGATCTGCCTGACAAATGTTTTCAAGAGGTAACAGAGATGGTTGTTGATACCAGTGTATTTAATTCAATATTCATTAATTTCCTCCTTACTCATTTTTTTTTGTAAAATCTACGAACTTATTTGAGATATCCCCAAAATCCAAATCTAACTGATTAATACAAACTATAAACAGCAATGACGCAGGTACTGAACCCTGTCAAATCCACTGGAAGCAATGGATTTGCATTAGTCATCAACCAGTACCTTTTATTTCCTACCATTCAACCACTTTTAAACACAATTTGCTACTCTCCTTTGATTTTCTCTTAGCTTTCTTTTTTTTTTGACTGACCGGTCAACTGGGACCTTGCTAAGATCCACGTACATCCAGCATTTTATTCCCATTCAGGCGACAACAAGGAAGTTTTAAAAAAACAGATCACCCAAATACAACCTTTGCTGAATAAAACCACTTTCTATTAAAACCTTGTAACATCACCAGTGCCTGCTTCAAAATAACCATGCTAAATTAATTCCAGCATTTCATCCTTCATCTGACTGGAATGTTTTACTAATGTGACTCATTAAGGTTAATTAGGGATGGCCAATAAACACTGGCCTTGCTGGTGCCATCCAGATCCTGAAAATGGATATTTAGAAATAAAGACAGTTCATTTAAAACACTTGCCTCCACCCAATTTCTTACCCAGTGCAGCATACCAAAAGGCACTAGTTCTCAAAAAATACAGAATTATTACCACTTTGTTAAACTGAAAGTCCATCACCATTTTTAGAATGACATCACACAGAACAGCTTCTTCTGCTTTACTCAAAAATTTCTTCCACTTTTGATGAAGCTCAGTTACCAAGTCCCAACTGCAATGTTTCTACAAATGTATCATGCTACCTCTGTCATGTTGCTGATGTGTTTGTTATAGATATCCTACATATAAAACCAGTTGTCATTGTATATGCATTTCAAATGAAGCTCCCTCCCCCATCCATTTTAGAGATAAAAGCTTTAGTGCAGCTGAGACCCTCTCTTACCTTGCCTTCATTCCTGGCTTGACTTCCACAGTTTTATCTGAACTGTGTACCACCCGAACAGTGCATTCGCCAGCCTCCGGATGATTCTGCCTGCGGAGGAAGTCGTTAATACGAGTTTCTAGGTAAGCACCCAGCTTAGTGGTTGGTAACCCTAAGGAGAAAACAAAAAGTTTTTGATGTAATGTTATGCATTCTTCCTTACTTTTAATATTACACTTCAGTAAAAAAAATTAAAGGCATCAGATGCACACTAACCTACGCTGTAGCCATACCATAGCCAATGTAAATCATTACAATTCCTTTTCAATGCTTAAAGTCCAAAGTAATTTTATTATCAGAGTACATTTATGCCATCCTACACTACCCTGAATTTAATTTTCTTGCAGCTTTTACAGTAAATACAAAAAACAATAGAATCGAAAAGCTGCACACAAAGATGAACAATTAATGTGAAAAAAAATTGCTTGCAAGCACAAAAAAAATCCAAAATATTAATAAACAAATAGAGAACTAAGATGTAGAGTTCTTGAAAATGAGTCAAGATGTTGTGGAATCAGTTCAATGTTGGCAGTGAGCGAAGTTATCCCCTCTGGTTAAAGAGCCTGATGGTTGAGTAATAACTGTTCCTGAACCTGGTGAACACAGTGAATGCTGTTTTATTTATTCTTAATTGTCTCCACCCAACATGCATCACAAATAGAAACCACTTTCTAGAAAAATCATTTCCACAAGTTATTAAGAAATGTGCATCACTGTGAGCCACTATGACATACTAATTATAATGGAAAATTTATTCTGAGGCTAAGCTGAATTGCCTATTTCTGTAGGTGGTGAATATGGGTTACTGATGTACCATGTTCAGTTGTTAAGATGTGCAGTTCGCTATCATCTCCAGACAGTGACAGGAGTAGAAGAGATGGGGTCACCAACATCTCCAATGACAGGGACAAAATGTGAAAGTTATCTTGCTAAGCATCTTGTAATGGACACAGGCATTGCCAGCAAGCATGGCATTATTACCTCATCCCTAATTAAACACAAAGTGATGGCGACTTGTCTTCTTGAACTGCTGAAAATACTTCCACCAAGTAGTTTGGTAAACACTTCCAGGATTGACACAATAAAGTGATGAAAATCTGGCTATCTATTTCCTTATCAAGAATGAAAGTGATTGCTCCCAACCACTGAATGTCAATATTAGGTTATTACACTCTCATTGGCTGACACAGCTGTGACACGGATGTTAGCTGTCTCTTTTTAACTAGGGACTGCATCATTTGAAGAGGATTGTGAATAGAATTAACAGTGCACATTCACCAGCACTTTTGACTTCATAATGGAAGCAGGTTATTAATAAAGTGGCTGATAACGGTCATGATGTGCAGTAATACACCTCCAACACCACGTTTTCCTTTGTGCCAGATATGACTTTATCCACTGGAGTGATTTCCCTTGTTGCTTACAGGCCCCAGTTCTACTGGGTTCCCTGATGCCACCCTGGGCCAAAGGCTTCCTTGATGTCAAAGGGAGTGACTTTCTATCTTTGGGAAGCTCAGATATGGATAAAGGGCACATGCTTTTGAAGGATAGTTGCTTTTTGAGACATTGTTTTGTTAGCCCATCCAACAGCTTTTAAAACTGCATTGATTTTACAAACACTTTTCACCAAAAAAAGTCTACTTACTTTTTGCACAGAATTTATTTTCTTTTCTTGTTTTCCCAGTTTTCTTTAAACAGGGATCACAAACAAAACTGCAAGAAGCAAGAGGAGACTGGTTAGACAGACTTGGAAATTAACAGTATAATTAAACATATACAGATCTCTCGATGTAACGGTGTTCTACGTTTTAGGAATGGCTTCTTCTCCACCATCAGATTTCTGAATTGTCTATGAACACCATCTCAATACTTCCTTCTCTTTTTCCACTATTTATTTATACTTTATATATTTCTTATTATAACACACAGTAATTTCTACATACTTTGCTGCAAGATAACAAATTTCATCACTTACATCAGTGACAATGAATCTAATTGTGATTCTGATGCCAATGAATTGGATTCTGATGCAAACTGAAGTTATTATTTTCCATTACCAAATCAGGCTCTGAAAATGTACAGAACTAATAGTTTTATCCGTGAAGAAGCCCATATTAAGGTAACTCTTTGACTGTGTTAATCTTTCACCATAAAGATGACAATCTATCACAATAAGATTGTTCAAAATATCTCCAGTTTGCCAGTCTTACAACTATTATGTCAGCAGGAATTAATGGTTCTAGAGCACATTTTGTGATCTCAATCTGGTTGACCAAATCACACTCTCCACACTGCAGATCAATTCAAAGAATTTGCTCTTCAGCCCACTGAGTTCACACTGACCATCAAACACCCATCCACTCCAATTCCATCTTATTCTCCATGTATTCCTGTCTAACTCACTCCACATTGTATCACACACTTACACACAAGGAAGCAATTTACCATAATGTGGGAGAAAAACAGAGCAAACAGAGAAGACCCATGCAGTAGCAAGGAAAAATGTAAACACCAAACAGCTAAAAGCAAGGAATGAACCCAGCTTGTTGGAGCTGTGAGGCAGCACTTCTACTAGCTGTGCAACTGTGCCTATCAGTATCATTAAGTGAATGGTTAATGTTTAAGGCTTGGACTTGTGACGAGCATAAACTTTCAATACTGCCCTCATCTTCCTCAATCCCATCCCTCCCCACAGAAAATCCAAGTTTTAGCAGCCACATAGGGGCTCATGTAACACTATTACAGCAGTAGTGACTGCTGTCTATGAGGTGTGTGTACATTTTCCTTGTTATTGCATGGGTTTCTTCTGGATACTATGGTTTCCTCACACATTCTAAAGACACAAGGATTAGTAGGTTAATTGGTCACATGGGTGTAACTGAGCTGGAAGAGCCTGCTACCATTTCATATCTTAAATAAATAAATAAATAAAATCAGTAAATTCTTGGCCAGGAAACAGACTAAGAATTCTGTTTCACGTGAACACTCATCCCAAGAACACCTTTGGGAAAAAAATGTCAGATTTCTCCCTTCTCCTTTTGCCTTTGTTAGGCTCTACTTAAAGCCCTAACCACATTGCAGAAATACTTTAAAATATTTATCTTTGAAAAGATGGGCAAAATTGAGCATTTTCCTTTTTACTTTTTGGTGCTTGCAGTAATAGGCAAGACACTAGGAATGGTAGTTAGCCTATATTGATCTCACTGTCACATATTTCCAAAAGCAACAAAGTAAGGAGGACCCACTGGAAAAGGTCAGGTGTAGATTGACCCTCCAGATTGAGTCAAAGTCTTTGGGTCCAAGTCTCATGTGAGTTCCAAGCACAGAAACATGATGCTCAGTGCAGCACAGTGCACTGTTTAAGATTCTGCATTTAGATTTTAAACTATGGCTCAAATGAATGTAAAACAGCATACAATAATATAGGGCAGGCACCTACAGCTTCTGAATTGACACTTACTTTCAACCAATTTCACAGCAAGACAATGACCCCAAGCATAAAGCCAAAGCTACACAGGAATGGCTTAAAAACAAAAAAATTAATGTCCTGGAGTGGCCAAGTCAGAGTCCAGACCTCAATCCAACTGAGAATTTGTGGCTGGATTTGAAATGGGCTGTTCACTCATGATCCCCATGCAATCTGATAGAGCTTGAGCAGTTTTGTAAGGAAGAATGGGGAGAAATTACAGTGTCCAGATGTGCAAAGCTGATACCTATCCACAGACTCAAAGCTGTAATTACTGCCAAAGGTGCATCTACTAAATACTGATTCGAAGGGGTGAACACTTATGCAATCAACTATTATATATATTTTATATTTGTAATTAATTTAAATCACTTTGTAGATCTGTTTACACTTTGACACGAAAGATTATTTTTCTATTGACCAGTGTCAAAAAAAGCCAAGTTAAATCTACTGTGATTCAATGTTGTAAAACAATATAACATGAAAACTTCCAAGGAGGTGAATACTTTTTATAGGCACTGTCGGTCACCCAAACATTATATTCTCCAAAACAGCAAAAGAGCAGTCTCCAAACTTAGGGAAAATGCAAAACGTAAAAGGCATTAATTCACATGCAGGAAACCTTTCTTGAAAAAAAAACACACCTTTAAGTAGTACAAATAGCCTACATGCATGTTCCTATTTATATATTATACAACTTACCCTGAGGGCCAAATAAGCTCATGGTGAAGGACGCAGATCTGATGCATTTTCCGACCACATTCAATACATTCAACAAATCTGGAGAAAAATGATACCGATGTCAAGAGTTTATAAAGTAGCAATGTGCTTGTTAATTACTTTGCACCCAGAGAAAAGTAGGGTGGTGGGAGGGTAGTTGGGTGTTAATGAAATATATGGTTTCTTTAGAGCACTATGATTCTTAGAGAGAAAAAGGGATTAAGCTTTTTTTTTTGCTGACATGCTTTTCATCGGCACATCAGCAAAACCAACTAATAAATTAGACATCTATTCATTTGACAAATGGTTTAAAATGAGTAACAGGATTATTTAAAAGTTCGCAAAAGACTACGTTTTAAAAAATTATTACCATAAACCCATTTGTCACAGATTCTCAAACAGGAAATAGTTACTAGAGAAAATTAAGTCACGTACATAAAAATCTTATCAGAATTCAATCTCAGATCAGATAATTGTGGATCTATGATAAGCAACTTATACAAAGTTGTCTACCTTAGTTGTACAAAATTTCCAACCTCAGCTGATTAACAGGTACATTAGCAGAAACTTGAAAACGAAGCAGCTTACAAAAAGATGAAAAAGACACAGGAAACAAATCACAACTATAAGAAAGTTGACTACAAGGATTAGAGGTCCAGGATAATGTCAACAACAACCCAATAAAACAAGGTCTTCATAGAACATTTACATTTCAGGGTCCAGTGTATCATTCTTCTTCTTTGAGAATTGTTCCTTTGAAATAGTCCTAAAAGAAATAAAAATCTGAAGATATAGTAGGATGCAAGAGATAGCACACAGTCATGAAGTTTAGCTTGATCATATCAAAACAAATGGATTAGATTCTAAAATACTGCACTGCAGAATGACTTGCTACACCACAGTCGCAAATCAATGCAACTGGAACAGACCCTTCTACTGCCAGATTATGACTACCTGCCAAGGACTTCATTTTGTTTGGAGATGCTGAAACAATTTTTTACAATGCTTTCTAAAACAAATATAATAAAAGATTCTAATTCAATTTTTGATGTACAAAATTGCTTTTCCCATGTTTACACTAATTTTACTGCAATTTCATTTATTGATTTTCATTCAATCATCAACCCATATCTTTGGCTATATGGAACTGTTGAGAACAAAATTTATTTTACCTGCAATAAATGCAGAAGTAAAATGGCTTTTGCTAGTAAAATGAAAACAGTATCTTTTAAATGTCTGCATTATTTGAAGATATACTTACGTTTGAGGCTGTGAAGGATCATCACCCAGGGAGACAGTTTCTCCCTGGATCTCATTGAAGCATTTCTCACAGAAGTGATACCTGTTTAAAATAAGTATCTGGGTGATGCTTTACATTTATAACCTTATGAACAGAGGTTAAAAATCAGCTTAAGCAACAAGAAATAATAGTTTTCTCAAAGCTTTATTTTCTTAACTACAAAACTTCAGTGGGGAGAGTTTATGAGATGACAAGTTTAGAAAACAGAGTTTAGTGTTGTTTTTAGTTTAAAATAAGTGAATGACAAAATGGGACCTGGCATATTTATATTACAAATTGGCCACAATTATAAGTTTGATTATTTTGCTATGGTTTTACAACAGGAAACATTAACCTGGAGAGGGTACAGAAAAGATTCCAAGGATGTTGCCAGATTGGAGAGCTTGGAGCGCTGGTTGGTCACAGTCTTTCTCCCCTAAAGTGGAGGAGGGCTAAAACTAGAGAGCATAGGTTTAAGGGAAAGAAGGCAGGTAAGATTTAAAGGGAAGGGGACCTAAGGAACAATTTTTTTCTACACAAGCTGGGTATATGGAATGAACTATAGGAGGAAGTGATAGAGTACAATTACAATGCACAAGATACATTTGGCTTGGAAAGATTTAAAGGTGTATGGGCAAATCACAGAGATATATGGACTAGCTCAGGGTGGCACCTTGGTTGGTACGGACATTTTAAAAGAATTAACAGTTGGGCTGAGGGCCTGGTTTCATGCTGTACGTCTCCATTATGAACTAAAATAAATAACTAGATCCATGTGTGGACAAACATCATTTTTACCTATATTCTTTTTGAAGTTTCAGAACTACAATGTTCAGATAACATTGATAGGTCCAGATAAACAATTACACAGGATTTAACATACCAAGACATTCTTATATTTCAGGAATCTCTCAGTTCCACTCTTGTGTTTGAGTCCAGATTATGTACTGACAACCTAGAGTGTGACTTAGATGTTTCAAGATATGTTACAACTGACATTTCAGTTGAGGATGTTTTTCTTCAGCTGGTTGGAATAGTTGAATAATTCTATCATCAAATATGCACAATATGTATACACAATACATAATTAAAAGTAAAAATTCTGCACAGGTAACAGTCACTAAGATAATTTACTACAGTGAATCCAAATGTCATTTTGGAAATATTTTAACATGCATCAAATTACTCATCCAGAGACCATTTAAAACTGGTTTCAGATGGTATGCATAGAGATTTCATTTTTAAGTACTGTAATTCTCAACAGCTTTAATTTTTAGTCATTTGTCCAATTACATTTAATCAAAAACATCAAAAGCATTTTGAAGGCAAATGAGATACTTATGAAATAGTGTACAAAAAGAATGCAGACACTGAAATAAAGAGAAAATAGTCAAAGCACCCAGCAAGTCAGAAAGCATCTGTAGAAAGAGAAAGTCAATTTTCAGATCTGACCATTTATCAGTTCTAAAGGGCCTCAGAATTGAATCATTAACTCTTCTGCTTTCCACAGTATACAATTTGGATTATATGCTCATAACCAGATTGGATGATGTTCTTATAAAGACCAGAAAACAAGGTCTTGTAAAAATATCAATAAGTGATTTATTTAAAATATGGAAGCCACTGTCATACCTGTTTTGATAACTGTAATAGGTAGCATCCCGAGGGATTGTACATAACTGTTTCCCATAGCAACAGAGGGTTTGTGGAGAAAATTCCAGCTGCAAAGAATAAAAGAAAAATGATTATAGCTTACATAACTCTTCAAAACAGCAGAAAGGTTGCTGCTTTTTGTTCAAATGCCATAGAATCTTACAAATCTATAATTTGCTTTTTGGTGCAGTGTTCATATAAGGTCACTAAAGTGCCTGCTGCTCAGCTTCATAGCTTTGTGTTAATATTTCCAGGTAACAATTTATTCCTTACTTAATTAACATATCTAAGCATTTTATTTTTTTTTACTTGATCCAATGAGAAAATCTGATTTTTAAAAAATTACTGATGGTGGCAAGTATTTTGCTAAGTGGTCATTTATGAACAGAAATCGGAGAACTGCAAACTATATATGCTACTTTTGTATCCTTTGAAGAAAATTGAGCTCCATGTACAGATATGAGTATTATCGGGTTGGGGGAGGATGTGAAACATTAGATGGCAAAAGTACGATAAAGAGCATGAGTTTATACCTTACACTTCTCTATCTTTCCTTAAGTTGAGAAATACTAATTGCTCCTGAGCCAGAGATTTTTTAAATGTTGCTTCATACCTGACCAATTAGAAACCTCTTGTTTTAACTTTCCCATCACAAAATAGGGTACAAGCAATAAATGGCATGCCAAGTTCAGTACGCTCAAAGTACCGAAAAAAAGTTTGTTCAGCTTAGAACAAATCCCTCATGTGCTTATTACCAAAAGATGGATATCTACATCAGGATTTGAGAACTTTGGATAAACTCAATGTAAGCAACAATAACTACAGTGAGTGGAAATACTGCACAAATGGAATGAATTTGAAAATTTTTGAATTTGGCAATATGGAAATTTAAGACACAAGAGGGATTGGAATAAAAAGGCAGCATGAATTCCTGCTGCAGATGATTTGCCTTCATACATATAGAAACATTTAAAAAGAGAGAAGTATAATGTATGATATAAAAAGTATGGTCACACCCATTTTAAGATTGATCGCAAAGTTAATGTAACAGGAAGTCTGTCTTCTCACGAAAACAGATTCAATCACTGGGGGGGAGGAATGAGAATGGGAGTGTGCAGGGGATGTAGGTAAACTCTCTCCAATTATTAACTGATACTCATAAATTAATATTAGAGACATCTATTTGAGTAATCGGAATACTATGTCATTGGGGAAATTATACCATTGAAAGCAGATGAAAAAATGTACTGGAAGTTTGATTCCAAAATTATATTCCATTTGGGTAGCCTCCAACCTGATGGCATGAACATCGATTTCTCAAACTTCCAGTAATGCCTCTAACCCCACTTCACCATTTCCCATCCCCTTGATCCACTCTCATG
Organism: Mobula hypostoma; assembly: GCF_963921235.1. Taxonomy (NCBI): domain Eukaryota; kingdom Metazoa; phylum Chordata; class Chondrichthyes; order Myliobatiformes; family Myliobatidae; genus Mobula; species Mobula hypostoma. Next base: position 102,223,577 of record NC_086107.1, read on the forward strand.
TTACCTCCTTGGCCACCCATCGCCTCGATCTGCTGCTCCTCCCCCCACCTCCTTCTTTCTTCCATGGCATTCTGTCTCTTTCACCAATCAACTTCCTAGCTCTTTGCTTCATTCCTCCCCCTCCAAGTTTCACATACTGCCTGCTCTCTCCCCTTCCCCCACCTTTCAAATCTACTCCTCAGCTTTTTTTCTCCAGTCCTGCCGAAGGGCTTCTGCCTGATACGTCAATAATAGAGGATATATTCTTCAAAGTAACCAGTCACGGAGGAGAAAAAATATCAAGAAACACTCCTTTCACATCAAAGGTGACTACTTAGAAGACTGTCACCTGGTGCAACTTCCAGGATGCAGTTCAAACTTTTAGACTAGTGATTAAAGGATGCAGAGTTAAGATGAGGAAATAGGATGACAGCAACAAATAATGGTGGCATAATTTAATGGTAGAACAGGTTCTAGTTGTGGTGTTCTCCTGTTACTTTTAACATATCTTGGATCAATTTATACTGCTGAGTGGTAGGTGAGTCCAGTTCCGCTATTGTCAACAATACATCCAGAAAGGTAACTGCTAGTGGGCAGCTACAAAAGATTAAAAATTAAAAGGACAAAACTGATAAAAGAAACTCCCTACCATACTCGCTATCTTTAAACCTCAAGAGTTCATGAACAGCCAGCCAGTTTGAACAAAACTTAAAATGAGGTCTCGTCTGCAATTTCAAGCAGAAGAATTACTCGTGGGAAGTAACCTTGACATATTGTTGAATGTTCATTCCTCAATCAACTCTCACTACAGGCAACTTGATTATTATTATGCTCCATTTGCAGAACCATGCTGTGTCAAAAAGTAATCCCCTGTTAATGACAATGCACTTCAGAGACACTACATTAGCTATTTTGGGAAACCCAGGTTGCGAAAAATACAAAATACGATCTACAACAAAGTTGGGGAGGCTACCTCTATGCAGACATGTCCCCCCCCCCAATGAAATCCAAAACAGATTCACCAGACTAATTCTGGGGGGGGGGGGGGCAGGGAAAGATTCCTATTCCAAGCAGATAAGGTTGAATCTGCATTCTCTGCAGTTTAGAAGAACGAGTGACATGTCATTGACCCCCCCCCCCAATGGGGGCATGACATGATGGCTGTTGGATGCATCCACTGCTGGGAGAACCTAACGAGGACACCATTACAAGATTAACCTGGGGGGGGGTGGTGGGGAGGTTCATACAAAACTTTAAAACTCAGAGGCATTGAATCTTCAAAAATCTCTATCCTGGAGGACTGTGAAAGCTACATTACTGGAGTTTTTACAAGAGATTGATATATTTTTGAAAGATCCGGGGATTCAGGACTTTGAGAACAGGCATAGGAGTTCAGACATGGAACAGATGAATTGCGATCATGAATGGTGTGGCAAGGACCTACTCTGCATGTTCTTATAACAGGGAACAATCACACAAAAAAAAACAAATGCCAGAAATTAAAAATGCAAACACGAGGAAATCTGCAGATGCTGGAATTTCAAGCAACACACGTAAACGTTGCTGGTGAATGCAGCAGGCCAGGCAGCATCTCTAGGAAGAAGTACAGTAGACGTCTTGGGTCGAGACCCTTCGTCAGGACGAACTGAAAGAAGAGCTAATAAGAGATTTGAAAGTGGGAGGGGGAGGGGGAGATCCGAATTGATAGGAGAGGACAGGACGGGGAGGGATGGAGCTGAGAGCTGGACAGTTGATTGGCAAAAGGGATATGAGAGGATCATGGGACAGGAGGCCTAGGGAGAAAGAGAGGGGGAGGGGGGGAAGCCCAGAGGATGGGCAAGGGGTATAGTGAGAGGGGGGGGGAGAGGGGGGGGAGGGGGGGGAGGGGGAGGGGGGGGAGGGAGAGAGGGAGGGGGGAGGGGGGAGGGGGAGGGAGGAGGGAGGAGAGGGGGGGAGAGAGGGGGGGGAGGGAGGGGGGGGGAGGGGGGGGAGAGAGGGGGGGGAGGAGGGGGGGAGGGAGGGGAGGGGGGGGGAGGGGGGGGGAGGGAGGAGGGGGGAGGAGAGGGGGGAGGGAGGGGAGAGGAGGGGGGGGGGGAGGGGGGGAGGAGGAGGGGGGGGGAGGGGAGGAGGGAGAGGGGGGGGGGGGGAGGGGAGGGGAGGGGGAGGGGGGGGAGAGGGGGGGAGAGGAGGGGGGGGAGAGAGGGGGGAGAGAGAGGGGGAGAGAGGGGGGGAGAGAGAGGGGGAGGAGGGGGGGAGAGGGGGGAGAGAGAGGGGGGAGAGGAGAGAGGGGGAGGGGGGGGAGGGGGGAGGGGGGGGGGAGGGGGGGAGGGGGGGAGGGGGGGAGAGGGGGGGGAGGAGGGAGAGAGGGGGAGAGAGAGGGGGGAGGAGAGAGGGGGAGAGAGAGGGGGAGGGAGAGAGGGGGGAGAGAGGGGGGGAGAGGGGGGAGAGGGAGGAGAGGAGGGGGAGAGAGAGGGGAGGGGAGAGGAGGGGGAGAGGAGGGGGGGAGGAGAGAGAGGGAGAGAGAGGGGGAGAGAGGGGGGAGAGAGAGGGGGGAGAGAGAGGGGGAGAGAGAGGGGGGAGAGGGAGAGAGGGGGAGAGAGAGGGGGGAGAGAGAGGGGGAGAGAGAGGGGGGAGAGAGGGGGAGAGAGAGGGGGGGGAGAGAGGGGGAGAGAGGGGGGGAGAGAGGGGGGAGAGAGAGGGGGGGAGAGAGAGGGGGGGAGGAGGGGGGAGAGAGGGGGGAGAGAGAGGGGGAGAGAGGGGGAGGGGGGAGAGAGGGGGAGGGAGAGGAGGGGGGAGAGGGGGGGGGGAGAGAGAGAGAGAGAGGGGGAGAGAGAGGGGGGGGAGAGAGGGGGGAGGGGGGAGAGAGAGGGGGGAGAGAGAGGGGGAGAGAGAGAGAGGGGGGAGAGAGGGGGGGAGAGAGGGGGGAGAGAGAGGGGGGGAGAGAGAGGGGGGAGAGAGAGGGGGGGAGAGAGAGAGGGGGGGAGAGAGAGAGGGGGGGAGAGAGAGAGGGGGGAGAGAGAGGGGGGAGAGAGAGGGGGGAGAGGGAAAATGAATATAAATAAATAAATAATGGATGGGGTACGAGGGGGAGGTGGGGCATTAGCTGAAGTTAGAGAAGTCGATGTTCATGCCATCAGGTTGGAGGCTACCCAGACGGAATATAAGGTGTTGTTCCTCCAACCTGAGTGTGGCTTCATCTTTACAGTAGAGGAGGACGTGGATATACATATCAGAATGGGAATGGGATGTGGAATTAAAATGTGTGGCCACCGGGAGATCCTGCTTTCTCTGGCAGACAGAGCACAGGTGTTCAGCGAAACGATCTCCCAGTCTGCATCGGGTTTCGCCAATATATAGAAGGCCGCATCGGGAGCCCCGGACGCAGTACATCACTCCAGCCGACTAACAGGTGAAGTGTTGCCTCACCTGGAAGGACTGGCTGGGGCCTTGAATGATGGTGAGGGAAGAAGTGTAAGGGCATGTATAGCATTTGTTCCGCTTACACGGATAAGGGCCAGGAGGGAGTTCAGTGGGGAGGACGAATGGACAAGGGAGTCGCGTAAGGAGGATTCCTGCGGAAAGCAGAAGGTGGGAGAGGGAAAGCCAGAAATACGCAGCAGGCCAAGGGAGCTCTCTGGAGTGAGCAACAGAGCTATGTGTAAGGTCAATGCTGTTCAAAGGGGAAAAGTTAGCAAAAATTATTAAGTTACAGAGAAGGTACTCGGGTGGAAATGACAAAGAGAATGTTTGTGATGGATGGAGATGCCGAGTTACTGAGAGCACAAGTGAAGACGTCAGATGGAGAGGATGAAAGCTTTTTAAGATCAGAAAGAGAAAATGGAAGTAGAAAAGGTTGAAAGAGAACCGGAGAAAAATTGCTGAAATTAAGATGCAAAAGAATAGAATTGCTAGAAATCTGCAATTAATTTCAGAATGTGAAATTAACTTTATCCTCTCTCTGAAGATGCTGCCTGATGTTACATGTTAAATTTTTTAAAAAACCCCGTAAGCATCATTTTAGGCACCCGGACAATGTCAATAACAAAATGCGGAAAGGTTGCAGGAACATTCAGTAGTTAAGGGACAGCGGACTGCGAGCTACCAGTGGGAGAGCGAGCTGGGTGGAGTTAGTTGAAGAGTTTGCGGGAAGTCTAATACTTCTCCATGTCCAGAAGAATTGTGATAATTAGCAGCACACAGTGCATATTGGATACGTGACTGTCACTTTGTAGGATCCATACTTGGATTTCTGAAGTATCCTGTGGCGACCACTTGTGTTAAGGAATATTCCGTGACTGTCACCTTGTGATATCCCTCTCGGGATTTTGGAACTTAGACGTCACTTTGTTATCCCTGCATGGACTCTAGTATTTCAGAGATGACTACTCGACTTCTGGAATCTTCTGTGACTGTCACCTTGTGTCATCTTAAGGTGGATTTATGAGCTCTCCCTCACAGACACCCGTACCTATTCCCATGGATTCCTGGAAACTTCTGGATTGCTATCCTAGGACTCTGTTTGAGTAAGACTTGGGAAGAACTGTTCCTAGTCCTCCGCAGTTTGAGAGCTAAAATGCATAGCACTGTTAATTTTTGTTTAGGAGAGTAATTTGTTTAATTGTCTGTATGTGGGTAGACACTGAAAATATAGCTGTTTAATATTAAAAACCGAGTCCGTAGTCTATTGCTGCTGGCACATAACACTGATCAGAATATTTCTAGCATCTCTTTTGCTTCAGTGTTCTAACAACTGCAGTGTTTTGCTTCTCACAGTTAATGTTATTATCCTTTTCTCCATTCTGTCCTCATTACCTTCTGTACTTACATTTATTACAAATTACCTGCAAATAACCAGTCGTCCCATTAGTCTCTCAGCCACCAACACCACCATTTGTATCATTCCTTGTTCTCTTCGCCCTCCTGTTTTCTATAAATTAATTTTGATCTCCTGGCTTTTCCCAATTCTGATGAAAACTCATGAACCTGAAACACAAATTCTCTCTCCACTGATTCTGCCTGACCAGCTGAATCTTTATTGTACGGGGTTTTATTTTTCAAGGATTCTATTGTATTTCTTTGTTTTGTTGCTGCCTGCTAGAAGATGAATCCCAAGGCTGTATATGGTATACATGCTTTGACAATAAACATATTTTGAACTTTGAATTTTCTTTTTTAAAAAATATATAAGTTTCATGATTGTTAGCATCTTCAGTTTTTGCTGTTTTTGAATCAAACTGAAGACCATCCAAGTGAGCAAGTTTCTGAAGCCTGTGGGGAAATTCATTTACCAATAAATAATCAGATGACTAGAGACCATTTCTTTGCCTAATTTGTGAACACCTTGTTTTCAAAGACAGTCATATGGGTCTTCATGATGATTAGGCAAGTACAGCTAAGGTAACAGTAAAAGTTTGATCTCCAGGACTGTACTAAGCTAGCTGATCTCACTTAGAGAAGTGACAGATGTTACAACTGGCATCTGTGTTCTCCATTAACAAAAGCAAAAAGGATTCATGGAAACTCTCCTAATCTGCCAAAAGTGCAATGGTGTAAATGTCAGATAAGAACAATGATTTCATAAATGGCCACTTGAATATCAGTCTATCCTTTCTATCCATTACTAACACCACCACAAGCAGCTGAATAACAAGTAGTTGATACTGTCAAATTAAAAAAAAATTATTTGTGGAAGGAATAACTGAATGACATTGAAAGAGCCTCACAGAATGAATCAGGAAAAATAATTGCCAGCGACTTGCCTTTCTACCACAGCAGTATCCAAGATTCTGCATGACAGGGTCGATCTCCAGCTCAAAGACCTCTGCCAGTTTTGTACAGTATTTATACACACGTGATGTCTTGCGATTATATAGCCAGGCATTGTTGAACATCAACCAAATGTCATCCACATACTGCCATGGTTCTTGGTACTGGCCAGTGTCCAGCTTGCGCTTGATTGTAGACAAGTCCATTGGTGTCTTCACTATGTCAAAGTAGTCCTTCAAGCAACAACAAAAGGTTTTCTATAAATAAGTCTCTGAACTGGTTTAGCTGTACACTATTACTGCCTAAAACTTTTCCTATACCTTACACAATAAGTATTCTTCGGTGCAAAAGCACAAAAGGAATTGAGTAAATATGCAAATGCTTGAAATAGAACAGAAATCAAATGGACACGTCATCCCAGTTGCATACCATCATTTATTAAGACTAACTAGACAACATAAAGGTCATCCTCATTCAAATACTTATTGATATGTATTTAATTTCATTCTTGAATGCCTTTTGTCTGGTCTGAAGTTTACACTTTATCCTCATGGTCCCCCGAATCTGCGTAATCGCAAAGACAGTGCTAGGCACCACTTCAATTTATTATGGAGGTACCAAGACAGCAAGAAGTTGGTCTGAAATGTGAGCTAAAGCCAGGGTCCAACACAAGGACTGGGTGTGCAGCTGGAGGACCAGAGAGCTGACTGTATGTGTGTCCAGCACACTTATATGCTTTAACTTCCTTTGGCAAAACTATTATTGGAAGGGTCATTTCAAGAGGCTTTAGAGACATATATTTTTAAATCTACAAGCGTCCTTTTCATTCATGAATATTGAGTACAGTGTATATATGCAGAGCAAGTTTTGTGGGGTAAAAATACAGCTGATGCATAATGCGACTGATAAATCAATCACTAATATTGCCAAAGTGAACGCATAAGAAAAATAGAAAAGATTACAACTGTTCTTTAACAGGATGAAAGAAGAGCAGGAAAATGCCATAAAATAACTCAACACAAGCCAGCCTTTCAATAAGATCATAGTTCATCTTCCTACTTGATCCTTGTGATCTCCAAAAATCTTACCGGTTTCAGTTTTGTACATACTCAACTCAGCAGTTAATATCCCGACAGGTGAATTTGAAGTACCTCAACCCCATGTAATGAAACCTCTTATCTCAGCTAAATGGCTAAAGCTATATCTGCCTGTGGACCCAACTTCTAAACTTTCCTGTTGGGAGAAATCAAATTCTTTAATCTCCATTCTGCCATTCCCTCAAAACCTTTCATGCTTTCAGTCTTCTAGATAGTGGCTGTAGATTCAACTTCCCCTCACAGAAGAAGAATCTCATTCCATTCTAGTGAATTAATTAAATGAATTCACTCTGTACCAACACTAAATAAGACTTCATTACTTCTGCATTTCCAAACCCCATGCATTTAAGACCAGCTTTGACATATTCAGCTTGTTACTTTATTTATACAAACTCAATTCTGCCTAAATGACAACTATTTTTAGAAAATGCTGTTTGTCTATTCCTCTAATCTATGTGAATCAAACATTTTAGTGCAATTTAAGTAGCAGGTCCAGATACTGTACAGTACAAAAATCATTTCACCACTTTGTCAAGTTTCAAGTTAACCTTGATGCTCTGTTTTCTCGATCCTTTATTATTATTTCTTTTATATCTATTAATTCTATTTCTTTATGTATTTTACTGTCTTATAATCTGCTTTTATACTTACCTGTATTTTTATTCTACTTTCCTTTCTTGAAAAAATTTTGGTCATCTTTTGTTGGGTTCAAACACACCCAAATAATATTTTTCTTTATTTAAGATTTACTTGGCAATGAATGGTTCTTTTGGGAGGTTTAATTTTATTTAATAAAAATGCATATTTTTGAGAATTATGAAGCACTTCTTTAATTGTTTGCCCTTACATCAAATGTTTTATACCAATTTCTAACCTGTTTTGGCTCATTCATCTGTATCCTTCTAACAGCATACATTAACTTCAAAAGTTCAGTTTCCAAGTTTGGTTTGTTGCTCTCAAATTTTTTTAAAATAATTATTTTTTTGATAAGAACTCTGAAATTAGCAAATGAATGGCCTCTTCCCTGAATATTTCCATAATACTCATTCTGGAAAACTCTTCCCTTGAAGTGTGCAATACAAAACAGAATTTAACTTATCCAGTCACAATAAAATAATAACTTACCTTCCAAATCAACGATTAGTTTTTATTCCCGGAAGAATTTAATCAAATGGCACATCATTAAATAGCAATTTGATACAACCAGTTAAAACATATTAACAAACCCAAATAAGTAACAAAGTGGCCAACAGATTTCCATTAAGTATTTACATTTACCTTTTCTCTTTATTGAAATCATGGAAAAAGTGGCAGAGAAAATCTGCTATATAATGTTTTATACTACAAACTGCCTAAAAATAAATGTACAGTACATTACATAGAGGCAGAGTGCATTGCACTTTTCCCCCCATATGCTTCAGTTGAGCTGGGAAAATAATTAGCTGTTAACCTTTATGCAGTAATTGGAAATACAGCATACACTATGCTTAAAACATTCCCCCTCCCGCCCCCCCCCGCCAACCAACTTACAGGAATACCCAGAAGTTGAGGATCAACAGGTTGACGAAAAGGAAGTGACTCAGGGTCTTGACGGTAAAGTGCTTCCAGTGTCGGCATGAGTGCCTGCCGCAGTTCTTCAGGCTTGAAGACTAAAAAGGGGAAAAAAGTAAATTAATAGAAGCCAAAGCAGAGACTTTGACTTGAAATCATTATCAAAACAAGTAATTGCTTTCATTATTGTTCACACAAGGTGTTAGTAATTCATTAGACCAGTAAAAAAAAAGTAGAAACAGACCACGATGTCTCTTAAACTAAGTAATGAGTTTGTGCCCGACATAAAAATTGGTGTTATAAATAGTGACCATGGTCATCCAAGGCTAGATCAGGATAAATTATCTTTACGATGGACAGCAGGGTAGAACAACGACAGATGGAATTTAATCCCGATGCTTTTTGGGAAGTCAAAAAGGATGGGGCCCATACACTAAGTGTTAAACCACAATGGTAAATGATAGGATCTCGTCCAAAGTCCATGATTATTTGGAAGTGGGAACACAGGTAGATAAGGTGGTGAAAAAGGCAAATGACATGCTTAGCCTCATGGATTGGAGCACAGAATACAAGAGTGGGGATATTACGTTACGACTTTACAGACACAGGCTCCGCTACATTTGAAGTATTGTTGTGTAGTTCTGATCACATCATAGGAAGGATGTAGAGGGTGCAGAGCATATTCACCAGGGTGTTATCTGGATCAGAGGATTTTAGTTATTGGGAGATATTGAATAAGCTGGGCTTGTTTACCTTAGGGTGAAGGAGACTAAGGGGTTATCTGATAGAGAAGTATATAAAATTATGAGAATAGACAGGGCAGATAGTCAAAAACTTCTTCTCTGGGTGCAGGTAAAAACAACAAGGGAGGTGGTTTAAAGTTAGAGGAAGAAGTTTTAAAGAGGATCAGAGGGAAGTTTATTTCATAGTGAGGATGATATCTGGAGCATACTAGAGGTTTGGTGGAATCGGGTACAATCAATACATGTAAGAGGCACTTAAGATAGGCATGAATATGCAAGGCACAGAAGGATACAGACCTGAAATGGGCAGATGGGATTAGGGAAAATGGATAAAAAGAATTGGGATGAAGTGGCTGTTTCAGCACCGAATTCCCAATATTCACTCTGCCATTCAGTAACATCAAACCTCAGAGGCTCCCAATTTTTTGTAAATCTATTAATATCCTTTGTATCCAATATTCAAATAGATTTTAGCCTTTAAAAAGTGATTGAGATACCACGGCCTATGATAACAGAAGTTCTCAATTCTCTTACCTATTATGTCTGTTAATTTTACATACCCTACCATAGGAATGGACACTTCAGCAATCACCCTATTGAGCACTTTAGCCATTCAAAACTTCAATTTTCAAATTAACAACAGGATTTTATCAATATTATTACTTAAAGGTGTATACTGTTATCCACAGAGACAATGATCTCTACTTCCCAAGTTGCATGCACCTTACTTAAGCAGAGGCCAGAGTATTAATATTGTGTCTTATCACCTCAAGGAAAAAGTACATGTACGTACTCTTTTTACGTGACTGTCCACTCGCAGGGGATGATTGTGTTGGCAGATTTGTGGCATCTTCTTCCTCTTTTACTTCACCTTTCAATTCTGGTTTCTTCTCGTCAGCCTCCATTGGCTCCTGTTTACACTCTTCAACTGCTGGTTCTTCCTTCACCTACAATTTTCAAAATCAAAGGTATTTTTGAAAAAAAAAACAACCAGTCCAGCAAAGAAAAGTGGGAATTTCCTCTGCACTGCTCTTTTGCTGCTATCTACTCTAAGGACTAGGCAACACTCCATTATGCACAGTTCTCTCAATTACCCTACTATAACATCTTGATCAGAAACTAAGTGAAAGAAATAAAGGGAAGGTACATCACACCCGGAGTTTCTCCGGTTAGCGGACGATTTCCCTCCACGCCACTCTGATGTAGTGGGGAACCGCGTACGAGGCAAGTTACAGCAGTAGTTTGCCATTGCCTTCTGCCAGGTAAGTTTCCAAAGAGATCACCAGGTCGTAACCCAGCACAATGGAAAGCGTGCAGGGGAGCCAGTTGGATTCGAACTCGGGACCTTTTGTCCCGAAGTCTGGCACAGATCCCCCTATGTCACTAGCCGGGTCAGAAATAACCAGGGCTAAATTTATAGCTTGATAATTTATAAAATGAAATTTGGTAATGAAATCCACAAGCTTCACTGTTTAGTAAAACTCTAAATAATTAGAGTTAAGCATTTTTAGAAAAGTACAGCTTCAACATAATTACAAGTAATGTCTGAAGACAAGAATCTAAATGTTGAATGTTATTTTATGATGCAGAATAATTTTCACAATAAGTATTTGCATATATAAATTATAAAATATTAACCAGGGCCTAGAAACATGTTTATACTTCAATCAGCTGAGAATACCAACAAAAGCCTGTAAGCATGAGGTCAATTGTTTTGGTTGGAGTCTGGGGTCAAAATCAGCGTAGAAAACATTAAGATCTGGAAAGTCCTTATTATTTAAAAAAAGCAGAAATAAATGCAATCTAGTACCTCCTGTTTAATTTCTTGTTTTAGTTCCACAGTTTCTGGCTCAGTTTCTTCCTCTTCTTGTTTTTCTTCCATCTTGACATCAGACATTGGTGCTTCAGGAGCAGTCTGTTGAGAATTTGTGTCTGTACTACTGACTGACGCTGGGGTCGATACTCGGCCGTCTGCACTCACTGCTGACTGTGAAAGCTAAAGCATGCCAATTATGATGAGTACATTGACAAGCAGCAGCCAATAAATTCCACATAAAACATTAAAAAAAGTAGTTTTAACATACAAGTTTCACAAAGTAATTCAATTTTAGAATCAACATCTCTCTTAACAGGGAACATTTTCTTCTGAAATGTAAATCAGAGACTGACAGTACTATTATGAAGCTATACTGGAGAAAATATAGAGTCATAAAGGCTATTTCTTTATGCCATGAGAAATGGAGTACTAAAGTGTTCCTGCTTTGGTTAAAAAGGGAGATCAGATTCCCACAGGCACTATGTACAGTTTTAGTCACTGAATCTCAAAGATCCATTAGTCATGAGGAAGGAGCAGCTCAGATTCAGGGCCTAAAAGATTATTGTTTAAAAATTAATGCAAATTAATAAATTAAAGTTAAATTTACAAACCCCATTTCCAGAAAAGTTGGGATATTTTCCAAAATGCAATAAAAACAAAAATCTGTGATGTGTTAATTCACGTGAACCTTTATTTAACTGACAAAAGTACAAAGAAAAGATTTTCAATAGTTTTACTGACCAACTTAATTGTATTTTGTAAACATACACAAATTTAGAATTTGATGGCTGCAACACACTCAACAAAAGTTGGGACAGAGGCATGTTTGCCATTGTGTTACATCACCTTTCCTTTTAATAACACTTTTTAATTGTTTTGGAACTGAGGATACTAATTGTAGTAGATTTGCAATGGGAAATTTTGTCCATTCTTGCTTGATATAAGACTTCAGCTGCTCAACAGTCCGTGGTCTCTGTTGTCTGATTCTCCTCTTTATGATGCGCCATACATTTTCAATAGGAGATAGATCTGGACTGGCAGCAGGCCAGTCAAGCACACGCACTCTGTGTCCACAAAGCCACGCTGTTGTAGCCCGTGCAGAATGTGGTTTAGCATTGTCCTGCTGAAATAAGCATGGACGTCCCGGGAAGAGACGTCGCCTTGATGGCAACATATGTCTCTCTAGAATCCTAATATACGCCTCGAGTCAATGGTACCTTCTCATACATGCAACTCACCCATGCCGTGGGCACTGATGCACCCCCATACCATCACAGATGCTGGCTTTTGCACCTTTCACTGATAACAATCTGGATGGTCGTTTTCATCTTTGGCATGGAAAACTCGACGCCCGTTTTTTCCCGAAAACTAGCTGAAATGTGGACTCATCTGACCACAGCACACGGTTCCACAGTCTTTCGGTCCATCTGAGATGAGCTCGGGCCCAGAGAACTCACCAGCGTTTCTGCATAGAGTTGATGTATGGCTTCCTCCTTGTGTAATAGAGTTTCAAGTTGCGTTTCTGGACGCAGCGACGGACTGTGTTAGTGACAATGGTTTTCTGAAGTACTCCCGAGCCCAGGTGAGCACAAAGGGGTGAGCCATGACCCATCCTTGCTTGCAAAGACTGAGCCTTTGATGGACGCTACTTTTATACCCAGTCACGATAACTCACCTGCTACCAATTAGCCTGCTTAATGTGGAGTCTTCCAAACTGGTGTTACTTGAATATTCTGTGCACTTTCCAATCTTATTTTAACTCTGTCCCAACTTTTGTTGAGTGTGTTGCAGCCATCAAATTCTAAATTTGTGTATATTTACAAAATACAATTAAGTTGGTCAGTAAAACTACTGAAAATCTTTTCTTTGCACTTTTGTCAGTTAAATAAAGGTTCACGTGAATTAACATATCACAGATTTTTGTTTTTATTGCATTTTGGAAAATATCCCAACTTTTCTGGAAATGGGGGTTGTAAGCAAATAAAATTGTTTTCCTCCCAAAAGGGTATAATCTTACATTGAGGCATAGAACCGAGTGATTTGGATGCACTCTTAAATATAACAGTTCTTTGGAAATCTGGGAATTTCCTCCAAAAGATGAAAGCTGGTGAATAACAACAGTCAAACTTGAATTTATTTTCAGTTGACTTTCATGGAAGTGAGATATAGGTCAGCATTGAACTACATGAATGGCAAAAGAGTTCAATGTAACCAACAGTGGGGAGTACACCATAGTCTGGCAGCTCTTGGGCTGTACTCCCTGGAGTTCAGGTGAATTTGGAAGTGGGGGGGGGGGGAGAGAGAGAAGGGAAAGGATCTCAGAAACATTCTGAATGTAAAAAGGCCTGAACAGATTAGATATGGCGAAGTTATTTCCCATGGAAGGGGAATCTAGGACAAGAAGGCACAACTTTAGGACTGATGGACACCCATTTAGAACAGAGATGCTGGGAGGTTACTTAAGTCAGAGGGTCGTAAATCTGTGGAATTTGTTGCCATGAGCAGCTGTGGATGCCAATTCATTGGGTGCATTTAAGGCAGAGATAGGTAGGTTCTTGATTAGCCAGCGTATCAAAGGGTATGGGGAGATGGCGGGGAGTGGGAATGACTGGAAGAATTGGATCAGCCTATAATTGAATGGCCTACTTCTGCTCCTATAGCTTATGGTCTTACACCTCTTTACTGGCCATCATCAAAACATAACTAAAGGTGAATTTCTCAAATTTCTAAAGTTTATCGATGATTTTAACACATTTTCCCTAAAAATCATATGACACTTAAATTTCAAAACAATATAATTAACTAAAATAATTTATATTCAGAATGCCAATAAATGTCAAAATTGTAAAGGTTTGAATACATATCAACTTCTGAGAAAATGAAGTACAATTTAGAAAAGTTATTTTCTTTTATATACTGAAGCTATTGGAAATAGAAAAAATTAACACTTGGGTTATATAACAAAAAGGAATAAAGATCAGATGGATATGAAAGAGTGACGTAAAGTAAACTATAATTTAGCAAAATCACAATGATTAGATCACCAGCATCAAAGGGGAAATGTTACTTTGCACAACTGAGTTGGATTTAAGTTATAGGTGAGAAGGTAAGTGCTAATATGAGTTTCCCCGGCTGAGCACCTCACATCTGCCGAGTCAGGTCATTTTGTCAATTGTCTGAGTGACTTAAAAGATGTTAAGTGCTAAGGTAGGACAGCTAACAGAAATGGAAGAAAATACATTCGATATCTAAATATTTCAGTAGAACAGAGAGCTTTACATTCATCCAGGAAAGTTTGCATAATCATTAAATCACAATGACAATATACTCACAGGAGTACTGGGATGTTGGGGCTGTATTGGTGCAGTCGGTGTGGGTGTTGATGGGGTTGCATTCTGTTGCTGTGCTGCTGGGGGCGGTGGAGGTTGCTGCTGTTCCCGCTCTCGTTGCTGCTGCTTCTGCCCCGCTGTTACCTGGGATTGTGGAGGGACTGGTGGAGGAGGGGGGAGCTGCGTTTGTGGAGGTGTCTGAACTTGAGGAGGGGGAGGCATCGTTGGTGGTTGCGAATTAGGTGATGGTGTCTGCTGCCGCTGTTGAGGGGGAATGCTAGGCGGTGTCTGGTGAGGAGTAGGTGTCAGACTTCTTGGTCCAGGGGATGGAGAATTCTGATGAAGTGAAGGCTGAGAAAGAGGTGGTGGACAGCTGAACTGAGTATTCTGGACTCCTGGTTGCATGGAAGCAGAACTATTGACAGGTAACGAGGTGTTCTGAGCCTAATGAGTAAGAACACATAAAACAGAAGACATTAACCAAATATACTCATTAACTCAGGACTAAGTAAATTTACAATGGAATTATACAAAAACTGATATTTCCTATAAAAAAGAACATCAGCTGGCAAGTGAAAGCTTTTAGATTTAACATTTCTAGAAGTAGAATAAATTACAAATTTATGAAGTAGAAAGCCTATATAAAAATAAAGTTAAATGCAAGACCAACATCAGAGAAAATACAGAATATCAGGGTGGCACAGTAGTGTGACTAGTTGAACCACTGCCTCAAAGCTCGAGTAAACCAAGTCTGATCATGCGCTGCCTTTGTGGAGTTTGCATGTTCTCCTTGTGAGCAGATAGAATCTCCTCCAGGTAGACTCATTTCCCCCACCATCCCAGACCTGTAGGTTACTAGGTTAAATGACTACTGTAATTTTTTCCTAGTGTGTAGTTGAGTGGTAGAAGTTGGGGTCAGGGAGGAGAATTGATGGGAACGTGGGGAGAAAAAGGTGAGATTAATGTGGAATTAATGTAAATGAGTGGCTGATACTCAGCATGTCAGAAGGCCCATATGATCCCAATGTGGTTGATGAAGTTTTATAAATTGAAAAAAAAACACAAAAATATTACGAAATTATGAAAAAAATGACACCTGAATCATAAGACACAAGATGTAAGGACCGGATGGATCTGAAATAATGCTCCACAAATATACTAACAATTAGTTTAAGAAGACTCTTGAGAGATTTAAAACTTAAGGTCGGTGTAAAGAATTGAATACAGGAAAGCCCCTATAGTAAATATAGAAAAAATAGGGACAAATAAGTAACAGAAGGAAAGGTTATGTTCAATGAGGGATCAAAGTGACAATCTTTGCAATGGGCTGGAGGGTCAAAGGAAGTCTTACACGAGTACTTCTCACTTGTATTGTTTGGTGAAGGGAAATTGGCCCTGAAAGAATGTGCAAATCCTTAACCAAAAAATTGAAATGCAAAATAAGATTTGTTCACAGAATTTATATGAATAAAGGAAATAAAAACCAAATTAATTCTTTTTCACTTGTGATGCTTGATGCACACCCAGATAATATTGCAGAAAATTATGATATGGACTTTATTCTAGAAGCACAATCCCCTGTAACTTGGGGTTCACCTGAATTCTAAGGAAAGGGATGGTGGAATTCCAGGACAATTACCATTGAAAAGGAGGTACTAGATGTCACTGAAGGTGGATATATCCCCAAGGCCTGATGAGGTATGAGGTAGATCTCAGTGTGCTGTGTGATATGAGGTAGGAAATCACTGGGGGTCTGAGAAATTTTCAAACCTTCTGGCTACAGGGGAGATGCAAGATGGATGATAATAAATGTTTTACTTTTAATTAACAGGCAGACAAGGAAAAGTCAGATAAGTACAGGCTAGTGGACTTAATATCAGTATCCAGATAATTACTGAAAAATAGACCGCAGCACAGAATTTGTTCATTTTTTGTGTGGGAGGAGGGATTGGAGTGATGTGCCTGTTCAATATTTTGTTCATCTTTTTATGTGGGGAGGGGGAATTTGGGGGGTGGCTGATGATTATACTGCCTTTTTTTTTCGTTCTTGGTTTCATGGCTACCTGGAGAAGAAGAATTTCAGAGTTGTATACTTCAATAACAAACGAACCTTTGAACATTTTAATCAGAACACAGAGAGGCAGCCATTAATCAAGGATAGTCAGCATTAGTTTTTGTTTACACAAGGCCATGGGAATAATTTCACTGATTTTTTTTTTGAAGTAGGGACTCGTGTCACAAAAATTGGTGGTCTTTGGCTACATAATGACATAGATATTTCGATAAAATGGGGAGAGCAATGGCAGATGGAATTTAATCCCAAGGGAACATCAGAAGCCAGAAGGAAAGCATTTAAATCTGTTATTTTGGATGCTATTTAATATGGGGTGATGGATCTGGAAAGACTACAGGGTAAGAAACTACCAAATGAATGATAGAAATAGAGGAAGTGCTAAGGAACATTCAAAGATTCTGGAAGGCAGTAGTGGCCAGGAAAGGTTTAATTTTTTTAAAAACCAGAAACCTAGTCATGTCCTGCTACACTTCTCAAAGCAGGCTGGGATTAACACACTAGGATCTGGGGATTAATCTATGTTTAAGCCTACTAAAGCATCTCATACCTCCTCTTTTTCAATAATACATAAGATAGTTGACTTCACTATACAGTACATGGAATATAAAAAAGCAAAAAGGTTATGGCGCAGGCATACAAAACTTTAGTTTGCAACAACTACTGTATACAGTAAAACACACAGGAAGGATGTGATTGCAACAGAAAGAGAGCTGAGAAAATTCACTTGGAAATTGTTTGGGATGGAATATTTTAGCAAAAAAGAGACTGGACAGTTTGTTTCCCGAAAACTGGAAGGGTGGGGGAAACGAATGTGATTGGACTATTACAGAATTCTGAGGGGCATGGACAGTGAGAAACCTCTCCCCTTAGAAGACAGACATTTAAGGGGCACCTGATAAAGTGTTTTACTTCATCCAGATGGTGGATGAAATCTTAATTTCACTCCATGAGCAAGGTCCTCTTAACATTTTAGTCTTTACATATTAAATAGAAGACTATGGACAAAGCTGGAAAATGAGATTAGCACAGAAAGGACACACTGGACTCAAAGGACTTCTGCTCTATCACTCTTAAACTGATAAAATCTGCAACACCCAGGAGCAGTTATAACTAGCTGTTCCCTTTCCTCTGCCATTTACCTGGGCAATCTGGCATACGATTCAACTGCTGCATATTTCTAAATTAGGAGGTGGTCTACTTATTTTGTTCTTTTCAGTTCTTTTGCTGTATTTTTCCCTTCAAAGCATGGATCTCTACATCTCTTATATGTGGACCAGGTAAGGCTGCAAATTTAATGAAAGCATAATGGTTGGTTCTGAGATATGGGTTTTACCCACAATTTCCCCCCGCTGTCACTGTGAAATGGTGAAGATGAGAGGAACAGTTGAAACTCCTTTCCTGACATTTTTCTACTGGCTTAACGATGACAATAATTTAAATGTAATTAAGCAATACATTAACATGGTGACTTGAAGCCTATTAAGTAGAGATTGGAGAGAAAAAAAAAACAACCCCGTACTTTACCCAACCTATGCACAATACTGAATACATGACCATCATTTGATATGGATTTAAACATGGTGAAATAATTCATTTCACATGGCTGCCCTGGAATTAATATTTGACATAATTTAACCAAGAGATTTTCCAGTATATTAATCAGATTTAAGATCTTGACTGTGGCACAGTCTTGAGACAGTGCTTAGTATATCTATACAGTTCTAAAATAGTAACCAACCACTGTGAATGCAAAGGAGGTACAAGATTTAATACCGGAGACATCACTGGCTGGTTGCTGGCTTGTGTCATGGTGGTACTACCAGAGTTTATTCCAGGAGAAGATACAGGAAACTGATTTGGGGTCAGAAATTGATTCTGGCTGGGATGCTGTGTAGCTATTGGCTGTGCCATTCTGGAAGTGGTTAATCCCATCTGTGCACAAAACAAAACATGTGGATGTAAGCGATAGGAGCCCATTCTCCTAACTTCTCCCTATAACCTTTGACACCCTTACTAATCAAGAACCTATCAACCTCTGCCTTAAATATTTCCAATGACACGGCCTCCACAGTTGACTGCGGTAATGAATTCCACAGATTCACCATATTCTGGCTGAAGAAATTCCTCCTCATCTCTGTTCTAAAGGGATGTCCTTATACTCCGAGGCCGTGTCCCCATTCCTAGACTTCACTATAGGAAATATCCTCTCCCCTGCCTCACCCACCACTCAACCCATGCCTTTCAATATTTGATAGGTCCCCTTTGAGATGAGATCCCCATTATTCTTCTAAGCTCCATTGAGCACAGGTTCGGAACCAAACACTCCTCATAAATTAACCCTTTCATTCCTGGGATAATTCTTATGAACCTTCTTGGTACCCTCTCCAATGCCTGCATATTCTTTCTTAAACAAGGGGTTCAAATCTTCTTTTATACTGTAAGTGTGGTCTAACCAATACTTTATAAAGCCTCAGCACTAATTCCTTGCTTTCATACTCTCTAGTCCTCTTGAAATGAATGCTAACAACTCTTAACTACAAATTATCCTTTAGGGAATCCTGCATCAGGACTCCAAATTCCCTTTGCACCTCTGATTTCCGATTCTGCTTGTTTCGAAAATAGCCCATGCCTTTATACTTTCTACAAAAGTGCATGACTATACACTTTCCTAAACAGTATCCATCTGCCACTTCTTTGCCCATTCTCCTAATCTGTCCAAATCCTTCTGCAGACTCCCTGCTTCCCCAGCACTACTCCTCCACCTGGCTTTGTATCAACCACAAAGCCATCAATTCCATCATCCAGAACACTGACATACAAGGTGAAAAAATTAGTCCTAACACAGAACCCTGTAGAAAATCACTAGTCACTGGTAGAAAATCAGATAAGCTCATTTTGTTCCTACTCTTTACCTCCTGCAAGACACCCAATCCTCTACCCATGCTGGTATCTTTCCTGTAATAACAAGGGTTATCATCTCATTTAGCAGCCTCATGGACAGCACCATCTTCTGAAAATGCAGATAACCAACATCCACTGACCCTCTCTTGTCTCTCCTGCCTGTTATTTCCTCAAAGAATTCTAACAGATTTGTCAGGCAAGATTTCCTCTTCAGGAAACCGTACTGACTTCAGTCTATTTTATCATGCACCCCAAGTATCCTGAAATCTCACCTTCAATAATGGATTCTAACACTTTGCAAACCACCAGCCAACAGGTCTATAAACTTCCTGTATTTTGCCTCCTTCCTTTCTTGTAGATTGGAGTGGCACTTGCAACTTTCAAGTCCTTCAGAACCATTACAGAATGTACTGATTCTTGAAAGATCATTTCTAATGCCTTCACAATCTCTTCAGCTGGTCCAGGTGACTATCTATCTTCAGACTTTTTAGCTTCCCAAGTACCTTCTCCTTAGAAATATTAAATACACTCTTCTGCACCCCTCCCCCCATCGACATGCTTAAATTTCAGGCATACTCTTGGTATCTTCCACAGTGAAGCCTAATGCAAAATACTTATTCAGTTCGTCCACTATTTCTTTTATCGTCCATTACAACCTATCCTGTTTCACTTTTCAGCTGTACAATATCCACTCTTGCCTCTATTTTACTCTTTATAAGTCTGAAAAAAACACGTGGTATTCTCTTTTATATCATTGGCAACCTTACCCCCATATTTCACCTTTTCGCTCCTTATTGCTTTTTAGTTATCTTCTGTTGGTTTGTAAAAGCTTTTAATGCATTTAAAAGCATTCCATTCAATGCTTTACTATGCTTGGTAGCAACTAGTTTCAAGATGGACTGCCATTTTTAAGTGGGTTGCCTTTTATTCCTTCACTGAGATTAACATACAGCGAAAACTTTATTCATGGTATCATAACGAGTTTTACCATACAACAACTACGTTTTGATGTTCATTTAATCTGCTTTGAATGCAACTTGGCATAATGTAAGCCCTATATTCATTCATAAGCTAAACTAGGCTTGGATTAAAACTGTTGAGGGCCAAATAAATAATAATCTAGTACTGAATATGCATCATTTAATAATAACAATCCTTAGTTTTGCTTCTAAAAACCGCCATAAATTTACCGACACTTGTGAAATGGAGAAGCTTTAAAGACAATTATGGCAGGAAAAATTCAAACCAAACCTGATTCATGGGTCCTGTTTGCGTCATCTGTCCTGGATGGGGTAATGGAGGATTTAAGCGTTGTCCCAGACCACCCATCTGCATACTGCTCATTGGTGGAAATTGATTCATTCCTGGATTGAACACAGTAACAAAACATGCACATTTTAAAATTAAAGAAAAATTAAACATTATTCAGACCAACACCAAAGAAATTGAAAATAGACAGAATTTTAAGTAGCCAGCAGAAACATTAGCTTCAAAATTGTCATCTCAAACCTGCTGGGAGATTCTTGTGCCCCAATTTTCCACAAATTTAACAAAAGCCTCTTTACACAATTTTATATGGTTATATATAACGGCAGAATCTTGCATTTTAATACCTTCATTAAAAGTAATGAAAATAACGGGATCAAAATTCTTCTACCGTCATTACCAACCAGCAACCTTCAGTATTTTACTTCAGCGAACGTTTCAAACACAAACTCTAGGAAATCTGTATTAATGTAATTTATCTAACAATTCAGGAGATCCAGGAGTACAAAATTATGAAAATGAATCCAATTAAATTTGGTAATATACAACTTGTTTCAGAAAATGTCAAGAAAACATCCGGTTTGCCAGTAACACCTTTAGTAATGCCTCAAGAACTGAACTCACCACCTAACTACGTTGGTTAGCAAGTGAATCCACATAACAGTGCTACCACAGGCCAAAGTAGAACTGGTAGTGAATACTGTAAACCCCAAGACAAGTACTAAAGTAGATACTGAACTTCAATGTAGCCTTATTATATATTAACATGCAAGTATTTCAGCTGAATCTCCATATAAATTAATGGAAAAATTGTATTAATGTAGAAAAATGCTACTATAGAGGCTTAAAATATCAGTAGATCAGTGCAACGTACAGTACATAGACATTTTTAAGTCCTTTGTAGAGCCTCAGTTTAGAATGTGTACTTCTTTTATTCACCGACATATAGCCTCTTCAACATTAGATGGTTATTTCCTTTAATCTATTGTGCTGAACCCCAAATAACTCTGATACAACCATTGCACAAATAATTACAGCACACTGAAGATAAATGCCAATGAAACATCTTAAGAACTGTAGTTAAAATGGTAAAGCTATCACTGGTAACTCCTTAATTCATTCAAAAATCAGACTACCTATCTGCACGCTGTTGTAAATAAGGCAATTATCTTTTAACCACATAAATGAGAAACTACAAAAGACATATTTATGACCAAACTGTACAAATCAATGTAATCATAAATACATTATTGCAGAGAGACTGAAGACTTTGAAAACAAGATGTGATAATTTTTAAAAATGTACAGCATAATTCAATAGACCAATCACAATTCTACACATGAAATGCATTTTGAAAAGTTTTGTTTTACCACTTGGGGTCTGCATCCGGTTCATGATCTGACTTGGCACATTTGGCCGCATAAGGGTTGGGTCAGAAAGTGGTCCATCTGAAATGCAACAGGATCAGGTGTAAACTAAATGCAGTAAAATGTCAGAACAATGCAAAAACAAGATACTTTACCTACCAAGTGAGCAGGGGAGGGTAGCAATACACTATTGCCAGGTATGTTAATTTTTTCTTTTGTTTTTTTTCACTATTTGTGTTTATAATAATTCTGGGTACTGTATATATGAAGACCTCTAAATCAAGTGTATTTTCACACAATATTAACAGCTTCAATCTTTATAAGTATATTAAAAGTGTACAAATATGTAGAAAGTAAGAATACACAACAGGTTTTTAAACATTGTCTGTGGAGATGCATTATCTGACATCCATGGCTGGTTTCTCCTTCTAGTGACAGTCATCTTCCAAGCAGGAACACTACGTACATAACCCCAATAGCACTGCTAAGGAGTAACAATGCTCATTCTTTTGTTTTGTAATGGCTCACTTAAGAGCCCTTCTTCCTCTGCAGAAGATACGGAGAGAGGTATCCAGCTTTAATTTGAAAATGTGCATATGCACAATGCATTCTAAACTGAGAAAAAACGAATAGGTTATCACTTTCAGAAGAGGATGCAACATCCGCACTCAAGAAAAACACACACTCACTAGCCCGCTCAATGTCTTCTCTAATCCAATGCAATTATGACCTTCAACTTCCATTAGTCATTAAAAATACTGCAATTAAGAGTACAATTCCCAAGACCAGGTGCAAAGTTATAAGTTTATTATAACTGTTAATAAAAGTTATACATGAATCTTGAGATAATTTTAAATTTTGTCATGCACAGCTGTGAATGAGTACAATAATAAGAATGTGTCACCAAGTTGCTAAATTCAAGGCGTTTTCATATTTTGACCCCTTTTCTGACTTAAGGGCCAGACACTAAATGCTATATGTACCTTTTCTCTTTAAAGATGCTGATCAACAGGAACGACACCAGCACTTTTCCTACTTTTACACCAAATACCTTCTTTGAGTTGTTAATAAAATACAGTAGCATTGAACACTTAAGTCCCAAGTCCCAAGCTGAATACTGCTGTGGACTAAGTGCATGAACACAATGTCCAGCTCTTATCTGGAACTGAAACAACTTTATAGCAGGGGTCACCTAACAATGGTTTCCTTTATTAATCTAGGCTATTATAATGAACATGCTCTTTAACCAGCTTCATCAGACACCAGCTAATGAAGCTAATGTCCAAAAATTATTCATAAGTACACTGAATTATCAATTGCATTCTGTTTAATGCTTTCAAGAAGACAAACTTATTTTGTTAATAAACTGATTTGAGTTATGTGAATTAAAATGAGCAAGTCACTTCAATGACATGCCCAATAACTGAAAATTATGGTCATGTTTAATAATTAGCCAAAAAAGTGTATTTTTTTTTACATAATGGCCAAGTTACAGCACTATAAAAATGGAAAAAAATCCAGTCCTTCAACAATTTGCTTAATGTAAATGAACTGAAGTTCCATTAATGAATTCACATTTCAAGAAATGTTATGGAAGTGTGTAAAACTCTGGCTTCTTACTTGGAGGGAGTCCACTCTGCAACTGTGTCATGCTAGGGGGCTGGGCTCCTCCTGTAGATAACAGACCACTTTGGTTTGGCATCACACCCTGTTTCTGTAACCTAGTGCGGCGCTTTTCTTCAAGTTCTTTCTGAATCTTGTAGATCTTCTCAGCCAGCAGATGATAGTACTCAGCCTGAATTTACAAAGATAAATTTGTTTTTATTTTAATACAAGGATGTCAAGAAACTCTGATTATTACAAACAAAAAAGCAGCAAGATCAGAGAAAGGAATGAACCTAGAGGTTCCAAAAGAGAGCAGTACAAATTAGTGGCTTCCTTGCCTGCTACCAGTGTACATTTGAACCTAATGCAAAAGTGGCAATGTTTCCTTTTCATTCACAAGCTGTTATAATAGCCCCATGCATTCTAACTCTGTAAAGAAAATATGACCATAGAATTGCTATTAGCTTGTTTGACCAGAGTATTGCATCCTTTTACATGGTTGAAGTAATGACACTAATGAAATGCTGGCCTATACACTCAGTGGCCACTTCATTAGGTACACATGCTTGTAATGCAAATATCTAATCAGCCAATGATGTGGCAGCATCTCAATGCATAAAAGCATGCAGACATGGTCAAGAGGTACAGTTGAATCAGAATCAGGTATATGTCTTAAAAGTTGTTATTTTGCAGCAGCAATACATATTAATAAAAGACTATAAATCACATTACAAAATATGTACACAAACTTAAATCTGTAGTGCACAAAGAGGAAAAACAAAATGAGGTAGTGTACATCGAGAAATCTCATGGCAGAGGGGAAGAGGCTATTTCTGAAATGAGCTTGTCTTCAGGATCTTGTACCTCCTCCTTGATGGTAGTAATGAGGAGTGGACCTAGGTGATGGGGGTCCTTAATGATGGATACTGCCCTTTTGAGACATTGCCTTTTGAAGGTGTCCTCAATGCTGGGAAGGCTAGTGCCCATGTTGGAACTGGCTGAGTTTACAACCTTCTGAACATAAACTGCTGTTTAGACAAAACATCAGAATGGGGAAGAAATGTTATCCAAGTGACTTTGATTGTGAAATGATTGTAGGTGCCAGATAGGGTAGTTTGAGTATCTCAGAAACTGATCTTCTGGAGTTTTCACATGGAATGTTTTACAGAGAATGGCATGAAAAACAAGAAAAAAGAACACCCGGTGAGGAGCATTTCTGTGGCTGGAGATACTTAATAAATTGGCCACTGATTGTAAATGTCATACAAAAACACATCCAGAGTGTTGACAGTCAGCTCATGTACCTCACCTCCAGATGGATAAATTGCTCTTAGAGAGAACGTAGGATAGATTTACCACAGTGAAGAGAGCTTGCAAATTAGGGTCAAAATTCTTTGAATTTGAGGAAGATTGACTTAATCAAAGTTTTATCAGTATTAAGAGAATCCATTAGTCTGACAGCACTATTACCTTGGAGGCGGGCAGAGGCAGAGAGACTTCCATAAATTGCCGATAAATAGCCTATTTTTGAAGGATGGTTGTTGTTTTGAACTCTTCCACACTTCTCTATGGACATTAGGTTAATCGCTGATTTTAAATATTGGCTGAGGACTTCTTTTTTTCCAAACCAAGATTTAAGGGATATGGAGAAAAGGCAGAGCTATAGAGATAGACTAGCCATGACCTCAATGAATGCTTGTATAGGCTCAAAGAGCTAATTGGCCTATTCGCATTCTTATTAGTTATTTAAATATACCTATTTTTGATAAAAGTACAGAATGGTTGTAACGGGTACTATTCACTTAACAGTTCTATATCATTTAATCTATAATTAGTATTCTGTGCAATTCATTTTTCAAATAGTTCACAACATACATGCTTGCACATTTAACATAATAGACCAGAAAGAAACAATCCCAGGTTTTCCACTATAACAAGTTGAAACTATTACACTTATTACCCCTAGAAAAATAATAAATTATGACTTACCCTGCTGTTGGCAGACTCATACATGTCACCTTCGACTTTTCTTGCATAAGCCACCAGGTTTTCCATTCGCCTGTCTTTTAACGCTGCTGGATCAGGTGTTGGGAATATGGCTTGAACTCTGCATTAAATGAAGTAATGATTTAAAACTTAGGTGCAAACTAGGCAAAATTTTTTGAAGTGAACTTGAAACAGGCAGCATTAAACTTTAATTTAAATGGCAGTTTCCTTAAAAATCCATAATTGTCAATTTAGCCACCTTCAAATTTAATTCAGTCACAAATTTAGCATGTGACACTGCACTGCACACAGAACATACTTATTTTGCATGCAGAAAACATTATTAACAATGTATTTAGAACAATAAAACAAAGCACAATGAGGTAGCCATGTTCTATTCAAAGTAAATCTATTATCAATGCAGATGTGTCACCATATACTACCCTGAAATTCATTTTATTGCAGGCATTCATGGTAGAACAAAGAAATACAATAGAATCATTGAAAAACTACAAAGGCTGACAAACACAATGTGCTAAAGACAAACTGTACAAATGCAAAGAAACTCAAACTATAAACAAATAAATGCTGAGAACATGAGTTGTACAGTCTTTGAAAGTTGAGTTTTTAGATTGTGAAATCAGTTTGGTGTTGAGGTGAGAGAAGTTGACCATGCTGGTTCAGGAGCCTGATAGTTAAAGAATAATAATTGTTCCTGAACCTGGTGGTGTGGTGTCAAATGTCCGCAGTATCAAATATCCCACAACAGGGGTATTTCAAGGGAACTTAGTTACTGAAAAGCTTTCCATTATTCTATACATTTATTGCCCTCTACAGTTAAGCTATACATTGAAGCAATTTTGCCTCTTCCGGATCCCATCAGTTCCTTCTTGCTGCTTCCCCCCCCCCCCATAGCTTTGTAAACCTTTCCCCTTTCCAATATTCATCCAACAGTTTCCTTCTGAAAATTGTTAATAAATCTGCTACTATCATCTTTTCAGACTTTTGCACTGTGGAAATGTCATTTTTCTTCACATTGCACCTGGTTCTTTGGCCGAGAATCTTATATTGGTAACTTCTGGTTACTGCTTCATCTGACTATAGAAGCAGTTGTTCCTCCTCACTCTATTAATACCATCTGTGAATTTGAATGTCTTTATCAAAACTTCTTTAATGCTTCTCTAATCAAAGAAAAACATTTAGCTTCTTCAGTTTTCACAAAACTGGAGATTCTTAGACAGCTATGATTCGTGTAGGCTTCTTTATCAGCCTTTTTTAGGGCTTGAGATCCTTCCTAGAGCATGATTAACTTTATGTACTTTCCTCTCTCAGCTTCCATTGACAAAACTAAAGATCTTAAAAAGACGTTACAATTTGAAACAGACATACACATACATGCCAGGTTGTTGTTCTGAATTCCATTTTAAAACTATACTTCTCATTTACTTGGCTTATCGCTCTTATTCAAAAAACGTGTTTCTACTTTAATCTGTTACCTATCCAATTTATTACATCTTCCAAAAGTTCAATGATTTATTCATTTACTACATTTCTAATTGCTTATATCCCATCCCCTGCTCATCTATAGCAATCTAAAATAAGATTTTATTATTATAAGGAGGACTAGATTTTGCTGTACCATGAGTCACAACTGCACATAATTGGCAGCAATTTTTGGGACATCACTGGGGACAGTACGGTGCAGCAAATCCAGAATATATTGAGGAAGTGAAAAGCTGCAGTGGGCTACATCAGATGGAGTGGGAATGCATGCAACAGATCCTGTGCTGATCAGAGGCAGTGCTGGAAATGCTTCCTTATTTGATTTGAGTAGAAGAAAATAGCCTCAAGAAACTCTAATTATTCTTATTCTTGGTAAAAAAAAACCCAAAGTTTCTTCAGTGTTAAATATTTTAAAGTTAATTTTTAAAAATAGATTTTAATGCTTCTGAAACATATAAAACATTGCACCCTTAACTATCCATATTAAGATTGGCCTGTCAGTCCTTTTATAATTAAGGCTAGTTTAGACTACACCTCTCAATGTATCAATTATATCCCAAAGCCTTTGACACACAGAACATTATTGTGAATAACCCCCTATAGTTTTCTCCATTCCTGCTGAGAGGATTACTTCAGTTACATTTGTATAAAACTAAACACAAGCTTGCTGCGTACTGCAAAATCTAGCCCAATATTATTACGTAGCCTTGGAAAATAAGACAAATGTTGTACTAGAATTAAAACAATTGTCAACAGAAAAGGACAGTTACAAATATGAAGGAGCAGCCAAGATTACAAGGATGTTGAGAAAAGTAGTTTGCATGTTTTAAGTATTATTCACATGTACAGTCATTTAATGTGATTGCCAAGGCAATTAACATTTGACTATCATGAATAAATTATAACCTTACTTACAATTTGTGCACAAGATGATTGCGTAGGTCCTGAGTGACATCTTCATGCCATGATTTCCGAATGCCAGTACTTGAAGGGGGTGTTGCTGTTGGCACCGCATTTAGATTGCTAACACCTGTGCCATCGCTTAACATTTGGCTAAAAAAATCAAAAATTGACATCTGTTATACAGTAGAAAAGAAAAGCACATTTTAACATCTCCCCTATACAGACTTCAAATCATTCTGTACATTCAGGGTACAGCAATGAACGAGCATACAAATAATACTTAATTCCGCAGTTCAGCCGCACAGGATAGATTTGACAACAGAACTTATAAAAGGTAATGAATCTCCTAGCTACAAAGTCAACACTGGCAATCAAAATGGATTTTACATGTTCACACTGAAAGATATGTAGTGAAAATATATGAAACAGTACATGCTGGATTAGACTATTTAATTGTTATTTTCTTTGCAGTTTAACAATTATCTGCTTGTATTTTATATAATTACTTACACAAACATGCATGTTTCCTAATGGCTACAGTATGTATATATAGTTGCTCAGTGTGTCCCCTAGTGGTTACATTTGTATAATTCTGGAAAGCTCAGGAAGCTTCCCTGGTGCTGCATTATTGGAATAAGGTGTATCTCGTTGGCTGACTCTTATCTGCAAATCTGAATGGAATGTTTCTTATGTATGTGTTTAAAAGAGCTGACCATGAGGCAATGCCATCTCTTAGTCTTTGTTCCGCCTTCTGTTCCTGTTACTGCCCATTTTCCAATTTTCTTTTTCTCTATTAACATCTTAACAAAATGATTGTGAAGCAACAAGTTTTGTGTCTCTTTCCTGACTAAAAAATTTTGGATTAAAAACATCAGAATCCAACAGAGACGGAAAATGAATCTTCAGACTTACTTTGATGGAGTCATGGATGGCAGCAACATAGCATCATGCAGTAAGCTGGATTGCTGAGTGGAGGCCTGCACACCCACATTATTTCCATTTACACCCATCTGATTGGTACCTACAAAATACATACAGAAGACACCTGAAGAATTCTAGAACATTTTATCTGATGACTATCTGGTTGGTTCAGATGGATATTTTCTTATCATAGGCTAATAATGCATCAACAAATTACCCTGCAAAGACTTGTTGAAATATGCCATTATGATTCTGTTTACTTTCATTTCCAGCTACAAATTTAATATCTTTTTAAAATTATGCTTGTTGCTGCAATTTTATCCCACAAGTAAAATGGGTTGATTTTTCAAACAAGAATCACAATTATGTTGAAAATGTCAAATATCTAGAGCATATTAGCAAAATACAAGCAATGATGCCCTCAGCCAACCCCTCCATCTACATCTCTCTACCAAGGTCCTAGATACTCTGGTCCTACGCAGTTGTTTTTCAGCTAAAATTTAGTGTGTCTGTGTATCTATATAAAAATTGCTTATTATTAATTGCCACTACCAACCAGAATAACACTTTCTGTGATTAGATTGGATAATTTTAAACTTAAAAAGCTTCAATACACTGCCACCATACTGTCCAGTATTTACATCACAATGGGAAAATAAGTTATTCGAAGACATTAGTTAATTCTGAGCAGAAACTGAGCTCTAGTATATTTTGATACAATCTGAGAAAAATTCCAGCATCTGCAGATTTCCTCGTATTTGAGAAAAATAATTCCTTTTTTAATACATAAATTATCAATATTTAATGATTATTTCACTAGGCATCTATAAAATGGAATGTGAATATTTCATGGATTGCACAGTGACAACCTGGGGACAAATCTTTAACAACTGGTACTGCTTTGAACGCAGCTTGTTTGTACCTACCCATAGCATTCATAGGCCGTATAGGTTGGTGCCCCTGTGAAGGCTGAGACGATTGCTGGTTCTGCATCGCAGGTTGAGGCTGCATCTGATTACCCTGATACGTGAGTCCAAGCGCTGCGTAGGCTCGCTCTATAGAGCTTGGGTCGATCTGACTGGTAGTGTTTATACTTGGCGTGGTTGGTTGTCCAACCCCTACTGACCCCAATGAATTTCCTAATCCTACTGCTGCACCAGCTAACAATGCTGTGGAAAATGAAAAGAAGTTGAATTTATAATTTAGTTTATGTGGATAACACATCTTTTGCTATAACAGGCTCAAGTTCCTGCCATTATCCAAAGTTACTGCATATGTTATCTAAGCATTGCTGCATGTAATTTTGAGCTACTTCATTTTCTGTGGACAACCTAAAGTCTTGCTTTGATTCATTCAGTTTTACCTTGATGACACAATTATATCTTAAAACTTGCTTTATCGCCTTTTTTGGAGCTCTGATGAGAGGTCATAATTATAAAGGAAATTCCTAAATCACCTACTTATAGTCCATACTGCAAGTTTAACATAAGTCTGAGTGAATCAAATGAAGTCAGGAAGCCAAGATTATAAAGAATTTTAATACTGTGGATCTTTTGTGCCATGGTTTTTTAGACTTTCAAAGCAGTACTCACATTGCTGGTTGCGTTTGTCCCCAGCGTTTTTCAGAGGGAGACAAACAGGACAGTCGTGCCTTGTGCAGTTCTTCCAATGGGAGATGATCTGACGTGAGGACGCACAGTGTGCAACTGGAAATGATCAGCAACAAATGAAACAATTAGGGCAGACAAAAACGTCAAACAATCAGAACTCCACATTCAAAGAAATTTAAAACAAGAGTTCCAAACTCTGATACCTCAACTAAATCACCACAGAAATTCCATTCTTTGCTACAGCAGGTGGTATTAACAGGATGTAATCACAGGTCAACTGCAATAGAAACAGGTTCTTCATAAGTCTGACCTGGTGATTTAGATGAGCATTCAGCATCATCATGTGCCCAATGGAAGCGAATGTACAAAGAGTTGAGGTACATTTTGGAGGAATATAAACAGTACAACAAAAAACAGGAGAAAATCCAGGACTATGCTAAATAATCTGAAACAGTACAAAAATCTCTGCACAACCAAAATAGCAGACAAGCTCCTAACTGTGTTACATTACCAGTTGAGTCCATACTCACCCTGACAAGATTTGCCAGCCTGACAGTGCGTCATGTGATTGAGGACATTCTTCATAGTTCGGCAATGAGGCAAGTTGCAGGGCCGTACCTCACCGTTTGCTTGTTCCCGACGCTGGCATTTGTGTGCATGTAGGAGCAGAACCAGCTGTTGCTGGATGAGTTTTCGTTTCTCTGGATCTGCTGTAGGTGCAGAACCCATCCCCTGCCCTGGAGGTTGCCCCATTCCTCCTTGTTGCACTGGAGAAGGTTGCTGTGGCTTCAAAAAGAGAACTTTATTAATTAATGTAGCACTTTAACATCAGAATTTCAATCCAAAACAGCACCTTTAGAAGTAGTCAAAATTGTTAAACAGAATGTGACAACCAATTTGCACACTACAAGATCTCACAAGCTACAATGAAATTCCAATCAAGTAATCTATATTTAACAATTCAATAATATCTATGATAAAAAAATCCTGTCATATTAAGTAGTCTTGGAATCTTTTGAATTCACATTAACGGACAACTGGAATCTCAGTTATCCAGAATTACAACAATGCAACTCCCTTTAGACAGGCGCTAGTCAAGATCGGGTACACAAATCTCCTGAGTAAGACTAACTCATGATAAAACAAAAAGAAGATCTATCACAGATTTAATGTTAACTAGCAAAATCAATTCAACACATAATAGCATGCAAACTTAAGTATCAATTCTATCAATTTGTTTAGGGTTCAGTGGTACAAGTTTCTTCACAATCCTATTTAACAGTGATGTTTAGACAGCAATTCCATTCAACACCCTTCTCTTTTGAAATGGTCATCCTTTTTCAGTCATAACGATGTTCTTGTATACAAACAGGTGAAGTTCTCTCAACAGGCTTTTTGATCAAAACACCACCAACTGGTCTGATGGTTTTGTGTTCATCTCATTTATCAGATGCTTGACTACCCAACAAAACTGTAATCACTGTCTATTCTTAATTTTCTTTGAGGTGGAGGTGGCAATGACGTCCCACCTTCTTGAACTGCTGTAATAAGATAAGCCAGTAGTTACTTAATAGAAAACCCCTTCATTTAGATCCAGCAATACTTCTAACTCAAGGTGGAGAGAGAGAGGAGGTGAACATGTTGATAGCACTTTCATGAACCATGCCTGTGCCCTCCCTGACAGTACAGAACATGAGTTTTATTATTAGGTGGTGTTGTTCTGAATACAGTACACATCTTGGGTGGTGGATGTCAAAGCAGTATACAAAAATGATTAATTTTGAAGTATCGACTAATGATCGCACAATAAATGATTACAGCATGGCAGAATATTAACTTCAGCTTCAGAACAAGAAATTTAGCTCTGATACAAGTGTCCAAAACATCGAAAGGAAATTACACCAGTATGAGCAAGACTTTGCTAAAGTGGACCAAAAAAAAAAGATTAAAGAGTAAAATACTAGATCAATAATGACAGACATTTACGGAGGCATTTCTTAAATTTTTTGCATAGGTACATTCCAGTGAGAAAAGCAGGCTGTACAAGAAAGACAGTACCTATGGCTAAGAAACAAATGTAAGGATGCCAGGTAATTTTTAACAAAAGGGGTATACAATATTGTAAAGATTAGCAATAGGCCAGAAAATTGTGGAATTTTATTAAAAACCAAATGACAAATTTAGAGAAAACATTGAGAGCAATGTTTGTTCAAGTAATATAAAAAAGACAAAACAGCTTTTAGAAATATGTATAAAGGAAAAGAGTATAATACCCAAATGTTGGTCCAGTCCAGGATGACTAAAATTCTTACAAGGAAACAGAGAAATGGCAGAGATTTCTAAATAATGGCTGATCGACTAAAATGAGGTACAGTCTTGTACTTTAGTGTAAAATACAGTCTCGTCTCCATCATTCTAGAAAACTAATGCTGCTAAAGGCTAACAGTCTTTGAATCTCAAACACAAGAAAATCTGCAGATGCTGGAAATCCAAAGCCACACACACAAAATGCTGGAGGAACTCAACAGGTCAGGCAGCATTTATGGAAATGAATAAACAGTCGATGTTTTGGGCTGAGACCCTTAAATTTGATGGCTTACACCCAGGATCTTAAAAGAATTGGGTGCATTGACTGTAATCTATTAGAATTCCCTCTATTCCTGGGGTGGAGGTTCCCAGTGAATTTTAACATAATACCACTGTTGTTTAAAAAAGGAGGGAGAAAGGAAGCTGGATGCTACAGCTCAATTAGCCGAACATCTAATTCTTTCACTGTTCTACTTACCAAGAGAGCTCTCCTCCATGACCCTGACCGGCATTTACATAACGCCAAAGGCCGATGTTAAGCAGGCACTCAAGGTATGAGTGCTGCCATGAGCAAACAGCTTACCCCAATACCTTTCAAATCATTGTTGGAGATTTCAAATGAGGCTTGTTTGAAGAAATCTCTGCCCAATTACCACCTGCAACACTCGGTGTCACAACACACTCCATCACTGCTATACCATGATCAGGAATGGCTACTGCCCCATGCCTAGACCACATTTCAAGAAATATGATCACTTGGCTCCCCTCCTTCTACCTGCATACAGGCAGAGGCTAAAGAACAAGGCTCCAGAAATGAGGACAATGAAGAAGTGGTCGTGAGAGGCAAAGGAGCAGTTACGAGATTGCGTCGAGTTGGTGGACCGGGCTGCATTCAAGGACTGAGGATCTGAATGAATCCAACATGGCTCTCACGGACTTTATATAAAAAAAAACCAGAGTGTGTCCCTACAAAAATCATTGAGTCTTTCCCGACGAGAAGCCCTGGATGAACCATGAGATCTGCAGTGCACTGAGGGTCACATCAGTGGCAATTCCAGACCAAACTTGAATCACTGAAGGAAGCTTGTCAGCTGTGGCAGGGCTTGAGTGCTGTCAAAACATGGGCCATTTTCATTAACTCCCACAGCCTCCGATAACGCTGTGACTTCAGTCG
Source organism: Mobula hypostoma (assembly GCF_963921235.1). Classification (NCBI taxonomy): domain Eukaryota; kingdom Metazoa; phylum Chordata; class Chondrichthyes; order Myliobatiformes; family Myliobatidae; genus Mobula; species Mobula hypostoma. The sequence continues at coordinate 102,257,475 of NC_086107.1, forward strand.
ACAAAGCCAATGTGCGAGTATCTTCAGGAGGGTGAACCTGTGGAAAGCATCTGGCCAAGACAGGTAACCTGGCTGAGTAATTAAGACTTGTGCTGATCAACTGGCTGGAGTGTTCACCAATATCTTTAACCTCTTGCTTTGGCAGCTTGAAATACTCATTGCTTCAATCATACTGAAGCACTAGAAGAATGAGGTAATCTGTCTCAATGACTATCATCTAATAGTACCTACGTCTACTGTGATAAAGTGCTTTGAGAGGTTGGTGATGAAACATATCAACTCCTGCCTGAGAAGCCATTTGGATTCTCTCCTATTTGTCTATCATCACAACAGGTCAACAGATGCCATTTCATTGGCTCTTCACTCAACCCTGGAACACTTGGACAGCAACAATGCATACATCAGAATGTTCTTCATTGACTACAGCCCTCCAATCAATACTATCATCCCCTCAGAACTAATTAATAAGCTTCAAGACCTGGGCCTCAATACATCCTCGTGCAACTGGATCATCAATTTCCTCACTTGCAGACCCTGGTCTGTTTGGATTGGCAAGAACATCTCCACAATCATCATCAGCACAGGTTGCCTGCTTAGTCCCTTGCTCGACTCACTTTATACTTATGACTGTGGCTAAGCACAGTTACAACACCATATTTAAGTTTGCTGATAACACTACTGTTGTTGGTCGAATCAAAGGTGGTGATGGATCAACATATAGGAGAAAGATTAAAAATCTGGCTGAGTGGTGCCACAACAATAACCACTCACTCAATGTCAGCAAGACCAAGGAGTTGACTACTGATTTCAGGAGGAGGAAACAGCAAGTCCATGAGCCAGATCTCGGGGGATCAGAGCTGGAGCGGATTAGCAAATTTAAATTCTTTGCTGTTTTCATTTCAGATGTCCAACACACAAGTGCCATTACGAAGAAAGCAGGGCAACACCTCTACTACCTTCGAAGTTTGGGAAGATTCAGCATGTCACCTAAAACTTGGACAAACTTCTATGGATGTGTGGTGGAGAGCATATTGACTGGTTACTTCAGAGCCTGGTATACAAACACCAATGCCCTTGTACGGAAAAGCCTACAAGTAGTGGATACAGTCCAGTCTATCACATGTAAAAGAACTCCCCTACCAGTGAGCACATCTACACAGAACGCTATTGCAGGAATGCAGCATCCAAAGGAACCCCACCATCCAGATCATGCTTTCTCCTCACTGCTGCCATCAGCAAGGTGGTACGGTAGCTGCAGGACACACACCACCAGTCTCAGGAACAGTTATTACCCCACAACCATCAGGCTCTTGAGCCAGGGGGATAACTTCTCCCGCTCCATCACTGAACTGCTCCCACAACCTATGGACTTACTTTCAAGGACTGCTCACGTTCTTGATATTTATTACTTATTTATTTTTCTTCTTTAGCATTTGTACAGTCAGTTGTCTTTTGCACATTGGTTGTTGCCCTATTGAGGGCAGTCTTTCATTGATTGTATTGTTTATTGTGAATGCCCGCAAGAAAATAAATCTCAGGATTGAATTCAGAGACATACAAGTACTTTGATAATAAATTTACTTTGAGCAAAATGCTACAACCTTAATTAAGCAGACATAAGGATGTTAGAAAATTGTAAGACCAACAAGAAGAATCATAGTTTTATGTAAGGTACATAAAGTGTGATGAATCTTCAAGGATTCCTTGAGGATATCACAAACAGTGGATAAACTGGAACCAGCAGATATTGTGCATTTTTTATTTTCAGAAAGTATTAATTTAAAGGTTGGAACATGTAAGGAAATCCATTTTGGAAGGAACCATGAAAAAGTTAATTATTTAAACGGAGCAAGACTACAAAGCATTGTGATGCACAGGGATCTTGGAGTTTTAGTATATGTCACTATCCTTTGTCATGCTATGCTCTGTATTAACAGGGGAGCATAATGATAAAAAAAACTTCATAACGTCTATTTTAGCATTCCCAACAAAACTGATTAAAATGATATGAAACAAATAATGAAATAAGAAAGCAAAAGTAAAATGTAAACTTATCAACACTCACCAGGTTTGGCATCCCCACACTACCAGCAGGCTTCTTGTCCATTGTAAACTGAGGCAAATTGTTTCCTAGTCCTCCCTTATTTTGCATCTGCTGGCCAAGTCCACTGGTACCCAGAGTCTGACTAGCGTTTTGACCATAAGGCTGTCCATAAGGACTTGGAGTTCCCATCATTCCCATCTACAAGTTAAAAATGAACAGAATTAGTTATCTTTTGCAGAAACTGTTCTTGAACTGTTTGCTTGGAGCTTCATCAGTATATATTCAAATACACTGGGGGAAAAAGGACCACAACTTATTTGGAAGATGGATTATCAAATCAAACTGTTTTTGAACAATACCAGTATCCATGAAGTTAACATTTTTGGCAATCCAACTGCAAGAGAAAGTAGGCTGCACGACCATTAGGAGTATAGAAAGTGTATGTAAATTTGTAACAGATATTTTCTTGCAACTTGAGGGACAAGTATTGTTCTATGCGGTGTACAAGATGTACAGAAAAGTTCCAAGTTCAACTTCTGCAAGATTTAAAGAGTAAAGTCCAGGAGGTAGTTCAACTCTGCATTAATTATTTTAGATGAACATTTACTATAGCTCATTAGGGCCTGTAGAGACAGGAAGCAAATATTACATTAAATATTACACAATCTTACATTCTATAACAGTTAGCCAAGATATAATGAAAAGAAATTTTGTCCCAGATGAGCAAATGGAGATATATATGTATTTCCCGGACTTAACTTTTGATATTCTGAATATGCCCTGAACTGGTTTCAAATAAGGAAGCATATTCTCAATACAAAACTGAAAATGACATAGTACTTCACTAAGAAATCTTAGAAATAAAGTTTATTGCAAGTTATCTCACTAAAATATCTTGTATTTATAAAATAACAGCATCTTGGTAGCCTTAATAATAAAAGTAGATTTTTGGCTCTCCTCCATCATGTCCTGTTTAAGTTTAGAGAAAATAAGTCGGACATTTGATACATCCTTTAAATTTGAACAAATATGACGACCTGTTATCCAATAGTTTCATTTAATTTGATTTATTACTCTTTCAAGTTTTTTTTGAGGTTTTAGATTTGATCAGAAAGTTTTTCTCTCCTCTTTTTTTTGGTTGTATCCCCAAAATGGACTGCCCAGTCCCTTTTTTTGTTTTGTTTGTTCTGTTTTTTTTTATATATAGTGTAATGGGGTTTTATCCCCTTTCTATTTAAAACTCAATTTTTTTCCCTTTCTCCTTTTAGCTGGTAAGAGGAGAATTGTTATTTTCTTTTTTTATTATATATTTTATACTAGTTTTTAACAGTATCTATGATTTTGAGTGTCTATTTTAATTTTGGTTACTGATATATATATTTGAACTAATTCTGCTCTTGATTGTATCTATGTTTTTTAAAATCAATAAAAAGATTAATAAAGAAAGAAAGAAAAGTAAATTTATTTTAATGTCAAAGGCATTTCTGTAAGAACTGTTAAGAATGTTAATGCATTTTGCCTAAGAGGTTACCACAGGCTATGTTGTTTTTAAAAAAAGTGAGATAACATATTTTGCTTTGTTTTATCCCAATACATCAAAATACTGTAACATGAATAAGGTAACCGGGCAACACCCACATGCAACTTCTCAATTAAGAGATTTGTAACAGGATCTCATTATATTTATGCCTCAAATAAAAATTCTAAACCATGCCACCATTCTGGCAATAGGACCCATTACAACCAAATACATACCAGGATTAAATAAATTTATCTGAAGGTATGGCATAAATCAAAAGGCACCTTGCTGTAAATGAAAGTATTAAGTACAGCAATGACACTGGCCACCAATGAGCATTTTGTTTACTAACCATAACAAAATTAATGTCTCAAAATATGCATTTGGCAATAGAATGACTTCATTTAAATCTGATGCTTTTCCTCCCAACTCTACATTAAGCAAGGAGTGAAGTTTTTTTGGGGTACAAGAATTTATTAGGGAAAACTATTTATTTAGGAAATTTGGAGGTGACATTATAAGCAAGGAGAATTTTGAAAACAAGTATTTATGGTATTGATAAAATATACAGATGCACTAGCAACACACTTTCAATTTGGCTTATTTCACCAACTGTAGTTTCTTTTAATGTTTTGGCATCATACTTAAGCCAAAATAAGCTTTAATATATAAAAGTGGTTATAATTTCCCAAATATGTTCATCTCAATTTACGTCTGGAAGTTACTTTGATATTCTCCAATTCCAGTGGCAGAAAAAAAATCTCCGCTTTTTAATCTGAGACAAAGTCACTACTGTGGCAATGTTACTGGTTGTAGCCAAATGCATTCATTTCAAATACATATATTTCAAACGTTCTCTTGAACCACATTGCATGTTGGGAGGACAAAATTCATGTACTTTAGAATTTTAACTCAATTCTATAGTTTAATGTAAAAGCCATAATTTTCAAAAATCAAGAATGCTCTTACTGAGAATGAAATCTAAAACACAAGAACAATTTTATTTAACATAATTCCACTTTAATAGATTTATTAACAAACAAGGGAGCATTGTGGTGCTATCTAAAGTAGAGAAAAAGAGATTTAGTTATAGGCAGAGATATCAGATTTGTTGACAATTTTTTTCCAGCTGATGAATATGTGCACTACAAAGGCACTTGAGAAGAGAAATTAATAATCAGCATCTGAAGTGTTGCAGATGATTTGCAAGTAGCATCAAATGTGTTACTATAAACTACAAAAAAAAAGGTTTTACAGCAAATCCAACTTACCACTTCAAATAGATACACTTGCAAAGTACCCTTCTGATGATTAAACCACGACCACAAATTTTGCCCTCAACTTGCAAATTATCTTCCTGGACATTAGCAATACAATCGTATTGCTTCAGAATTTAACAGAGAACACAGACAAAACATTACCACAGACAAAAAAATGTGGATTACTGGTATAGCATCATGATGCAACCCCTGGAAGAAAGCCTAAATAAACATGAGGCAAAATAAGAGGGGAACTGGAAGAAGCATGTGGGAAAAGGAGAAAAGAGGATGCACATAGGTGAGAACAGACTGGAGAATAAAAAAAGTTCTTCCAAATGTTAGTTCACAAATTTACTCATCAGATTTGGGTGCTGCTGGCAGAGTTCACTTTTATTGTGCCAGCCAGTTCTTGAAAAGGTGACAGTGAATCCTCAAACTACTGCAGTCTATATGGTACTATCAATCTATGGGGCTGTTTAATAGGAAGTTTAGAATATTAACCAGCAACAAAGAAACACCAGCAACCAAGAAATAACAATGCCCTGTGCTTTTGCTACCCTAATGTTTTTTTTCTGCCTTTGTGAACTTGAAAGATGCTGTGGTAAGTTGCCGCAATTCATCCTATTGCAACCATACTATACCAAGATCTACTAAACAGTGGAAGTCACACTTTAAGTGGTAGATTGAATGCCAATGCAACAGGTTGCTCTGTTCTAGACATCACTGGACCACAAGTGCTTTTGGAACCGCAAGCATCTTGACATTTGAAAAACGTTCCAGTGTACTCCTAAATCATGCTCTATGGATGGCACAAAGGCGCAGGAATCAGAGGGAAAGGTGTTCACCACAGAATGTGATCTCTTATATAGGCTAAAGCACTATCGTCCAGCAAACTATGAACTAAAATAACTGGTGGTCTGGCATTTTTGAATCTATAGTACAGATACAGGCTAATGAACTCATTCTATTTTTGGATCTTACATCTTAATTAACTGAGATCTGCACTCATTTGTAGATAATTTACCTACTAGTGTACAATGCTTCTGACTTACAGAAAACATTAGGTTTTGGATGAATTCCCTATGTGGCCAGATCTATAATTAAAGAGAGTTCTGCTTAAGAACAAGATGACCAGAATAATTTCCATTATCCAGCACTAGTCAGGTCCCGAGAGTGTCAGACTAAGGAATTTTAACCTGTAGCCATAATATTAATATGACTGGTCCATTTAAATTTCTGATCATTAATGATCCTCAGGATGTTACTGATTGTCCTATTATATATTGAATAGATCTGATCAGTTTCTTGTGAAGTAATTACTGGTTGGCACATGAGATCTAAATGTTAACTGTCATGTTTGAATCAGGCTACATATGCAGCCACAGTGTGTAGAAATGTAATTGAAGGTGAAACTAGCAATCAGAGGATATTCCCAACTTTGACTTCATGGTATAGGAAAAGGTAGTTGCCAAAACAACTGAAGATAGTTATACCCACAATGGTATGTTGATGAACCCCGAAGTTTGCTAAAATTGTATGTAAAAAAAAAATCAAAATATAACAGATTAAAATATTTTGAATGCAGTTTTGAATAACTAGGTTGAAAAATGCGGCTCTTTGTGCACAAAGCCCCATTAGGTTCTATTAGTTTGTGTTAAAATAACTATTGCCTTAAAATGAGCTTATTTTCAGAACTAGAGACAGTAGAAAGTTATGTTAGTTAATCTGAAAGTTACTTATAAACATTAACTGAAGTGTGGAAGTTGGCCAATGATCCACTATATGGCTAATAATAAGTGAAATGTATCAACTTTCAGTGGCTGGAGAAAAATAGTATCCTGTATATAGTGCATCACCTACCATTCCCCTCCTTGTCAAATTTCAAGAATTTACAGTTAAAAACACAAAATACTATAATGTTGGAAAACTGAAACCAAAAAATGCCAAGCATTAACAGATAAAATTTCATGTTTGTGATTTTTCATCAGGACGCTATACACTCACAGATTGGTAGAAGCCAAGGTGTGTTAGGAAGGCAGAAAGGCTAGATCATTTGGGACCAGGTTGAGGAGAATTTTCTTCAGACAGTGATAACCTTTGGAATTTTCTATGCCAGAAGACTGTGGTGACTCAGAAGTTATACAAAACATGGATTGACAGATTTCTGGACATTAAGGGAATTAATGATTATGGAAACAGCACTGAAATGGTGGAGTTGGCTCGAAAGGTTGAAAGGACTAATTATGCTTCTAGTTCATATATTCTTATCCCCATACTTAAATGGGATCCTTTTACTAATTACTTTGCATTTCCTTGACACCTACAAGTGCCCAGCTTTTGCTAGGTTATCAGCAACTACTCACTAATACTACTTTCAAGTGGGCGTCCTCATGTGAACTCAACTGACAAGAAAACATAGTGAAGACACTTTTAAAAAACAAAGTAAAGTGTTATCAAGATTAAATGGAGAAGCAATGATAAGATGTTTGCAGAAGAAGAGTTTAGAGGAAAAAGAGTACACTTTAAGTATATACTCAATTTAGCAAGCTATTTAACATGCGAGGTAAAGTGGATGGACTTCTAGGAGCTGGTCACATGGGGTGGTAAGGTGGACTCAAGGAGTTGTGATCGAGCTAGACATTATCTAACTACACAGGGTAGCTTAATACAATAGTAAAAAAAATTGATTGATTTGTCAACTTTTATCACAGAATGTGTAGTACATCTTACACCTGGAAAAATACAATCATACCTGCAAGGTTACTACCTCATTTGCCAAAATGAATCTGTTGCTTTGATAAATATAACAATATTATCTAACTTGATGAACCTAACTTAACAAACTCCTACACAAGAGAGAGACATCAAACAGTGCTGGCTTCAATTAAATTACAAAATTAGCAATTAACTAATTTGGACTGGAATTTATGCTCTGGTATTTATTGCTGATGCACAGTATAATCCGCCTAAGCACACAATGGGTTTTCCATTATTCTATACCACATTCTCAAGCACACTATTATTTCAATATTAAATATGGTTTAGATAAACTTTCTAATCTGTAACTCAGAAAACAGCAAGAATATTTCATAAGTACAATTTGCATTAATGCACTTGTACCACTTCAAATGCATGAACATATTTAACAGATTTAAAGATAAAGATAAAATTCAATTAATATGAGCTTGGACTGGAAACAAAATGTTTACCATGTGGGGGAGGGAGAAGAAAAAGACCTGATTTTCTTGAAGTGCATAGACAACAGATGGTACCTACACCTCTGCATAAGAACAAAGGAGGAAAAGCCCAGTACTAATCCATACAAACAACGTTCATCCAGACTCCAGACTTATGCTCAGTCATTCATGTGAAAGGAGAAACTGCTTTGCCCAGGGCATACTGTCTCACTGTTCAAAGAAAGACTACTTTAGAACCAACAGTCAAAGCAACAACTATATTTCCTTCTACTACACCAAAACTGTAACCCAGTTACGAAAACCAAATTAATACTCCTTTTTTCTTAAATATGTAGAAAAATGCACAAGATTTTTTTATACATTTGCAGATATTTAGAGTCCAATTAGCTCTCAAAAATTTAAATATTTGACACAGATTAGCTAAAGACAAAATAAATGCAAGAAGGAATAACTAAATCAATATGGCAAAAAAATAGCTACTGCAGATAATAAAACTTAACCTTTTTAATTTTAAAAAGAGCGTAAAATAATAGATTCTGGATGGAATTAAGAACATTTAAATACATTTTACGTTTTAGAAACTTAAAAGTGGAACATTTGAATAGTTATGGCTGTGGTTCACATCAACTAATAAATCACTCTGTTTAAGTTAGGAAAATGTGATGGTACAGATGAACATGCATGTGAAAAGCTTTTATACCTGAAAATGACAGACGATAGCTGCAGTGACCTCTATATTTTCTATTTGCTTTCAATTGCCACCAACAAATGAGTACATCAAAGATCAATTTGAGAATTCCATTATTCTCATAACCGTGCCCACACTTCTGTTGTCTTCCTTCACACCCCACTTCCAAGTGGACGACTGAAGTGTTTTGTGGTCATTTATGTGCAACTTAAGGGACTTCCTCCCTTCTCAGAATTTAACAGTCCATACATCGGGACTTACACTTCTCTCTCTCTGAATTTCTTCTATACTTTAAAACTTCTTAAAACCTTGTTAATTAAGCCTTCAATGGATCAGTCTTTATCTCCTCTAAAGCCCAGTCTCAAATTTTCATCAAATATATTGTGAAATGCCTTCAGACTTTTTATTCTGATAAAGATGTTATAATGTGCAGTGATTTTCCAGAATTAGAGATCTATTAACTTCTGGGCATGCGTGGTTGTTGGCACAAATGATTAACCTCAGTTGACTTTAACATGAACATCCAGTAGAATCAGAGCTGCTAAGTGGTTTAGTAAAGATGACAATCTCCCCAAAAATTCTAGCATAGGTATCTGCATGACTGAGAATACTTTGAGGTAGTTGCAATTTGTTTCTCTATTGTCATAGAGTCTTCCCTGCAATGGACAAGTCAAATACAGATTGGATGACAGTTTTGTGGAATACTTTTGCTCACTCCACAAACATTCCAACTCATTTCTACTTCGATCTCTGTCCTCTACCTTCAACATTGTACCTGTAAACCTCCACCCTGAACATTCTCTCTTCTCCTTCACATTGGGCAGAAGATACAAAAGCCTAAAAGCATGTATTACCAGGTTCAAGAATAGCTTCTATCCTACTGTTATAAGACTACTGAATGGTTTGCTAGTAAAATGAGATGGATTCCTCATCTCATTCTATCTCGTTATGGCCTTGCATCTTATTGGGTGCTTGCACTGCACTCTCCAACTGTAAAACTCTACTCAACATTCACAATGCACTGTGATGAAATGGCCTATATGGATGGCATGGAAAACAAAGCGTTTCACTTTGTTTCAGTGGATGTTACAATAATAAACCAACTACACAATAGCATTTTCACAAATAATCAAACATTATTAATTCAGGAACACCTATAATTTGCTTTTCGCAGAATTTGCATTCTGCATTTCCCACAGAGCATTTAAAAAAAATTATCCTGCTGCAATCATTTACACCACTTCCAGGACTTGTTTTATTCAATAATCATTTTACCACTGAATTTTACCTTGTAGCCTCTTGTACCATTTAACTGTACAAGTCACATGCTAAACCTCTGACTTCTCCTCCTCCAAATCCTCTCCCCAGCTACTTAATTTTCTCTCATTCCCCACCCCACATCCGAGTTTTCATGATGAATCATCAAGCTGAAATGCAGTATTTCAACTTTCCAGTATCAGTACCAATAAATATTTGCCAATTCCCCAACAATGTCAAAACAGGACAGACCTGTCATATTTATTAACGCAACTTCATTTTAGGGTTAATGTACATGGAGTACAAAATGCTTTGCTCTTACCTTGCTCATTGCCCCGGGCTGGGGTCCTTTGAGACCAGCTGCCATCTGAGGTGATTGCTGGGTTAATGTATCAGCAAGTAGGTTGTTTGTGTTGGACATGCCTGGACTTGAGTACTGTACATTAGGTCTTCCTCTTCCAGCACCAAGAGAACCATTCATCACTTGTCCTTGGATCATGCCCTGAGTATTACCACTATTCATCAGAGCTGGATTCATATTAGCATTCATGCTCATCCCTGCCTGGTTGGTTGGACTGTTTACTCCAGGCATTAGACCTGTTGCTGACGTATGAAGCTGATCATGTTTCTGGGGGTTCACAGACTGTGGTGTTGGAGGTCTCTGGTTTGCTCCACTTGCTCCCATTCCCATATTGGGCGGGGATGTAAGTCCACCTTGAGTTAAAGGGCTCTTGACCATACTACTTAAACTTCCTATACTGGGACTATTCTGTTGACTTTGGCTGCCTACAGACTGAACCGGACTATCCATGGATCGTGATGAGGTACCACCAGTGCCATGTCCCATGCCGATACTAGAACCACTGCCTCTCAGAAGTTCTGACAGTTGTTTGTGCTTCGAGGCAGCATCCTGCATCATGCCAACGCCAGTTAGCTGAGTCAAATCACCTCCATTTGTCAATACTAAAGAATCTGAGCGGATTAGTTCATCTGGCAAATCATTCTCAAGCTCAAAAAAGGGTCCAAAATCTGCAAAAAAAAAAAAATTAAAATTGTTTTCATTTTCAGGATATAATTGCAAGCACTTTTGTTTTCTAAAACACACTAGGTTTTAGTCACAAATAACCTGCCATGCCGTGCTTGACATGATGAGAAGAGGCAAGGAGTAATTTCTAAAGATATGGGCTAGCTTCCTGCATTCAAATGAAAATAAAGCCAACATTCCAGACTGTGCAGCATTTGATAATATCTGATAGACGAGGAACTTACCTGCATCCTTGACCGCTAATGGAAGTCCACATTCAATTCTTTCAGAACAGGTTAATGGCTTGTTGCCAGTAAAAATAAACCTAGCAAAAATTTACTAATTTTCTATTACACTAGTTATCTGAAATGACTTTCAATTCAACCCCTAATGAGAAATTCACTGTGCATCATAAATCAGTCAAGCACAATAATCTTATAGGAACACTGGCATTCATGAAAACATCATGTTGAGTTTTAAAGTTGCACAATTTTCCAAGTTACAACCACACCAATATACTACAGAGGAAAATGCCATTTGGTCTAATTGTCTTGTATGTAGAGCAACTACATTATTTTGCTCTCCCTTGGAAACCAGTTTTCACTTAAAATTTAACACGTCTGCATCAATCACTCCACATGACAAACCTGTCAAACAACAGAATTCCAAAATGTAAAAATCCATTCATTAAGTCTTTGGTGAGTAACACACTTTAATTGCCTCACGAGCTATTTTTCCAATCATTGGTAAAACACTATGCAATTTTAAAAAAAACTCCCTTTTGAGGATTTTTGAGGACTTCAATGGACAGATGCAGAAGCCAAATCTCTTTGCACCTGTTTCCCAACAGATGTTATACTCTCCAGATCTAACACAGCTTTAACACACTAAGTGTGTGTTGTCCACAGACCAATATTAAAGGTCAGCCAAGTATAAATGGCAGCGTCTAATCATAAACAAGAGAAAATCTGCAGATGCTGTAAATCCAAGCAGCACACAAAATGCTGGAGGAACTCAGCAGGGTCTCAACCTGAAATGTCAACTGTACTTTTTCCCCCCATAGATGCTGCCTGGCCTGCTGAATTCCTTCAGCATTTTGTGTGTGTTTAATGGAAGTGTGGACCAGTTTCAGGAAAACAGTGGACTGTGAGCACAACTGGAGACAGTGTCTGAAGCATGGGCAGGGTGCACTGACAAGATGAAACACACAAGTTGAAACAAGTTTAACAAGGGTCAACCCTCTCATGGACACATCATTGTAGTTTCAAGGTATCAATGTTATTTTAGTTTGCAGGGCCCATGCCTTGACCCTTGCGAAAAACAAGGACTTTAAGTGTAATGAAACATTTCAAACAATTTGTGAAACTCTGTCATCCAGCTGCCATTTTTAGAAACAAATTTATTTCCATTCATGAAAACCAACAGTATTTGCAATGCATTTCAGACATTTATTTCAACTAATATTCCATTCAAAATACATTACGAGGTGCTTGTCCAGATTAATAACCAATTGTTAACATCTCTCAAATCTTCTCCAGTTCCTCAGTTTTTGTTCAAACACAAATCATTATGCTAATCAAGCACTGCAGAGATTATATTCCTATCCCCAAATCAAAACCAATTAAAATTGGGGTAAAGAACCAAAACTGGAGCAATACTGGAATGTCAGAGAAAATTTCTGGTCCTTTGCAGTAAAATAAGCATTTGCTTCAAAAACAAAATGTTGAAGATGCTCAGGAATTGGATGCATTACTAGTGATCTTTCCAGAATCACTCGATTCTGAAATAGTTCTAGAGGACTAGAAAATTCCAAACATCACTCCACACTTTAAGGGAGGGGACAGAAGGCAGGAAATTGTAAGCTAGTTAGCTTGACTTCAGTGGGGTGGAGTCCATTAAGGACAATGTTTCAGGGTATTTAGTGCACACAATAAAACAGGCCGAAGTCAGAAATATTTCCTTAAGGGGAAATCATGCCCAAAGAAGAAAGCTGTTGGAATTCTTTGAAGAAATAACAGACAAGATAGACAAAGGAGTGGATGTTGTTTACTTGGATTTTCAGAAGGCCTTTGACAAGGTGCCGCACACGAGGCTGCTAAACAAAAGTCCATGGTATTACAGTAAAGATATTAGCATGGATAGAAGACTGGCTGACTGGCAGGAGGAAACAAGTGGGAATAAATGGAGCCTTTCCTGGTTGGTTGTTGATGAAGACTTGATGTATCAATTGGCCTAATTCTGCACCCATGTCAGGCAGGTTCAATACTTCTATATTTTAAAATGCTTGCTAATTTTGTGTAAATGAGCTCTAAAATTTTCTGCAACTTTTTGTAAGCTAGTCTTTTAAGAATATTAACTGAAGCAAATAAAGATATAAAAGAAATGCAATTATAGGAAGGCTACACTAATTGTGAGAAAAGGCTAAACTGGCCCATTCTGATGCAGAGAAAGCAAATTAACTGAAATCGTTGAATTCAATCTCCAAATTTAGAAGACTGTAACAAGCCTAGAAGCTTACAATTAGCCTCATTGTAATAAACTAGAGATCACAAATAAGAGAATGGGAGTTGTTTGTTGGCAGAGAAACTAAAGGAGCTGGACTTGGTACACCAAGGTGGTGTTAATAATGAGTGATCATCTTAGTGGCCTTTCTTGCGATTGCAACATCCTGTTGGACATTGTTAATGTGGAATTCTGCAAGTCCGATTCACTAATTATTGCTGTCAGCAAGGGAGCTGCATGGCCTAGGTCTCAGCCTCAAGCTGCAATGCCACCCAGGAGAGAAGCTTCGGAGTCAGAACTGCCCCTTGGGGTTCGCTCAGCAGAAGACGAGATGTATTGCGTGCAGAGTGCTGCAACATTTATAGGACTTAGGGTCTTGGACTACTTTTCTGTGTGACAGTATTTTACTGGTATCTTGTATGTCTTTGCCATGTATGACTGTTGGTACTGTTTTGCACCCTGGCTTCAGAATAAAGAGTTCCAAGTTGCTGTAATCATGGGTATTTATTGTATGGTTGAATGACAATCAAACTTGAATTTGACCTTGATAGGATGCAGAGCTGGGCTGAGAAGTCGCAGATTGAGTTCAATCTGGAAAACTGTGAAGCGATATACTTTGGAAGTTTGGGAGAGTACAAGGTTAATGGCAAGATTCTTAACAATCCTGGGATCTACATCCATAGATCCCTCAAAGTTGCTGCACAAGTTGATAGGTTGGTTAAGAAAGCGTATGTTGGTCTTCATTAGTAGCAGGAATGAGTTCAAGAGATGTGAGGGGTGACGTAATTGAAACTAATCGAATGGTGAAAGACCTTGATAGAGTGGATGTGGAGAGGATGTTTCCTATGGTGGCAGAGTCTAAGACCAGAGGACACATTCTCAGAATAAAGGGACGCCCTTTTAGAACGGAGATGAGAAGGAATTTCTTTAGCTAGAGGGTGGTGAATCTGTGGAATGGCAGCTGTGGAGGCCAAGTCTTTATGTATATTTAAGGTACAGGGTGATAGATTCTTGATTGGTCAGGGCATGAAGGGATACAGGGAGAAGGCAGGAGATTGGGCTGAAAGGAAAAATGGCTCAGCCATAATGAAAAGGTGGAGCAGACTTGCTGGCCAAATGGTCTGATTCTGTTCTTATATCTTATGGTAATGTTGCAGCTCTATAACACTCAGGTTAGACCACATTTCAACTATGTATTCAGTTTGGTTGTCTCATTTTAAGATTTAAAAGGCGGCACAGAGGAGATTTACCAGGATGCTGCCTAGTTTAGAGTGCATGTCTTATACCTCGCTTAAACTTCGTGTCTTCACTTTGGAGTGAAGGGGGATGAGATGTGACTTGATAGAGATGTCCAAGATGATAAGAGGCCTAGATAGTGAACAGCCAGCACCAGTTTTTTCCCAGGATGACAATGGTCAATATGAGAGGGCATAATTTTAAGGTGATTGGAGGCAAGTATGGGGAAGATGTCAGAGGTGGTTGTTTTTTTTTTAAATATACACTGTGTTAAGTGCATGAAATGCACTGCTATGGGGTCTTAGAAGAGGCAGATACATTAGGGATATTTAAGGGACTCTTAGATAGGCATGTGGATGAAAGAAAAATGGTGACTATGTGGGAGGGAAGGGTTAGATTGATCTTAGAAGGTTAAAAGGTCAGCACAACATCATGGGCCAAAGGGCCTGTACTGTTCTATGTTGTATGAAAGCATTGAAATACATTTGCATTCTCATCTATTCAGTATAGTTTTATACCAGCCAGCAACTTTTATATTTGCACACCATCACGATTTTGGGGCAAAAGAAAAAAAGGAGATGGAAGGATTAAAAACACAAAGGTCATTCTATCGCTTACTAAAATGCAAATTACTATTTGCTTAGAAAAACACTTCAATTGCATCCTAGTTACCAAAGTTTCAAAAAAATGAAGCAACAAATTTGATAAGATACTATGACAACATTCAGTTCAGCAAGGCTGTTCGAATTTTCTTTAGATCTGCTATTTTCAAAATTATAACATGCATGAAAATTACACGACTTGCCTGTACACAATAATTCAGCCCTAATTAACTTAATGGGGAACTCAAAATATAAAAGCTAGCAAATAAAGATGATATAAAACTTAAGAGCTAACAAGAGAAACAGCACAGAACTAAACTCTATGTCCCATAGAGTTCAAACTGAACTCAACACCACACAACTCCTATTTCATTTTACCTACGCTCCCATCAACTTCCCATAGATTTTACCACTCATGAGCATGCTAAGGGCAATTACTGCAATTAACCAATCAACTTGGAGGAAATTGGAGGACCAGGGGCAATGGAGAACATGCAAACACCACGCAGACAGCACAGAAGGTCAAGATTGAACTGGTGTCTCTGGAGCAGTGGTTCTACTAGCTACATTTATCATCCAAAAATATATTCTGGTACTTCGGGAGTTACACAAACAGAAATGACGTTAGGACAACAGTAAGGGGGCAGTGGGGGGGGGGGATTATTACCTCATAACTGCACCCCCCCCCCCAAATCAGAGCATACAGACTTATATTAAAAGGTGCTGGGTCAAAGTATTAGAACTCCCTTTACAAAAGCACTACTCAGAGACTGTTCAAGAAACACACCTTTCCTGCTCAGAAACAACTATAGTCATTTACAGCTGCACACATCAAAGTTGCTGGTGAACGCAGCAGGCCAGGCAGCATCTCTAGGAAGAGGTACAGTCGACGTTTCCGGCCGAGACCCTTGTGTTGCTTGAATTTCCAGCACCTGCAGAATTCCTCGTGTTTACGTTTTCATTTACAGCTGGGTTGCCAACACGCATTAAGAATAAAATTTCAAACAAGTAAAAGATTTTTCAATCAACACTTTTTCCACGAGGATATTCAACCTGCCTTTGATCAAAGGGACTTCAAATTATTGTAACTTGATTCTAGAATTTAAACAAATGGATAATGTCACTAGACTGGGTCTTAAGGACTTATTTGGCTGCACTATCAAGTATCTAGTAGAGTTTAGCTCCTTCCTAATGGGGACACATTTGCAGTGTCATCAAACTTAGCTTCCATATTAAATATGGAACATAAAGCACATCTTCTGACATATACTGAACTGACATAGTTCCTATAAAGCCCCATCTCTCATTCTTACCTTTCACAGGAAGAACAAAAAGGCTACATATTTCTTCAACTGTAACTCAAAAGTAGTTAAGGAATAAAGTTATTCAGGGGTTAGAGAATATAAAAACATGGGTAAGATGATCATGAAAAAGTAAGGTGCAGCTCAGGTTGAGTAAGCTGCGACAGAATTTCATATTATGGAGCATTTCTTAAGATGGATGTTTGGAAAGTTGGTAAGATATTTCCATTTATGTGAAAGGCCAAAGCAGTGAAAGAAAGTCACTAAGTCTAACAGGAACGCAAGGTGTGGGTAAAGTATGAAAACACTACAAGGAGAAACAGAGACACAGAATTGATCATGTAAGAACTGCAGGAAGTTAATTAATTCTACTCAGCCATTTAATATTGTGCCACTATTTTGACTATTCTTTCCCATTTGAGTAAAACAGTCTTCTATCTGGGTTTTTCTTCACACCTCTCTCTGAAACATCTCAGATCTTTACATCATATCAGCTGAACATGGCTCAAGTATAGTAATTTAGAAATTACTTCCCTTGTCGTTCTGAAGTTTAGACCTTAGGCCCTCTTACTACATTAGCAGAACCCTTCTCTTAGTTTTCTGTTTTGTCTGTTCTAACTTCATACATTCAATACATCACTGTGCTAGACTAAAATGAGTACATAGCTCAAAGGACTTAGAAACCAGTGCAGATTAAATAAACATATTTAAAATATTCTGATAAAAGTCAATAATCTAAAATGTTGACTGAAGGAGAACTGTTTCTATTAACTGATGCTTCATGGCTTGCTGAATATTCCCAGCATTTTCTTAGGTACACTAAGATACAAAACTGATTTTAAGCTAACTTTGGCAAACTCTGTTCTATATACAATGCTAGATCAGGTCAAATAAACTGTGCATCAACAATGGAAGACCAACAATGCTGTCATGTTATTACCCCATAAGCATCTTAAGTAAAAGACACCGCAAGAGTCTAAACCACACCATTTATATGCTTTTCCTTTTTCTTAAAGAGTGATTTTGGCACTGTATTTTTCATTTTAACTGATTTCAAGGAAGTCATACTGTTTTTCAAAACCTGGTTCTGGGGATCACTGGCAAGGCCAGCACTACCAAGGTTGTCCCATACTACCTCCTTGTAATTTTGAACATGTCCTATCTTAATCATCTGGCATAACAGATACAGCACCTGTTGACATATAGGTTGAATGCAGGAAAGGAAGTCCGAAATATGAAAACCCACTTTGCATTTGCTAGGCTAAGGAATCAACTACAAATTTATACATTTAGAAAATTCCTTTTCATGAGCTGTGGGAGATGGTACTAGACAACTGAATAGTACTGTCAGAAGCTTCAGAAGGCACAGATTTCATCATTCTTCACCATTCATTGCCACGGGCCATCCAAACAATGTAGCCCAAATGAATTTAAATCTAACTGCATATCACGATGCAAATAAAAATTAAAGAACATTTAGCCATTGCAGTGCAAGGTTTAAAACTAAGCTGAATATGATTTAAGCAACCAGACTGACAATAAAATACACAGCAAGAGCTAACTCCTATTTCATGGCTCATCAAATGGGGTTAACATTTTGAGAATCCCTGAAACAGGGATTTCAGAGAAAATGTACAGATGCAGTCACTTTTGATGTTGAGTTCTGATATCAACATCATTTGGTATTGTACATTTTTCTTTTTTTCTTCAGTTATTATACAGATACTTTTTCAGAGCCTGAAAATACAGCAGCTTTAGATGATTAATTCAAATGTTTAAAAAAAACAAATAAAATTAGAAACACCGCATTTCTGATAAAGAAGCATGATCTTAAGCAGTAAATTTAATTCTATATACCTTAGTTTGAAATGATTTACTTTAAAATAACAGAAATATAATTAATTTTTCACAACTAAAAAACTGAAACACTCCTTCAGCAATTTTAGTATTTACTAAATATGAAGTTCTGATGTATTCTAGGTGCAAAGATATTTATTTCAAGCTTATTGTTTGTTCCTAGTCAGTCATTGTTCTACATTTCCCATTCAAAAAAGCTCGAATTCAAGTACTGGAACAACACACCTGACATCAAAAGTCATATACAAAAACCCACTTCTGATTCAATGTTAATTATAAAAATAAAAGGCTAGGTATAGCATATAGAATTCATTGATTTAAAAATTCCTAAACTATGAAGAAATCAAAATTAATGATCGTCACACATAATATGTAGAAAGGGAATGTTAAAAGGGAAGAATGCCAACCATAAGCAAACATCACTAGCAAAAACAATGTTTACAGCTTATCCTCACCTTTGAAATTCTGGACTGCTGGATGTCTATCAACCACATTGCTGTAGGACTGGAGACACACATATACATCAATTCAATAATTGGTTTCTTTTTCTAAAGGGCTTGGGTTTTAACAACACCAATACTCTGAATTACTAGTTCAGTCCTTCAATTGCCACAACAAAACACAGACTGTACAACAACACATCCAGACACCAGGTAAATAAATTTGTCCTTAAATATCCTGTCTCTATACACAACATATTACATATAATATACTATAAAGGGATCTATCCAACAGGATCATCCTAGCTTTTGAACTCCAGACAAGCAGTTAAATCCCTTTTAAAATGTGCTTTGACAAAAAAAAATTATAGAACAGACAAAAAGTTAATTTTTTTTGTAACTATTCATACGAGCAGGTACTTATAACAGGTAACAATCCACCTAGCACCAGCAATCATTCCACGGTCAAAGACACTTAGATTACATTTTTTCCCATTCAGATATTTGGTCTGAATAACAACTGAACTGCTTGACCATGCTTTTATGCACGGAGCTGCTGCCGCAAGATTAGCTGATTAAGTATTTGCATTAATGAGTAGGTATACAGGTGTACCTAATAAAGTGGCCACTGTGTGCAATTCACCAAACTTCAGCCAAGAGGAGTTAGAAAGATCTTTTCTCAGCTCAAATAGAGATGGCATGAAAACATTAAATATATACACAATTGAGTACACACACAGTGAAAATATTAGTGCATTCCTCAATTCCAGAGTTGATGAAGGATAATTTGCTTTCATTCCTGTCCCTTTGGTTTGGTGAAATCTGATGAGGCCAATGTGAGAAATGCAGACCCTGCCTTAAGTAAGCAGGAGACAATAAATGAAGTTGGTATGGGTTATCAGGAGGTGGTGCACTCATTCCACCTTTTCCACAAAATCTCCCTACAGTCCCAAAGGGTTCTTACACTCCGTATAATCCTGCTTGCTCCTTTTCCCACTTTTAAGTGGTCTCAGGCCAGGGACTCCACAAATTAGAGGGGATGCCATAACTTTTCCAAGGAGCATTTGACACCATCCTTGAACATTTCCTCTACTCTTCTGGTAATCTTGTACTAAAACAAAGCTCAGAACAGAGCGTCTATTTGCAGGAGCAGGGGACAAGCAGATTTGCAGTATGGTGTGGTAGGGCTGGTAGAGCACTTCTGTGTTGCCATGTTTATTGTAAGACATTAATTGAGATAGTTTACTGAAGGAGTCAACAAACACTTGGAACTTGGCCCTCAAATGTACCAATATACAAGTACAAGTGTTGTCTGTGTACTACAGTTTAATGACTAAATTAGAGTCACCTTAGTTTTGCAGCTGGAACAAATCACTCAGTCTAGCATGCCCACATATAGGAAATTTCTCAAAAGTAAAAATACTGAGAAATGGAGAATGAAATTTAAATATATTGAACTATTTTTGTGATGAAACAATTTCAGGTAAAAATACCAACATTTAATTAAGTTTTTTTGATATTAAAAATGCACTCTTAGTTAAAACAGGAATTAACCATTTATCCATCGAACTTGACCAAATCAGAGCTGGACTATGAATTAATTCAATGCAATGGTTTTGCCTCATCTAGTACCATCTGTTATCTATTGATCTCAGCTAAGGGCAGGAGTATGCTATTCGGCCCTTCTTGGCTGATCATCCACATCAGTAACCTAACCCAACCTTCTCATACCTCCAACATCATTTGGCATTGAGATACCTGATTAAATCGTTCAATATAACCAAGAACATAAACATTGACACTGGCTCCACTGTTTTCTGTGCTAGAAAATTCTGGTTTTATCATACTCTGGTGAAGAAATTGTTTCCAATCTCCACTGTAGCTTTAAATTAATTACTGATCTAGTCTCAATTATCATTACAAGAATAGTTCCGAACCTTTTGGCTCTTGTACATAATTATGTCTGTGAATCTCATTTCTCCACAAAAAAATCTCTAATTTATTTTCAAATAACCTATTTCGCCAAAGTTCAAGTAATTCAACCAATAGTCAAGTAACCTCGCTTCATTATTTAACTCTCAGGAATCAACATACCCAACCAGAAAATCTCATAGCCCTTCCTCCATAGACAATATTTCTTTCAAAGCTGTAATACTTCAAATTGTTTGTGGAAACCTATGTGGTCTAATTAATGCTTTTCATGACTAGACGATAACCTCTACTGTGAACTCTGGGTATCTAAATATAATTTAATTATTTTCTGTACTGGTCTTTGTCATTTTCAACATCCATACACATGGACCTACTCATATAGCAATTGCCTGCAATTACAAAAGTATTTAGTTACAATTTAAAAATGTACTCAATAAATCTAGTATATTAATAAACAAAAACTCAAAACTTGAATTGGAAAGTGAACTGAAACCCAGCTGTGCATTTACAGATTTACTGGCATATACAAAGTGTATTCTTTGTTGTGATGTAGGAATTGCAAGTCATCAAACTCCCAAAAATAAGAAGTGTTACAAAATAACTCAGATTAGTCTCCAATAACTTGCATGGTCACTTGTAAGTCTCTGAAATTAGTAGAAGGTGGAACAAAGTAAATTAGTCAGAGCGAGGAAGACATTACTAACTGAAACATTGACAAAGACAACAGGCATGAAAATAATGTTCACTCTTATCAAAACCTCAGTTTTACTCTGTTATTATGTCTGATTAAATCACTACAATAAATAAACCGTTATAAGAACAATCAATAGGTTTTACTAAATTGTAAGACTTTCAAATGTTTTCCTGAGACAAAATTCTTATGATATTATGCTAGTGAATTCAAGTTCAGTAAGACAAGATCAACAGTATCTGAGGACAGTTCTTTCCGCAGATGCTACATGATCCGCTGAGCACGTCCACGACTTCCTATTTCAAATTCTACAATCTGCAGCATTTTGAGATGCAAAGCGTTTTAGGATTTCCTCTAAATCCAATAGAACCTTTACTTCGTTTGAATGACCATCCACATTATATTTAAAAAGGAAATAAGCCAGTGTGCTATCAATCAGTTCAGCAAAGTCTACATTTGAAACATTGTGAAAAAATTAAAATTAGACAATGGAATGCACCAATTGTAATGCTTATAGGGAATTAAAGACCAAGAAAATAAATTAGTAATTACATTGTAACATTGCTACTAATTTGACTAGTGATTTCTCTAGTGCCTTCAGTACAATCTAGCCATTTCTTCTGAGCGAGAAGCTGCAAGAATGGGTGTAGACAAATTCACTATCTCCTGGATTGCTGACTACCCCACAGATAGACCCCAGTTAGTACCGCTAGGTAGTTCTCTGTAGCGATGGGTGAGAGTGACACTGAAGCACCACAAGGGACCGTCCTGTCTCCGTTTCTGTTCACACTACACCTCAGACTTTCAGTACAAATCTGAGTCTTGCCACTTGCAGTTCTCTGATTGGGTGCATCAGAGATGGACAGGAGTCAGAATACAGAGAACTGGTGGACAAGTTTATGGAGCAATCACCTGCTCCTCAATGAGGCCAAAACCTGGGAGATGGTGATTGATTTTAGGAGGAAAGGGACAGTGACAAGCTTGGATAAGGTCATACTTAGGTTGGAGGAACAACACCTTATATTCCGTTTGGGTAGCCTCTAACCTGATGGCATGAACATCGATTTCTCAAACTTCCAGTAATGCACCCCCCTCCCCATTTCCCACACCCTTGTCCCTCTCTCATGTTATCTCCTTGCCTGCCCATCGCCTCCCTCTGGTGCTCCTCTCCTCCCCCCATTTCTTTCTTCCATGGCCTTCCGTTTCTTTTACCAATCAACTTCCTAGGGCTTTGCTTCATCCCTCCCCCTCCAAGTTTCACCTATCACCTGGTGTTTATCTCTCCCCTTCTCCCATGTTTCAAATCTACTCCTCTGCTTTTTTACTCCAATCCTGCCAAAGGGTTTCAGCCCAAAATGTCAACTGTAATTTTTTTCCATAGATGCTGCGTGGCCTGCTGACTTCCTCCAGCATTTTGTGTGTGTTGCTTGGATTTCCAGCATCTGCAAATTTTTTCTTGTTTGTGACAAGTCCAGCATACATTCTGGGAGAAGTTGTGGTGGTAGAGTACAAATACTTGTGTGTTTACCTCAACAACAGACTTGACTGCAAAACCAACACCAATGCTGTTTACAAGAAGGGGATGAGCAGACTATTTTCTAAGGAAGCTGGGATCCTTCAATGTGTGCAGGAGGATGTTGGAGATCTTTTACTAGTCTGTTGTAGTGAGTGCAGCCTTCTTTGTGGCTTTATGTTGGGGGAGCAGCACTGTTACTAGTAATGTAAAAAGACCAAATAAACTCAAAAAGGCTGGATCTGTCCTTGGCTACAGCCTGGAGTCTTGAATTAGTGGAGAGGAGGTCACTAAACAAACTGTTATCCATTATGGACAATCAGGCACATCCTCTCGATGACCTACTGAGTAAGCAATGGAGCACCCTTTCAAACAGACTTATTCAGCTCCACTGTCATAAGAATTGTTACAGATAATCCTTCCTACTAAATGCAATAAACATATACAACAGTTCATCTCTGTGCAACAGGAGAACACACATCATAGTACAACAGTCCGTTTTATTATTTCGTACATTATTGCACAGTGGTAAATTATGTTATTCTATACTTTAGCAGTTATTATATTTATTATTATTGCGTAGTGTTTTTAAATGTTGCTGTAATGAAAGTCAGGATCAATAAAGTACTTATTATTATTATTATTGTCATTCATTTAGTTTGGCAACTTCATGCGTAACTATAATATGTAACATACAGGAAATGTCCATTTAATCCCCAATTTTGGAATGCAAGCTTAAAATTTAACCAAGCTTTCTTCAATATCTAATTTGAAGTCATAGAGATACACAGCATGGAAGCAGGCCTTCCTCGGATTCTACCACTCACCAATATACTAAAGACACTTTACCTACCAAACCACACTTTTGGGATGAGAGAGGAAACTGAGTACCCAGAGAAAATGTATGCAGTCACAGGGAGAACGCACAAGCCCCATACAGACAGCATTCAGGTATTTTGTGCTAAGAGGAAGTGAGTATTAGCATTGTGCACCACTGTCCACCCAAGATTATAAATATTTAAATCATACTACATAATTTATTATATCCTGCACATACTACATTCAATTGAGGTCTTGGCAAAAGAGTTACATCTTAGTATTTTCATATTTGCTTATTATATAGTCTCCTACATTGTTTTGTCCACATCTCTCTGCAATCTGTTCTCTTACATGTGCTCATTTATCTCTTTGATCATCTGCCCATTGACATGAACTAGTTATACTAGCATGTCTTTGGAATGCAGAAGGGAACTGGGACACCTGGGGAAATCCAGTTGGTCAGAGGGTGAATAGGCTAACTCCACAAAGACAGCACTACATATCAGCAATGAATTCAGCTCACTGGGATGACAGCCAGCTGCACCACCAATGTTCTGCATTATCATGACCTGTTCGTATCCAAACATCACTCAGGGAAAAAAGAGTAACTTGGATTAATATTTTGCTTTTAACATAGCAATGCCTCAGGAATAATCAATGGCTAGAATAATAAATAGGCAAGAAATGGAAGTGGTAACTTTCAGGTTTTCAAATAATTAGTTCAGTATTTTCCATAAAATAGTAAATTTAAGTTAATGGAAGTCTCTCCACTCTGCTGCCTTGGCAATGACTCTACGAAGACTATTACTATGACCTGCCCCATACTTCCCTCCCCATTCCCCTCACCTCAGACTTATCCAAAGAGCTACTGTTGAGTTCCAATTATACGTGGCATCAGCACAATACAAAAAAAAATTCTAACATTCCCACGCAGGAAATAAAGGCAGAGAAAAAGTATATTTCCTACTTAACATAAAATCAAATAGAGATGAATCTGCAAAGTAAAATATTCACCAACCATTGGAAGGTTATAATGCTGAGACAGTTCATATACAGAACAAGTAAGCTCTTTGAGGAAAAAAGAGCATACCCAAGAAAATGTCTGGTTGAAGAAGGAAGGAAATTAACCCAGAAAAATAAAGGCTAGGACAGGAAGTAAATGGAAAATAAGGCAGAAGAGCAGCAATATTAAGCTGAGCCCCAAAAATATACTGGGCCAAAAATCTTACCAGCAAATCACAGCAGTATCAAGACAATTTGCTGGAATTTATCCATGCAAAACACACAAGTTCCAAATTGTGCTCTGTCCAGTGACAGAGATTCCCCAGTGTTTATACTACGTAATCTGCTCATGGATCCTGTGCCAGGATAGACCAAGCAGTGAAGCATTTACTTCAAGGGAGATTTTGTAGCTGTGGAAAGAAGCAAGTTACATTTCAACTGTGTTTGCAGTAATATTTTAGTCATTTAAAAATGGGTATTTTAGCCATTCCATTCTTTTTTTTTTAAAGTAAACTAATGAATCTGAATATATGGCATACTTGCACAAGCAAACTGGACAAGCCAGCTTTGTTCTCTGTCAGATGTTTTCTCAGAAATTTTGTACATTTGTCTGCATTATGTGACCAAATTACATCATTCAAGATTTTGGCATCGCTGAAGATCTTGAACACTGGCATTCCCAATCAATAAGTTTAGTCTAAAAAAATGTTGAATCTGGAAGCTAATGATCGTCAGACAGCAGTCAGCCAAATCTGGGCCTCAATAATCATATTAACAGTTAGCTTTGTAAAACATCAGACCTTTTTCAAGACTAGAATTGAAAGGTTCACACAGATGCAGAGGGTAGTATATGTACTCTGTATCCATCTCCGTGAAGTTTTGACAGACGAGGCTATGTCACTCAGTTTAAATGAATGATAATTTAAACATGGCTTGTCTTACTTTCTCTATGCCCACAACTTGTGCAAAAACTGGTAGTTGAATTTCTTTTATTCAATTTCATGAACAAAATTATGTTTTGTTGGAATTTGCAATATTCCCACACAATTCAACTATATCAATGTTTGAAGTTAACAGATTTATGCATGTTTCTCTTTTACTAAAAAAATTTGTTTTGTGAAAAATTACTACCTGAAATATGCTTAATAGTTATAACATATTCCAAATAACGTTGCTACATGTTTCTCCAAATTGTAAAGGAAGTAAATTTATTCCAATATTTTATGACCCTTCTAAGCTAATCATTTGGACACAGAGTTACTAAAATCATGGAGATCAGCATTAAGTATAATCAAGACAGTTTTGTAACTGCCTGAAAACTCTTACTAAGCACATCATGTCAAAAATGGCATAGCAGCTTGAAAGGCTATGGTTATCAGGAGGTTTACATCAGGTTTCCTTAATCAACTAATAATCAGCAGAGCGAAATATTGAAAATACTAGGAAAATATTGAAAAGTTTGGAAAATATAGACTCAATTTTTGCTAGGCAGTCAGTTGCATTATATGAACTCAGTAATATTGTTAAATGTCTTTTGGATCTCAAGGTCTGAAAAAAGACCCCAATTGTTATCCAGTTGGCTATTGCTGCAATGAATACATGAAGAACACCAATTTGATAAAAGAGATTTCTAATAGCTTTATCACAGAATTTGGAGAGAGGGTGAAAAAAAAGAGAAGAGGGTGTGGAAAGTGATCATACAGAGACTTCACATGTAATTTATTATGTGAATACCACCATAACACTAAAGGCTTTCAGTATTACCAGACAATACTAAATTTATTGATTTTTATGAAATTCCTCACTTTCAATAAGACCCAATTTGCTAAAAGTTAGGAAATTAACTGATGCAATATATAAATTGGCTAACTTCACCTTTCTTGAGCATGTACCCTTTTCATTATGCACTTAAGCAAAAAATCTCCAATTCATTACCTGCTTGCTACTGAAAATTAATTACATCTTTAACAAGTAATTGCACAGAATCAAAGACAATTTCTTAAAATTCTATTTTCCTGTATGTTACACAGGATCTTTTGCAAAGGTACTGTAAAGTAATTTGCCAGTTTATTGTAGTGGACAAGTAGAATTCCCCCACATGGAAAGAATTAAACACAGTCATTGCCACCCCAAAGCAAACTCTAATGCCTGATGGCAAGCTTCCATCTGGGTCTCTGGCAATTGTCAGAAACCAAGTCAATCCATCTATTAACATTGAGTTGAGTTGTGTTCAATCACATATCTGCAATCATCACCATCTCTAGCTCCTACCACCCCTGAACACATTCACATATTAACCCTGGACATGACTATTCTAATCCTTCTCTAGCTAGCAAGTCATCTTATACTTTAAAGTAACGTATAGTTGCCCATTTTTACACAAAAATTCCCAACTATTACCACAGTGCTTAGTAGTCATGGTAGCACTACATCCAGCAACCCCAGAGTTTTAAACTCTTCATCCTCCATGGCCATGCTCTTCCCCCTCTGCAACCTCCTCCTATCACAAGTCTTAATGCAGGTACAGGGGTGTTAGAAAGTTTATGAATCCTGTAGAATTTCTCTGTCTCTGCATAAATGTGATCTAAAATGTGATCAGATCTTCACAAAGTCCTAAAACTAGATTAAGGAGAACTCAATTAAATAAGCAACACAAAAAACATTGTACTTCTTCATTTATTGAGAGAAATGATCCAATATTGTTGGAAAAAGTATGTGAACCTTTGCTTTCAGCAACTTTTTACACCAATTATACCCTTTTACACCAATAACTTCAACCACATGTTTCCAGTAACTGTTGATTAGTCCTGCACATCAGCTTGGAAGAATTTTAGGCAATTCCTCCTTACAAGATTGCTTCAATTCTGGGATGTTGGTGGGCTTATTTGCATGAACTACTTCTTCAGGTCCTTCCACAACATTATGGTCAGTACTCTTAACTCAGCCATTCCAAAACATGGATTTTCTTCTTTTTAAACCATTCTGTTGTTGATTTACTCGTCTTCCGGATCATTGTCTAGTTGTATTATCCAACTTCTATTAAAGTTCAGGTGATGGACTGCTACCCTGACATTCTCCTGTAAAATGGATTGATACAATTTTTAATTCATTGTTTCCTCAACGATTACAAGCTGTCCAGGCCCTGATGCAAAAAACCAAACCATGCTTCACAGTTGTGATGAGGTTTTGGTGTTGGTGTGCAGTGCCCTTTTTCCTCCAAACATAGCAGTGTGCATTTCTGCCAGAAAGTTCAACTTCTATCTCACTTGTCCACAGAACATTGTCCCAGAAGCATTGTAGAACATCCAGGTTGCAAACTTGAGACGTGCAGCCATGTTTTTTTTGGTGGTGTCCTTCTATGAACACCATTCAAGTTCAGTGCTTTTCTTATGGTGGACACATGAACAGAGACATTAGCAAGTTCTAGAGATATGTGCAGGTCTTCTTCACCTCTTTCAGCATTGTATGTTGTGCTCTTGGTGTGATCTTTGCAAGATGATCACTCCTAGGGAGAGTAGCCACAGTTCTAAATGTTCTCCATTTGTAAACAATTTCTCTTCTTGTGGACTAATGAACATCCAGGTCTTCAGAAATGTTTTTGTAGCCTTTTCTAGCTTCATGCATCTTCACAATTCTTCTTCTAAGGTCCTCCAAAAGTTGTTTTCGTTGAGATATGGTGCACATAAAGAGGTCTTTCTTGAGAAGAGCAGGCTCTGTCAGTCACCTCCAATCTCATCTCATTGATAGGAACACCTGACTCCAAATAGCTTTTATAGAAGGCATTATCCCAGATATTCACATACTTCTCACAACAAATATATATACCATTGGATATTTTTCTCAATAAATAAATGAAGTATAACATTTTTGTGTTATTATTTAATTGGATTCTCTTTATCTAGTTTTAGGAGTTACGTGAAGATGTGATCACATTTTAGGTCATATTTATGCCGAAACCGAGAAAATTCTACAGGGTTCACAAAATTTCTAGCACCAGTCTAAGCACCAGGTAAGTAAGGAATCAGAAGAGCCAATGGGCATCTGAGAGAACAAGTTAGAGCTGCAATGAAATAATAGGGGAAATGGAATTGTTCTATAGCCAGCAGCATGGACTTGATCACCCAAATGGCTGCCTTGTGTGTAAAAGTCAAATCTTTATGTTTCAGACTGTTTTCTTGTATCTTTCATTCTTTACAAAAGTAACTCAGTAACAATCTGGTATCTCATTTATTTTAACTCCACCACACAGCTAACCCTTCAATTTTTTATTAATCCGTGTTCCTTCAAGATCCCCTTTGAATTTATGGTTAACCATTTTTTCTGCTATTTGTCCTATTAACATCCACTGTGGTGTTCTCAATAAAAAGGTTGATCAGTTATGTTATGCATTTGTGGACTTATAATTATGGTCAAGGCATGACATAAGTTCAAGACAATGGTCACTACTCATTAAAAAAACTTCTCCCTCAAATAAAACAAAAACCACACCCTTATTGTTCAGCTACTTTTGACAGCAAACAAAGCCGTGTAAACCAGGAATATACTGGATTTAAAAATTTCCAAATCTGCAGTAAGTGAAATGACATGAAAAACAATCTTATACACT
This sequence comes from Mobula hypostoma, assembly GCF_963921235.1. NCBI lineage: Eukaryota > Metazoa > Chordata > Chondrichthyes > Myliobatiformes > Myliobatidae > Mobula > Mobula hypostoma. The sequence continues at coordinate 102,286,964 of NC_086107.1, forward strand.
ACCAGAACCAGAAATAAGTCAAACATAAAAATGTAGCCCCACCCCCGCCGTAGGACAAAACTGATGACACAGAAAAATTGAAAATTATGGTTCAGCGTAAAAAGAAACAAGAAAACTTTAGAACAAGGGATTGTACATCTAAAATTAAACACAAGGCAGCAAACCAGATCTATGCACAGAGATTACCTAATTCACTTGGGCTCCACATGGTGCTCACCATTATTGAAGATAGCAAAGACCAAGGAAGGCATACAGGCACAGTAATTAAAACTAATTAAAATTATTTGCTTGCAACACAAATAGAATAGCCTGTTTTCACCATCTAATTTTTATATAAAGCTCAGTCTGAGGAGGGGGGGAAAAAAAAGAGATTAAATGCTTTTACTGTCTCTTCCTGCAATTGGGTAGATTGATGTTAGTCACACCCTAGATTCATACATGAATAATGATCACAGGATTCACAGAACTGTACTTTACCCAGGAATCAATGGAGCTAATGGGAATGGGAAGAAAACTGGTAGAACAGAGAGACCATGATTGTGTTCAAGTTGAAATCAACTCAAACAGAACAAAATTAATAACATTAACTCTGCAGTGCCATTTAGCTTGATTTTAATTACCATTTGCTGGACAAAACCGAAAAAAAATAGTAGAGTATGTTGCTAACTGGAATTATTCAGAAACATACAGTACGATTTTGGAACTGCAATTATACTTAATGAGCTTGGCTCAGCAAGCAAGGGAGATTCCTCACTGAAGTTTATTGTCTTGCATTTCTTCTCAAAAACTCAAACTGGACCACACCATTATTCATTCAATATTTTAAATTATACTGTATTCTATAGTATTACAACATTAACAAACTTGGACCCCCAAGACATGCAATAAATTCTATACTAATAATGTGATGGACAGAAAATTGCTATTTTAACAAAGATCAGATGAAGGGACAATCTCCATCGAATCAGATTTTGCCACAATATTTATTGAGCAATTTGCGATGGGTGATAAATGCTAACCACACTGGCAACACTCATCCCAAATAATGAATTTATTTTAAAAATATCCATTAAAAGGGGGAAATTGGATAAATGTTTGGTCGGGGATGAGATTTAATTTGATCAAGCAACAGCAGCCATAGATGAAAACTTATTCTGATTTGTGAATGACTAAATAGGGTAATGACCACTATGATCACGAAAGAAAATGGTGGCTTATGAGAAATAAACTGCAAATACAGACTAGGTAACAAGAAAACCCAAGGCACGAAATAATTTATAGAGCATCAGTGTATTCTATTTAAAAAGTAATTTGTGGAAAAAAACTCACTTAAAATTCAAATTAGGATGTACAACATTGGATGAAGGATAGATTTGGAAACTGGCATATTATATCCACAATGAAAAAGTTGCAATGCCATTAAAAATGGCAAAACAAGCTTGGTGGTAATAAAAACTAAATATTGCTGGAACCATTCAGTAGGTCAGACAGAATTTGTAGAAAGAAATGGAACCAGCATTTTATATCTGACAAATGGTCTTCTACCTTAAACACAGACTAATTCACTTTTCATTCAGGTCTGGCAGCATAAATGCTTTCAACATTTTCTGCTTCATTTCAGAATTCCAGTGCTACAATTTTACTTAAATTCCATTTACTACATCAGTATTAGTTTACAAGAAATCTTTTCTAATTTGGAAGTTTTTGTTTTAATTTTGCAGCATGGAACCCTTAGCAAATTTTTAAGTAAAACTATATGAGGAATTAAGCAACTATACTTTCATGTCAAAACAAACGTGGATGGAAATTAGTGCAAGCATCTGAATTATGTACAAAACCGATAATAAGCATGCATTTGCTGGTGAGTACACCAGGAAATACCTACAGATAAACAGATCAATGTACTGCATAAATCTATTTTGTAGATTTCACTGCCTACTTTTAACACAAATACCTTTTAGGTCTAAGTAGACTACTCTTCAAACATTCTGACAATAAAATGAAGTTGTTGCCCTTTCTATTTTATGATTTTCCGTTAGTTTTCCAATAGAATGTAAAGAATGTCAGTATTAGAGTTCTCCATGTCAATTACTCAGCTCTCAAGATGCTCCATGTATAGGATGCAGAAAGCAAAGTCCTCCTGTTTTACTTTTCAATAAGCTATTACCTCTGTCTCACTAACCAATTATTTTGCGAATAATTCAAAACTTTCAAGTTGTTACAGGTCTCGAATAAAAGTAGCATACTGTAGCATTTTAGCCATGTTATATGAGAGGTTTCCTATCCAAATTAAAATAAAATTTAAGTGGGAAGACTTTAGAATATACACCGCCACCATCATTTTATTAGTTTTGAAGCAGCTTTATGTTTGAGATTCTGTGATTCAGACTTGAAACTAAAATCTAAAAGAATTGTATTAATATTCAATTGAGAAACTGGTTAAATTCAAACATAACCAAACATAAACTGGTAAAACCAAGACTGATTTTGCAAAAACCATTCAAAAGTAAAGTACAAGGTACAAGTCCAATGCATTACCTCCATGCAGTTATTAGCTTGGAAAACCAGAGGCACTAAATAAGCTATTGGGAAATCTATACAACTACATGCAAAATGTGTTGATGACTGCATTAGCTCTATCTTTCATTAATAAGAATAGTTAGTTACACACAAATGAAGTAACTATTACAACCAAGAAATCAGTTTCCTGAGAATTAACCCTTTTCAATGGAACTGGATGAAGTAATTGCCAGTGGTGATGGCCAATGGGGTGTGGGAGTGAGGTGGTAGTTGATGCCAAACAGAAACAAGAAATATTCCTTTGATAACAAATTTCATTCCATAATGAACTACTGAACTTGCCACTATCTTTCCTCCACAATCTCACGAGAAGCTTCAGAAAGAACTGCAGAGACACCAATGTTCTAAGTTCAAGGTCTCCAACATTCACATCCCTTTAAAGTTAGTGTAAGAACATTTATTTAACAATAATTTTTAAACGGTAAACGTTTAAGTATCTGACAAAGAAGCTCTATAAAACTGGTTAGATCACACTTGGATTATTGTTTTCAGTACGTTTGCCTCATTATAATGGGAATGACATGGAAGCTTTAGAAGAGAAGCAGTGGAGATTTACCAGGATGCTGCCTGAATCACAGCATGTCTTAGGCAGAAAGGTTGACCAAGCCAGGGCTTTTTTTCTTTGGAGCAGAGGATGAGAGGTGACGTGATAGAAAGATGGTAACAGACATAGAAAGGATGGACAGCAGCGAGTTTCTTCCAGGACAGAAAAGGTTAAAGTGAAAGGGCATAATACAAACGTATTAAGGGAATGGAGGAAAGAATAGGGGGATGTCAGAGGTAGATTTTTTTTTACAAAATGGTGGTAGAGGCTGACGTATTGGGGCATTTAAGAGACTTTTAGATAGGCACATGGATGAAAGAAAAATGGAGGGTTATGTGTGAGGGAAGGGTTAGATTGCTTAGTAGGTTAAAAGGCAAAAGAGAACTGTTCTACCCTTTATCTAAACAATGCTTGTTAACTTTCTGAAACTTGCAGAGAGTCATTAAGTAACAGTTAACTAATTTAAATGCCTTTAACAACAAAACTACTGGGGTTTTAAAATAAAAGGTCTATGAGGAATATTTCCTCAGCAGATTTAGAACCACTCATTTAAAAACTATCAAGAATATCCTTAACTTGTCAGAACTTTGTAACAAAGTTGCTGGTTCACTTATGTTTGCTACAAAGTTCAAAACACATTATGACAGAATACACCTTCCATCAGGTGTTACTTGCTCGAATTCACATAGTATTGGTAATTTCTTGAAAGCTTTACCAGTGTATTACAAGGCAAAGGAAAAGTTTTTTATTTTTAAATTAGGACATCTATTGGTGAATGGTGAGAAAGCAGAAAACATACTTTCAGTATCTCCAGTTTTTTTAAAATTAACATCAACCAAGCAGACACATTTAGTGTAGTACCAGAGGAAATAAATATCCAATCTTAACCCTCTCAACCATCAAGACAAAATGATAAATCTAAAAGGTAAGGTCAAATAGCACCTGTTTTAAGAGCTTACACACTTAAATGGAAAATTGCACTTAGCAAAGAACCAACAGAAGCAGAAAGGAAATGGTTTATAGGAAGAAAACTATAATATAGGAGGACCCTTCCTGACTGCAGAGCATCCCTAAGAGGATTCAACAAAGTAATTTTGATGTGCAAAGATTGTTATAAGAAATGAACTCTGGAAGCCAATTTTTACATGACAAGTTCCAATAAACATTAAAGCATCTGCTTTTACTAGTGTTGGTTGAAAGTCAGAATATTAACCATGACACCAAATTATTAAACCAATTCTTTCATTGCATATAGCCTACAATGCAATGTTGCAATCACCTATCAGAAAGGAAATTTACCAGACAATGCAAATACAAAAAAACACAGAATATTTAATTGTTCTAATAATCCCATAACTGGGTACTTGAAATATATTGTACTACTATACTCAATCCAAAAAGTATTAGATGCACCTCAAGACAGGTCATTTAAAAATTTTGACTTTATTTGTATAATAGAAGAGCCGAGAAAAAGAAATCTGTACATTAAAGTGCATTGAAGTACAGCTCAGAGTACATTTAAATTCCTAAATACTTTTCCCCCCAAATATCTATTGTTGTCTGGATTAAAGGCTATTACAGGAATTATAAATACACTTAAAATAACACAGCCAAGTAGTTATCTTACATGCAACAAATCCCACAACTGCCATTTTAAGAAAATCATTCCATATAACAAATTGATTTAATGTACATAATTAAAGGCAGCAAAACTCGTTCAAGCAAAATTTCAGATATCTGATAACTGAAGCATGTAAATGAAAAATTCAATAAAATTGTATTTTTATTATTTTAAATATTCTAAGATTGGACCAAGTACTTACAAGAGTAGGTACAGTATAGTGAGTGAGTTTTACTAAGAGAAAATTATATGGCATGTTAACTTTATGAACATTACAGAAGTTGAAGAAATACAGAATAAACTATGTAGCAGCTAAGTGATACCAAGTTTAACAAACATCAAAGAGATTTCAAGAGAATCCTAAGTGGGCATTGGACATCTTGTCAGTGGAGAAGAAAACTAATTCAGCAATCACTGCAGACCATTTACTATGAAACTGATTAAGAAACAGTTGCTAAAAAGCTCCATAAGTGATCTATTTAAATTATTTTGCATTGCAATGAGGCTGCAACTTCTACATATACATTTTTCATTCAATTTGCCAATAAACTAGTTTCAGTAAAATCATGGAATGCAAGATCCATTTTATTTCACCAGGCTGTCAATCCCTCATCTAAAACTGATATTAGAGCTACTGTCAAATCACTTGAGGAAATCTCTCATTTATGAAGTGTCACAAATTGCTTACTATCTGGAATTTAGTAAGCTTATAGTAGCATTCCAGTTGGCCAAGGATCACAGTAAAATGAAATGCAATTTCATTCACCTCAAAGCAACAGCACTACTGCTGCGAAGTGAATGATCAAAAATATAACTACATAAAAGATGGATTCAATGTATCAAATTAATAAAAACAAAAAGTACAAAGGGGAAAAAAATCAACCATAGGCACGCACATAGGTGCTTAAAGGAACTACATACTCAAGTGTCAAAACCTGACATGGGCTTTGCCAAAATTGCCCTTAAATCCCTCCAGCATTTTGTGTATGCTGCTCAATGTGCAACTCATTTACTCCAAGTTCAATTTTAACTATATTGAAAACAATGCAAGATGCAACAAGCAGAAGCATTACTTCCAAATAAATTAAGTAAAATATGATTGTGGTATTATTTTCTGATTAAAGTATGGATACAACATACTATATAACTTGCTTGCCAAAACTTTATACAAATGAAATAGAATCATTTCATGCCAGAGCACAAAGTTATGTACTGTCAACACAGGAAAATAAACTCTTGTACATCATTAAGAAAGTTAATTTTTCCAAATTGAAGTTTTGTTTCTATTCTTACTTGGACACAAGAAATCTAGCAAAGCTTGCTGCATATTTCCCCAAAGTCAAAACATTCCTTCTTAAGGTCTCTCATTCGTTTCACAACAAATGAAAATTCAACTAAAAACAGCCTTATAATATACTGAACAACATATCCTCTAATCAATAGTGTTTAATCTGTTGAAAACTTTTAAACAATATCCCAGAAATTCTTTTTTACAGTACTACACAAAATCTTGCCATTTAAAAAATTACTCACTGAACGTCATGAGGCAAACTACTACACTGCGTCAACATGGTGTAACTCATTTTATTTACACAATACTCAGATCATGCAAAGTTATAAACTACACATTTTAAAGAGATGAACCTGTAACTACATACCCAGCAAACGAACCACATACATAATCTATTAAACATACATACCTAGTTAACTAATTTAAAAATGAAAGGCCTTTATACCTCCATATCATGATCTTCCATTAATACTAAAAATCTTAAGACTACCACTGTTATTTGTATGTAGGCTTCATAAGAAACGAATAAAGACATTTGTAACCCTTTAAGAGAGATAGAGAAAACTAATAAAACTGTAGCCTATGAAGGGAAAATGAGACTTCTCCATCCTCCGTAACAATAACCTGGACAATCACAGATCCTTTCCAGCCAGAGAAAAAGCATAGTCCAAGAGAATTACCAGAGTATTCTTTATAAATTAACTCTTTACCCTCCTCCAAAATGTGCAATAAGATACATTTAACAAAATGCTTAAATAAAAATGGCATTTGCGAACTACAGCCCTGGGGGAAAAATTTTATAACGCACGTACATAAAACTGACAAACTATTCAAGAAGGGTTTACACGGTACCTGTGCCATCGCTGGCCGGGGGAGCTGGGGAGGAGATTTTAGGCCGCTTGGCTGAAGGCGGTCCGTCCAGGAGATTCTCTGCCATTTCTTCCCCAGTTTAAAAATTACACGTTTCAACTTTTTTTCCCTTCCTCAAACGTAGAGGGAGAAAAAAAAGAAACAAACCCTCGCTAACTGATCGGTTGACTTGGGTTCTCGCTCAGCTTTCTTTCGCTCAAACAATTTCTATTCCTTATCGTTGAAGTCTGAGAGAGAGAGCGAGCGAGCGAGCCTAAGGCCTACGGCCAGGCCCAGGCTTTCTAGGTCGATCGTCCATGGGCACCAAGAGCCAGCAGAGAGAAAAAATAAGGACGGAAAGGGGGTGAAAATAATCAAAGAAAATGAAAGATCAAGTACAACGGTGTCTCCGGCGAAAACCTCATCATAAAGCACCTCACAGCCGTCTTTCCTTCCACATTCCCGACACCCGTAAAAAAAACCCTGTCAGAAAAAAAACCTTTAAAAAAATTCCCCCTCTCGATCCAATAAAGAGAGAACGATTCATCCACCGTCTCTCAAGAGTAAGCCTCCGCTCTTCACGGGGGTAAAAAAAAAACAGGAACCGTTGTTAAATCAAACGAAATGTTTCGGCATTTTTTCTTTCCCTAACATTTAAATTTTTTTTAAAATAACGGACGGTAGAGTCGGCAAAAAAAAAAGATGAGGCGTTTTTACAGTACTACTTTTTTTCCTCCCTGCTGTTCAATTCGTATTGCTGATTATATATTTTGTTAGTTTTCTTTTGTTCCCCCCCACCCCCCTCCCCGCCTTTTTCCTTTTCTTCCTCGTCCTTTTTTTCACCCCCTGCCCTCAATCCACACAAGCCGAGCGAAGGATCTCTGCTCTCCCTCTATCGCTCGCTTCTCTCTGTCTCCGTCTCCTCTCCTCCAAACAAAATGGCGGCTTGTTGTTCTCTCGGCGAGCGCAGCGCAGCGACGTAAAAAAAGAGGACCGCCGCTCGGCCCGACTCGGCTGCGGCTGGCGGAAACGGCCGAACCCGCCGTCTCACGTGACCGCCGCAGCTGCCTCCCATTCGCCGGCGGGCGCCGCATTACGTCATTTAACTCCACCGTCCCCAGGCTGGAGCCGTCCTGCAACAGGAGAAGGGGGCGGGGGAGGGGGAGGTGGAGGGGGGGTGATTTTGATTAAATGGGTGCGCGGACCATTGCAAAAAAAAATTAAAACCCAGTTTGTTTTGTAGGACGTATAATAAACGGTTCGAAAACATTATTTGTGTTTTGTTTTAATCTGTTTTATGGATTTGCACTGTAAATATTTTCACTAAGGGAACTACATTTTTCCCCCCACATAGCAGTGCACTTCTTGTCTATATTTTTATCTGTATAAATCAGCCAATTGAATTACACCTCTAAAATAAATTTATTGGGCTATGATTGTCCCTTCCCCCCCAATAAAACGGTGGCTAGAGGACCCTTTATGATGGAAGCAAATAATTTTTAAATAGGAATTGTATATACTGTATCTCAATTTACAACAGAGCAAATAAAACTACTACAATATTATGTTTCGAGTACACTTTTATTTCATTTTAAGTACACAAAGCAATGGAAACAGAACTAAAATGACCCTGTCAAATGAATTTTTACATTGATCATGGATTAAATGTTTGAGGAAACGACATGAAACATCACTCAAGGTGAGCCAAGTTATCCATGAATAGACTACAGAAACAAGAGATTTTTCTTGTTTAGTTGATCTCAGTTAAGAGAATCAAAGATTAATTAGCCTTTGTTTGGAAATAGATGGTTTAAAACAGCAGCTTAGTTTCCAGTCTTAATTGTTGACCAGCAAACTCTGCTGGAAATGTACTTTTTTATTATGTGGGCAGCAGCTGCAGGTTCCACTGAGACGACAAGTCTGCTGATGTCAAGCTCACAGGTGAGCAATGGTCACAGCGTACAGTAGTAGGTGGAACAGTCAGCTGGCTTGGAAACCATACCTTTAGGGCCGTGTCTGGATCTAGTGAGGAAAGGATTTAAAAACAACATTAATCTTAAGTACTCACCTTGGACAACAACTATTACAATAAATGAAAGATATTAATAGAAGTGAGGATAGTGAGAGTAACAATAAATAGAAGTGTGGCTGTAATTACATCTATTTGTATATAAAAAAAGTGTTATAATTACCAACAAGGGCCCAAATGTAACAGCAAATATATAATCATGCCCTATCCAGAACAGAAATAGTATAGTTTAAAGCAAACTATTGTCAGGAGCAGCAGAGTATGAAAAAGATTCTAGTTGAGAACATTAACATCACCATCTTGTCTTCAGTATAAACCAGTGATAAATAACAGATAACCCAAAATCAACCGGGCTATTGTTATTATCCATCAAACACTTTTGTTTTCAATGAGGATAGAAGGGACTTAGCAAGTTTCACCAGACATTACTCGAAAACCAATTCTAAATAATTTGACCTGGTATCTTCAGAGAACATAATAAATTCAAGATGAATCATCTAATCTTATGTTAAAATTGCAACCTTTTGTCATTTCAAATAATTGGAGCGCATGTGAATGTGGTTTAAAGATCAATTTAACAACTTCCAGCATCCAAAGGAGTTTTTAATAGAAATTAAAAACAGAATTGTATTAAGATTCCACTTTTCTGTTTGATCAACTTAAATAAAACTGGTGATTCTGTAAATTTAAGTTTGTGGCAAGTCCACAATGCCAATTTTAAAGTAGAATGATCAAATCTACTCTCTCAATGGTATCTAATTCGCTTAAAACTGGGCTGAAAAATAATGTGTACACACTGAGGCACTAAAAAAAAGCTGGCAAAGAACTTAGTATGAATTGCAATAACTTTAATCTAAAATGATTATATCCAAGATTCATCAATGTACTACAACACTAGTTAGTACTGAGCTAGTGAACATTCAAAGCGCAACTCAAATGCATAAACTTCTGGTTTGCTGAGGTGAGAGTGCTTCTTTAGGGAGAAGAGAAACTGTCACTAATCCTTTTCCTGATTGTTATCCAGTAATTCTGCACTAAAAATCTCGTCATTGAGACGCATATATGTCAGGATCAGCACTGATGCACTTAAAGGTGCAGCAATTTGCCAAGTGTGTCACACAGAAAGAATAGTTGTTTGGATAAGGTTCCATCTGAATGCAGAACTTGATACCATCTTGAACCATCACTTCTTTGGAAACAAAAGGGGAGAATGATATCCTTTCCTAATCACAACCTGCTAATTGACCAAGGTAGTTGTGTGCAGTTGCAATATGTGCAGAAAGCTGAGCAGAACAAATTTTTATTTTGCTTTAGAAAGCACAGACTTTTTTTTTGAAAAGCCCTTGCAAAATTAAGAGCCAATGCTTCAAAGCTACAGGGCCTTCAACTACAAAAGGCACCAATGCATTTTTTCTTGAACTGGACCATCAGGTATGGATAGGGAAAGCGGGAAACTATTAATTTTTTAAATTAAAATTAAAATTAAAACTCAAATCAACTTAATAGAAATGCTCAACTTGTTAAGCAACTTCTGTGGAGAGAGAAGCAAAATTGAAACTTCAGAACAAACATTCATCAGAAGAAGAAAATGCTGGAAGGGTTAAGAGGTGTCAAACTAAAGTTTTTAAGTAGTTCTTAAAATAGCATTTTTTTTAAACAAAGCACATAAGTAGCTAATTATGCAATGTCCCTGTGGAAAGTAACTGTGTTAAGAACCATCCACAAGATGTGGTGAAACCACTCACTAAGGCTTCCCTGACAGCTGAAATTAAAAGCAGCATCTACCACTAAGAAGGCACTTAGGAATGCTATCATTTGGAAGTTTCAAGGTGCACATTGACAAATGGTCAGCAGTTCCAGTGAGAATCTAAAGTGCTGAAGAGTGGGTGGTAGCCCTGTTGCAGACTTCCAAAGGCTGCACTATAGTGTGGTCGAATGGAGCACGCTGGATGCCAGGCACCAACACATCTGATCTCATGCCACATTCGCAGACTTACTACCAAGCTCTCCATAACACAGAGCTGCGGGGCTGTAGAAATTTTGTATCTGTCCCCCTCCCCCTAGTTTTACAAGAGATATAGCTGCTGCATTTAGCGTGGTCCCAGTCTTCTCAAATGGAATTGTAACCTTCACTCTAAAGGTAAGCACCTTTTTCCATTAGCTTTATTTTTATTGATTTCATTAATTTGCATGTTCCATGCAATTTTACTTGTTATAAATGTTTTAAACAGTTTTAATTATTTAAACGTTTTTCAGTTCAGTGTCTGATGATCCAAAACATTTAGAAATAGTGGACGGCAGGAACTAGGCGTCTGTGGTGGGGCGATTGTTCCATTGCCTGTGGACTAATTATTGTTTACCCGCTGTTTCTGATCACAGAGCAACACAGGCACATAAATGTAAACGAGAACATTCAGCGAAAGGCAAATGAGAGTTGTGAGCCAGAGGCAGTGCTATGTAGCCCAAGACCTTTCTTTTAATACATTGCTTTCTCCTCATTATCCCCCACATTAAAATCCTACAACAATCCACCTAACTGCATTGTGGAGCATCTTTACCAGAGGACTACAGCGATTCAGGAAGATGGCTGACCATTATTCTTTCAAGGATAATGGCAACAAAAGTTGGCCTTGAAAGTGATGCCATTTCCCAAAAACAAACTAAAATATAACTTCTGCCTCAGAGTCTGAAGGCTGTGGGTCCAAGTTCCAATCCAAATGCTGAAGCAGCAAATCAGCAAAGCACAGGAGAATGTCACTGTGGTAGTTGCCATCCCTTAGATAGGTCACTTAAAACAAAAAATTCAACTGCAAAACCACGTGCAGGTACTTTGATGTCAAAGCTCACATCACCAAAACCGGTAGTTTGCATACTTAAAATACAAGCAGAAAATGCTGCAAGTATTTGGTTCAAGCATAATTTGAGAGGACAAAAAGAAAAGCATAGTATACCTTTCAGGTCCAAGACTTTTAAACAACCTGAGATTTCCAGCATTCATGGTATCTGACATACAAAAGTGGATTCTGGTCAATTGGGCCATCGGTTAATTAGGGCAGCCAACTTATTTGGGTCAACTCTTAAAGAACAAAAATAAATTGAGAAAATAGCCCTTAGTGATTCCCTTTATTAATTTGGGACACTGAGCCGCTTAATTGGGACAGGAAACTGTTGCCAAACAGTTTCTGACCAGCATCAATCGCATGCACCTTTGTGGCAGTTAGACACTACATCACGCTTACAGCAAACAGTTTTAAAATGGCATCAGTAGTGTGTGCTCGTGTTATATCCACTTGGGCCGATAGACATTGATTAAAAAAAAAGTACAGGCAGCATAGTTCGTCACTGATAGTTGTCGATGAATAAGCTGGAAAACAGAACTGTTTTGCTCACTGCGGTTTCAAGCATTCAGGCTTGGAGACGCCAGAAAGGGCTGGGAGTGAAATGAACGATTTCACTACTTCAGCAAGTTAGGGACTATGAAGAATTTGAAGACATTGACAATCATCTTGAATGTTACAATGAAAATGAAGATCATCCATGATCTGCACTAGGATCTGCGCTGATTTTGTTCAATTAAAGTCAAAAGAACACGGCAGCACACACTGGTTGAATTCCTCTGTTGATAACTATTAGGAACAAATGCAGTTCTATAGTACTTTAATAGTATTGGTAGTGTTCTAATTTGTTCTGTATTTCATTTAAATACATAATTTGTTACTTTGTTAAACTGTAGTTTGTCCTTTTTTAAAAACAAAGTACCTATTTAACTATTTCCATGAAACTTCGGTTAATTGGGATAGCTGCTTAATTGGGCCAAAATGTACAAGTTCCATGTGTCTCAATTAACTGAAATCCAATGTATTTGATAATGTGCTGTGCACAAATTGGCTGCCACATGTCCTGTATTTGAGAGGAAGCTACTCATACGATGAAGGAAGACCTGAACACGGCCAAGACGGAGGACCTTCATTGCTGCCCTAATTGCCAGCAGGTATAATGGGCAATAACAATGGTTTGTATAACAGCAGTAACTTCACTTCAAAACTTTTTTTTGGCTAGAAACAAGAGATGTCCTGATGTCACAATTACCAATGTTTCTATATCATAATCTAAATTTTATCAAAAGCAAGCATAAAAGCTGAAATAATCGTCTTTTCAGTCTTGTCAAACAATGATTTCCTGCTCTAGTTGCACAAGATGTCAACTTTCAGTAAGGTATGGGAATAATCAGTTAAAGTTGAACAGTGCTCTTCAGAAAGGATCAGTAGAAAGCTCCATGTTCTCTCGTAATCCTGTCCAGGACTTTCCCCATCATCAGTCAACAGTATTAGAAAGGCAAGGTCCAGCTCCCTTTCAGGTTTTCCAGGTAGCTGCCCAATCTTCTATCCCTCCTCAGAGCTGCTATGAGATAGAACAAGCACATGATAAACAACAGGAACAGGAATAGGTCATCAGGCTCCTCAAACCTGCCATTTAATATGATCAGAGTTGATCCATGCTGGCCTCAACTCTTCAACTGTGTCAGATCTCCAATTTCCCACTTTCAAAAATTTACCTATCTTCACCTTGAATATTCCTAATGATACAGTGGTTTGTAAGATATAACTTCCACAACGTTTGCACGTACCAACTTCCTTGTAATCAAAATAAATTTGACATGTAGTCTCTATTTGTTCACAACTGAAATTACATACTGTATATGCCCATTTAAACTGCTTTAACAATGTTCATCATCATCATGTGCCAGGTGTATGACGTGGGTGACCATGGTCTTTGACCACGATTGTTCTAGGAAAATTTTTCGATACAAGTGGTTTGTCATTGTCTTCTTCTAGGCAGTGTCTTTACAAGACGGGCGACTCCAGCCATTATCAATACTCTTCAGAGATTGTCTGCCTGGCGTCAGTGGTCGCATAACCAGGTCTTGTGATATGTACCAGCTGCTCATATGACATGTGAACCTATGGCTCCACATGACCTTGTCAAACAAACCTTCCACATCACCTGAATGTAGTGGTAATGACCTGGAGCAGCAGGACCCCACAGCAACCTTCTCTTCCTTTATACCAGTCCCCTACTTGTTATTTCATGCACTTCAATTCGTTGAGACCCTAAAAGCACCTTCACTACTAATTCTGAGGATCCCCTGTTGCTTCTGATGATGAACACCACCGGAATTTTCCAGCCTGGGCATTGGTAAAATTACGCTGTTTTTCAATAAATTTAAATTCCTCAGTGTTATTATTTCAGAGGACGTGCTCTGGGCTCAGCACGCAAGTACAATTGCGAAGAGAGCCCAGCAGCACCTCTACTTCTTTAGGAGTTTGTGAAGATTTGGCATAACATCTAAAACTTTGACAAACTTCTATAGATGAGATGTGGAGATTATATTGACTGGCTGCATACAGACTTCAACTACAGCACAGAGTCTTGTCATCTTCAGAAGTTTTCTGATGACTCTGCCATAGTTGGATGCATCAGCAAGGGAGATGAGGCTGAGTACAGGGCTATGGTAGGAAACTTTGTCACATGGTGTGAGCAGAATTATCTGCAGCTTAATGTGAAAAAGACTAAGGAGCTGTTGGTGGACCTGAGGAGAGCTAAGGTACCGGTGACCTCTGTTTCCATCCAGGGGGTCAGTGTGGACATGGTGGAGGATTACAAATACCTGGGGATACGAATTGACAATAAACTGGACTGGTCAAAGAACACTGAGGCTGTCTACAAGAAGGGTCAGAGCCGTCTCTATTTCCTGAGGTGACTGAGGTCCTTTAACATCTGCTGGACGATGCTGAGGATGTTCTACGAGTCTGTGGTGGTCAGTGCTATCATGTTTGCTGTTGTGTGCTGGGGCAGCAGGCTGAGGGTAGCAGACACCAATAGAATCAGCAAACTCATTCGTAAGGCCAGTGAAGTTGTGGGGATGGAACTGGACTCTCTGACGGCGGTGTCTGAAAAGAGGATGCTGTCCAAGTTGCATGCCATCTTGGTCAATGTCTCCCATCCACTACGTAATGTACTGGGCGGGCACAGGAGTACATTCAGCCAGAGACTCATTCCACCGAGATGCAACACAGAGCGTTATAGGAAGTCATTCCTGCCTGTGGCCAAAGAACTTTACAACTCCTCCCTTGGAGGGTCAGACACCCTGAGCCAATAGGCTGGTCCTGGACTTATTTCCTGGCATAATTTACATATTACTATTTAACTATTTATGGTTTTATCACTATTTAATTATTTATGGTGCAACTGCAGCGAAAACCAATTTCCCCCGGGATCAATAAAGTATGACTATGATTATGATATAGAAACACCAATGCCCTTGAACAGAAGGTCCTACAAAAAGTAGTGGATATGACCAAGTTTATTTCGGGTAATGTCCTTCCCACCACCGGACGCTCTATACCATACGTTACAGTGAAGCAGGACCTGCTCACTTCTCACTGCTGCTATCAGGAAGGAGGTACAGAAGCCTCAAGACTCACACCACCAGGTTCAGGAACAGTTATTACCTCTTAGCCATCAGGCTCTTGAACCAGAGGGGATAGCTTCACTTCATCATTGAAATATTCCACACAACCTATGGACTCGCGTTCAAGGACTCATCTCATGTTCTCGATAATTATTGCTTATTTATTCATTATTATTTCTTTCTTTCTCTATTTGCATAGTTTGTTGTCTTTTGAACACTGTTTGAATGCTAAAGTTGGTGCAGCCTTTCAATGATTCTATTATGGACTTATTGAGTATGCCCACAAGTAAACAAATCTCGGGGTTGTATATGGTGACATATACGTACTTTGATAATAAATTTACTTTGAACTTTGAAGTGATTCCCAAAGACAACACTTCAAGCACGTTTCAAAAAAAAATGTTCATGGTTCTACCCTGTCTAAACTCTATGGACTGTGATCTTCAATCCCTCCTGTCTTGTACCAGCCATTGGCAGCTGTGTTAACGGCTGCCTATCCTAGAAGCTCTGGAATTCCTTCCCAGAAACTTTCATTCCTTTGTACCCTTAAGCGCACAACATGTGACCTCTGGTGCCTTGTTCTTGGGCAGCCCTTTGCCAAATTCTGGCTGATAACACTTGCCAGAAGGTCTTCGGGATGTTTGCTACGTGAAAGCTCTCATATTAGTGAAAATCCATTATTGTGTTTGGGTAGTGATGGAGGAACAAACAGATTTGAAGCCATTCCTTTAAAATTTCTCCAAAATCATGCATCCAGTCCACAGTCCAGTCAAGAACCAATAAAGTGAGATTTAGAAAACTCACCCCATCTCAGTCTTTTTCAGCAATTTGTGGATTTGGCTAAAATTCCTCAAAAAAATGAGAAAACTATTGAAAATGCTTTCAGCACATTGCAAAAGCAATACAGAAGATTTTTTTGATAATTACAGCCAAAAAGCACCAAGGTTTCTACTAAGGCAATCAACAAGCATAGCAATATTATTAAGAAATGCACTTCCCTTGTGAGGAACACTGACCAACTCCCTGCTTCGGGCCTTACCTCATATTTATTTACTGATTTTAGTGATGACTTAGACATCAGTGTCAAAGTCGGCATTAGCCATAAGACCAGCCATTCATCATCTTGTGAAAATACCAGTAGATTACTGATGCATGCTATTGGCCTGCAAGTCTCCATTTTATCAATCTCTTCTCGGCTTGCTCTCAATGTCTCTTTATCGAGAGGCCGGGACTGTGCAGCAAATATATTAAAATCAGCAACACCCCGGAAGAAATAAATACAGGGAACAATAGTTTGAGAAGAAGCCTTACAAGAGCATGACCAGAGTTGCACTGCAGGTGCTAAGGACAATGAGGATCAAGTTTTCGGTACTGTAGAAACTAAAGGATAAGGACAGTTTGTTCTTGGCTGGGCTTCAGATCACTGTGTGTTTTGCATGACAGAGCGATGGCCCATTGTGGCCTATTGAAGAACTTCTAGCGGATTGCAAAAGATTGAGTGAAGCAGCCAAATCAGTCTGTAGGTCACTAACTTTGCACAGTGACACAATCTGCAGAACATGCTTGCTGTTATATTCAAGAGATTGTGTTAAAGGAATGAATGAAAAAAAAATCTCTGCAACCATGGAACCAACTTCATTCCAAACTACTCAACAATTATAACAAATTGCCTGTTCAATTGTTATTGAACTGATTTACGATAGCCTCTGGTGATGTACTACAGGGTGATGAATCTGTGGAATTCATTGCCACAGACGGCTGTGGAGGCCAAGTCTTTAAGTATATTTAAAGCAGAGGTTGATAGGCTCTCGATTAGTAAGAGTGGCAAAGGTTACAGGGAGAAAGCAGGTGAATGGGGTTGAGGGGGGATAATAAATCATCTATGATGAAATGGCAAAGGAGACTCGATGGACTGAATGGCCTAATTCTCCCTCCATGTGTAATGGTCTCATATAGTTCCCAAGTCAAGGATGGCAATTAGCAATCTAGCATTTTACAAGCGTATTTTGTTCCTGCAACATAGCTCTTAACTCAGCTTTTATTGAGTGTTGGTTTATGCAAAAGTGAAATACTATGCATTTTATTTTAAATTTATTGAGTACATCAAGTGTAAGCAGAGCTTTTTACAAGTTAACATGCCAATCCATTCTGATTGTGACTTTTACCTTATCTGGCTCCTATGTAAGAGATCTGCTCTCAACTTTCGCAGAGAGAGATGAACTGAAACAAACTGAAGTGCAGACTGTAAAGCTGTAATTGAGACAAAAGTATGAAAACTGAAATAGTGGTGGAAGAATTCAGAAGCAGGATTTTGAACTACTGATCTTGTGCAATGGCATTTAATCAAGATGATTAATTGGTTGTATATTGTTTCTGGTGTTCAGTTTTTTGGGTAAGGTTGGGGGAATAAAAAGATGAGGCTGTCCAAATAACGGATGGAGGATTGGAGGATTCTGGAAAGTAAATCCTTCGTAAATTAGTTTCCATGCGTAGCTTAATGATTAAAGATGATGACTGCGCATTCTACAAATCTCTTTGGACCATTGATAACTTGCTTCTGCTCTAGTTTTGTGGATTCTGATCCGGCAGATGGAGACAATGTTGGGAACACAGGCTGATGGGAAAAAGGTTCCTAACAGGATGGATGATTTGAGAGTCGGGATGCTCCTTCTGCCACTTACATGGCTTCTGTGAGCTTTTGGTGCACAGACTCTAGGTTCTCAGCACTATCATGAACGGTGCTTCTTCACTCTGGGTGATTATGGGCCAGGGATTTCCAAGAGCCAGAGTGTGTCAGTTTCAGGATCCTAAGTGTTGGGCATGTGAGTAACTTGGCCTGCCTGACAAAACTGGGGCCTCAGTGCTGGGGATGTTGGCTTGGGAGATGGCATTCCTATTGGTTTGCTTATCCTTTTAGTGAGTTCAGAAGACTTGGTAGGTTAAATGGCCTAATTCTGCTCCCATGTCTTATGGTCTTATGACAGCTACCTTTCCAGTGCAGTGACAAATGCTGTAAGGACTGGAGGACACAAGCTTAAATTATTCAAGGACTGGAAAGGATTGGCAGGTCTCAGAAACATTGCGGGGGGGGGGGGCAGATTCAGCAGAGGTTTGCTCCAGTCAGCTTGGTCCCTGGATTCCATTTAACCTGATCAAAAGCAGCACATCGTTAAAATGTGGGGTTGGCCAGGGACCCCTTCTGCCAGATTTTCATCTCTCCAAACAAGAGAAAATCTGCAGATGCTGGAAATCCGAGCAACACACACATAAAAAACTGGAGGAACTCAGCAGACCAGGCAGCATCTATGAGGAAAAAAAAGGCCGAAACCCTTCAGCAGGACGGGAGAAAAAAAGCTGAGGAGTAGATTTAAGAGGTCGGGAGAGGGGAAGGAGAACCACCAGGTGATAGGTGAAACCTGGAGAGAGGGAGGGATGAAGTAAAAAGCTGGGAAATTTATTGGTGAGATGAAGTGAGAGGGAAAAGGGGGTGGGAAATGAAGAATGGCAGGGGTGGGGTGGGGTGGCATTACCGGAAGTTTGAGAAATCGATGTTCCTGCCATCAGGTTGGAGGCTACCCAAATGGAATATAAGGTGTTGTTCCTCCAACCTGAGTGTGGCCTCATCACGACAGTGGAGGAGGCCATGGATGGACATATCAGAATGGGAATCGGCATTTTAAATGGGTGGTCACTGGGAAATCCCACTTGTTCTGGAGGACAGAGTGTAGATGCTCAGTGAAGCAGTCTCCCAATCTATGTTGGGTCTCACTGAGATACAGGAAGCCACACCGGGAGCACTGAACACAGTAAATGATCCCAACAGACTCACAGGTGAAGTGCTGCCTCACCTGGAAGGACAGTTTAGGGCCCTGGATGGTGGTGAGGGAGGAGGTGTAGGGGCAGGTGTAGCACTTACTCTGGTTGCAAGGGTAAGTGCCGGGGGGGAGATCAGTGGGGAGGGACGAATGGAGGAATCTCTCCAGTGCATTTTGTGCTATAATTCTTTTCATTAAAATGATTAAAATATTCAGAGAATTTTTTCTGAAGATTTTACATTAATTATGTATTTCTATCAGTTAACTAGAGTAACAACTGTATTGCCCATTAGAGATATGTAGATGGAAATGTGAGTCACTGTACAAAGTACAGTGTTGGTATTCTGCTGAAAATTTCCCATTACTCTTAGCCCATGTGAATTAAAGGGGCCTTTTTCTAAAAAAGGAAGAGGAAGTGGTTCTTTAGCCCACTGAGTCGCTGTCAATCACCAGCCATCTATTTACACTAATCCTACATTAACCCTATTCTTTATTCTTGCCATATTCCCGTCCACATCTCCAGATTCTACCACTCACCTCACACTAGGGACAATTTACGGTGGCCATTTAACCTGCCAAGTGGCAGACCTTTGGGATGGGGAAGGGAGCCAGAGCATCTGGAGGAAACTCACACAGTCATGGGGGGAAAAGAAATGCAGACAGTGCCCGAGGTCAGCATTGAACCCAGTTCTCTGGCACTGAGAGGAACCGGGCAGTACCTCCTGTGCTGCCCATTTACTCAAGAAAACTAAGCAATAAATTACTGTTAACTTCACATTCTATTTGTTGCACATAATTAAGCTTTACATATTGGAGAATAAATAAAAATTCAAAAGATCCGAAGAGAACAATTCCAAAGTTTAAAAACCTCTACTCCAGATGGATTGATGGGTCTTTACCCTAGAGCAGAACAGACATAGAAGTCTATTAAAGGGCAGTATTGTCTCTCCATCAACGAGTGAGTCCAATTTAACAGTCTGGGAAAAGCGAGGGAAAAGCATATGCAGTCCTGTTTTTAAAAAAAACAGGAAGTTCCCAGTAGCCCTCTACTGACTAACACAGCTGGATTTATGTGGCATCCTCCACATTAGACAACTTGTGTTGCACAATTACTTACTTTTGAAATGCAATGCAAACAAAAGAAAATATGGATGGCTTTTCTCACCCTACCTTTGGTGCAGCTACAAGTGGCCCATTTGCTGACCCAGCTGAAATCCGGAAACTGCAAAAAGGTAGAAATTACTTTAATATTATTCTTGTTTTCCACATTTTTGTTGTAACAGAAGTACCAGTAATGATAGTTACTGGTGCTGTCATGTTACTCTGTGGCAACATTGGGCAATGCAATATCTATTGTATATAAGTGTAATATATCGAGAGCTTATTTTTTAAATGTTTATAGAACTGGATTAGGTACATACAGAAATAGAACTGAGATTATAAGAAATGTATAAAATTTAAATTGAAAGTGGGACATATTGGCACAGAGAACAGTTTAACATGGTTCGGACCCTCTATCAAAAACAAGTAACTGCAACACTCAACATCTTTTTTTCTTTCAGAATTCCATTTCCTTGAATTTAGAAGATCAAGGGATTATCTAATTGAGGTACTTTAAGTATTTGAAAGGATGCACTTGTTTGCTTTCAATCAAACCGATCAATTTCTTTAAAAACCTATTTGCATATGAACTTGGGTTTGCATCAAAATGGAACCTGATAACTTTTTGTAAGATAGGGCTATTTAAGAATTATTGAACAAAGTGGAGTAAAGGTGTAAAATCAGATATATTTGTAAGATGAAACAGGCTAGAGGGGTTGAATGGCTTGCCCTTGTTCATATTTTTCATTGATCAAGCAGTTTGTATTAAACCCTCACTAATTCCACTCTAAAGTGGTTTAAGTCAATTGGCCCTGAAACCATAAGTAGATGAAACATGAGGATTACACAACAGGTAAAACAAATACTGAGCAGTTATCTAATTATCAGAATAATCCAAAATCAATAATTCCAAAACATTAAGTACTTTCCCTAAATGTTTACAGTGTTTCTGGAAAACCTCTCCATACACATTATCTGTGCCATCGACAGGCATCACATGGAGTCTTTGGAATAAACAGCTTGCCGCTCTAGCGCACAGACACAAACGGCAGAAGGAACAAGAGTTTCATCATGTCAGGCGGAGTGAGGGTTGTGCCAAAAAGAGAGGCTTTGATAAGGGCCTAAGTTATTAAAATAAGGACAGATGGATGAAGGGGTTTTAAGACAGGATCCCAAAAAGGAATCCCAAAACTGTTCAGTTTTCATATTTTCCTCAGAATGTGGAAGGCCATTTAACTCAGTGAATCGATACCATCTGTCGGAGTAATCCCATCTCACTTATTTGTCTGTAATCCACTCTCTCGCATGCCCATCAACTCCGGTACTATCCACCTACACTAGGCAATTTAGAATTGGGATGTGAGCAACCAGAGCACCTTGAGGAGTCCGCCCATGCTGTCACAGGGAATGCATGCAAACTCCACACAGACAGCATGGCATTGGAGATCAGGATCTAGTCCAGGCCAACAGAGTTTTCAGGAAAATTTCAGAGGAGTCAGGAATGAGATTGAAGATTGAAGGTGAGGATCTGAAGTTGAATGTACTAGGAACAAAGTTGGATACGAATCCAGTCAAGTTGCCCAACTCAGCATGTTGGACATGCCCAAGATAAGGATGAAGAGGAGGAAGTCAGTGTGGATGAGTTGCAAATGAATTGTATTAACTGGAAACTTTTTGATTGGGTGGACAATGCACAATTGAAGAATCCCATTCAACAGAATTATTACAGTTCTAGTTAATACTGGAGTTCTTGAAAACAGCTAGAGAGGTTAATCACCAGGTTATTACAGTATCAGTGTGTCGCAATCTGTTGGGGCTAATGAGAAAATGAGTAAATGGAGAATATAATGGTCAGCTATCAGAAAGTTACAACCCTTAAACCAATAAAGTGACATGGTGATGCCACAAACCGGGAAAAGCAGGTTGAGCACATTTAGTTTCATCAAATGAACACAGAATGCCATTTTAAATTTACTAAATAGGCACCATTGTTCAGACTGCTTGTTGACTTGTACATTTGATTTCCAACCACCACGACAATGGCACATTACTCTTTGGAGAGCATTTTGACTGAAAGCATCACCGTTGGGTAAGGATGCTCCGATGCACAGGATCATAAGAGGCTTTGGAGGGCTGGAGACTCAGTCAGCTTCATCATGGGAACAAGCTTCCTCACCACTGAGCCCATTTTCAAAAAGTGGAGGTCTCAAGTGGTGGCATTCATCGTTGGGGACGTGCCCTTTTCTCATTAGCATTATCAGAGAGGAGGCACAGGAGCCCGAAGACCCACATTCAACATTTCAGGAACAGCTTCTTCCCTTCCGCCATCAAACCTCTGGCCCATGAATCCATGAGCACCAGCTCTTTCACACCATTTACTTTTTTCATATATTGTAACTTATTGTAATTTGTTATGCCTGGACTGTACTGCCCCCCCACAAAACAAAAAAATTTATGGCCAATGTCAGTGACAATAAAGCTCATTTTGGATAACATGATTGTGAAGGCAGTATTAAAAAGATACCATCATTACTTTAGGGTCTCAGTGAATAAAAATTCACCTTGTAGGGACAATATTTGTTGAACAACAGTTTGTACCTTACCAAGTGCAATAGATTCAGATGCAAAAATCTGTGGGTAGTGGAAGCCTGAAATAGCAAGTTGAAATACTCAGCACCTGGGGAGAGAGAAGAACAGTTAACTTCCAAAGTTCAAAGTAAATTTATTATCAAAGTACATATACATCACCATTATACAACCCCGAGATTCACTTTCTTGTGGGCATACTCAATAAATCCAATAACCAGAATAGAACCACGAAAGAAGCTGCAGAAGATCGTGAACACGGTGCAGCACATCACACAAACCAATCTTCCGTCCGTGGTCTCACTTTACACTGCACGCTGTTAGAGCAGTGCTGACAGGATAATCAAGGACATAACCCACCCAGCCAACAGACTTTTCATCTCTCTTCCCTCCGGGAGAACATAGAACATAGAATAGTACAGCACAGTACAGGCCCTTCGGCCCTCAATGTTGTGCCGACCCTCAAACCCTGCCTCCCATGTAACCCCCCCACCTTAAATTCCTCCATATACCTGTCTAGTAGTCTCTTAAACTTCACTAGTGTAGCTGCCTCCACCACTGACTCAGGCAGTGCATTCCACGCACTAACCACTCTCTGAGTAAAAAAACTTTCCTCTAATATCCCCCTTGAACTTCCCACCCCTTACCTTAAAGCCATGTCCTCCTGTATTGAGCAATGGTGCCCCGGGGAAGAGGCGCTGGCTATCCACTCTATCTATTCCTCTTATTATCTTGTACACCTCTGTCATGTCTCCTCTCATCCTCCTTCTCTCCAAAGAGTAAAGCCCTAGCTCCCTTAACCTTAATATAATCTTATAAATTATAGTACCAGATGTCTTGGTGGGGGGAAGCTATAATTCAAATTTAAGTCACACCCTTCTTCAGTATGCTTTAGTATAGTCACTTGCTAGGATTTCCTCCATATTTCTTTCCAAAGATCTTTTTAATCTCTCTTCTACCTTTTTTTTGTTGTTCTGTAGACCTCTCCCAGACCTTGGGACTTTTAGCTTTTTCAATCTGGGCAGCTTCTTTCTTTGGTCTGAAGCAATTTACAGTCATTCAACTTGTTAACCGATGTTGTTTAATTACATAAATAGAGCTCTTGGTGAAGATTCGTTAATACCTGTTATTGTATTGGTTATGTACTTAGGCATGTTCCCAATATTTGTGTGTAATTTAACCCTCCCAAAAAAAAACCAATAAGGAATTAAACAATCATGAAGTCAATGATTTTATGCCTCATCTGATAAAGACAGAGCAGGGAGGCTATACCAAAACTGTTCAAAGTACTATTCGGGCAAGTGCTTAAATAGTGCACGCAGTTCCAGTCACCACACCACGGGAAGGATGTGATAGCATTAGTGAAGGGGCAGAGTAGAAGGTTCAGGAGCTTGAAGACTCGTATGGCCAGATTTGGGAACAGCTTCTTTCCAACCGTGATAAGACTGCTGAACGGATCCTGACCCGGATCTGGGCCGTACCCGCCAAATATCCGGACATGCCTCTTGGTTTTTTTGCACTACCTTACTTTCCATTTTTCTATTTTCTATTTATGATTTATAATTTAAAGTTTTAATATTTACTAATTTTTACTATTTTAAATATTTTTAATATTTAATATTTGTAATCCAGGGAGTGTGAAGTGCAGAATCAAATATCGCTGTGATGATTGTACGTTCTAGTACCAATTGTTTGGCGACAATAAAGTATAAAGTATAAGAATCAATGAGAAGATCGCACCAACAGAGCGGACAACCAGTGTGCAAGACAACAAACTGTGTAGATATAAAAGGATAGAAAACTAAATAATAATAATAAATAAGCAATAAATAGCAAGAACATGAAATGAAGAGTTCTTGAAAGTGAGTCCATAGGTTGTGGGAACAGTTCAGTGATGGAATAAGTGAATTTGAGTGAAGTTATCTCCTTTAGTTCAAGAGCCTGATGGTTGAGGGGTAATAACTGTTCCTGAACCTGGTGGTGTGAGTCCTGAGGCTCCTGTACCTTCTTCCTGATGGCAGCAGCGAGAAAAGAGCATGGCCTGGGTGGTGGGGTTCCCTGATGATGGACGCTGCTGTTCTGAGACTATCTCGATGTGTTCAAGGGCACTGGTATTTCCATAACAGGCTCTGATGCAGCTAGTCAATATACTCTTCACTACACATTGATAGAAGTTTGTCAAAGTTTTAGATGTCATGCCAAAGCTTCACAAACCTCTAAAGAAGTAGAGGTACTGCTGTGCTTTCTTTGTGATTGCTCTTATTTGCTGGGCCCAGGTCAGGTTCTCTTAACCGAGGAATTTAAAAGTCGCTGACCTTCTCCACCTCTGATTCCCTGATGAGACTGACTCATGGACCTCTGGTTTCCTCCTCCTTAAGTCAATAATTAGCTCCTTGGTCTTGTTGACATTGAGTAAGAGGTTGTCGTTGTAGCACTACTCAGCCAGAGTTTCAATCTCCGTCCTATATACTGATTTGTCACCAAATCTGAATTTGCCCTATGACAGTGGTGTCATTAGCAACTTAAATATGGCATTGGAGCCGTGCTTAGCCACATAGTCATAAGCACAGTGTGAGTAGAGCAGGGGTCTAAGCACACAGCCTTGTGGTGCACCTGTGCTGATGGTGATTGTGAAGGAGATGTTGCTGCCAGTCTGAACTGACTGGGGTCTGCAAGTGAGGAAATCAAGGATCCAATTGCACAAGGAGGTATTGAGTCCTAAGTCTTGAAGTTATTGCTTAGTTCTGAGGGGATGATATATTGAATGCCAAGCTGTAGTCGATAAAGAGCACCCTGATCTTTGCTGTCCAGATGTTCCAGGATTGAGTGAAGAGCCAATGAAATGGCAAATGCTGTGGATTTGTTACGCTGGTAGGCAAATTGCAGTGGATCCAAGTAGTTTCTCAAGCAGGAGTTGATATGTTTTATCATCAATCTTTGATTACTCTTTAGCACTGTGCAAGTGCTACTGGACAATTGAAGCAAGTCACTACATTCTTCTTAGCCACCGGTACAATTGAAACCTGCTGGAAGCAGATGCGTATCTCAGACTGCTGAAGTGAGAGGTTAAGGATCTCAGCCAGTTGATCAGCACAGGTCTCTAACTTTACAGGAATGTCAGTTACTCTCATGATTGGAAAATGTTTCTAATTTAGTTGATTTGAAGCAAGTAGCTAGTAGGCAGTGGATGAGGTGCAAAGGGTAAGTGGGTTGCTTAGTACAGAAAGTGAGTCATAAAAAGGAAAAGCAAGAAAGGACGAATGAAAAGTCTGTGATGAAGAATCGTTCACCCTTAATTCTCTCTGGGTCTGGCAGGATTGTCCAAAGTTCTATTTCTTTCTACTTTTGCATCATCTACAAGATCTGCAGCAGCGACTCATTATTTCTATAGGGCCATGATAAATATTAAGTATATCAATAAACAAGTATGTTAGCAGTTATTCAATAAGAGGGCATTGCTCTGGTATTGCAGAAAACAATTAATGTTAGTTCAGATTTATTGTTTAATTAATAATAAATTTGCAAACTTCTTGGAGGCGGATCTAAGCTTCAAACAATAGAACAGGAAGCTGACAAAGAGAGAGACACATTTGCCGGTTGGGTTAGATGGTCAGATTCGTATTTATCACATGTACATCAAAACATACACTCAGTGGCCACCTTATTATATACACCGTTACACCTGTTTGTTATTGCAAATAGCTGATCAGCCAATCATGTGGTAGTAACTCAATGCATACAGACATTGGTCAGGAGGTTCAGTTGTTGTTCAGACCAAAGAGGAGGGAGGAGAAGATGGCGGCGCGATGCAGCGCGTGCGGCCGTTCCGAATGATATCAATATGTGTTAACTAGGGGCTGTGCACAATCCGGATTTGATGGAGACAGCCGTGAGAAGCACGGAGGAACATCTGGAGAAACTTCTGAAATGCCCGCTTCGCTGCCGCTGCTACTGTGCGATCGAGAATCTCTGGAGGGGAAGGCCCCAAATCCTCGGCTTTGCCTATTGCCTGTTGCCGGGGCCAGGGTCGAAGCGCTCGGCAGAGATGGTGCTCGGTGTCGGAGAGCTGGTCAGAGGCTCGGAGTTTTCGGACGGACTCAGAGTTGGACTGTGGTCGGATGCTTCCAGAATGCTGCATCGGCAAGTTTGCGGCGCTGGAGGTTCACCGTCTGTGTGAGATGATGGGACTTTTGAGAGACTTTGAGACTTCTACCGTGCCGATGGTCTGTTCTTATCAAATTACGGTATTGCTTTGCACTGTTGTAACTATATGTTATAATTATGTGGTTTTTGTCAATTTTTCAGTCCGTTTGTCATGTGTTTCTGTGATATCATTCTGGAAAAACATTGTATTATTTCTTAATGCATGCATTACTAAATGACAATAAAAGAGGACTGCGTGTCCTCATAATCTAATCTAAACCAATATCAGAAAGGGAAAGAAATATGATCAAAGTGACTTTTACTGTGGAATGATTGTGGGTGTCAGATGGGGTAGTTTTGAGTATCTCAGAAATTGCTGATCTCCTAGGATTTTCATGCACAAAAATCTCTAGAGTTTACTGAGAACGGTGCATAAAACAAAAGAAAACATCTAGCAAGTGGCAGTTCTGTGGGCAAAAAAATGCCTTGTTAATGAGAGAAGTCAGGGGAGAATGGCCAGATTGGTTCAAAAGGACAGAAAAGGCAACAGTAGCTCAAATAACCACACATTGCCACACGTGCAGAAGAGCATCTCTGGATACGTAACATGTTGAACCTTGCAGGATGGGCTATAGCAATGACAGTTGTTCGTCCATCGTTGTCATCGATGAAGACCTCAACACCATTGATGGTGTCGAGACTAGCACATGATTTGGATTTAAGTGAGGGAGAGATGCACAGCCTCACTCTCTCTTCCCAATTCCCATCTGGATCCAGTGGCAAGACAGAGTCCAGACGACTGGAGATGGGACTAGGCGCAGTGGATGACCAGGATGTCTTCTGTGTCTTGTCCTGCTCTACATGTTCCACGACGCTTGCAGAAACCGCCTTCTTGACCGTTGGACCTTCCATTGGTCTCGTCCGCTCAATCCGCCAGAGTCTATCTTCACATGCTGGGATAGACATCTCCCTATCTCACCGAGGGTTTGAGGCCCGTCAGCTACCCTCACCTGGTTAAGCCAGCTTGTCGAAGCTGTTGCCCGGGGTGTGGCCGCTGTTGCATGCAAACAGCTACGGGGAGCAATAGAATACACTTAGTGCAACACACATCAAAGTTGCTGGTGAACGCAGCAGTCCAGGCAGCATCTCCAGGAAGAGGTACAGTCGATGTTTCAGGCCGAGACCCTTTGTCAGGAATAACTGAAAGAAGAGCTAGTAAGAGATTTGAAAGTGGGAGGGGGAGGGGGAAATCCGAAATGATAGAAGACAGGAGGGGGAGGGATGGAGCCAAGAGCTGGACAGTTGATTGGCAAAAGGGGATATGAGAGGATCATGGGACGGGAGGCCTAGGGAGAAAGAAAAGGGGGAGGGGGGAAAAACCCAGAGGATGGGCAAGGGGTATAGTGAGAGGGACAGAGGAGAAAAAGGAGAGAGAGAAAAAGAATGTGTGTATATAAATAAATAAATAACGGATGGGGTACGAGGAGGAGGTGCGGCATTAGCGGAAGTTTGAGAAGTCAATGTTCATGCCATCAGGTTGGAGGCTACCCAGACGGAATATAAGGTGTTGTTCCTCCAGCCTGAGTGTGGCTTCATCTTTACAGTAGAGGAGGCCGTGGATAGACATGTCAGAATGGGAATGGGATGTGGAATTAAAATGTATGGCCACTGGGAGATCCTGCTTTCTCTGGCGGACAGAGCGTAGGTGTTCTGCGTCAGGTCTCGCCAATATATAGAAGGCCACATCGGGAACTCGCCAATATATAGAAGGCGGCAACTTTTATGTGTGTTTCACCAGCAACTTTTATGTGTGTTGCTTGAAATTCCAGCATCTGCAGATTTCCTCGTGTTTGTGTTTTTGAACACACTTAGTGGCTACTTTATTAGGTAAGGGAGGTACAATGAAATCTACATGCTTGAGTTAGCAACCAACACACCCAAGTATGTTTTGGGGAGGCAGCCTGCAAGTGTTACCACACATTACATCGCCTGCCCACAATGTTCAACAACACAACACAGCGCAAGCAACAGAAGAAAAAGATAGCTCAGACAGCCTAGTAACCTGGTCCAAGCTTACAAGTTTCCAAAGAGATTTTTTTTCCTAAAAGCATGAAGGGCAACTCAGAAGGCAGAATTGAAAAGCTAAAAGAGAAGAAAAAACAGGATTCCAGAAATCTTAAGTTGAAAAGCAGAATTTGGCGGGGATACTCACAATATCAGGCACATCTCTGGAGGGAGAAACAAAGTTGACGTTTTGGGTTGATGACTATTCATCAGCTTCAGTTCTATCGTCAGAACTATTACTGTTTTACTAACCCCAGGCATTTCGATTGAATTCCCATGGCAGGGATATTGAAAACAAGAAGGTAGAGGTTTGAAGTGAGGGGAATGAGCTTTAAAGAGGGACGGAGGAGAACATTTTGTTTACAAGTCGGCAGAGAGTGGTTGATGTCTGTAACATGTTGCCAGAGGCGGTGGTGGAATCTGATACAGTTACTATGTTTAAGAGGCATTTAAACAGACACTTAAATAAATAAAACTTTAGTAGTTTATGATACTAGTCAAGGCAAATGGCGTGAGAGTAGATAGGCAAAAAAGGCAGCATGATCGTAGAGAGCTCAAGGGCCCTGTACGACTACAGGGCTCCAATTGGTCAGAATAGTTACTTCCAAGACCATTGAAAAGTCGGGTGACAGGATGTCTATTTTCAAAGTAGAGAACCACTTCATTGTAACTTTCCCCAACGTGAACAGAGTAACAAAACCCGTGAATGCACCAAATTCATCCCCTTCTGTGTGTTGAAGTGATTTCAGGCTGGGCAATAGAGGTCCTTAGACCATTTTTACAAAAAGCAGCACAGCTAGCCTTTTGGAGATTGAGGAAAATGTTCTTTGATACTGAGCAGTAAGTAGATTTATTTAAGCTTTCTGAGTGCGGGGGCTGGTGAGGTATTGAATGGTATTTAACTGCAAAAATAACAGATTTACACCTAACTTTACAAAAGGAGAAAATGTGTGTAGTCAAGGGCATCCCCTACATCTCCTGAAAGATAAATCCTATGTTATAGTAGTCACGTTTCTTTCACTAGTTCGAACATCTGCACTGCTGCAAGCTATGCCTTTGAGAGGTATGGGTTCACCCATACAGCAGTGGACGGGAGAGCAGAGTGGGGGCTGAGGGAGGGGACCACAGGTGGGTTCTGATGTGGACTGAACGGTGAAAAGTGCAGCAAGTTAGGGGAAATGTTTACCGGTTTTGTGCAACTTTCGATGTAGTGAAAGTATAACAGTCACACAAATGCAAAAGGATCAAATCTGATCTAATCAAAGCTTGAGGAAAGCCAGCAGAGTAATGTGGCCACATCAATCATCCTCGGCACACCACTTCAAACAGATTCAGAGCTTACACTCAAGGCGTCACGGTTAAAGAAGCCTTCACACATTTGCAAAATGAATGTTCGAGCGGCATATAATAAACGCCCGCTGAATGCATTGCCTATTCAAAGCACGCAAGCATCTCTAAATGTTAAATACACGCAACAATTTGGATGCAATACCCGGAACAAAAACAATTCGAAGATCATTTAAAGCTAGTGTATCCGTTGATAAAAATCAGCCCGATGTTGGAGGCGGGGCTGTGCACATGACTGGGCTCACAGCAAGCAGAGGATTACAGCAACTACAACTTATAGTGAGAAAAAAAAGATCTATCTAAAGGGTGGAGGAGAGAAAACCTGAGATGTAAACTGTAGCAGCTTCCTCCAATAAAAGCAGGGTAATTTCTCCAGAATAAAAATGGAATATGGTAGGTTGCTAGATGCAGACTGTGGGCATGTAAAACTACCAACAGTCATTCACAGTAGTGTGGTTCCCAGAGATAAACAGCTGGGGAATTATCCATTGATCTTTCCATTCTGACTAGGAATAGTCACTGAACACAGTATGTTTGGAAACGGAACAGGATTGAGATTTTAAGCACTGTTTCCAAGATTACCACAGCGAGCCAATAAGATGGGACTGCCATTCCATTGGGACACCAAACATCATTTTTTTCCCAATACATTTGCTGAATTATCAGAATGGCTTCCATTCATGTCTGCAGTAGTTCCCACTTCTAAACCATCTGTGTGTGGTTCCACTACCTCAAGGCATGGTTTCTTGGATGCCTTTTTAGTTGTCTCAATCCTGAGCATCGTACTTCAGTAACGATGTCAAGGGATGGTAGTAACTGACACTGGGGTCCATGGTAATGTGGAAACTTGATAAATTACAATAGTTCCCTTCAGAGAAAAGCTTAGGGAAAAAGGGAGGTGGCACACAAGAATTACAACCGGAAGCAGATCAGCCATGATCACATTGAAGATAGGGTAGCCTTGAGGGGCTGAATGGCCTATTCCTACTCTTATTTTCTGACGTGTTCAAAATCAGGAAAGGTTTTGATCGTTAATAAGGAGAATCAGAGTGATTAGGGTTAGGATGCTGATAGAAATTTACAAAATTAATAGAGGCATAGATAATTTTTTTATCCTTATGGTCAAAAAGTCAAATGATACTGGGCATGCATTAAAAATCAGAGGGAGTGGCATGATGTCTCAGGTGTGCCAAGGATGGTACAGGAGGCACATCCAATAGACGCATCTAAGAGGCTCTTAGATAGGCATGTAAATCAATTTGGCACCACATCATGGGCCGAAGAACTTGTTTCTGTGCTGCACTGTTCAATGTTCGAATCTGCTTCCAGTGAAAAGATGTTCAGTAACCACAAGGCAAAGATTCAAAGGAACTTGCTTCAAACAGGAGGAAAACTACCTCCCCCACCCCACCCCACGAAGTTTGCTGAGTTTCAATGAACTGAAATCGAAGAAGAAGAAAGCCCTTAACTCCGAGAGGAGTCATTGGGATGCCGTCATGACTGCGTTTTTTTTTAAAGCAGGCTTTCTTATTTTTATGAAGCTGAGTTGCTAGCTCGACACTCAACCCAGCACGGATGGAAAGCGTGCAAGGGAGCTGGCTGGATTTGAACTCAGGAGCCTTCACTCCGAAGTACGGCACTGATGTCACTAGGCCAACTGCCGGCATGAACTGAAATACATTACCCAAAAACGTTGATTAAATTGATTCAGCAGTAACTTTTACAAAAGGTGATCTATTTATAATTGATCTATATTTGTAAATACTGTAGATTAATTAGAAACAATATCAGGGACACATATAATGGGAATGTGAGTGTGGATAATGACAAAATTACAAAGATCATGCTTGGGCAGTAGGACAAATGATTTTCTCTGCTGCATTATCTTTGCCACACCAGCTCCAACACCACCCACCTTGGTCTCTTCTACCCGGTTTCAGCATCTTTCTCAGAACTCCTCCATCCTACTACAACTTCATTCAGTCGAGATGTGATCTAGAACACAGTGTCCCTGCAACACTGTCCACGCTCCCTCTCGATTGCAGCAATGCCTCTACACTTGGAAACTCCGCACCCCCTCACCAATACTACTTCGGTTACAAAAAGCTCCCTCAAAAAGGGTGAAAGGTGTGGAGTGGAACTTAGTTTGGGAGAGAAGCATGGAAGAAATTTAGCACAATTTGGTAATACCATATGAATAACAGATTAAGCATCCAAGTCAGCATACTGCAACTTAACATAGCTAGCAGCTTTATATAATTGTTGTTCTGATCTAATCAGAGATTTTCTGAGCTTACTGTAGACTAATGTAGGCTGAAACCGAGCCGACAGGTATTATGCACCATCTGTATTGTAATCATTTGAATCTGTAGTTCCTAATATTTGGGTTTTCTAAATTGAATTGGTTTACTCAAATTCTAATGCTGTTATGTCCTTCTCTATTTTTATAAATTAAGCCCCAAGTACAAGTTCTAATTTCACAACTTACTAATTTCAATGACATTAAGCTAAAAGTACAGACATATTAACCATTCTGCCCCTTTTCTTGGCCTTGACCAACATTAAGGCGGCCACATTTTGGAAATGAAGTGTTCCTTCTTCAGAACTGCTATGCAAAATTGCCACTTAGTATACTAACAAACTTGTTAGTATCATGACCATAGCCATTACAACTTCATTCTTGACAGTATTCTGTGAAAATGATTAGATTTCAGTCGGAATAGTCTGAACCACTGCTCTTAACTGGGAGGGCTGGAATAGACAGAGGGTCCCCCAAGGGCAAATGACAGCTCACAAACCACACTAAACTCTTTGCATAGTTGAAACATAGTTGTCAGAAGTTCAAATAAGCAACACCCTGTAACTTTGGCCATTGTAGTGCCACATGCGTGTTTTGTATTTTTGGACAAGTAGACATTATTGAACCCAACATTTGCCAAGATAGAAGACCATAAGGTGAAAAGATATAGGAGCAGAAATGGGCCATATGGCCCATCAAGACTGCTCCACCACTTCATCAAGGCTGATCCAATTTTCCTCTCAGCCCGAATCACCTGCCTTCGCCCCGTATCCCTTCATGCCTTGACCAATCAAGAATCTATCAACCTTTGCCTTAAATATACATAATGACTTGGCCTCCACAGCTGCCTGTGGCAACGAATTCCACAGATTCACCACTCCTTACCTAAAGAAATTCCTCTTATTCTCTGTTCTAAAAGGACTCCCCTCTATTCTGAGGCTGTCCCCTCTGGTTTTAGAGACCCACACCATAGGAAACATCCTCTCCACATCCACTCTATCAAGGCCTTTCACCATTCGATAGGTTTCATTGAGATCACCCTTCATTTTTCTGAATTCTAGTGAACACAGACCAGAGCCATCAAACACTCTTCATGTGATAAACCATTCAATCTGGAATCATTTTCATGGACCTCCTTTGAACCCTCTCCACATCCTTTCTCAGATAAGAGGCCCAAAACTGCTCACAATACTCCAAGTGAGGTCTCACCAGTGCTTTATCAAGTCTCAACATTACATCCTTGCATTTACATTCTAATCCTCTTGAAATGAATGCTCACATTGCATTTGCCTTCCTCACCACAGGGTCAACCCTTCTAGTTCTTCCACCAAAGTGCAAGACCATACACTTCTCAACCCTGTGCTGAGAGAAAATGCTGGCAACACTCAGCAGGTCAGGGCAAGTGAAATGTTTCATGTCTCAGACCCTTCAGCAGAAGAGGGTCAGGACCATTCTGACAAAGCATCTCAGATTTGCAGTGTTAACTGTTTCACTCTGCACAGCTCTGCCTGACCAGCTGAAGGCTTCCAGCTTTTACCGATTATTGCATATTTCCAGCACTAAACGCTCAGAGTAGAGAAGGTGCATTTCTTTTGGCACTGAGAAGCTCGGATCTATGTGTGTTGAGTAACAAAGAAGCCCAGTGTAAATGTACACACACTATACATCCACAAAAAGGAATCTTGTGCCTCACTCTTGACAAGATCCACTAGAGTAGAAACAAGTTATGCTGTGACAAGGAAGAGGGGAACTGAGATAATGGGGGGCATACCAGGGGAGAGGTAAAAGAGAAAAGGGGACGAGAACCCCATCATCAGAGATCCTCACCACCCAGGTCGTGCTCTTTACTCACTGCTGTCATCAGGTAGAAGGTACAAGAGCCATAAGACCATAAGATATAGAAGCAGAAGTAGGCCATTCAGCCAGTCGAGTCTGCTCCGCCATTCAATCATGGGCTGATCTAATTCTTCCAGTTATCCCCACTCCCCTGCTTTCACCCCATACCCTTTTGATGCCCTGGCTAATCATGAACCTATCTATCCCTGCCTTAAATACACCCAATGACTTGGCCTCCACAGCTGCTTGTGGCAACATATTCCACAGATTTACCACCTTCTAACTAAAGTAATTTCTCCGCATCTCAGTTCTAAAAAGACGTCCTTCAATCCTGAAGTCGTGCCCTCTTGTCCTAGAATCCCGTACCATGGGAAATAACTTTGCCATATCTAATCTGTTCAGGCCTTTTAACATTCTGAACGTTTCTATGAGATCCCCCCTCATTCTCTTGAACTCTAGAGAATACAGCCCAAGAGCTGCCAGACGTTCTTCATACAGTAACCCTTTCATTCCTGGAATCCTTCTCACAAATCTTCTCTGAACCCTCTCCAGTGTCAGTATATCCTTTCTAAAATAAGGAGCCCTAAACTGCACACAATACTCCAAGTGTGGTCTCGTGAGTGCCTTATAGAGCCTCAATATCACATCCCTCCTCTTATGTTCTATACCTCTAGAAATGAATGCCAACATTGCATTCACCTTCTTCACAACTGACTCAACCTGAAGGTTAACCTTTAGGGTACCTTGCACAAAGACTCCCAAGTCCCTTTGCATCTCTACATTTTGAATTCTCTCCCCATCTAAATAATAGTCTGCCTGTTTATTTCTTCCACCAAAGTGCATGACCATACATTTTCCAACATTAATGCCTCATCGTTAATGCCTCCGCAATCTCTCCAGCTACTTCCTTCAGAACCTGAGGGTGCAATCCATCAGGTCCAGGAGATTTATCCGCCCTCCTGAGCACCTTCTCAGTCGTAATTTTCACTGCACAAACTTCCCTGACACTCTTGAATGTCCAGTATACTGCAGACGTCCTGTGAAGATTGATGCAAAATACGCATTCAGTTCCTCTGCCATCTCTGCATCTCTCATTACAATATCTCCAGCGTCATTTTGTACTGCTCCTATATCTACCATCAACTCTCTTTTACCCTTTGTATACTTAAAAAATCTTTAAGTATCTTCTTTGATATTAGTCACCAGCTTCCTCTCATAATTCATCTTTTCCTTCCAAATTACCTTCTTAGTTTTCTTCTGCAAGTTTTTGAAAGCTCCCCAATTCTCTATCTTCCCACTAGCTCTGGCTTCCTTGAATGCCCTCTCTTTTGTTTTTACTTCGGCTCTGACTTCACTTGTCAGCCACGGTAGAGTCCTTCTTCCCTTAGACATATTCCAAATAAGAAAAAATTTTCAGTCTTGCACTTCCCTCATTTTTCGCAGGAACTCCAGCTATTGCTGCTCTGCTGTCTTTCCTGCAAACGTCCCTTTCCAGTCAACTTTGGCCAGTTCCCCTCTCACGTCATTGTAATTCTCTTTATTCCACAATACCGACACATTGGATTTTATTTTTTCCCTCTCAAATTTCAAGGTAAACGCGATCATATTGTGATCACTGTTCCCAAAAGGTTCTTTAATCTTAAGCTCTCTTATCACCTCCGGATCATTGCACAACACCCAATCCTACACAGCTGATCCCCTAGTGGACTCAACAACAAACTGTTCTAAAAAGCCATCCCTTAGACATTCTACAAATTCCTTCTTGAAGTCCAGTACTGACCTGGATTTCCCAATACACTTTCATGTTAAAATCCCCAATGATAGATAGATAGATAGATAAATAGATATACTTTATTGATACCGAGGGAAATTGGGTTTCGTTACAGCAGCACCAACCAAGAATAGAGCATAAATATAGCAATACAAAAACCACAAACAATCAAACAACAATATGCAAACTATGCCAGATGGAAATAAGTCCAGGACCAGCCTATTGGCTCAGGGCGTCTGACCCTCCACGGGAGAAGCTGCAAAGTTCGATGGCCACAGGCTGGAACAACCTCCCGTGCCGCTCAGTGTTGTATCTCGGTGGAATATGGCCGCAGTCCAACAGCAAAAAGTTCAATATCCGGTCTACAAACACGTTCCTCGATCATAATATAACCAGGATTGCACTATCGGTTGTTAACCAGAACAGTGAGCACCGAACTCCTTTACGCTTACCACTCTCAGTGGACTTCCGGTCAGCCCGAACGGTCTGGAAGCCCTCCATGGAAAAGTTTTGATTGGGTATGTCCTCATGCAGCCCCGTTTCAGTAAAACATATAACAATGCACTCCCGAAATGTTCTCTGACTCCTGGCTAGCGCCGTCAACTCGATTATCATGATATTGGCTTTCTGACATGCTTTTTATATCTCTCTAGCCCCAGGACTAGCACCACCAGGTTCAATAACAGTTACTACCCCTCAACATCAGACTCCTGAACAAAAGGTGATAACTACACTCACCCATTGAGATGTTCCTGCAATCAATGATCTCACTTTATGGACTCTTTATCTTGTTATTTTATGCCCTTGTTATTTATTGGTATTTATTTATATTTGCATTTGGACAATTTGTTGTCTTCCATGCTCTTGATCTTCTATTGATCCTATTATAGTTACTATTCTATATACTTGCTAAGTGTTCCCACAGGAAAATGATCTCAGGGTTGTATGTGGTGACGTTTATGTACTCTGATAATAAATTGAACTTTGAAGGACAAGGAAGTGAAGACAAGGGCTAAGATGTAATGGTGATAAAGAATTAGCTATAAGATAGAAACTGTTTAGATTTTTTACCCTATAAATTTTGGAAAAGTAGACTATTAACAATAGAGGTGCTTTTGTAAAAGTTAAGTGTGTGTCTAATCTTTTGAACCACTGAATATTCTTGTTCGTCTACCAAAGGCCGGTAGATTTCGCCACTCCAGCTTACTTTATTAAAATTTATCTTGTAATGTATATTATTTTGAACATTACTATTTTTCCTTTTTTTTTTAAAAAAAAAAGCTAGATTTGTTATTGTTACAAGCTCCTCTCTGAAATCACAATAACTGCCTGATCTAACTATTCATCTCAAGAAGTGCCCAAGCATCTGAATCTTGCTTGATCCACTCCATTCTCCATGTAGACATGCACGTTATTGAACAATGAATACACTGCAACAAAAGGCCAGGTGGATTATACTTAACCTGCTGAATATTTCCAGCATTTTCTGTTTTACTTCAGCAATATAACAGCATCTTTAATAATTGACTATGAAAACAGATAAGGCTGGAAAAACTCAGCAGGTCAGGCAGCACCCATGGAAAAAGAAACAGCCAATGTTTCAGCTGAGTTTCTCCCCAATAGCTGCAATTTTTTTTGAAAAACTTCTTGATTTATTGTTCTCTCTGTACAGTCACCATATTCAACACACTAGAGTCAGAGGTTACAAGTACCAGGAAAATTGATCAGGTTGATTTCTAAGGAGGACTTCAAACTACATAGAGGTGAAGGGCATGGATGCACTGAAGTATTTTAAGGAAAATAGAATATGTGGTTGCATTAATAGGACCAATTAAAATGGGGGAGGGGAGAGGGAAAGAGGGGAGGGGGAGATTTGTGTGTATGTTTGGTCAGGTGTAATTGAAAAAGACAATTGTACCCTGTAAAAGAGAGATGGGAAGACGGCACAGCTTAGAGAGGGGCTCCGCAATACCCACAGGCAACATTTATTACACTCTTTGCAGACTTTCACTCGCCAAACCTTTCCAAGTTTACTGTTTCCAGATGACTTGTCTACACTCTTTAAAACCCCATATTTCACATTCTGGTTTTCTTTGCTCCCTTTTGTACTACCTTGATGGATTGACCTGCCTGGACAACATGCCAACAAAACCTTATCACTCTATCTTGGTACTAATCAGAACAGTACAGCAGAGAAACAGGTCATTTAGCTCACAAGGTCAGTGCTGACCATGATGCCAATTTAAACTAATCCCATCTACCTACACATGGTCCATACCTCTCTATTCCCTGCCTGGTTATGTCTATCTAAACGCCTCTGGTTCCACCACCTCTCCTGGAAGTGTATTCTGTCAGGTAAAGTTAGAGGTGGTGGCATTTGCTTCATGATTAACTCATTGTGGTGCACAGACATGTGCATTCTGTCTCAGTCCTGCTCCCCCGACCTGGAACGTCTGGCAGTCAAGTGCTGGCCATTCTATCCACCGAGGCAGTGCTCCGTCATCATCCTGGTAAGAGTGTACATTCCTCCTCTGGCCAACGTCAGGAGGAGCTGAGCACGGTGATCAACAGTCATCAGACAGCACCCTGATGCCTTCCTGATCATTGCAGGGGACATCAACCAGGCCAGCATGAAGTCTCTGATCAACTACCAACACATCATCTGCTGAACCAGAGGATCGAACACACTTGACCACTGTTACATCACCATCAAGAATGCTTACCGTTCCATCCCAATTCAATTCACTGTCTGATCACCTGGCTGCACTTCTACTCCTGGCATACAGTCAGCGACTGAGGAGCACTGACAGGACCACTTTGAACAGCTGCACCGGATAACATTCAGGGGTTCATCTTCACATTGAATGAATATGCAACAGTTGTCACCGACTTCATTAAGACCTGTGAGATAAATGCGTGCTTTCGAGGATATACCCAAAACGGAAGTCGTGGATCAACTGTGAGATTTGTAGTCTGCTGAGAGCTAGATTTGCAGATTCAAGACTGGTGATCCAGAACTCTCCAAGAAATCCAAGTACGACGTACAGAAGGCCATTTTAAGAATGAAAAAGCAATTCCAAGTTATCTTACAGTCAGAGCTGGTTGTACGTCAGCTACAGCAGAATTTGCAGGCTATTACTCTCTAAAAGGCAAAAGCTATCATAAATGAATGCGAACAACAGGAGTTCTGCAGATGCTGGAAATTCAAGCAACACACATCAAAGTTGCTGGTGAACGCAGCAGGCCAGGCAGCATCTCTAGGAAGAGGTACAGTCGGCGTTTCAGGCCGAGACCCTTCGTCAGGACTAACTGAAAGAAGAGTTAGTAAGAGATAGTAAGATGAGATGCTGCCTGGCCTGCTGCGTTCACCAGCAACTTTGATAAATGAATGCGATACTTCACTCCTGATGGAGCTAAACACCTTTTATGCATGCTTTGAAAGGGAGAATACAACTGTATCCATGCCATTACTTGCAACATCTGGCAATCCTGTGGTATCTGTCTCAGAGCCCAACATCAGAACATCTTTCAAGAGTGTGAACTCTCACAAGGTGCCAGGCCACAATGGTGTATCTGTCAGGGCACTGAAAACCTACGCCAACCAACTAGAGGGAGTATTTAAGGATATCTTCAACATCTCACTGCAGCAGTCAGAAATTCCTACCAGCTTTAAAACAGTATCAATCATTCCAGTGCCCAAGATGAGCAGCATAAGCTGCCTCAACGACTACTGCCCAGTTGCACTCACATCTACTGTGATGAATTAACTTCTACTTGTACAAAGAACTGGACCTGTTGCAATTTGCCTACTGCCACAATAGGTCTATAGCGGAAGCGATCTCACTGGCTCTCCACTCAGCCTTGAACCAGCTGGACAAGAGCTATACCCACATCAGGCTGCTTGTTGATTTTAGGTAAGCATTCAAGCTCAAGTTTAATTGCCATTCAACTGTACACGAATACCCATGAATACAGCCAAACAAAATAGCGTTACTCTGGGGCTAAGTTGCAAAACACAGTACCCACAGTCACACACAGCACAAGGCACACGTAGTACATAGGATAGGAAGCCTATACAAGATATCAGTACAATACAGTTACACAAAAAATACATATAGTCCAAGAATGTTGCAGCAGTCTGTAATCAAACTTAATACAGCTCATCTTCTGCCAAGCAACATTAGGGGGCAGCACCGACTCCTGCTTGCATGCCACGCCACACCCCTTTCATCCATTATCAGCCTCCCCACCATCAAGGCTGTTGTGTATTTAATATTTCAGTAATATTGTAAATATATTGTTCGTTTAAGCATATGTAAAAGTACATAAATGGCATATGTCATTACACCGCCACATCATAAATACGCATCTTCCTTGAAGTAAAAAATGAAGTTACACTCTTACTCCCGGCTCCATGTTT
Organism: Mobula hypostoma; assembly: GCF_963921235.1. Classification (NCBI taxonomy): domain Eukaryota; kingdom Metazoa; phylum Chordata; class Chondrichthyes; order Myliobatiformes; family Myliobatidae; genus Mobula; species Mobula hypostoma. The sequence goes on from NC_086107.1 coordinate 102,327,732, forward strand.
TCCTTTCCATTGGTTTTTGTTTTTGAGTTACAAAGCATTACAGTGGCAACGAGGAAATTTGAATGACTCCAAGATGACTACCTACCTTTTGAAGTGCAGCGAGATGTTCAAGTTTAAACAAAAGTGCAGCAAGACAGTAGAGTTTTAAAAAAAATGCAGAAAGCAGAAGGATTCACAGGATCATAATTTTTTTAAAAGGCAGAAATGGCTGGCTATATCAGAAAGATAGACATGTTTGATTACACAAAAGATAACTGACTGCTCTTTACAGAACGAATTGAGTAGTATTTTGAAGCAAATGAAATGTCCAATGAGAAGCAAGTGCCAATTTTGCTGAATGCATTGGGTTTGTGTATTTTGATGTTTGACTGCTCCGACCAAACCAGCCAAAATGAGCTTTAAGATCATAAGACAAAGGAGCAGAATTAGGCCAGTCAGTCCATCGAGCCTGTTTAGCAGATATTGTGAAAGTAATGCAGAACCAAAATAATTGTTGATTGCAAAATGCTTTAGGTTTCATAAGTGGAATCAAAAGGATTCCATTTCAACATATGTGGCTGAATTGAAGAGGTTGTCTGAGTATTGCCAGTTTGGTAATGGGCTTAATGATGTACCGTGAGTTCGTTTAGTTTGTGGAATCTTACAAGAAAGCATTCAAAAATGGCTCTTAACTGAAGCACAACTCACATTTAAAAAAGCAGCTGAAAATGCTGTATCAATGCAAACAGCAGATAGAGATGCAATTGAGTTGCAGACAGGAATAAAAGAAAATGAAGAAAATTGCAACATCTAGATGGAGGCAAATCTGGCAGAATAAATTTTGTTACTGTTCTGGCAGAGGCTCACATATACCAGATAAATACAGATTTAAAGCTGAAACTTGAAGGAAATGCAACAAAATAGGACACAAATAGCATGCTAGGCAGACAAAAAAAAAACAGACTGCACAGAGAAGAGAAAAAGATGAAGTCAGGTTGCAGTTTCAAAAGGAGCACTAATCTGCATGCTGTTGATGAAAAATCTGATAATGATGCGAGTGACACAGGACTGTGTAGCCTTGAGATTTACAATGTGAAAACTAACAAGAGACAAGCAAACACCAGGAAATCTGCAGATGCTGGAATTTCAAGTGTGACGAAAAACCAAGTTATCAGAAGATTGATGCTAATGACAGAGATAAGTGAGACAATGGAGAAACATTCAAAATGTTAATGAGAGAGGAGAGAGGGATAACGGAAAGAGACACCAGTCCGAAAATTTACAGACCAATTGCTTTGAACCTGAACTGTTTGAAGTTTGATGGACAGGCGATACCCCAGCAGGGGGATAAAAAGAACAGGTTCGCTAAGGCAAGACAGACACCACGAGATCACGAGACCCTGGAAGAGTGGTGTGCCCCCACAAGTTGGTGGGAGTTTGGAGGTCTGGTCGCGGGAACCGACCATAGACGCTCAGGGTGAAAAGGTACGATCGGCGGGAACCTGGTGTGTGTGTCCGCCCTTGCCTGGGTGCCAGGTTCACCGTGGAAGAACGGTCATATCCGGAACGGAGGGGTCACAGTCAGTGACCACAGAAGACATCAAAAGGGTTCGCCCAAAAGCTAACTGCGAAGAACAAAGGTCTGTCTGAATCAGATTTGCATATCATCCTCTCTCTCTCTCCCCCCAACGGCACAACAGCGATTACTGCGAACTGTCCTAAGCTGAACTGAACTCTGCGTCACTTGAGACTGATCATTTTACCCCTAGACTGCGATAGAGCTTGTTTGATTCCTATTACCCTAGTTCTGTGTACATGTGTGTTTTATCATTGCTAACCTGTTGCATTTATATCCTTACGATTAGAGTACTGTGTTACTTATTTCTTTAATAAAACTTTCTTAGTTCCAGTAATCCAGACTCCAACTAAGTGGTCCATTTCTGCTGGTTTGGCAACCCAGTTACGGGGTACGTAACACAAGCAACACACATAAAAGTTGCTGGTGAACGCAGCAGGCCAGGCAGCATCTCTAGGAAGAGGTACAGTTAACGTTTCGGGCCGAGACCCTTCGTCAGAACTAACTGAAAGAAGAGCTAGTAAGAGACAAGCAATATGGCTTACACTAGAAGTGAATGGCAAAGTAATTAAAATGGAGTTAGACACTGACTCAACTGTTTGTCATTCCACAAAATGAGTTTGAACGGCATTTCAAAGATAATGAACTGAAGGCTGCAGATATCCAACTAAGAACTTATACTGGAGAAAAGACAACTCCTATGGGAATGATATACATAACAGTGAAATATAACCAACAAGCCACATTGGGCTTGAATGTGGTAAAAACATTGTGGGAGTGTGATTGACTGAAACAACTATGACTTGATAGTAAATCCATCCACCATTTGCATGCCACATCCTCTGTAAATTAAGAAAAGTACTGGATGGTGCCACGGCAGTGTTCAAGGATGCCATTGAAAAGCTCAAACATATCAATGGTAAAATAGTTTAAAACGAAAGTACAAAACCCAACTTTTTGCAAAGCCTGTCCAGTTCGTTATACCATCTGTGATAAAGTAGCCAGTGAGCTGGATTGCATGGAGGCTGAAGGAATTCTTTCCATAATTGGGCAATGCCAATGGTCCCAGTATCCAAGAGGAATAGGTCTGTCAGGGAACTGTGCTGATTTTAAGGTCTAGTAGTGAAAGTAGATCAATAACCTCTGTTCTAGATTGAGGACATCTCTACAAATCTTTCTGGAGGAAAACACTTCAATAAAGTGAACTTAGCTGAGGTCTACTGGAGATGGAAGAAGAGGCCAAAGCGTTTCTCACCATAGACACTCACACAGGGCTTTACTGCAATAACAGATTTATTTTTGGAGTAGCATCTGCACCTGCACTCTAGCATAAAGCTATGGATTAAGTGCTGCAAGGCTGCCCAGTCACTCAGCGTTACCTGGATAATATGATGTTACCGGCAAGGACGACACGGAACTTCTCCCAAATCTCAAGACCGAGTTAAAAAGATTAGAAGATTATGGACTCAGAATACGATGCAGAAAGTGTGAACTCTTTAAACCAAGCATCACGTACTGTGGTCACACCATCGATGCATGATATTACACAAGTGTGTTGAGAAAATTCAAGCAGTGATGGATGCCCTGAGGCCAAAGGACGTGTCACAGTTGCGGTCCTTTAGGTTTTGCCAGTTACTGTAACAGGTTCCTGCCGAACCTCGCTACTGTGCTCCACCACTCGAACTCATTACTACAGATAGGGAAGAAATAGAAATTGACAGTATTGTGAGGTGGCTTTCAAAATGGTAAAAAAAAAATGGTGGCATCAGACAGTGTATTCACACACTATGATTCATATCGTGAGGTGAAGCCTGCCAGGCATTGTTCAAGATGCCAACACATCCAGAAGAAAGATGTCGAGAGCTATCAGAACCACCTCCTGCAGTCCGAGAGTCAACTCCAACAACCACCACAGAGGAGGCCCCAGAACATGAGATTGTTTCACAGCCACAAGTCTGACCTGCCAAGCAGAGTGACCCCCTTTGTCAGGAATGAAGTTATCCCACAAGGGTAAGAAATTCTCCACAGAGGTTAAATCTTTAGACCTGAATGGGACAATTTAAAATTGACCACCAGGCTGCTGAAGTCTATATATAGTAGTTGTATTATACATTTTAGATTAAATTTAAGTTTATAGTTAAGCAGTAAAGTGTGTTCTGCATTTAATATTTTAGTAATATTTGAGTAATATTGTAAATATATTGTTTAAGCATTCTCAGTTGTTTACAAAATGCATTATATATGTAGCTGCCACCCCCCCACCAGGCAACGGCATCTTCAAAAGGCGATGTCTTAGAAGGCAGCATCCATCATTAAAGACAGCCACCACCCAGGACATGTCCTCTTCTCATTACTGCCAGAGAGGAGGTGCTACACATCCTCAAATGTTTTAGGAGTAATTTCTCCCCCTCTGCCATTTCACCCTTCTCCCTCTGAGATTGAAGGAGTGGGTTGCAGAGGTGCCCTGCCCTATATAAAAAAAAGACACACAAAGTCAGGTTACTGACAGAGTGCTCTTCTCAAGAAAGATCTGTTTATGTGCACCATGCCCCAATCAAAACAGCTTTCAGAGGACCTTAAAAGAATTGTAGAGATTTAAATTTTTCTCTACTATACTGTCTCCCTGGCTATGTAGAATTTTTAAGGATGCAGTATCTATAGGTAAATTACCACAATCTTTTTATCGAGCTTCTATTTCCCTAATTCTCAAAAAAGATAAGGATCCTACTGAATGTGCATCTTATAGACCCATATCTTTGTTGAATGTGGATTCTAAGACTTTTTCTAAAATATTGGCAATGAGATTGGAGAATGTATTGCCTCAAATTATTTCAGCTGATCAGACTGGATTTATCAAAAATCGTTACTCTTTTTATAATATTAGGAGATTAATATTGTTTATACTCCTTCACCCAGAACTCCAGAATGTGTCATTTCATTGGATGCTGAGAAAGCCTTTGATAGAGTCGAATGGACATATTTGTTTAATACACTTGAGAAATTTAATTTTAGTTCGATATTTGTACCTTGGATTAAATTGATATATCTTACTCCTTTGGCTTCGGTATTTACTAACAATCAAAGATCTCCCTTCTTTCATTTATTCCGTGGTACTAGGCAGGGTTGCCCTCTTAGTCCACTACTATTTGACATTGCCTTGGAACCGCTAGCTATTGCTATTCATGACTCCCCTAATATATTTGGTATTACCCGTGGAAATGAGACACATAAATTATCACTATATGCAGATGATCTACTATTGTATATTTCTAACCCGGGGAAATCCATTCCAGCAGCATTAACTCTGCTTGCTCAGTTCAGTAGTTTTTCTGGTTACAAATAGAATCTTGATAAGAGTGAACTTTTTCCATTTATAGATGTTCACCATTCAGAGTGATTACTGATTACCTTACTTATTTGGGAGTTAAAATTGCTAAGAGACATAAGGATTTATTCAAGCTCAACCTTTTACCGTTAATTAGTCAGGTTAAACAACTGATTACTAAGTGGTCCCCATTGTCTCTATCGCTGACTGGCCAAATTAATGCTATTAAAATGATTATTTTACCTAAATTTTTATATCTATTCCAAGCGATACCAATTTTTATTCCTAAATCTCTTTTTGATACTATCAATTCTAAAATTTCCTTTTATATATGACAGAATAAAAATCCCAGGTTAAGTAAAAAACTATTTACAGAAGTCCAAGAAAGATGATGGTTTAGCATTGCCTAATCTAAGATTCTATTATTGGGCAATTAATATTCGATATTTAATATTTTGGACACAAGATTGGAATATAATTCCAAGTCCACATTGGGTAAACTTTGGAAGGTTACTCTGTACAAGAGTTCTCTTTGGCTTCCATTTTAGGAACTTCACTTCCTTTTATATTATCTAAATTGAATAAACAAATGGTTAATCCAATAATTAAACATACATTACAAATATGGTTTCAATTTCGTAAATTTTTTGGTTTGAACAAATTTATATTATCAAGCCCTATTATATCTAATATTTTTCAACCCTCGGTTATGGATCAAGCCTCTTTGATATGGAAAATGAGAGGTATAACATGTTTTCGTGACTTATTTCTGAATAACTATTTCACATCTTTTGAACAGTTATCTAACACAGGGGTCCCCAACCTTTTTTGCACTGCGGACCGGTTTAATATTGACAATATTCTTGTGGACCGGCCGACCTGGGGGTGGTGAGTAGGGTTGCCAACAGACAAGAGTAGCAGTCAAATATGTTGTTTACCCCGAGAAAGACTACAATGACCATGAAGCCTTGCGCGGGCACCAGTGCGCATGCGTGTACCTGCTGATTTTTTTCCCTGTAAATCGTTTTTGGCGATTCTGTTCATAGTCATAGTCATACTTTATTGATCCCAGGGGAAATTGGTTTTCGTTACAGTTGCACCATAAATAATAAATAGTAATAAAACCATAAATAGTTAAATAGTAATATGTAAATTATGCCAGGAAATGAGTCCAGGACCAGCCTATTGGCTCAGGGTGTCTGACCCTCCAAGGGAGGAGTTGTAAAGTTTGATGGCCACAGGCAGGAATGACTTCCTATGATGCTCTGTGTTGCATCTCGGTGGAATGAGTCTCTGGCTGAATGTACTCCTGTGCCCAACCAGTACATTACGTAGTGGATGGGAGACATTGTCCAAGATGGTATGCAACTTGGACAGCATCCTCTTTTCAGACACCACCGTCAGAGTCCAGTTCCATCCCCACAACATCACTGGCCTTATGATGAGTTTGTTGATTCTGTTGGTGTCTGCTACCCTTAGCCTGCTGCCTCAGCACACAACAGCAAACACGATAGCACTGGCCACCACAGACTCGTAGAACATCCTCAGCATCGTCTGGCAGATGTTAAAGGACCTCAGTCTCCTCAGGAAATAGAGTTGGCTCTGACCCTTCTTGTAGACAGCCTCAGTGTTCTTTGACCAGTCCAGTTTATTGTCAATTCGTATCCCTAGGTTCTTGTAATCCTCCACCATGTCCACACTGACCCCCTGGATGGAAACAGGGGCCACCGGTACCTTAGCTCTCCTCAGGTCTACCACCAGCTCCTCAGTCTTTTTCACATTAAGCTGCAGATAATTTTGCTCACACCATGTGACAAAGTTTCCTACCGTAGCCCTGTACTCAGCCTCATTTCCCTTGCTGATGCATCCAACTATGGCACAGTCTTCAGAAAACTTCTGAAGATGACAAGACTGTGCAGTAGTTGAAGTCCGAGGTGTAAATGGTGAAGAGAAAAGGAGACAAGACAGTCCCCTGTGGAGTCCCAGTGCTGCTGACCACTCTGTCGGACACACAGTGTTGCAAGCACACGTACTGTGGTCTGCCAGTCAGGTAATCAAGAATCCATGACACCAGGAAAGCATCCACCTGCATCGCTGTCAGCTTCTCCCCCAGCAGAGCAGAGCGGATGGTGTTGAACGCACTGGAGAAGTCAAAAAACATGACCCTCACAGTGCTTGCTGGCTTGTCCAGGTGGGCGTAGACACGGTTCAGCAGGTAGACGATGGCATCCTCAACTCCTAGTCGGGGCTGGTAGGCGAACTGGAGGGGATCTAAGTGTGGCCTGACCATAGGCTGGAGCAGCTCCAGAACAAGTCTCTCCAGGGTCTTCATGACGTGGGAGGTCAATGTCACCGGTCTGTAGTCATTGAGGCTGCTGGGGCGCGGCATCTTCGGCACTGGGGTGGGGGGGGGGGTGTTAATCACGACCGGAATATAGGTGGTAAGTGGCTAATATACTCAATTTTGTTTCTAAGAGGGTTTATCTAACGAATTTAATATTAAATACACAGCGCATATTTTCCTCGCATGAATATAGTGATAAGTCAATTATCAGGGGAGCTTGAAGTAAGTGTTGAATGAACTTCCAGTAGAAGTGGTAGAGGCAGGTTCGATATTATCATTTAAAGAAAAATTGGATAGGTATAGGGACAGGAAAGGAATGAAGGGTTATGGGCTGCGTGCAGGTCGGTGGGACGAGGTGAGAGTAGTGTTCAGCACGGACTAGAAGGGCCGAGATGGCCTGATTCCATGCTGTAATTGTTATATGGTTATACAAGTAAGTCAATAGCATCATAACATTTTAAGTAACATTTGGATATTAGACACACAGTACATATTTTCCCCATATGAACATATAAAATCATTGTAACACACCAATATCGCTGAATCAGTGGGAGCCCTGGACTTGTTTCCCTGCAACAACACGGTCCTATCGAGGGGTGATGGGAGACAGCGATACTCGAAGGGGGTTCCTTATGTCCAGTCTATTCCGCAATTTAGTTTTCGTTGCATTCATTGCAGAAAACTCCACTTCGCAGAAAAATGTTGGAAATGGAAGCAACGTTTTCAGTGCTTTCATGGCTATTTCAGGATATTCAGCCCTGACTTTGATCCAGAATGCCGGCAGAGATGTTATGTCAAACATACTTTTCAGCCCGCCGTCATTTGCAAGCTTGAGGAGTTGATCTCCTTCCCGCGCTGACATGGATGACGTGCGGGTAATGACCTCGCGTGCGTAATGGCTCAACAGGGCACGACAGGGAATGAGGAAAGGTGCAGCTGACTCATATCGCCAAATCATAGCGTTTCCTCGCAGCCCGGTAGCTCACGCTTTGCGGCCCGGCACCGATCCGCGGCCCGGTGGTTGGGGACTGCTGATCTAATATATTTAATTTGCTTCGATCCCATTTTTTTTAGATATTTACAAATAAGAAACTTTTTAAATACCACGCTGCCTACCTTCCCGATTTCATACCCTACTAATATTATCGATAAAATTTTAGGTTTAAATCCCTTTCAGAAGGGATTAATAGCATCTATTTATGATATAATTATGAAATTACAGCCAGGTGTATCTGATAAAATTAAAAATGAATGGGAAAGGGAACTTCAACTTTGCCTACCTATAGAGAAATGGGATAAAATTTTTCAATTAGTTAGTTCTTCCTCTGTATATGCCAAACATTCGCTAATACAATTTAAAGTAGTGCATAGGACCCATATGTCTAAAGATAAATTAGCCCGTTTTTATTCCCATATAAACCCTATTTGTGACAGGTGTCACTCTGGGGTGGCTTCCTTAACTCATATGTTTTGGTCCTGTCCTCTTTTGGAAAAATTCTGGAAAGATACTTCTGATATTATCTCAACAGCTTTGCGTTTTGACTTACAGCTCCATCCTATTATGGCAATTTTTGGTTTGCTGATGATAGAACATAGATTTTTATCCTCTTCAGCCTGTCAGATGATCGTATTTGTTACTTTAATGGCCAGAAGATCCACTTTATTGAACTGGAAGGAGATCAACCCTCCTACCACATTTCAATGGTTTTCCCAAACTATATCAGTTTAAATTTAGAAAAAAAATCAGAAGTTACATTTTTGATCCTTCGGTTAAATTTGAAGACACTTGGAAACCATTTATTCAACATTTTCATATGATGTAATTTGACCTTTCCGAATCCTTCTTATTAGCTTAAAATATATGAATAGAGGAGTGGTGTTGACGACATTATTGAACGTGTTCGATTTAAGATATTGGTCTAGCCTTGTTTTGTTCCGTTTGCTTTTTTTTTGGGGAGGTGTTAGTATTTAGTTTCTTTTTTTTGGGTTTTTCTTTGTATTTTTTTTCTTTTTATTTCTTTTTTCTCTATGATTAAGTATATTAAGAGTTTCGAACTGTATTACCTGTATTATTTGAAATCTTTTTTGTACATGTTTATCAACAATAAGATTATTCCAATCTCTGTATTAATATTGTTATTCTGTTTATAATTTTGGAAAACTAATAAAAAGATTTAAAAAGAAAGAAAGAATTGTAGAGATGCATGAAGCTGGAAAAGGCTACATAAGCATTTCTAAAGACCCGAGTGTTTGTCAGTCCACAATAAGAGAGATTATATACAAATGGAGGAAATTCAGTACTGTTGCTGCTGTCCCTCAGAATGGGCATCCTGCAAAGGTCACACCAAGAGCACAAAGTGCAATGCTGAAGGAGGTGAAAAATAACCCAAGGGTAACAACAAAAGACCTGCAGAGATCTCTAGTACTTGCTAAAGTCTCTGTTCATGTGGCCACTATAAGAAAAAACACTGAACAAGAATGGTGTTCATGGAAGGACACCACTAAGGAAACCACTGCTCTCCAAATAAAAAAAAACATTGCTGCACATCTCAGGTTTGCAAAAGACCACCCGGATGTTCTGCAACACTTCTGGGACAATGTTCTGAGGACAGATGAGACAAAAGTTGAACTTTTTGGCAGAAATGCACATTGTTATGTTTAGAGGAAAAAGGGCACTGCACACTAACACCAAAACCTCATCCCACCAACTGTGAAGCATGGTGGAAGGAGCATCATGGTTTGGAGTTGCTTTACTGCCTCAGGGCCTGGACAGCTTGTAATCACTGAGGAAATGATGAATTCAAAGTCGTATCAAGCCATTTTGCAGGAGAATGACAGGGTAGTGGTCCGTCACCTGAAGCTTAATAGAAATTGGATAATGCAACAAAATAATGATCCAAAAGACAAAAGTAAATCAACAACAGAATAGTTTAAAAAAAAGAAAATTTGTGTCTTAGAATGGCCGAGTCAAAGTTCTGACCTTAATCCTATAGAAATATTGTGGAAGAATCTAAAGCAAGCAGTTCATACAAGGAAGCCCACCAACATCCCAGAGTTGATGCAATTTTGTAAGGAGGAATGGCCTAACATTCCTCCAAGCTGATGTGCAGGACTGATCAACAGTTACTGGAAATGATTGGTTGAAGTTATTGCTGTACAAGGGGGTCACCCCAGTTACTGAAAGCAAAGGTTCACATACTTCTTTCAACAAATGTGTAATATTGCATCATTTTTCTCAATAAATATTTTTGTATTACTTATTTCATTGAGTTCTCTTTATTTAGTTTTAGGACTTGCGTGAAGATCTGATCACATTTTAAGTCATTTTATGCAGAAATAGAGAAAATTCTACAGGGTTCACAAACTTTCTAACACCACTGTACCACTTACTGTGTTTAAAAAGAAGTCCCACAAATTTTCCTTAACTGCCCCCCCCATCGTAAAACTCTGCCTATTATTATTCAACTTTCCATGCTGGAAAAGGTATCTATGTACACCTCTCACAGTTGTATCATGTCGGTTCTCAGCCTTCAACACACTCCAGAGAAAGCAACCCAGTTTGCCCAACTCCCCTTACAATTAAAGTGCATATATGTCACCATATACAACTCTGAGATTCATTTTGGTGACATGCATAGTCTGTCATCACCAGTGAAAGGAAGTAGCAGGTTTTGTATAAATGTTCTTGTTCTTTTTATTTCACTGTTCTTCCGCGCCGGACAACCACCAAAATCTCACAAGCAGAACACAATTCTGATGAGGGAATGGTATCTGATGGCTTCACTGCATCTGGTACTTTCTCCACATACTGATCAATGGATCAGGGGTTGAGAGGGTGAACAGCTTTAAGTTCCTTGGCATAAACATCACTTAGGATCTCATGTGGTCTGTCATACTGGCTGTGTGGTGCAAAAGGCACAACAGCTCCTCTTTCGCCACAGACGGTTTCGCCCCGACTGGCTGCATCACTGCCTGGTATGGGAACTGTACTTCCCTCAAATCACAGGACTCTGCAGAGAGTTGTGTGGACAGCCCAGCACATTTGTAGATGTGAACTTCCCACTATTCAGGACATCTACAAAGACAGGTGTGTAAAATGGGCCCGAAGGATCATTGGAGACGTGAGTCACCCCAACCACAAACTGTTCTTAACACTACACTCAGCTTCAGAGGGATAACATCCATGACTTAACACGCTGCCCCCAAACAACTTCACTGTATCTAAGAAAAAATCTTTAAATTACCAATTACTACTGGTTCAGAATCTATACTGAAAGTTAAACATTACTCTCACCTCTCAGTGCTGAATGATACAATAATGCATTCATGGATTTTGCTTAAATGTATTTGCTGGTGTTTTGCATACATTTATAAAGAAATCTTTTAAATTTATTTACACATATTGCTCAGATCCATATCAGCCTCACTCATCTGACTAATTTTATTCATTCTTACAGCAAAACTGTTTTCATTTTTACCTCAATATTATCTGGTGTGAATTCCCATGAAACCTCGTGTCTTTGCCTAATCTTTTCAACTGTAACTTGGGGATTTCAGTTGTTCTTGAATCAATGTTTGAATACTTCCTTTAATTGGACCCAATTTCGTCCTGCAGTCAAATCTCACATTAAAATCTGCAAGTTTTGTGGGATTGAAAATTTTAAAGTAAAAAATGGAAAATGCAGAAAATTAATTTAATCTGAAGAAATCATAAGCTGCACCGAGACAGGAAGGTTATAAGCTGTCCAGATAGAAGATGATGCGATTAAACAAGGTAGGGTGCAGAAGAGATTCATGAGAATGTCACTGGGACTGGAAGGTACAAGTTACAGGGAGAGACTGGAAAGGCTAGGACTGTTTACCCCTAATCGAGGGAGGCTGAGGCGTGACTTTATGGAGGTCCATAAAGTCATTTAGGACCTAAGTAAGATTGTCACAACCTTTTTTCCAGGTGGGGGAGTCTAAAACTAGGGGGAAAAGGTTTAAAATGAGAAGGGAAAGATTTAAAGCAAACCTGAGGGGCAACTTTTTCCCACTTGGAGGATGGTGAGTATATGGAATGAGCTGTTGAAAAATGGTGGTAGAGGCAGGTATAATTACAACATTTAGAAGTCATTTAGGCAGGTCTATGGATAGGAACTGCTTAAGAGCAAGGTGCAACAAATGGGCCTAGTTCAGGAAAATACCTTGGTAGGCACAAATGAGTTGTGCCAAAGGGCCTATTTCCAGGTTGTATAACTCTATAACAATGAGTGTCGTTGAGCATGGATGTTGTAGTTATCCATAGACTTTTCGTGGCAAGATACAGAAATAGATTGCCCAGGTTGGGACCAGGCTGGATTCCAACTCAGGACCGTCCACCTTGAAGTCCGTTGCTGATGCTACTACACCACTGGCTGGCCCAACCATGAGCACTTTGTTCAATTATTCTTTTTACAACTGGTTAAATATATTGGCCTGGGGGGGTGGGGGGGGGGGAGGGGAGATCAAGAAGTCAATTAGTAAGTCTTTTCATTTCCCAACTGGAGTGGGAGTGGGATGGCCAGGCCTTCTGGCTTCGAGATGTTGTAAAAGAGCTTGGGAGGAGGTCAGGGAATTAAAGCGATAAGTACCTGAAACTGTGCGCACTAACTAGAGGTGTTTATTTTATTATTTAATTTAGAGATACAATGCAGAGTCAGCCCCTCAAGCCACACTGCCCCTGCAACCCCTGATAAACCCAATTAACCTTAATCTAATTATGAGACAATTTATAATGATCAATTAACCTACTGTGGGAGGAAACCTGAGTACCTGGAGAAAACCCACACAATCCAAGTGGAGGATGAAGAGACTCCTTACAGACAGTGCCGGAATTGAACTCCAGACTCCGGAACACCCGAGCTGTAATAGTGTCGCTCTAACTGTTATGCTACTGTGGCACCCAAATCTGCAATTCGTGCTCTTCTCGCCACATGCAGCAAATATAGTACACTAAAGTGGAGGAAGCGGTGGAAGAGCTTTGACTTTGGACCCTGGACGGCAGTATGGAAGAAAGAGGATATTGCTCTGCTTGGATAGGAAGGTACTGTGGAAAGGTGAGTGGGGATTCTTGTTGGAGTGAACCATCTTCCTATGGGAAGAAACAATTCTGCCAGTTCCATATACAGTACATCTCTTTAGGGAAACAAAATGGCAACATCATAACAAGTTTAAATTCAGTTACAAATCTGGAATTTGGGATTGAAAATACAAAAGTAATGATGACCATGCACAATAGCAGACTGTGTTAAAACCCCACCTGGTTCACTATTATCCTTGTCTTGTCTGACCTATATCTGATGTCATACTAACCCTATGTGGTTAGTCTGATGTGGCCTCAAAACAGCTCAGCAAGCCTCTCAGTTGTATCTGTAGCAATACACGTAAACAGAGGCTTTGCAGTGTTCAAATTCATTGCCCAGATCAAGGCTAGGTGGTCTGTCTAGTGTCATTCCCTCTCTGAATCTAATAAATCCTTCAAAGGTCTCCTAATAAACACTAGTGGTATGGTGCCCAAGTTCAGAGGTGCATCCCACAGACTAGTTAACCACCAGTCTGACATAATCATATTCACTAGTCAATGTCCCATACTGCTCAATCCATGGGTATGCTTGTCCCATTAGTAGGCTGACTTGTCACCAAAGGTATTGGTATTCAGGCAGGTGGGTGTAGCCCTTGGAGTTCTCAATAGTGACTCCAGGTCCCATGAAATCTCATGGCATGAAGTCAAGTATGAACAATTTGCTCTTGATTACCACCTTCTGTCCTCTCCCAGCTATAAATCAGTTCTGTTTCATGGTGAACAACATTGCACTGAGAATGGCAATGGAACAGAAAACACGCTGGCTGGGGTTTTCGATGTTCATCCCCACAAATTGCTTGCGAGCACCACCACAGCAGTCAGACTGGGTCTGTGGCAGGTAGTGAGTACAAAACGGGGAATAACTTTACTCAATCTGTGGCAGGTGACATCTGCGCAGACCTTGTGAAAATAAAGTCCTATCTTCACACTCATGGATACTTTCCATTGCTTAATGGAGACAAGAGAGGTTGCAGATGATGGATATCTGGAACAACACACTGGAAGAACTCAGTGGGTCAGGCAGCATCTATAGAGGAAAATGAATGGTTGACATTTTTGAGTCAAAACACTTCATCAAGACTGGAAAGGAAAAGGGGAGATAGACAATACTAAAAGGGTAGGAGGGCTAGGGATGGAGCAAGAGCTGGTGAGTAACAGGCGAGTCCAGCTAAGGATGAGGTGGTAGTCATGTAAGGGAGGGGTAGAGTGTGAATCTGCACAGTACCGAAAGAAACTGCAGAGGACTATAAATTTAGTCAGCTCCATCTTGGCTACTAGCCTACAAAGTACCCAGGACATCTTCAGGGAGCGGTGTCTCAGAAAGACAGCGTCCATTATTAAGGACCTCCAGCACCCAAGGCATGCCCTTTTCTCACTGTTGCCATCAGGTAGGCGGTACAGAAGCCCGAAGGCACACACTCAGAGATTCAGGAACAGCTTCTTCCCCTCTGCCAGCCAATTCCTAAATGAACATTGAACCCTTGGACACCTCACTTTCTTTAATATATAGCATTTCTGTTTTTTTGCACAACTTTTACTCTATTCAATATACATATACCGTAATTGATTTAGTTACTTATTTATTATGATTTTATTTTTTTTCTTCTATATTACTTTACAGCTGCTGCTAAGTTAGCAAATTTCATGTCACATGCCAGTGATGATAAACCTGATTCTGAATGAGATGGGAGGCTGGGATAGGTGTAAGTGACAAAGAGCTGAGGAAAATGGAATCTGATGAGAGGGTTCAGTGGACCGTGGAATAAAGACAAGGTGAGGAGGGAAAATAGAGGGAGGAATGTGTGGGTGATGGGCAGATCAACAGGGCAGGGAAGGGAAAAAGGACCTGGTGTGATGAGACCAATGGGAAAAGGGAAAATAGGGAACATCTATTGTGGAATATGGTACTTAACCCTTTTAGATGGGATATTCTCAGAAGACCAACATAAAAAACACTAGAGGAACTCAGGTGAGGTAGTATCTACAGAGGGAAATGGATAGTCAATGTTTTGGGTTGAGACATTTCATCTGAACTGAGGAAGGGTCTTGATCTGAAACATTGACTGTCCACTTCTCTCCACAAGTGCTGCCTATTCTCCCATGTGGTATGCTGCTCCAGATTTCCACATCTGCAGTTTCTTGTAGTTCTCCATGGTACATCGGTAGAAATTTGTGAGGTCTTTAGTAACATACCGAATTTCCTCAAGTTCCTAATGAAATAGTGGTGGTGGCATCCGTTAGACTTGCGAGACCATGGATCTGCGCTTGGAAAGTCTGTGCTAGAGCAGCGTCTGTTGTGGCTGTAGAGGCCCACACGTGAGTGACAGTCTCAGCTGCAGCGACTGCACTTGAAGGCGCTGTCCTCCAGTGTTGTCTTGGTGCTGTTTTTTCAGCGTGTGTGCTTTTCTTCAGCAGCAAGCCTCAGCTTCTCTTCTTTTTTTAGACCTCTGCATGGTTCCAACCTCCAGCGAGAGCGATCGCTTGCGATGTCCTCCCACCTCTCGACGTTCATTTTCAGTGACTTCATGCCTCTCTTGCAGACATCTTTGAAACGAAGATGGGGCCGCCCTTGTGCTCTCTTGCCGGAGGCCAGTTCCCCGTACAGCAGGTCTTTCGGGATCCTCCCGTCTGACATGCGGTGTGCGTGGCCCAGCCAACAGAGACAGCGTTGTTGGAGCAGGGTGAAGAGGCTGGGTATCTGGGCGCAGGCCAGGACCTCATTGTTGGTGACTCGGTCAGTCCACATGATGTCCAGGATGCGTCTCAGGCTGCGAAGGTGGAAGGCGTTGAGACACCGCTCTTGTCTGGAGTAGAGGCTCCAGGTCTCGCTGCCGTAAAGCAGTGTGCTGAGGACGCAGGCCCTGTAGACTGCAACCTTGGTGTGCATCGTCAGCTTTCTGTTCTCCCAGACTCTCTGTCAGCCTGGGAAATGTTGAGGCTGCTCGTCCAATCCATCTGTTGATCTTGGGGTCCAGGGAGAGGCTGTCCGTGATGGTGGAGGCCAAGGTATGTAAACTTGTGAACTACCTCCAGCTCATAGTTGTTGATGGTAATGGCAGGGGGGGGTGCTCAACGTCTTGGCCCAACACGTTGGTCTTCTTCAGGCTGATGGTCAAGCTGAAGTCCTGGCAGGCTCTAGAGAAGCTGTGCATGAGGCGTTGCAGTTGCTCTTCAGAGTGTGTTGCCAGTGCCGCATCATCTGCAAACACATGTCCCTGATGAGTACTTCACAAACCTTGGTTTTTGCCCTCAGCCTGAACTGATCTGGTGTGGAGGTAGACACCATCAGTTGATGTGCCAAAGGCGTGCTTCAGCATGACTGTGAAGAAGATGCCGAGCAGGGTGGGGGCAAGCACACAGCCCTGCTTCACACCGCTGCGGATGTTGAAGGCCTCCGAAGAAGAGCCGTCAAACTGAACGATGCCCTGCATGTCTGTGTGGAATAACTGAACTATCCTGAGGAGCCTTGGGAGACAACCAATCCTGGCAAAGATTTTGAACAGGCCATCTCTGCTCACGAAGTTGAAGGCCTTCGAGAGGTCAATGAAAGCGACGTAGAGTGGTTGTCTTTGCTGTCTGCATTTCTCTTGTAGCTGTCGAAGGGAGAAGATCATATCGATTGTGGAGTGTTCTGACCTGAAACCACACTGAGACTTGGGATATACCCTTTCAGCTATTTTCTGCAGTCTGTTCAGGACCACACAGGCAAAGACCTTCCCAACGATGCTCAGCAAGGAGATTCCCCTGTAGTTGTTACAGTCGCTTCTGTCCCCTTTGTTCTTATATAGGGTGACAATATTGCAGTCTCTCATGTCTTGCGGCACTGCTCCCTCTGTCCAGCACTGGCACAGTAGTTCGTGCAGGTGGTTTAGCAGGACGCCCTTTGCACACTTGATGGCCTCTGGTGGAATGCCATCCAATCCTGGTGCCTTCCCAGTGAGCAGGCTGTCGATGGCTTTACTCAGCTCTTCCACAGTCAGCAGTGCATTCAGTTCCTCCACGACAGGCAGGCATTCCATGGCATCTAGCGCACTGTCCGAGATGCTGTTTTCTCTGGAGAAGAGTTCAGAGTAATGCTCCACCCACCTCTCCATCTGCTTGCCTTCGTCATTGATGGTCTCGCCTGTTATGGTTTTCAATGGTGCTGTCTTGCTCTGGGTTGGCCCGATGGCTTTCTTGATCCCCTCGTACACTCCATGGATGTTGCCTGTGTCAAATGATGACTGAATGCTTTTGCATAGTTGTAGCCAGTAGTCATTTGCACAGCGTCTGACTGTTTCCTGGGCCTTGCTTCTTGCTGACCTTAGCACTTGCAGTGTTGCCTGGGTGGGGTGGCGTTTGTGCTCTAGTACTGCAACACACTTCACCTCGATGACAGCGGTGAGCTTACGTGAGATCGCTTCAAACCAGTCCTGTGCCTTGCCCTGTTTCTTCCCAAAGGCCTTGAGTGCAGTGCTGTGGATAGTGTCCCTGAGAGAGTCCCATCTCTGCTGAGCATCTCCTTCTGCTGGGTCTGCAAATATAACCTCGTAATTACATTAATATGTTGGGTCCAGGGTAGGTCATCAGAGATGTTGACATCCAGGAACTGATCACTCTTTCCACTTCTGATCCCTTGGTGAGGACTGGTGAGAGTCCCCTCAACTTGGCCTTCAATCAATTCCTCGATCTTACTGACAGTGAATGCAAGATTGTTGCCGTGACACCACTCAGATGATCTATCTCAATCCTGTGCACCTCATTGCCACCTGAAATTCTGCCAAACAATTGTGTCATCAGCAAATTTATAGATGGCTTTTGAGCTGTGGCTAGCCACACAATAGTGGGTGTAGAGAGAGTACAGCAGTGGATTAAGCACACATCCTTGAGGAGCGCCAGGGTTGACTGTTAGTGAGGAGGAGATGTTACTCCTGATTCGCACAGACTGTGGTCTCCTAGAGAGGAAGTGAAGGATCCAGTTACAAAGGGAGGTACAGAGGCCCAGAGGCCCATATTAATTCTTGATTACAATTGAGAGTATGATTGTGTTGAATGCTGAGCTCTAGTTAATAAACAGCAGCCTGATGCAGATATTGCTGTTCTCCAGGTGATTCAAGGCTGAGTGGAGAGCCGGTGAGATTATATCCACTGTAGACCTATTGTGCATTAGGCAAATTGCAGCAGGTCCAAGTCTACAAATTTCTACAGATATAGCATGGAGAGCATTCTGATAGGTTGCATCACAGTCTGGAATGGAGGGGCAACTGCACAGAACTGGAATAGGCTGCAGAGGGTTGTAAACTCGGCCAGCTCCATCATGGGCACCAGCCTCCTCAGCATCCAAGACACCTTCAAAAGGTGGCATCCATCATCCAAGTCCATTAGACATAGGAGCAGAATTAGACTATTTGGCCCATTGAGTCTGCTCCACCATTTCATCATGGCTGATCCATTTTCCCTCTTAACCCCATTCTCCTGCCTTCTCCCTGTAATCTTTCATACCCTGGCTAATAAAGAACCCATCAACTTCCATCTGAAAAACACTTAATAACCTGGGCTCCACAACCACTTTTGGCAACGAATTCCACAGATTCACCACCCTCTGGCTAAATGAATTCTTCCTCATCTCCATTCTAAATGGATGTCCCTCTACTGACTTCTGTTCTAGACTCCCTCACTATAAGAACAGTCTTCTCTACATCCACTCGATCTAGGCTTTCAACAATCGATAGGTTTCAATGGGACCCCCTCCCCCCAAATTCTTCTAAATTCCTGTGAGTCCAGGCCCAGAGTCAAAGGCTCCTCATATCCTTTAACTCCTGGAATCATTCTTGTGAACCTCCTCTGAACCCTCTCCAATGTTAGGGCATCCTTTCTTAGATAAGGAGCCCAAACCTATTCACAATGCTCCCAGTGTGGTCTGATCAATACCTTTTAAAGCCTCAGCATTACATCCTTGCTCTATATTTTAGTCCTCTCCAAATGAATACGAACATTGCCTTTGCCTTCCTCACCACCGACTCAACCTTCACGTTAACCTTTGGGATCATTGTGCAGGATTCCCCAAGTCCCTTTGCACCTCTAATTTTTGAAATTTCTGCCCATTTAGAAAATAGTTCATGCTGTTATTCCTTCTACCAAAGTACATGACCATATACTTCCCAAAACTGATTTCCATCTGCCACTTCTTTGCCTTTTTTCCTAATCCAAGTCCTTCTGCAGCCTCCCTACGCCCTGAACACTAACTGCCTCTCCATCTACCTTCATATTGTCTGTAAACTTAGCCACAAAGCCATCAATTCTGTCGTCCAAATCACTGACATACAATGTAAAAAGAAGCAGTCCCAACGCCTATCCCTATGGAACACCACTAGTCACTGGCAGCCAACTAGAAAGGGCTCTCTTTATTCCCACTCTTTGCCTCCCACCCATCAGGCAATCTTCCATCTATGCTCGTGGTTTTCCTAAAATATCATGGGCTCTTACCTTGTTAAGCAGCCTCGTGTGTAACACCTAGTCAAAAGCCTTCTGAAAGTCCAAGTACACAACATCCACTGATTCTCCTTCATCTATCCTGCTTGTTGTTTCCTCAAAGAATGCCAACTAATTTGTCAGATAAGATTTTCCCTTAAGGAATCCAAGCTGACTTAGGCCTATTTTATCATGTGCCTCCAAGTACCCAGAGACCTCATCCTTAACAATCGATTCCGACATCTTCCTAACCACTGAGGTCAGGCTAACTGGCCTATAATTTCTTCTCTTCTGCCTCCCTCCCTCTTGAAGAGTAGATGCTAGAATCTAGTGATTGAAAGATCATTACTAATGCCTCCACAATCTCTTCAGTTACTTCAGAATTCAGGTGTATAGTCCATCTGGTCCAGGTGGACTTATCTACCTTCAAACCTTTCGGCTTCCCAAGCACCTTTTGCCTAGAGATGCCCCCTCTTTTCATTGCTACTACCATCGAGGTGGAGGTACAGGTGCCTGAAGATACACACACACACACAAAGTTTCAGGTACAGCTTCTTCCCTTCTGCCATCACATTTCTGAATGGAGAATGAACTCATGAACATTACCTTAGTGTTTTTCCTCTCTTTTTGCACTATTTTCTTTTTTATATATACTTATTGTAATTCACAATTTTTTTTATGTATTGCACTGTACTGTTGCCACAAAAGAACAAATTTCACGGCATAGGCAGTGATAATAAAGCTGATTGATGCTAGTTTCAGAATCGAGCCTAACAGCTCCAGCTCAGGCATCGAAAGCCACCATCTGCAGCAGAAATATACACAGATTTTCACAAACAATGAACCTCATGGATGAATGTATTTCTCTCTCTACTATTGCCATCAGGCCAGCTGATTGACCAAATGCAGAAAGGCACCCCAGGAGCAGCACCAGACACCCAAGATAAGGTGAATTCCCAGCCTGGTGCGGGACGGTATGTGGCAAACAATGAAAGCAGCATAAAATGGACAAAGTTAAGTAATCTCACAACCGATGGATCAGAGTTCTGCAGTCTTGCCACATTTAATCCTGACTTGTGGAGGACATTTAAACAGAAGGAGGAGCCTCCAAGAACGTTCCAGTCATCAGTAATGGAAAGATTCAGCATGTCAGAGCTGAAGAAAAGGCTGAAGCATTTACAACAATTATAAGAATTGTCAAATAAATGACCCAACTTGTCCTGAGATCTCCACCATAACAAAAGTCAGTCTTAAGCCAATTCAGTTTACTCCAAGTGTTATCAAGTAACAGCTGGATACAGCAAATGCTACGGGTTGGGACAACATCCCAGTTGAAATATTGAAGATATCTGCTCTAGAACTTCATGTATCTGTACCTCAGCTCTTCTGGTTTAGTTACAACACCTGGAATTTCCCCTGACAATTTCAAAGATTGTCGAGGACGTTCCTTTCAGAAAAAGCAGGACAAATTCAATCTGGTTAAGCTCAGCCCAGTCATTCTCCCCAGCAAAATTGGACTTCATCGGGGTCCAGATGAAGGGTCTCAGCCCAAAACATTGAATGTTTACTCTTTTCCATAGATGCTGCCTGGCCTGCTGAGTTCCTCCAGCATTTTGTGTGTGTTGCTTTGCAACAGTCCAGGTTCCATAACATGTGACTAAAATTCTGTCATAATTTTGGCTTTAAGGCTCTTATCCTGTAGAGTAGTGATTCACCGCTGAATATTTGCTGATACCTTGCAGACCAATTCCATTTCTCAGTCTTCTCGAGTCACCACAGCAAGGCTGCTAGTACCACCACTCGGTTAGTTGAGAACCAGGAATAATATTGGATTGTTCCTAGGAAATAGCCAAGCACTGCCACATTCTCTGGAAGTTTGACTTTTTGATAACAGCAAACAATATTTTAAAAGAAACAGATTTCAACCATTAACATCTACTTCCGCACAGCAATATCCACTTTTGCCATACCAAGGTACACTTATGCTATTCCTTTTCACACTCTGATGGCCAAAACACTAACAGATTATCTGATGCAATAGTTGTAGTAATGACCAGATCATTTTAGTTCTATAAATATCTTTGCCTTGAAATATTTTATCCACAGTAAAGGAAGAACTTTGGTAAAGGTTTGATTGCACACAGCAATTTACTGTAGGAGTAAATTCTACTGCTCATGAAGCACTTCGAATTATTCTCAGCTAATACATAAGCATATGACGATTGTAAAGCAAAACTCTGATCCCATCTACAGTACAAGCAGAGTCCTCAAACAATATGCAACTGCCCTTGGTCTGCTGTAGATTGGTGATTCCTGTGCAGGTATCTTTGAAGATACCAACTAAAGTAGACAACAGTGATTTGTATGACATTGAAGCATCTATGTGAGTGTTACATACATCATTTTAGCCGAGTTACAATTTTGCAAGCGAATCCTTGACTAATAGAGTTGGGTGCCTTGGTATTGCTCCACACAGCTATTCGCAAGTTGAAAATCTGTTTAAAACATTTAAAACTTCCTGTGCAACACCTAACTGACTGCGCTCCTTGCCATGAACTGTTTGTCATAATTACAATGGAACAATCAGCAGCAGTGTTGCTATGAATTACTCAGAGGCCCCGATGTCTCACACCGTGGTTGTTTATAGCTTTGGAGAAGTGCAAATACTTCAGCATCTTCAATCTGGCACAGAGCTGCCCTTTGTGAATTCTCATGAAAAAATTGTAATCCATGAGCTGGTGATAAAGACCAAGTGTGTGAATTATTGTGAGACACAGCAGACTCCAGGTGCTGGAATCTGGAGAAGTTCAGCAGGTCAGGGAGCATCTGTAGAGGGAATGGACCGTCAACATTTCAGGTTGAGATCCATGATGGGTCCTGACCTAGAACACTGGCTGTCCACGTCACATTACAAAAGTTGCCTGGCCTGCTGAGTTCCTCCGGTAGTTTGTTTCTTTGCTGGAACTATTCAGTGGGTCAGGCAGTATCTACGGATAAAGAAGCATAGTGAAGGTTTTAGGTCATTGACCTTTCACCAGATCTGCAAAAAAGTTGAAAGCAAAAAGCAGTTTTAAGTTACAGGAAAGGAACTGGTGACTGTGGAGGGTCCAAGGGGGAGGCAGGGAGTAGGGAGAGAAGGAAACGTCCATGATAAGACTATAACCTAACATGACTGAATGGCACACTGCTAAGGTGTCTGGATGTCAGAGGAGGTAAAGGAGATGAATGAAGACTGAAATACCAAGAGAGAAGGGAGAAATATGAGATACAAAGACCAAAATAGCTGATCATCTGAAATTGCTACATTCTGTCTCTTAAGATCGTCCTAAAGCAGGGGTTCCCAACCTAGGGTCCACAGACCCCTTGGAAAAAAGTTGGGCAACTCTGCCCTACAGCTTGCCTTTCTAGTGAACCATTTACCCTAATTTCTCTTTTATAGCTCAGTGACAATATTTGATGATTACATTCCTGTTTTTCCATTATCATTTAATGAACTCTATACAAGGAACATTAAATTGCTCTGCTCATTTGCAGAATATTTTCTTACCATTTAGAGAATATTTGCTACCTATCATTCTTGAGAATATAGTAGGCGATTTGACATTTCTTTATACTGATTCTATTTGCCTCAATTTTGCCTATTTAATCTATCAATGTCACTTTGCAACCATCTCAATGGTATCGCTTCATTTTGTACCAATGCAAATTTAGAGTAACACATAATACGCTGGAGGAACTCAGCAGGCCAGACAGTACCTACACAACAAGAGGAATAAAGAGTTAATGTATTGGGCTGAGACCCTTCATCAGGACTAATGAAGATATACAAGACCAGTGGGTTTACATTCTTTCAAGTTATTTATGAACATATTCAAATGCTAAACCCCCCAGTACAGATCGCAAGGAGTCAGCACTAGTCATATACTACTGACTTGAGCATACTTCTAGTATCCCTACTGTTTCTACTCTCTAATCAAATCCCATCTCAAGGAAATAAGTTGCCTCTGATTTGAGTGTACTATATGTTACATTGACTGTTTTATTTATTATAAATAACGATGATTGCACATTGCACATTTAGATGGAGACGTAACAAAGATTTTTACTCCTCCTGTACGTGACAGATGTAAGAAATAAAGTCAATTCAATTCAATTCTATTCTATTTCATTTTTGGTAACATTCTTCTGTGTGAAACCTTACTATCTTTCTAAGTCCATATAAAAAGTATCTTCAAACATGATCCTTGTCTACTCCTCAAAAACTCAAAGCTGGTTAAATTTGACCTTTAAATATTGACGTCAACTTTTATTAAAGAGCTTAAAGTGCTCAGTCACTCTCTAATAACTGAGACCAACTTTCTCTTAAACATATTAATAATTATTTATAAAGCGCTTTTCATGTAGATGATATAGTTCAAAGTGCTTAACAATGGGATAAAAGCAAAAGCATGAAAATAAAATTAAAAATAAATATGAAAATAAAACACAAAAAGATGCTATTTGAAAACAAGGTTAAATAAATACGTTTTGAGCTAGCATTTAAATGTGTCAACTGAATCTATATCCCTTATAGTTTTAGGTATTGTGTTCCACAGCTTAGGAGCATAGCTCAAAAAAAGCTCAAAATTATCTTTTGAGGGAGATTGTTTAAGTGTAAGAGACTGGCGTACAAGACCTGAGAGCATAAGCAGGATTATAAAAATAAAAAAAAACAATCCTGTGATCTACTCCAGTCCCAGACCATTATGAGCTTTAAAATCAAGTAAGAGAACTTAAAAATCAGTCCTAAAAGATACAGAAAGCCAATGCAGAGCAGCTCATATGGGAGTGACATGTTCCCCCATTCTGGTTTTGGTTAAAAGTCTAGCAGCAGCATTCTGAAAGAGCTGAAGTTTGTCAAGAGATTGCTTTGGAAGGCCAGTAAGAAATATTAGATCAATATTCTATAATTTCTGGGGTTCCCTCTCCCAACTCTTTTTAAAATATTGTCAGTTGCTCAATTAGATGGGTCAATTTTCAATTAGGAGCGATTTGGAAGATTTCAATTCAATTTGCTGTTTTCACAATAATTTTGGAATACTCCTTCTAAATTACAAACGTTTGTAATAAATTTGAACCCATGTCTTTTGTTAAAATGTGGAGAAAGTGAGGGGGGTGTTAATCATGAACCCATTGAGTGACAGAACAGGGCTAGGGGTCAAAATGGGTTACCTTTTCTCTTATTTTCCTATGTTCCTGTATTTGAGCGGAGAACAGCCTGACCCTGGAAATTTGTTAATTTTTACTTCGTTTATTTCCATTGCCAATTTGTAAACTTAGAGCTAAATAGTTTCTCCTATAGAGTTAGTTTTACCTTTTCCTGTGTCTCTGATGCTTTTTCTGCCACTATTAAAACAATACAAAATAATTATTTATGAAGAAATCCACTTCCTTATTTATAAATTATAGTACCAGATGTCTTGGTGGGGTGGGGGGGGGAGCTATAATCCAAATTTAAGCCATACCCTTCTTCAGTATGCTTTAGTATAGTCACTTGCTAGGATTTCCTCCATATTTCTTTCCAAAGCTCTTTTTAATCTCTCTTCTACCTTTTTTGTTCTGTAAACCTCTCCCAGACCTTGGGACTTCTAGCTTTCTCAATCCGGGCAGGTTCTTTCTTTGGTCTCAAGCAATTTATAGTCACTCAACTTGTTAACCGATGTTGTTTAATTACATAAATAGAGTGCAGGGTGAAGATTCGTTAATACCTGTTATTGTATTGGCTACGTACTTAGGCATGTTCCCAATGTTTGTGTGTAATTTAACCCTCCCAAAAAAAAATCAATAAGGAATTAAACAATCATGAAGTCAATGATTTTATGTCTCATCTGATAAAGACAGAGCAGGGAGGCTATACCAAAACTGTTCAAAGTACTATTCAGGCAAGTGCTTAAATAGTGCACGCAGTTCCAGTCACCACACCACGGGAAGGATGTGATGGCATTAGTGAAGGGGCAGAGTAGACATATACAGGCAGGAAAATTAATAGTTATCATGAGACAGAGATGGAGTTCAGGCTTTTTACTTTCGAACAGAGGAGAGAGTGGGAGATTTAATGGAGGCGTAAGGTAAGTAAAAGAGGGCCAAAAAAGAAGGACCATTTCCTCCAGCATCAGGGCTGATAACTTGGAGTCACAGATTTCACATAATTGGCCGAAAAGCAGTGTTGAAGACTTTGTTTTGCTAAGCAGGTGATTGGGATCTTGAATACAGAATGGCGGAGACAAAAAAAAGCACATTTAAAAAACATATCTTGATAAGCATATTAAGTCATAACCTGCAGTACTAAAGAGCTGATTCTGGGAAGTGGCAATAAACCTAGTTGGTTCAATTGTCTGGCCAGCAAGGATACAATGGACCAAATGGCCTCTTCCTATGCAGTAAACCTATGAGAAACGTGGTAAATTTCAGCATCAATCCTTCAGATTTTTATTTATCTCATTTGGAACCCTGGTTAATGATTCACCACCTCAAACAAAACAGCAAAAGATAAAACCTCTGTTAGCTAGGTATTCCCTTTACCTTAAATGTTGTTGGCCAAGTCTTCTGAATTCTAGCACCATTATTGACCTGGACTTTAACCTCAGCCCTTTCTTATCTTCAGGCTATTTTTACTTTTGTTCTTACTTCTGTCTGACCTCACTTGCTTTATTGTTCCCTGGTATTTATTGGTTTTAAGTTCATTATTCTAGGACCTTGTTCCCAGGTGTCACCTATCTCTGCAAGTCAGAAGAACAAAAGAACACAGGAGGGAGAGAAGACCACTTGGCTCCTCAAGCCAGCTTCAACAGTCAACGTGATCATGGCTGACCTATCCTGGCCTTAGTTCCTTGTCTGCCAGTTCCCAACGGCCCTCAATTCCGCCAACTTTTTACTGTTGCCCAGCTCCACCTTAAACACATCTGATGAAATGGCCTTCATTACTCTCCAAGGGTACTGCCTCAGAGATGAAATTTCTTAACTTGGCCTGCTATGTGTTTTCATAATACTCTGTTTCTGCCCCAGACCTCCAGCATCTGCATTTTTTTCATTTCTCACTCTTCCTTGAGTGGTTCATATTTCTTTAAGATGTAGAAAGAGGCCACTTTGATTCATCAAGTTTATGCCGGCTCACGAAGCAATCCTCTGCAACCTTTCCTCCTCAGATTCCACCACTTACTGGGGGGCAATTTACAGTGGCCAACCAACCTGCCAACCTGCACATTTCTGGGACGTGGGAGGAAACCCACAAGGTCACAGGGAAACTGTGCAAACTCCACACAAATAGCACCCAAAGTCAGGATTGAACTCAGGTTGCAGGTGCTACGAGGCAGCACCTCTGTCCTTCCTCGCACAGAGATCCTTGGACGTAGGAGGGGAGTGGAAGACTGTGCTGAAAGTCAGGTTAACGCAAAAGCTGATGAAGAATTCATCACGAGGGACCAGCATTGCTTTCCACCAGATGGCCTGTCATTTCTATTTCAGATCTCAACCACCTCACAACTTAACTTCTCTGACCACAGCAATTCCTCTAAGGGCCTAAAGCCTAGGCCCTTCACTACCTTCCTGCTTCACCTGGAACCAAACTCTGTTATACAGCGTTTCAACATAGAAGACAAGAATTTTACATGCAGAACCTTCAGGAGTGGCCTGCAATTCACTAAGAGCACAGCACATCTTCATTTCCGCTCCCCCACCCCGCCAATCTCCACTTTCCGTAGGAATTGCTCACTATGTGGCTCCCTCAACAAGTCATCCCTATCCACTGATCACCCTCCCACTACCCAGACACTAGAACTTCTCAGAATTTCCAACACTAAGTAAAAATGCACAAAGTCCAATTATAACGCCCTAACTGCTGAGATCAGTCAACCAAACAGACTTTCACCACGACTCATGGCAACATGTTTATGCTCTGTTCATTTTAAATGTACAAGTATTCTTCCAATTAAGTGTTGAGTGATCATATGGCAAGTTTCTTTAATAACAATAAATGTGATGCCTGGTGTATTCCTGAGTGACACAAACCCAAAAGGTTCCAGGTTATCTAAGTAACATAAAAATGACTTCAGAACTAGTTCACCAACCGTGAAACTGTGATGAAAATCAGCTTCCAATTTACATTATTTAAAGTACTTCAGCTAAATCACATTAAAAATATCACAATGCTTTATGATCAGTGCGAACTGTGGACTTACGTGTTCAGAAGGTACCGGTCTTGATGTAGGTGATAAGATAAAATGGAGCCAAACCAAGAACTGGGACAGGAAGCCTAAGATCCACTTCCCATTTTGTGCTGGGTTCATTTCCTCAGTTGCAGGCCCAGTACAGCGTGTAGATCAGCAGAAGGGAAAAATCTGAAAGCAAGAACAGAAATAGAAGGAAGTAAGGTCTAGCATCTTAAGTAAGTATCAACACAAATAGACTCTTGGTCAGAAATGCTGACATCTTCTCAGACCCCAGCATTATCTTTCTAAGAAACTGTTTGCACATAGACGACTTAGGAAAGCAGGACCAGACTCAGTTATGTTGTGCCCCAAAATAGAATAACCAATTCACTCGAAGTTCACCCTTGAAGTATGGGCAATTTATCGAGCTTTGAGGAGGAGAGAAGGCACCTGCATAGTGAACCTACCAAAAGCCACAACTGCTTTTGTAACTTCATGATGTGGTGATAAAACCCAACAGGAGTAAAATTGAGTAACTGTGCGACAACTTAGCTTCAGGCCCAGACAAAGGATAATGGCTTTTCATGTCTCTTTCAAGATATTTCAAAGCACTTTACATTTAACAAAGTTCAAGTTTATTGTAATTTATTGTAATTGACCAAGGAGCACAACACAGTTCATATAATTCACACACTATACATATAGTATTACCACAAATACATTAACAAAAGGGTGCACGGTAGCGTAGTGGTTAGCACAACACATTACAGTACAGGCAACCCAGGTTCAATTCCTGCCCCTGCCTGTAAGAATTGGTATGTTCTCCCTGTGATCATATGGGTTTCCTGCGGGTGCTCCGGTTTCCTTCCAGTCCAAAGATGTACCGGTTGGTAGGTTAATTGATCATTGTACACTGTCCCATGACAAGGCTAGGATTAAACTGGGGGATTGTTGAGAAGCATGGCTGGAAAGGCCTATTCTACACTTTATCTTAATAAATAAACAGATAGAATAAAAAACAAAATAGGGGCATTTATGACACAAGGTAAAATGTAAACAGTACAACTCTTCTGGAGTTTCAGATGTGATGAGTCCTGGGAGGTGGCAGGGAGATCAGTAATCTCACAGCCTGCGGGAAGATGCTATTTCCCAGTCCTTGTCCTAACGCTACAATATGAACTACCTGACGGTAGGTAGTCAAAGAGATTATTGGATGGATGGGAGGGATCACTGACGATGCTAAGGGCCCGGCTTACGCTGTGCTCCTGATGAATATCTCGGATGGGTGGAAGAGAGACCCAGATGATCCTCTCAGCAGTCCTCACAATCCTTTGTAGGGGCTTGCAGACAGACGTCTTGCAGTTTCTGTAGATGGTGCTGCAGCTGGTCAGAGCATGCTCAATGGTGCTTCTGTAAAAATTGGTTAGAATGCGGGGTGGAGGAGCCTCGCTCACCTCCATCTCCTCAGGAAGAGGAGATGTAGCTGTGCTTTCCTGACCAGAGAGGTGACATTGAGGGACCAGCTGAGATTATCTGTAACGTGCACTCCCAGAGACTTGGTGCTCCTAACTCTTTCCACAGAGGAGCCATTTATTGTGCAGTGAGGAGTCATCAGCCCACGTCTTCCTTAAGTCCACAGTCATCTCTTTGGTCTTGTCCATGCTGAGACTGAAGTTGTTGTGCTCGCACCATTCTACCAGCTGTTCCACCTCCTCTCTGTACGCTATCTCGTCGTCACTGTTGACGAGGCCAACCACTGTTGTGTCATCAGCGAACTTGATGATTCGGTTTGAGCTGAATCTAGGAGCACAGTCACGGGTCAGCAGTGGGATGAGCGCACAGCTCTGTGGGGGCACGGACGGGAGCTGGAGATGTTGCTGCCAACGTGGAATGACTGTGGTCTCTCTGTCAAGAAGTCCAAGATCCAACTACAGAAAGAGATGCTGAGACCTGATGAGGACAGTTCACCCACCAGCTTCTGAGCATTATACACCGAGCTGAAGTCAACAAACTGCATCCTAGGGCATGAGGCACCACTTTCCAGGTTGGACAGGACAGAGTGGAGGGCAGAGGTTATGACATCACCAGAATGACATCAATGAGGCACTTTGAAGTGTTTGAGCTATTTTGAAGACACTGTTGTAGGAAACATAGGTTGCGGCAAATTGTACAAAGCAAGCTCCCACAAAGAACAATATGCTAATTACCCATATAATATTTATTTCTACTTTACTTTTATTAAGGAACCTTAGGAGATTTCCTTTGATCTTTAAAGGAGTAAAAAAAAGACCATCTGAGGAAGCAAATGGGAAATGGTTCAGACACCCTGAGCCAATAGGCTGGTCCTGGACTTATTTCCATCTGGCATAGTTTGCATCTTGTTGTTTGATTGTTTGTCGTTTTTGTATTGCTATATTTATGCTCTATTCATGGTTGGTGCGGCTGCAACGAAACCCAATTTCCCTTGGGATCAATAAAGTATATCTACCTATATGACACAGTAGCACAGCAGTAAGTGCTGATACTTCAAAGTACCAATGACTTGGATTCAATCCAGACCTCCAGTGGTGTCCGTGAAGAAACTGACCCTTTGTGACCATGTGGGTTTCCCCCCCACTGCTCCTGTTTTCTCCCACATCCCAAAGCTAGTTGTCAGGTTAATTTAAACGCAAACAACAGGAATTCTGCAGATGCTGGAAATTCAAGCAACATACATCAAAGTTGCTGGTGAACGCAGCAGGCCAAGCAGCATCTGTAGGACGAGGTGCAGTCGACGTTTCAGGCCGAGACCCTTCGTCAGGCCTAACTGAAGGAAGAGTGAGTAAGGGATTTGAAAGTTGGAGGGGGAGGGGGAGATCCAAAATGATAGGAGAAGACAGGAAGGGGAGGGATAGAGCCAAGAGCTGGACAGGTGATAGGCAAAAGGGGATACGAGAGGATCAATACGAGAGCCTGCAATCGCCGTTTTTTTGACTTTGTCATGTTAGGCAAAGATCGCAAGATCCTACATCTACGGACTCCAGAGCCTGCCGGCCCCGACGCTAGCAGGCATGAACTTCAGATTGCGGCCTCTGCCATTGATCTCGGCGGCTCCAACACCTCAGGGCATATTCAAAACCCGGACTCCAGCAACGACCATGGACACATTCGAAGTGATTGCGCAACCACCAACTGCAACTCCAGCCTTGAACTCCAGGCCGGGTCTTTATGTGCTGCTATTGTGACTCCCATCTCCCCTTCCCCCACCACCACTCCACAGCCCCGTCTTCCTCAGATCCCACCGTCAACTCCTGGGCCCTCAGAGGCTCCATCTTCCTCTCACCCCAACCCTCCCCTCTCCACTGACACCACCAGCCTCCCTCCTCCCCCCTCTGATCCCAGCTCTCATCCGTGCCGGGTCTTTACCATCCCCTCCGACCTTCAACTGTCGGAGGCAGAACGCTCTGTTCTCAGTAAGGGCTTCACGTTTGTCCCCCTTCGCCCACACCTCAGCGAGTTCCGTGTTCGCCACGATGCGGAAGTTTTCTTCCGCCGTCTCCGTCTCCGAGCCTACTTCTTCGGCAAGGACTCTTCCACCCCCACCGATGACCCCTTCTCCCGTCTTCAACCCTCCTCTTCTTCATGGACACCCCGCTCTGGTCTTCTGCCTGCTCTGGATCTCTTTATTGCTAACTGCCGACGGGACATCAACCGTCTCGACTTCACCGCACCTTGTCCCCATTCCAACCTCACTCCTTCGGAACACTCTGCTTTCCACTCCCTCCGCACTAATCCTAACCTTATTATTAAACCCGCCGATAAGGGGGGTGCTGTTGTAGTCTGGCGTACTGACCTCTACCTTGCCGAGGCACAGCGACAACTCGCGGATACCTCCTCTTATTTACCCCTCGATCGTGACCCCACTAAGGAGTACCAGGCCATTGTCTCCCACACCATCACCGACTTTATCTGCTCAGGGGATCTCCCATCCACTGCTACCAACCTTATAGTTCCCACACCCCGCACTTCCCGTTTCTACCTCCTACCCAAGATCCACAAACCTGCCTGTCCTGGCCGACCTATTGTCTCAGCTTGCTCCTGCCCCACCGAACTCATTTCTGCATACCGCGACACTGTTTTATCACCCCTTGTTCAATCCCTTCCGACCTATGTTCGTGACACTTCTCACGCTCTTAAACTTTTCGATGATTTTAAGTTCCCTGGCCCCCACCGCTTTATTTTCACCATGGATGTCCAGTCCTTATATACTTCCATCCCCCATCAGGAAGGTCTCAAAGCTCTATGCTTCTTTTTGGATTCCAGACCTAATCAGTTCCTCTCTACCACCACTCTGCTCCGTCTAGCGGAATTAGTCCTTACTCTTAATAATTTCTCCTTTGGCTCCTCCCATTTCCTCCAAACTAAAGGTGTAGCTATGGGCACCCGTATGGGTCCTAGCTATGCCTGCCTTTTTGTTGGCTTTGTGGAACAATCTATGTTCCGTGCCTATTCTGGTATCTGTCCCCCACTTTTCCTTTGCTACATCGACGACTGCATTGGCGCTGCTTCCTGCATGCATGCAGAACTCGTTGACTTTATTAACTTTGCCTCCAACTTTCACCCTGCCCTCAAGTTTACCTGGTCCATTTCCGACACCTCCCTCCCCTTTCTAGATCTTTCTGTCTCTGTCTCTGGAGATAGCTTATCCACTGATGTCTACTATAAACCTACTGACTCTCACAGCTATCTGGACTATTCCTCTTCTCACCCTGTCTCTTGCAAAAACGCCATCACCTTCTCGCAATTCCTCCGTCTCCGCCGCATCTGCTCTCAGGATGAGGCTTCTCATTCTAGGATGAGGGAGATGTCTTCCTTTTTTAAAGAAAGGGGCTTCCCTTCCTCCACTATCAACTCTGCTCTTAAACGCATCTCCCCCATTTCACGTACATCTGCTCTCACTCCATCCTCCCACCACCCCACTAGGAATAGGGTTCCCCTGGTCCTCACCTACCACCCCACCAGCCTCCGGGTCCAACATATTATTCTCCGTAACTTCCGCCACCTCCAACGGGATCCCACCACTAAGCACATCTTTCCCTCCCCACCTCTCTCTGCATTCCGCAGGGATCGCTCCCTACACAACTCCCTTGTCCATTCGTCCCCCCCATCCCTCCCCACTGATCGCCCTCCTGGCACTTATCCCTGTAAGCGGAACAAGTGCTACACATGCCCTTACACTTCCTCCCTTACCACCATTCAGGGCCCCAAACAGTCCTTCCAGGTGAGGCATCACTTCACCTGTGAGTCGACTGGGGTGATATACTGCGTCCGGTGCTCCCGATGTGGCCTTTTATATATTGGCGAGACCTGACGCAGACTGGGAGACCACTTTGCTGAACATCTACGCTCTGTCCGCCAGAGAAAGCAGGATCTCCCAGTGGCCACACATTTTAATTCCACATCCCATTCCCATTCTGACATGTCTATCCACGGCCTCCTCTACTGTAAAGGTGAAGCCACACTCAGGTTGGAGGAACAACACCTTATATTCCGTCTGGGTAGCCTCCAACCTGATGGCATGAACATTGACTTCTCTAACTTCTGCTAATGCCCCAGCTCCCCCTCGTACCCCATCTGTTACTCATTTTTATGCACACATTCTTTCTCTCACTCTCCTTTTTCTCCCTCTGTCCCTCTGAATATACCCCTTGCCCATCCTCTGGGCCACCCCCCCCCGTCTTTCTGCCCGGACCTTCTGTCCCATGATCCTCTCGTATCCCCTTTTGCCTATCACCTGTCCAGCTCTTGGCTCCATCCCTCCCCCTCCTGTCTTCTCCTATCATTTTGCATCTCCCCCTCCCCCTCCAACTTTCAAATCCCTTACTCACTCTTCCTTCAGTTAGTCCTGACGAAGGGTCTCGGCCTGAAACGTCGACTGCACCTCTTCCTACGGATGCTGCTTGGCCTGCTGCGTTCACCAGCAACTTTGATGTATGTTGTCAGGTTAATTGCCTGCTGTGAATGATCATTTCTGGAGATGAATGGCTGGAGAATCGGGGGGAGTTTATAGGCACTCAATAGGTGGAGTGGTGAGATTGCTCTGAGAGCCACATAGACTTGATGAGGGTGCATGGCCTTTATGTACATGACTATAAATTCAACCTCGACTTTGAAACATCTGATCAAAAGACTGCAGCTCCTTGGAACATTAGCCTGGGCCCATGATTATCCTAGATCCTACCAGTGGCAGATCTGACACGAGGAATGACCTACATCTGTTCCAATGGCACAAGGGAGACCCAATTTACACTTGGCTTATGTAGCGCCCAGTAGAAGTTATCCAGGTAATGTAGTTTCTTTAGCTGGAAGATGAACTCATTCCCTGATTGTTTAGGTAGTACTCCTTTGATTTCAAGCAAGGGAAAATCTGCAGATGCTGGAAATCCAGAGCAACACACACAAAATGCTGGAGGGACTCAGCAGGAGAGACAGCATCTATGGAAAACAGTACAGTCAATGCTTTGGGCTGAGAGGTCGACTGTACTTTTTTTCCCCACACATGCTGCCTGGCCTGCTGAGTTCCTCCCAGCATTTTGTGTGTGCTACTCATTTGATTTCACCAGCACTGTACTAAACACATGATCATTGCAACTTGTGTGGGCTGACACAGTAGCACAGCCAGAGCTGCTGTCTCACAGCTCCAGTAACCTGGATTTAATTCTAACCTGTGTGTGGAGTTTTCATGGAACATAGAACAGTACAGCACAGACCCTCAGCTCACCATGTTGTGCAGACCTATATAAGCCTGCTACACAATCCATAACCCTTCACTTTTCCTACACCCATGTGCCTATCTAAGAGTCTTTTAAATATCCCTATTGTATCAGCCTCTACCACCACCCCCTGACGGCCTATGGAAGCTCCTACCAAAATTCAGTTGCCCCCCACACCTAACCAACATCATCCGTCAGTTCCACAAAGGCATGGAAGGCTGCATCAACGTGTGTGGTGAGTTATCAGACCCATTTTCCATCAGCAACGGCGTAAAACAGGGTTGTGTTCTGGCTCCTACTCTGTTTGGACTATTCTTCACTGCTGTTCTTCAGGATGCCACATCAGACCTGAAGTTCGGGGTCTTCCTACAAACGAGGGCTGATGGTGAGATTGAGAGCAAAAACAAAAGTCAGGGACATTGTGGCACGTGAGCTACAGTCTGCTGAAGACCGTGCACTGGTTGCTCACTCTCTCGAAGACTTACAGGAGATCACCAGTCGCTTTGCCAGTGTAGCCAAAAGCTTCCGACTGACAATTAGCCTGAAAAAGACGGAAGTTTTGTACCAACGGGCTCCTGGCTCAAGCTACGAAGAACTAACTGTCCTCATTGATGACACTTGTCGCAATGCTGTCAACAAATTTTGCTACCTGGGCAGTATAACAACATCCTCAGCTTCTCTGGATGTAGAGATTGAATCAAGAACCAGAAAAGCCTGCTTTGCCATTGGTCAGCTGAAAGATCGGGTTTGGTCACAGAACATCAGGTTGGCCACCAAGTGCAAGGTATACAGGGCCGTTGTCATATCAACCTTGTTATACGGATGTGAGACATGGTGCCCATAGCAGAGACACTTACGCCAGCTTGACCAGCTGCAGCAATGTCACCTACGTTCTCTGATGAAGATCAGCTGGTGAGACAAGGTCTCCAATACCGAGGTCCTCTCTCGAGCCGGAATGCCAGCAGTTTCAACCTTCGTGATGTCAACCCAACTGCGCTGGGCAGGACATGTTGTCAGAATGCCTGATGGAAGACTGCCCAAGGACATCTTGTATGGCCAACTATCCAGTGGTACCCGAAAATGAGGAGACCAGCGACTACAGTACTAGGATGTTCTGCACAGGAGCCTCAAGAAAGCTGACATTGCCCCATCGACATGGGAGGATCTGGCTCAAGATCACTCACAGTGGAGGGACGCCATCAGAAAAGGTGTGGACGCTGCTGAGAACAAGCTCAACGAGGCAACAGAGGAAAGGCACAGGAAGCGCCACAACAGAGCTTCTGCTCCTGCTGCCCCTCCAGGCCTCACCTGCCAAGTATGTGGCAAGCAGTGCCTGTCAAGGATCGGCCTGTACAGCCACTCCAGGACGCACATATCAAAACCCACTCACTGACGGACAGGAACCATCGTCATCCTATGGGAGGGGGTGGAGAGGAAGAGAGACCACCACCCCCAGAAGTATGTTCCAGGCATCCACCACCGTATTAAAAAAAACCTACCTCCAACACCTCTCCTGAACTTTCTTCCTGTCGTCTGGTATTGGCCATTGGTGCTCAGTGAGAATGAATCTGGCTATCCATTCTATCAATACCTCTCATAATCTTATGCACCTCAATCAAGTCGCCCTTATCCTCCATTGCTCCAAAGAGAAAAACTTTAGCTCGCACAACAATTCCTCATAAAACGTGTTCTCTAATCCAGGCAGCATCCTGGTAAATCTCCTCTGAATCCTTTCTAAAGCTTCTACATCCTTCCTATAATGAAATGGCCGGAAATGAACACAATACTCCAAGTGTGGACCAACTAGAGTTTTATAGACCTGCAACATTACCTTGTGGCTCTTAAACCCAATCCCCCAACTAACTCAATATCCCAGGAGCTATGGTTTCTTCCTACAGCCAAAAACATGAAGGTTGGTAGCTTAATGGGGCATGGCATATTGCTCATCATATGTAGAGGAGAGGTAGAACCTGGGTGGGGTGAGGAGTTGCTGGGAGTGAGGAAGTCCATTAGCATGGATTGGAAATCTAGCTGTCACTTATAAACAAACTTGAAATAAATGAGACCTTTCCTGGCTGGAGTGTTTTAACAACTGGAAAATCCCAGGGGTCAATTCTTGACCTTCGGTTGTTTTGCTATTTATTTTAGTGACCCAAGAATGGACTGAAACATGAAGTTGAGTTTGCTAATGATAAGAAAACTGGTGGAAGGATTTGTGCTGAGGACATTACAATGCGCTTGGAGAATATTCTGACTGGTTGCTTCACGGCCTGGTTTGGAAACACCAATGGCCAAGAACAGAAAAGCCTAGAGAAAGTGGTGGGTGTAGCCCACCCCACCACTGAGCACACCTACAAGGAGTGTTGCCACAAGAAAGCAGCATCCATCAAGGACAACCACCATTCAGGTCACGTTCCCTTCTTGCTATTGCCATTGGGAAGGAGCAACAGGAGCCTTCAGTCCCACATCATCAAGTGCGGAACAGTTACTACCCTTCAACCATCAGGCTCCTGAACCAGAGTGGATAACTTCACTCACCTCAACATTGAACTGATTCCACAGCCTACGGACTCATTTTGAAGGCCTCTAGAACTCATGTTCTCAGTGTTATTTATTTACTATTTAGTTATTATTATTAGGTTCTTTTTGTATTTGCAATTTGTTTTCTTTTGCAAGTTGGTTGTCAGTCTTTGTGTGCAGTTTTTCATTGAGTTACTGTGAATGCCCACAAGAAAATGAGTCTCAGGGTAGCATATGGTGACATATACATACTTGAATAATAAATTTACTTTGAACTTTGAAACCGCAATGATTTGGGCATAGAATGAGTGCTTTTTTTTTTGGAGGGGGTGACCTGACAAATGGAGTTTAACACGGGGAAGTGTGAAGTCATGCACTAAAGCATGAGGAGAGAGGCTGTAAGTGAGTGAAGTTCAGTAGGTCTAGGTGCTTCGGTTCATGAATGGCAAAATGTTCGTAGGAAGGGACAACAAGTATTTAGAGGAGCAAACAGCACATTGGCTTTTATTGTGAAGTGGTGGCACTCTAGAAGAGAGGTGTTGTTACAGTTGTACATGGTGTTCGTGAGGCCACATCTTTAATACTGTGCAGAATTTAGTGTTAAGTGGTTAATTCACTAATAATAACTCTTTGAGATGGTTCCATGGGATGAAGAGTACACACCTACCTTCAGCTTAAATAACTCATCTGAAAGATGGCAGACCTTGACTTGAGATTGTCCAGTTCAGGCTCAGTTCTCTGGAGGGGGGCAAGCCCAAAAACTACAAAGTGAGGGGAAAATATCAACGTTTATCTAATTGCTCATTACGTTCTACAATGCACAAAATCAAGGAATACCTTTTAAAGAGCTGTTAAGGTTGGTAGGAATATATGGCAACCAAATTATATCCCGAGAATTTCTGTTAACAGCAATGAAGTGAATGACCAATTTTGATAGTGCTATGATTAAGAAAGGCTTGCCAAACTCACCAGAGATCTTCCTTTCAGTAATTCCACAGGATTCTTTCTTTTCAAGGCCTCGGACGTAATTGAAAAGTTCATCCAAATGACAAGGAAAATGTAAGCAGGTCAGGTAGCATCTATGGAAAGTTAAAACAGAATTAATACTTCAGGTCAAATAAATAATCTTTAATTCATATTACAGCAGTGCTAGGACAGTTAACAAAATGTCCCTCAAGCCTTTACAGACATCTTGCCAAAAAGATTATTGACTCTAAGAGGCAAAAACTTAGATTTACAAAGGCTCTTAGCAATGTTTACAGATGAAATTCCATGGCTTAGGGCTATTGAAACATTGAAAATCTGGAGTTTGAACAGACAAGCATCACATGTTGAAATACTTTCACTCGCAGGAGGATCTCGAGCCAGGGGACACAATTTCAAGGGGTCAGTCAGTTAGAACTTCTCACTGTAGGTAGCAAATTTCTAGAATTCTCTCCCAGAGAGGTGTGGAGACCGCATTAGTATAAATATTTTAAAAAGTGTAAGAGAGTGTGTGTGAGTGTGAGCGCGCACGCGCAGAACACTTGAAAGATCAAAGGATTGAGTGCTATGGGGACCTGGCACAGAGGAGGAAACCTGGGCAGATCAGTCACAATCATACTGAGTTATTGGCCGACGGCCTATTCCAGCCCCTATCTCCCTGTGCTCCTGCGAGCCAAACATTTGGGTAAAAAGAGATGGTGACCAAGAGACTGGTCAAAGAACTAGTTCTTACGGATGGGAAGGCACATACATCAGAAATCTTCTGCCTGTGCATGTGTTACTCAGAGGATCCCACCATGGATTGAAACAGTCTACAGGATTCCTAATCAGCAGAGGGAGAATGCTTCTGATTAAGTTCAGTGCCCAGTGAGAACTGAGCCATTGCATGCAAATTCAATCGTTGCTATATTTTAAATTAACAGCAGGAACTGCTGCTGGACACTTGGCCTATAGAGATCGGGTTTCTCTCTGCTACTCCAGTATTCAGTGATCCAAACATGGAAAGCATCACACAGGCAGGCTCAGCAAGAACAGAGATGTGCTTGGGTTTAGGCCACAGCACCCCCCCACCTAATAATTCACTCACCTTCAGAAAGAACAGTCACTTAGCTCAGGTGTCAGACAGCAGGAGCCCAGACTTGTCTGTATCTGCAGTAGAGGAGAAACAAGCCCGTGATCTGGAATGTGCTGCCGTAAAGGGCGACAGAAGTGGATTGGATTCAAAGACAAATTCCAAGGGGGAATTTGATAAACATTTCAGGAAAAATTATTAAGCATCGAGGAAGTGTAGGGGACCGAGACTAACCGGAAAAAGGCCTCCCAATGAGCTGGCAACAGCACAATGGACAGAAGGAACTTGCTTAGTCCTTCATGATGTCACAAAAGAGGCTGTGTCATTGTACTCCAAGTAAAAAGGGAAGAAAGGATGCAGGATTTTAATGATTTCAGAAAAAAAATGTATCATTGCTTTACAGCAATGCACACACAGAAAAGGACCACAAAGGCCAGAGCAGTTGCTCCGATTCCTTACATTTCCCTTGAAGAACAGCAGGAGGAATAAAGCATTTCAGATTCATCTGTAACTATTTACCTTCCTCTGGCTAAATATAGAAACTCTTACAGTTTGTCACAGTACGTTTATTAAACTGTCAAAGATACATTTTATTTTTAGTAAGCTGTCTCTCTCTTTAAGTTAACTTGTGGCTTTTAAGCC
Source organism: Mobula hypostoma (assembly GCF_963921235.1). Taxonomy (NCBI): domain Eukaryota; kingdom Metazoa; phylum Chordata; class Chondrichthyes; order Myliobatiformes; family Myliobatidae; genus Mobula; species Mobula hypostoma. The sequence goes on from NC_086107.1 coordinate 102,367,665, forward strand.
AGCTGTTATTCTGCTCCAGTTATTTGCTTCAGCTCAGACAATGACATCAAAGTCTTTGACCACTGGCAGAATCACAGCCGTGACAGATGTGGGCTCATCACAATCCCCTGTTGGTTTTCATGGATACCCAATAGTAGGGTTAATATTGGTCAATATCTACCCTCCCCGATAAAGATATTGTTTTGTAGATTGTCTTTAATCCGTTCAGACTGCTTCAAAGCACATTTCAGCTAATGAAGTGGAATCATCTGTAATGTAATCAGAAATGAGCTAGCCAACTTGTAGGGGAAGCAATAGCCAAGCTCAAAATCTTAGAAATGGCCAAGTCAATGGGCAAGGCAACGTTGCTGGTGGGACAAAATACTGGGAGAACATCCCTTCCTTCCTTTGCTGCAGTTATGTTTTTATGTTCTCTGAGAGGTCAGAAGATAGTCTCGGTTTAACAGTTCACCCAAAATAGCTGTATTTCCAATTGTGTGGCATTCCTGCAATGGACTGAGGAATAACACAGTTTATGTCCCGAAGTAGGACTTGAAACAATGACCACTAAATGCTAACCGCACTGCCATCCCTACCTGGAGAGTTTTAGTGATGCTGCCATAGCAGACCCAAACATTGATCTTTAAACCAACAACTTTCACCAGCAACTTTGACGTGTGTTCATTGATCTTTAAACCAAGCTGCACTCTGCTTCAAATAACCAAACCCTCAGAAAGCTACATATGCTACTGCCCACTTTCATTGCTGAACCAAATTACAATCCCTAAATCCCCTGATTATAGAAAAGGGGATTAGTCACATCTTCACAGTAAAAGAAAACACAAATGATTGCTTTAAAAGTATGTGGGTTTATTACCTTGAATAAAATTCATTACAGTGATTTATATCTTTACAGATCAGTAAAATTGACAAATTGTAGTACAGATAGAAAATCTATTGACTTTGAGAGAACAGCAACACGCCCTGACAAAATTACAAGTATAAAATATTAGTTTGTATACCTGTGTTTGAAGTATATAAAACTGTAGATATTTCTCCAGTGATTTTCCAAGTTGCATTGTGTTTTGGAACAGATACCAGTTCTTCCAAATCCTTACACGCAACCATGGGTGCCGATAGCACCTTTATTCATCACCTCATCTGAAAAATAGGACCTCCAAGGGCACAGCCTCACATTTCCACTCCACTGGAGCACAAGGCGGGATTACAAAATCAGATTCCTGTAATGTGTCCTGACCACTCAATTTTGACTCAGCAATGAGATTGCTAATACAGTTGAATTTGTCTAGTACATTACATCAGATAATTAAATAACCAAATAAACTACTAACCAATAATGGCAACCCAATTTCTGAAGCATATTGTGAATAGAGTGGTAAAATACACCTTGTGAAATTGCACCAGGCAATCTGGGGACAGCATCTCTGATGGAGAGGGCACTTCAAAGAAGGGAATCACCTTTATTCTATGACTTTCCAGTGGCCCACTTTCAATTCTAACTTCTCAAGAAATCCAGTCACACCATTAGCACATTGGGAAAATATGGAGAAAGACAGGGATGGGGGAGAAAAAACGGCAATAGCTACCAGTCTGCCCATTCACACAGATTGCTGAATCTTTGTGTGGCTGTTAGCTGAATTACTACCAATATAACAAAATCTAAAGGTTTATTCATTGTGAGGTGCAGGACTACCAAGGGGTCCCTTAAGTTATTAGGCACAATGTGCAGAAAACTTCTGTTCATCTGCATCTACATTACTCATTTATAAAAAGTGTGCAAGCTTTCACAGAAAAAGCTTCATCTCTTTACACACATTTAAAGAATGCATTTCGGAACTTCAGCTAACACATGATACATACAAGACACAATTCCAGGCAACAAATTGAACATGATTTCAGGGGAATCTAGCAGAAAAAGACTTGTTAAAATGCTAAGAATCATGATTAAAAGCACATAATGCATCACCGCATTCTAGCTCCAGCGATCAACACTGATTGTATTAATTTATCTACATATTAAACACCAATGAAACCTGCCCCCCCCCCCACCAAATGACTGGTCTATTTTCTGGGGTTGAGGATTTAAGTTCTGGTTTATTTCATTACATTGCACGTACAATTGCTTCTACTCTCGACCTTTTAATTCACTGTGTTTCAAAATAAACTCTGACTCCATAGACCAAAACTATTTCTAAGCATCCCTCATGTAAACCATCCAAGATGCTTGGATGCTTTGTTATAGCTTGTTTGGTTTCAGTGTGAGAAAACTCAAATCATGCACAAAGTCCCTTGCCAGGACATTAAGATGGGCTGAAAACAAAAATAGCTTAGATCTGAGAAAGGTGAGAATAAATCAAAGTGCCAGAAATATTCAGCAATTGTGACAAAAGAAAGAACTTCTTTCCCACAGATGCTGCCTGAACTGCTGAGAATTTCCAGCACTTTGCTTTACCTAATGATATGGTTGTTGGAGGATGGAAAATGGTATACTGACATAAAACCTGCAGCAATACATCATCAGTACAGCAGCGGAGGAATATTGTATCATTTCTTAATGCATGCATTACTAAATGACAATAAAAGAGGATTGCGTGTCCTCATAATCTAATCTAACTCCTTACCCAAATTGAAATAAAAAATATTTTGCCAAGGTCTTTGGAGAGCAGCACTCCTCAAAAGTGTACCTTCTCAAACAAAAATTACACAACACTTGAAATTTCATCCCTGGACAGTAATAAATAGACTAATGACATGATGAATATAAATATTTCACTAAGCAAAAGAGTTCTGAACCTTGTGTTCGCAGTTACCTTTTTGCCATAGTGAATTACTTTAATAGAAAAGGCTCAGCCAGAAGAGCCATTACCTCATAGTTCAACAGCCCAAATTCATTCCTGACCCTGCATGCTGTCTGTGTGGAGTTTAAATGTTCTCCATGAGACTGCATGGGTTTCCTCTTGGTGCTCCAATTTCCCACCCCCCCCCCAACCCCCAATATCTGAATGACATGGAGGGAGATTGGTTAATTGGCTGCTGTAAATTGCTACAGGTGTGTAGGCGAGTGGCAAAATCTGGAAGGGAGCTGATGGGAACGTGGGGGAGAGTAGAAAGTGTAAGATTAGTGTGAATGGGTGCTTTACGGTTGGCAATGGTTTCAGTGTACCGAATCACTGGAGCTGTGAGACGGCAGTTTTAGCAGCTGCACCTCTGCACCCCCAACTGCTGCATGATTCAATTACAAATGCAATGAGGACCAGCGCCTCAGAACCTCACTGGATGCCGTGCCCAAAGTGAAGGCGCTGCAGCGAGGACACTAGAAAGTCAGGAACAGTCAGCACCAAGGAAGAGAGAAGCAGTGACTACTACTCGGATTGATGACTTTTCACTAGAGCTGGGAAATGTTAGAGAAACAGCAGGAGGAAGGCGGGGGAGGGAAAAGCGAGCTTGGAACAAAAGTAAAAGCTTGCGATAGGATGGTTAATGAGAGAGGGGATGATTAGCACAAGATGAAAGGGATGGGTGCAACAACAGAACAAGTGTAAAAAAAAATGATTGGCCTAAACGATTTGTAGCTGGGAGAAGCAGGCTCATTACCTGAAATAAAGTAATTTTGAAACACTGAAATGAAAACAAATTGCTGGGAATGCTCAACATCTGAGAGGTTCTACAGCAGATAGAGCTGAGATATTCAGTTGATCACCCTGGTACGTGGATGGGGGTAAATGGGTGATTGATGATTAGCAGTGGGCTGACTTTAAAACTCGAATCAGATTTGCTCTAAGTGACTGAAGTTGTTTTATGTACGTTATTTATATGCAACTATCCTTCACTCACTGTTTTCCTGGGTAAATGAATCTCCCAGTAGTAGGGAGAAGTTTGGTATTACTCCTATTTAAAGAGGCTGCCTTTCGGGGAAAAAACCCAGAAAATGTTAGAAGCCTTCAGCAGATCAGTCTGCAAAAGTGGAAAGAGGAGCAGAGTAAAATCTCAGGTTAAAACAAAGGGTCTTGAAACCGATGCTTGCTTCCCCCGCTTTAAAAGTCCTGGATCTGAAATACAAACCAGTTCACTTTCCACAGGTGCTGAGTTTCCAGCATTTCCTGTTTTTAAATCCTAGACTTCCAGCATTTGTAATTTATTTTTCATTTACTTTTTGAATAAAATGATTTCGTTGGCTGTATTATAAACCATTTGCTCCATCATACAGTATATGCTGGCTCATTCAACTCGCAGGCTGACAATAGATACTGTTAAAATAAATGGAAGAACTAGAGAAATTATTTTGCAAAGTATTATTCTCATCAGACATACAACTCCTGAAGAGATGGTGGAAATCAAGTTCCACTGGAACATTCAAAGACAATTGTATGTACATATAATGGGGAGAAGACTGAAATTTAGGGTGAAAACTGGACAGGTCAGTGCAGAAAACTGATGTGAGATTCTATGGATGCTTGGAAAGAGCATTTCAAATTGTCAGATTATTAAGATGATGGTTTGTTCCCATAATATGGTGTTTGGCCCATATTACAGTTCTCTCTATAAAAATGGCACATAACCCAATTTAAGATCTTTGAGGATCAGTAATTTCACATCAGGCTTGGGTACCAGCCTTGCACTGAATGAAAGAATTAATGAGTCACACAGCTTTGGAATACAGTAAACCAGCTAAAAACAGAGTACATCACCCAATGAATGACATATCTTAAGTTCTAAGCCACATTTTGGAATGATATGGAACCCACACACTTCAAAGACTGAGTTTCCCCTCAATACATACAAATTTTCTTCCTCCACCCTGCATAAAAAACTGCATTTCCATTGCACACCCTTCAGAACTCCTAAAGAGCTTTATAGACGATGAAAACCACCTTCTTGTACAGTGGTGTTAATGTAGGAAGTGCAAGTGCCAATTTGTTCCCAGAAACAGCGGTGTAAAGAAAGGCCACGTAAATTTGATCAAGGGATTAAATTTGACCAGAGAGAATTCTCGTACTCTACACTGAAGTAGATCCATTTGATCTTTCACATGCAACTGATGGCTGATAGAACTTCAGTAGTATGCCTCACCTGAATGACTAGAACCACTCAGCGTTGCAATCAAGCATCAGACCCAGCTATGTACTTAGATCCTCGGAGACATTCACAATAAGTGGCTCTTTGAAAGGAAATAAAGATTGTTCTGGGCTACGCCAGGTTCGTTTCATGCACAATGTCTTGATATTCTTGTTCAAGTTCTCTACTTGCTTACTGACCTTTTCTGCTCTGGTTAAAACTCACCCAAGGTTTAAAAAAAAAGAACTTCTAGCCCTTCTCTCCCATTCATAGATCAGCAAGTTTATACAATAAGAAACTGAGGTATGTGGGACACACCAATCCCAGGCTGATGATGGTCTCCACCAGAAAGGCAAGGAGGAGACCAAGTTAGCCAAATATCCCTACCTCGAATCATCCCACAGAAGAATACTGGAGTAGCTGCATCCCACCACCACCCAACTCCAGATCAGGTCACTGGACCACTGAAAAGCCCGCTAATGGCTGTTATGCACATCACAAGCCACCAAGTGGTCAAGCTTCTGGTAAGTGATGGCAACCATGTGGTCAAGCACAGAGAACTTTAAATGGAAGGGAAGATGACCAGATCTCACATTCACAGTACTGAACTACACAGACCACAGAGCCCCCAGTTTCATTGTCTGTCTTGACTAAAGACCTGAAATTAGCAAGGACAAATATAGGAATCACCAGAGGTGGTTTTTAACTGGTTCTGAATAAAGGACTCAAGGGAATTAAAAGCTGGATCCTACTGCCAACCACAAGAGAGGCATCGCATCAACAGTGCAATGCAGAAACAGTGATTGATATAGCTATGTGAGTAGTTGAATGATTCACATCTATCTGCTCTCCACACATGCATACAAAGAATGACCACTTGGGTGTGATAGAGGGCAAAGGGGCCTCAGAATTAGGAAATGTGTTTAAATGTAACATGATGGGTGGTAATATCAATTGAAAAGAAATTGTACAATATTCTGATGTTATTTTTTGTAAAGCACTCTCAGACCAGCTTCTGAAACACTCTCATATAATTACTTCAGCCATGATATTTCTAGCCTATTACAGCAGAACTCTTATTAATAAATCATAAGCCTTTTTGACAGCACAGAATTAGTATCACAAGAGCCCCAGTACATACTTAGAGGAGGATTCCAGTCCTAGCCAGTTTAAACCAGCCTGCTTCACCGAACTCAGCTTCCAAGGCTGGGGCCCGTGACCGCTGCATTTGCTCTCCAACAGCAGTCGCTAAATTGAAGAAACTTACAGGGTGCAGAGGTGGCCAATTCACACCAGCGCTGAGTCAAGAGTGGGTCAGTCATCTGGCTCCTGCTTGAGGTTTTCAGGGGGGAGCGGCATGCTGGCGGGATCCAATGATGCTGGAAACTCAATGGTTTCTTCTTTCACTTGCACTTCGATGACTGGGGAGAGAACAGAACATCTTTTCAATAGGTTGTTCAGCCTATTGGCCTGTTGAAAAATGTTAACAACCAGCAGCAGGGGCATCACAGCTCAGCGACACAAGCTCATTGTTCCCAGCGTGGAGACAAGCTTCCCAAGAGAGCTGCTCTGGACTCACCAGCACAGCAAAGTGCTGCTGTGATACTGGGATTTGGAACACCTGCTAAATGACTAGCAAGTTATGTCATAGAAAGAGCTGCTCGTCAGACTGATTTCCTTGCAAAGGTTGACATCATTTTATATACGAAACGTTTGATTCTTGTATTCAATCCCTCAGTGGCTTCAGTTGATGCTGGAGGATCTCAGCAGGTCAGGCAGCAACAATGGAGGGGAAATGGACAGTTGATGCTTCGGGTCGAGACCCAGATGAAGGATCTCGAGCCAAAATGCCAACCGTCCATTTCCCGCCACAGAAACCGCCTGTCCCGCAGAGTTCCGCTGGCATCTTGTTTGTTGCTGAAGGCTCCAGCTCTGCACTCTCCTGGCTTCACTTGGTTACACATTTATTTTTTTTAAATTGAGACACAGGCCCTTCCAGCCCTTCGAGCTGTGCTGCCCAGCAATCCCCCAAGTTTATCTGAGCCCAATCACAGGACAATTTACAATGACCAATTGACCTATCAACTGGTACATCTTTGGATTGTGGGAGGAGACCAGAGCACCTGGAGGTCACAGGGAGAATGTACGAATTCTTTACAGGGAGCGGCGGGGATTCAAACCGGGTTGCTGGTACTATAAAGCATTTTGCTAACCATTACGCTACCGTGCCGCCCTAATATCGAGGAACAGATATACAGGCAGCTTCGGGAAAAATGTAACCTCCTTCAGCACTTCAAGCCTCAGAGTTCCACACACCTCCAACAACGGCACCTTGGAAAAAGCCACTTCTCTCACTTTGCATTTGGCACTGGACATCTAAGCAACAAACCCCAACCACCAAAGTTCTGTCCCTGATGTTTTTCAGCTCTCTAGAGATGCTGTTTTAAAAAAAAAATCCCTGACCAAGCATTTATTCACAGCCCTAACATCTCCCACTTAGGTTTGCTGCCCAGTGATACTCCTGTACAGCAGCTGGGATAGATTTTGCCTTTTGAAGATACTAAGATTGTGTAGTAATTCCCTTGCTCTGTGCTACATGGAGCAGGGAGCAACTTACTCCATTTGTGTTATGCTTTGGAGAGGGTGCAGAAGAGGCTTACCAGGATGCTACTCGTAACTAGAGAAAAAGTTTAGACAAACCTGGGTTGTTTTCTCTGCAGCAAATGGAGGCTGACAGAAGAGCTGATAGAACTTGTAAGATTGAGAGGATTGAGCAGACAGGGTTTATTCAGGGTCAAAAAGTCTAATGCCAGAGGCCATGAATTTAAGGAGAGGGGTCAAGTTCAAAGGAGATGCATGGGGCAAGTATCTCACCCTCTGCATGCCACCTTGGCTGAACAGAGGAGCACTTTCAGTAATAGACTAAGACAACTGCGCTGCTCTAAACAGCACGATGAGGTCATTCTTACTCTCGGCCGTTAGGCTCTATAATGAGTCACCCTAAAGCTGGGGAAGTAATGACCCCCTCCTGTTAGCCTGTTTAAGATAACTTACTTTTATTTATTCTTCTTACTTATCTAATACTGTATATCTGTGAACTTGTAATGCTACTGTGACACCGTAATTTCCCTTGGGATCAATAAAGCACCTATTTTTCTAAGTCCACCCCCCCCACCTCTCTCTCTCTCTCTCTCACACACACACACACACACACACACACACACACACACACACAGTGGTGGGAACCTGGAGTATACTGCCAGGGATGGAAATGGAGGTAAATGCTACAGAGGCATTTAAGAGGCTCAAAGGTTGATGTGCAGAAAATGGAGGGATATGGAGATTACGTAGGTAACAGGGATTAGTTTAGTTATGGGCATTTAATTACTAGTTTAACTAATTCTGTACAGCATGGTGGGCCAAAGGCCTGTTCCTGTGCTGTACCATTCAATGTTCTTTTTGCAGTCAGCAGTTATTGGGAATGATTGTAGTGTTATCTGTGTGATCCACCTTTAGTTTTATTAAAAATTCACCTACAGTTCCTTTTGCCTTTTACTACAATCCTCCTGCTTAATCCCACCGCTTTTTCCCCTTGTTCTACGATTTTTCTCCCACCCCAGCTTTCCACACTTCTAGATTTGCTCCAAGTTGGATACCCATCTAACCTTTGCTGATGAAACATTTGAATTTACGATGTTAATCCTTTCCCCGGAGGTAGCCCAAATTATTCTAATCTTCACTGTTATTTCAGATATACAGGAGATGTGCATGCACAACCAAAAACACGGTGAAACTATTTTATAAACAGATTAGAGCAAATCAGTCCAGATTGTTGTTTACACACACACACACACACACACACACAATGCATTATCTTAATATTAGACCTAAACCACTCAGAATGATACCAGGAAGCACAAGCTCACACAAGAGGAAATAGAAATATGAAACTCTTCCTCTGCCGAAACAAAAAGCCATTGAGTTTTGCTTCAGTGCACAATTTAAAAATTACGATTAACTGAACCTAGTTTATTTATTTTTCAGATCTAGTTATAGTCAACAGATTGATTTATTTATTGCCTTTTTTTTAAAGTGGCGTTGAGACGTGGGTAGTGAGTTGCTGCCTAGGACCTAGACAGTCTTTCTGGTGAAGGTGCTCCTGCAGTGTGGAGGAGTTCCAGGATTTACTCAGTGGTGATGAAGGAACAGATGCATCTGCAGGTCAAGATGCTGTGCAACTAGGTGGTGGTTCTGGTGTCATGCGTCAAATGCCCTGTCTGTCCTTCCCGATGGTAGAGATGGGGGAGGGGTGGGGGGGGGTGGAGGTTAGAACTGTTGTCAGAAGAGCTTGGCAAGAAACTGCAATGTACTTTGCATGTGGCATATACAGCAGGCATTGTGTGCTAGTGGTGAATGATAACAAGAGTTAAGACAACTGGGTAAACCGAGAGGATGTTGTATTTTATATGAGCAATAGGAGAGCCTCGAGGCTGAATAGCCTGCTCCTGTGCATCATTTTCTTACATGTCCACATAGCCCCAAATCCTTTATCTTCATTCATATAATCTTCTTCACTAAAGGGAATTTTATCTCACTCGTGGATCCTGCACCTGAGACTCTGCATGAAGAATGGTTGTGGCTTTAATCTGTGCCGCTCACATTTCTGATCTTCACTGCAAGTGATTTGCTGCCGTCTAACCTGCATCATCTTTGTATCCATTTATAAAGTTCTTTTCTATCAAAGTTCAAAGTAAATTTATTATCAAAGTACATCTACAACCCTGATAATAATGATCTTGCGGGCATACTCAATAAATCCATAGTAGAATAACTAGAACAGAATCAATGAAGGTTCGCACCAACTTGGTCACTTAACCAGTGAGCAGAAGGCAACAAACTGTGCAAATATAAAAATAAATAATAAATAAATAAGCATCGAGAACGAGATGAAGAGTCCTTAAAAGTGAGACAAAAAATAATCTTCTGAGCCTTCCTTTATGCCTGTGATTCCATACGACATACTAAAGTGGACAAAACCCATTACTTGTGATATTGACAATATCACTATATGAACAATTCACAAAAAAAAACCTGATAAATGTTTGGCCTTCCACTAATAATGTGGGATGGGAGTGAAATATAGTTCTAGAATGCATTTAGCTTTTCTGTTAACATTAGTAAATAGCAGGAATGACGTCTTTAAGTCTTTAAACTCACTTTTCTGTTTCTTTCTGATCCATATGATCAGAACGAAAGAGTTGTCCCCTATTGTCCAGAACTAGGGAGACTGTATTTCAGTGAGGTAAGGTTGGGTACTGGTGAGATCTCATCTGGTCTACTGTGTACAGCATCGATGTGTTTAAGGACACATATTTATGCATGGCAAACTGTTCAGAGAAGGCTTACTAGATCTGCAATGAAGGTTCATTTTACAAGATTAGATAGTCTAGGCTTGTATCCTCTGGAGCTGGGAGAGTGAGCGGGAGGTTTGATTGAAACATACAAGATCCTGAAGGCCTTATACAAGGTAAGCGCAGAGAGAATATTTAGCTTGTAACAGAGAGCCACTGCTTAAAAATAAGAGGCCACCACCAGCTTAAGAAGGATGAAACAAGTGAGTCTTTGGAATTCCCTTCCACAAGGAGCAATGGAAGCACATGTGTTCAAGGTTTTTAAGGTAGGTGCAGATAGATTCTTGGGAAGTGGTGAAAAGTACCCTTGCAGACAGGAATATGGAATTGTAGTTACCATCAAATCAATTAATCTTACTAAATGAGGGAGCATGCTTGAAAGACGTGCCTACTTCTGCTCCTCAAATCCTCCAAATAATTATATAAAATTACATTTAACAGGGATTTGTTACAGTATTACAGAAAGTCTTCTCAACCATATACCATTTGACATTTGAGCCATTTAACGTGGCCGCAATGAAAAAGCTATCTATAGTATTTTCCCTTTTGGATGCTGACTAACTTGCTGGGTGCTTCCAGCTGTTTTCACTATCAGAAGACTTGATTTTTCTTACTTTTATCGTCAACTGGCTCTTCCTTTGCTTTTATTTTGGATAATGCTCTTGATTTGCCCTTCATTCCACGGTTCATCAGCAGCACCTTCTTCCCTGAAAAGATTAAATGGGCTAGTTAAAGATACCTCCACTCCCCAACACCACCCCCCCCCACCATTTTATAAGTGCATCTTGCACCATGGCAAAGGTGTGTTACTCTATACAATCTAGTTAACCCACCTTTCCAGTGTAAACCCCACACTTCACATTCACCAGACGGCAATGTTTCTCAAATTCCCCGCTCCATCTGAAGTTCAAGGAGCTCATCTTGCAATCCCATTAGTAAATGCTCTGCCATTTTACTGAAAAGCAGTTTTCTGCCGAAAAGCATCCGTGAACCACTTTGAAACTGGAGATCACTTTTGTCCCAGTAACATGCTATCACTGTCTCTATACACAGAAAAGATTACATCAAGATACATACACGGAATTGGTACAATCGTTCTTCCAATCAATCATTTGATATTGAAATTCAACAATTTCAAGCATTTCACTTTCCTTGAATTCATCAGAATTGTTCATATTCTGATGAAGGTTATCTATCCGTGAGGTCACAACATGAATAGTTCATTATTAAGACTATCTGACTGCAGTGATGCTTCTGAAATCTCTGACCCACATTTCAGCTTTTCATCCATTCTTCAGTTGGCACTCTCCCATTCTGACTTCCGTCACTAATCTCTCAACTGCTCATCACCACAGCAATTCTGGCTGCATTCTAGTCGGGATTTCCCCTTTGTCCTGTCATCCCTCTCCCAATCTCTCTGCAACTTAACTTACTTCTCAATCTCCTTCCCACTCTTTGATGTGAAACGTTTCTTATTTCTCCTTCCACAGATGTTGCCTGGCAGGCTGAGAATTTCTAGTGCATGAGTCACAAAAAAGCATGTCCAGCAATAATTGAGATGGACAAAGGCACTTTAGCCTCTGCAACTGGATCCTCTACTTTCTTATAGGAAGACCACAGTCAGTGCAGACCAGTGATATCTCCTCCTCACTGACCACCACACCACAGGCACACCTCAAGGATGTGTGCACAGCCAACTGCTCTACTTTCTCTACAGTCATGATGGTGTGGCTAATCATTGCTCAAACACCATTTATAAGTTCACCAATGACACCACTGTTGACGGTAGAATCTCTATTGTCAGTGAGGAGGCTTGCAGGAACAAGATAGATTGGCTGGTCAAGTGTTGTCACAACAATCTCACGTCAATGATCACAGAACTGATTGCAGACTTCAGAAAGGGGAAGAGTGAACAGCTTCATGTTTGTGGGCTCAAAATCTCAGGCTCTATACAGTACTGGGCCCAACATATTGATGCAATCATGAAGTCTGCATGCCAACAGCTCTACTTTATTAGGAGTTTGAGGTGATTTGGTTAAGTCAACAAAGACTCAAAAAATTTCTATAGATGTACAGTGAAGAGATGTACGGTTTCATCACAGCTGTATGAAGCCTCCAATGCACAAGATCGCAGGAGGCTACAGAGAGATCCAGACTCAGGCAGATCCTTCACGGGAATGCAGGCTTGCCTGCTGCAGCCACCCAGGGAGGAAAGGCACCAGAGGTGTCCAACCCTCCAGAGTTCGCTCAGTGGAAAACAAGCTGGACTGTGTGCATGCATTTGTTCATCAGCAGACTGCTGAAGGCTTGTTGTTGCTGACAACACCATTGCACCACCAATTTACAAGACATGCCACTCAGGGACTTGGACTATATTATATTACTTTTATATAACAGTATACTTACTGCTGTCTTGTATACGCTATATGTGCCTTGTGCTGTGTACGACTGTTGGTACTGTGTTTTACACCTTGGCCCTGGAGGAACACTGTTTTGTTCAGCTGTACTCACGGGGATTCATGTATGGTTGAATGATAATTGAAATTGAATTTGAATCCTCCCCACTAAGTACATCTTCAGGAGGTAACGCCTAAAGAACCTGGCATCTGTCATTAAGGACCCTCACCATCAGGTTCATGCCCTCTTCTGGTTTAAGACGGCATTACCAAAAGCGTGTGACAGATTACTGGCAGTTTGAAAGCAAAGAAATTTGATTAAAGACATTAATAATAACACTATTTTTAAAAAAAGGTAAATTATGGTAACTATCACTGCAAACAATGAAGAGGTGAACGAAGGCAAAGCAAGTTCAAGAGATGTGCCCTGCTGGTGCGCTGCAACATCAACACACTTGGAGATGGAGCCGTGCTGGTTGGAGTGAATGATTCGGAGAAGAGACGATGAGGCAGAGGATTTCCAATGCCCGTCCAACTAACCTGGGTGCAAGGGTGGATCACTCTAAGTGGCGAGCCGATTTGGAGAGGTCGAGAATGGTTTCTTCGGCGGCAAGATCTAGACCTCAATCAAATTTCTGGGCAGCGTGCTCTAAGCCTGGAGTGATTCGCCATGGCGGAGCCCCGGTCCTAATGCGAGGTATGATCTACTGTTTGGACAATTTAAACGCCAGCCCAGATAGACAGGGGACTCCTCTCTCCACGACGCTGAGGCTGTGAGATTGCTCCAGGCTGATGTGCTTCGTGTCTGCGAACTTTGTTGCAATTTGCCCCACTAATATGATGAACTGAATACCGAGGCTTTAGGCCTTCTCCGAAGGTTCAGATCTAAAGGACTCAATTTGGTCTGGAATGTTGTTGCTTGTTTCTATTGTTTGCATGATTTGTGTTTCTCCACCCCACCCCCCCTTCTCTGTGCGCATTGGGGATTGGTCTTTATTTTTTTTTAATTGGTTTTTTTTTGGGTGTCTTGCTTTGCTGCTGCCTGTAAGCAAACAAATCGCAATGTTGTATAATTTATACATTCTTTAATAACAAATTTACTTTGAATCTTTTTGTTATCATCAGGGAGGAATACAAGAGCCTGAAGACCTATACTCAAAGATTTAAGAAAACCTTCTTCCCCTCATCCATCAGATTTCTGAATGGTCCATGAACACTACCACTTTCTTTGCACTATTTATTCTTACGTCGAAAGGTACAGTAGCACTGGGCAGTCCAGTGAAGATTCACCAGGCTGAGTCTTGGGATGAGAGGGTTCCTCAATCAGGAAAGGCTAGTTTGAGTAGGCATTCCTTGGAGTTTAGATGAATGAGGAAATGTCAAAAGGAAGAGACTTCCCACTTTAACAAGAGTTCAAGAACGACAACTAAATTCACCATAAAAGAGCATGGTTACAGAAGGAGATGATGGGAAAGAGAAAAGATTATATATTGAAGGATACGACTATCACAGTGAGGCTGAAGAATTTCAGGATGGACAAAGGGTCAGAAATGGAGAAGAAGTTTCCCTGAAGACTGGAGAAAGTTTGGATTACTTGATTAATGGAAGGTTGAGTACATAAAATTCACCAGGAAAGCGACTGAATTGTTAGCTAGAGGTGCAAGAGTTACATATAAAAGATCCTGTATGAATATTAGGCAAGGGCAGAGAGGGCCAACCTTATTTAGTAGAAAATAAGTAGTCTGTGATATGGAATTGGATATTCTGCTTAAGATTCAAGTAGAACATGAAGGTTGCAAGAAATTGGCTTTAACCTGTGGAGAAAGGAGCTGGTGGTGAGGAGATAGTCTAAGATAGGGACCACAGAATGACTATTAGTGGGTGGGATTCCTTAGTCTGAAAACACTGATGAGCTGTGTGACGAGAGTACACATAGATTAAGATGTTAGCTGTCCTGTGCTGGCACCAGTGGGATCAGCAGTTGGTCTGCCACCTGTCTTCAGGAGAAAGAGAGATAAGGAAAACAATGGAGCAGCATTTGGAGATGTTAATGAAGGGGCGGAAGGAGAGCTGTCAAGATCGGCTCCCCTTTGAACCCTGAACTGTTTGAAGTGATGGACAGGCGATACCCCAGCAGGGGGATAAAAAGGGACAGGTTCGCTAAGGCAAGACACACACGACACCACGAGGTAACGAGACCCTGGAAGCGGTGCGCCTCCCACAAGTCGGTGGGAGTTTTGGAGGGCTGGTCGCGGGACCAAGCCATAGACGCACAGGGTGGAAAGGTACGATCGGCGGGAACCTGGTGTGTGTCCGCCCTTGCCTGGGTGCCAGGTTCACCGCAGAGAAACGATCGTATCTGGAAACGGAGGGGTCATGGTCAGTGACCTCAGAAGACATCACAAAGGGCTCGCCCGAAAGCTGACTGCGAAGAATATCGAAGGTCTGTGTGGAAGCCGTTTGAATATTCATTCGTTTTTGCTCTCTCTCTCTCCTTCCTCCCACTGTCTATCGCCACGGCAGTGATTACTGTGAACTGAACTGAACTTTGCGTCACTTTGAAACTAGTCATTTACCCCTAGACGATGATAGAGCTTGATTGATCCTGTTATCCTAATTCTGTGTACATGCGTGTTTATCATTGCTGAACTGTTGCATTTATTATCCTTTTGATTAGAGTACTGTGTTGCTTGTTTCTTTAATAAAACTTTCTTAGTTCCAGTAATCCAGACTCCAACTGAGTGATCCACTTCCGCTGGTTTGGCAACCCAGTTACGGGGTACGTAACATAAGTGGGGTTCTCGTCCACGATTTTGAACGCTAAATTTGGGACGGAGTAAATTGATTGGGTTAAAATTCCCGAAAGAAAGAAAAGACAAACAGCAGAAATGGAGGCTGAGGAATTTATAAAGGCACCGACCTTGGAGGCATTAGAGGATGCCAGGAAAGTGGAATTGGCAGCTGTGGCCAAACGGTTGAATCTTGTTAAGGGGAAGTTGACAATGAGGAGAGAGAAGATACACAGAGCTATTGTAGAGCACTATGTATCTATAGGTGTGTTTCCCCAAGGGGAGCTGGAGGTGGTGTCTATTGAAAAACCTGCTGGAGACGCGGTACAGGTGCAGCTTGAAAAACTGAGACTCGAGCATGAGTTTCGGGTACGGCAGTTAGAACACGAAGAGAAGCAGTTAGAAAGGCAGGAGAAAGAGAAACAGTTAGAAAGGCAGGAGAGAGAGAGAGAGAGTTAGAAAGGCAGGAGAAAGAGAAACAGTTAGAAAGGCAGGAGAGAGAGAGAGAGAGAGAGTTGGAGCAAGAAGAGAGGCAGTTGGAGAAACAGAGGGAAAGGGAATTTGAGCTGGAGAAGTTAAAGATAAGGGCAGAGCAGGGGCCCGTGCTGAACCAAGGTGGAGGGTTCCAGGTGACCCAGGAAGTTAGGCTGGTTCCCCCATTTGACAATACCGATGTGGATCGGTACTTTCTCCATTTCGAAAAAGTTGCTACAAGTCAGGACTGGCCGAGGGATAAGTGGGCGGGAGTACATGATGACTATGATGTGCGCCGCCATCAGGTTTCCGGAGGCGGTGCCCCTGGCCAGCGTAAAGGCTCCTGCAGTGGTAAAGGCGCTTGTGAAATTTTTCACTACAGTGAGGCTGCCCAGGGAAATCCAGTCGGATTAGGGGAGTGTCTTCACATCTCACACATTCTGACGGATGTTGGATGAGATGGGAGCAAAGCAGATTTTGGCCTCCGCGTACCACCCTGAGTCACAAGGGGCGTTGGAACGATTCCATGCCACATTAAAGACCATGATTAAAATTTACTGTCAAGAAAACGCTAGGAGCTGGGATGATGCTTTGCCCCTCCTCTTATTTGCCGTGAGGGACACGGTTCAAGAGTCATTGGGGTTCAGTCCATTCGAGCTCGTCTTTGGTCAACGGCCCAGAGGACCCCTGACCTTACTAAAAGAGCAATGGTCCAGTCTGGCAGTCCAAGTTAATGTGATTGATTACGTTTTAAAATTTCGTGAGAGGCTTGAAAGGATCTGTGACCTTGCCAAAGAAAATCTGTGACACTCCCAGACTAAAATGAAAAAATGGTATGATAGGCGTGCCCGCGAAAAAGTGTTCTAAGTGGGCGATCGGGTCTTAGTTCTGTTCCCAGTGGTAGCCAACCCCCTCCAGGCGAGATTCCACGGTCCGTACAAGGTAATTAAAAAGATAGACCCTTTGAATTATGTTATCGAAACGCCGGACAGGCGTAAACCCACACAGTTGGTACACATTAACATGTTAAAAGTCTACCACGATCAGAAAGAAAACCCGGTTGGTGTTATCACGGAAATTAATGAGGCTGGGGTGTCGAATGAGACGGGGAAAACCCATCTCGAAAAGATGAATATGGTGCCGACCCGATTGGAGAACTCTATTGTTCTGGCTAAGTTTGCTGATAACGTCTCTCACCTAACCCCCGAACAAAGCGGGCCATTGATAAAGCTAATTCACCGGCACGCAGATGTATGTCCCGATGTCCCGAGGTGATGCAAAGGGACAGTGCATGATGTTGTGGTCACCTCAGACCAGCCTATTAAACAACACCCCTATAGGATGAACTTGGAGAAGGGCAAGCTAGTGGAGAAAGAAATTGAACACATGCTAACCACAGATATTATTAGGCCATTTAAGTCAAAATGGGCGTCTCCCTGTGTGGTTGTCCCAAAAGCCGATGGGAGCATCCGATTCTGTACAGATTACAGAAAGGTGAATGCTATCACGAAAACTGATGCTTACCCCATCCCAAGGGTAGACGATTGCATCGATAAAGTGGGGAGAGCTACGTACATCACCAAGATCGATTTGCTGAAAGGGTACTGGTGTGTTCCTTTAACCGACCGGGCTAGAGAAATCTCAGCATTTGTCACTCCCTCCGGTTTATACGAGTATAATGTTCTACCTTTCGGCATGAAAAACGCCCCAGGGACCTTCCAGAGGATGATTAATTCAGTAATAAAGGGACTAAGGAACACAGAAGCATATATTGATGATTTGGTGGTCTGGAGTGACACATGGGAGGAGCACATTGTGGCGGTAGAGGAGCTATTTAAATCGCTGTCGGAAGCCAACTTGACAGTGAACCTCGCAAAAAGTGAGATCGGCCACGCGAAGGTCACTTATCTGGGATTTGTGGTAGGACAGGGGCAGCTGGCTCCGATGCAGGCTAAGGTGCGGGCTATCTCGGAGGTCCCCACCCCGACAGACAAGAGAGCCCTGAGAAGGTTCTTGGGGATGGTGGGGTACTATAGGAAGTTTTGCAAAAACTTTGCGGATATTTCCCTCCCTCTCACTAAGCTTTTGCCAAAGAATGCGAAGTTTGTGTGGAATGACCTTTGCCAACAAGCCTTCGAGAGTCTGAAGGCGATTCTGTATTACCATCCTGTGCTAAATGCGCCTGATTTTTCAAAACCCTTCTCCCTAGCAACAGATGCTAGCGACGAAGCTGCCGGGGCGGTGCTGTTGCAGACCGACAAAGAGGGGGTTGAGCACCCAGTCGCTTACTTTTCCAAGAAATTTAATACCCATCAGAGAAATTATTCCACTGTGGAAAAGGAGTTACTGGCCATCATACTAGCATTACAACATCTTGAAGTTTATATTTGCCCGGCACGGAAGCCACTGGTAATTTACACTGACCACAACCCATTAGTGTTTTTGGCCACTAAGAAAGATAAAAACAAAAGATTGCTAAGTTGGAGTCTGGTGCTACAGGAATTTGATATAAAAATTACACATATAAAAGGAACGGAAAATGTGATTGCTGACTGTCTGTCAAGGTGTTGACAACTTAAAATTCGCTGTATTAGCCAAATAGCTGATGAAGATGTATATTTGTGTGTATCAAATAATGTATTCACGTTTGTAATTTTTACCCTGGTAAAAATCCTTAAAGGTGAGGGGTGTGATGAGAATACACATAGATTAAGATGTTAACTGTCCTGTGCTGGCACCAGTGGGATCAGCAGTTGGTCTGCCACCTGTCTTCAGGAGAAAGAGAGATAAGGAAAACAATGGAGCAGCATTTGGAGATGTTAATGAAGGGACGGAAGGAGAGCTGTCAAGATCGGCCCCCCCTTTGAACCCTGAACTGTTTGAAGTGATGGACAGGCGATACCCCAGCAGGGGGATAAAAAGGGACAGGTTCGCTACGGGCAAGACACACACGAGACCCCGGAAGCGGTGCGCCTCCCACAAGTCGGTGGGAGTTTTGGAGGGCTGGTCGCGGGACCAAGCCATAGACGCACAGGGTGGAAAGGTACGATCGGCGGGAACCTGGTGTGTGTCCGCCCTTGCCTGGGTGCCAGGTTCACCGCAGAGAAACGATCGTATCTGGAAATGGAGGGGTCACGGTTGGTGACCTCAGAAGACATCACAAAGGGCTCGCCCGAAAGCTGACTGCGAAGAATATCGAAGGTCTGTGTGGAAGCCGTTTGAATATTCATTCGTTTTTGCTGTCTCTCTCCTTCCCCCCACCGTCCATCGCCACGGCAGTGATTACTGTGAACTGAACTGAACTCAGTTGAACTGAACTTTGCGTCACTTTGAAACTGGTCATTTACCCCTAGACGACGATAGAGCTTGATTGATCCTGTTATCCTAATTCTGTGTACATGCGTGTTTATCATTGCTGAACTGTTGCATTTATTCTCCTTTTGATTAGAGTACTGTGTTGCTTGTTCCTTTAATAAAACTTTCTTAGTTCCAGTAATCCAGACTCCAACTGAGTGATCCATTTCTGCTGGCTTGGCAACCCAGTTACGGGGTACGTAACAGCTGGAAGACCCATAGGCTGGAGATACATCTTCCTAGAGCTCAGCTAGGTGGAGAAAATACAAAGGAGGAAGTTGGATGGATCAGGCATCATGGTATATGCTCACAGTGGGATAAACCACATAAAGAAAAACAACAGGCTGAAGCTGCAAGACAATAAAACTATCATGATTCACTATCATTACACTGTTAAAACTCCAGCAACATCTGGAGAACCCACATGCACTTCAGTGCTGAAATCCAAAACTGCATGGTGTGCAACAGACACAAAATGCTCGAGGAACTCAGCAAACAAGGGAGCGTCTATGGAGGGGAGTAAAGAGTCGACACTTTGACTGCTTACTTGGAGTCCTGAAGAAGAGTCTCAGCCTGAAACGTCAACTGCTTACTCCCTTCCCCGGATGCTGCCTGACTCGCTCAAGTTCCTCCAGGATTTTGTGCATGCTGCCCATGACTTCCAGCTTCTGCAGAATCTCTTGTGTTTATGATTTGCCCCTCTACATGATGTACCATTTTGCAATTCTCCAGTATAGTCTTCAGAAATAACTGGAAACTTAATTGTGAAACTAAGCTGGTAAGGGGTACCAAAAAAAGCAGTAAATGCAATAAGCTCAAAAGGGTCAAAGCTGCAAAGTTAGCATATCATCTTATTGATAATGAATTTAAGTTACTTTTTCTTTTATGGATAATTACAAGCTATTCTTATAAAATGCTCAGAAAATATTTTGCCTTTTGTACAAGGCATAGGTGAGCTTATAATGACACACTATGCCAACACTGTCTCCATAAAACATATGTAAAATTTCAATACTTTCACATGCGTTTTGAAACTTTAATGGATTTTTTTTTTAAAAAAAGAAAGTTTCTTATTTCCTACCCTAATCACAAACATTTCTGGCTCAGTAAAAGTCGTTGAAGCTCCGCTTTTTGAACTTCTTGATTTAAATATCTGTGAGAAATCTTTAACCTGATTGGCTGCTCAGCTAGCTGGATGACCTCACCCTTCCTAGACACAGGAAACCAATCCGACAGCACTCGATGTTGATAAAGGAAAAGCAACTGAGAACATTACACCACAAAAATCAGCAGCAAATGACATCATTTAGCAGCTAATTAAAGAACCCAGACTATTGTAAAAGATCTTGCATTACATATTCCAATTACAAGTATTATTTCAAAATGCTCTTAATTACTAGTTTGTGTAGTATTCTTCCATATTCGTTAAAGAGTCAGAATTTGGACAGCTCAGGAAGTAATTAAAGGTGGGAAATGAATAACAGGAATGAAAACTCTAAAGGATGTTGCTCAAAACAGTAAATAAAGGGGGTAACCATTTTAGTAGGGGATTTGATTAGATGTAAATGAAACAAGCCTAAGCAAACTAAATTCAAAGTTCAAAGTAAATTTAATATCAAAGTCCATACATGTCACCATATGTGACCCTGGAAGGTGGGGGTCCTCGATGATGGATGCTACTTTCATGCTCCCTGTAGATGTGCTCAATGGTGGGGAGGGCTTTACTCATAATGGACTGGGCTCTATCCACTTTTTGTAGGCTTTTCCATTCAAGGACTCTGGTGTTTCCATAACGGGCCTTGACGCAACCAGTCAATATATTCTCCACAGGACATCTACAGAAGTTTGTCAAAGTTTCAGATGACGTGCTGAATCTTTGCAAACTTCTGAAAAAAAGTAGAGGTGCTGCTGAACCTCCTTCAATATGGCACTTATGTGCTGGACCCATAACATCAGCCGAAATGATCAACACTGAGGAATTTAAAGTTGCTGACCCTCTCCGTATCTGATCTCCCAATGAGCACTGGCTCTGGTTTCCTCCTTCCGAAGTCAATAATCAGCCCCCCTGGTCTCGCTGACATCGAGTGAGACGTTGTCGCTGCAGCACCACTGAGCCAGATTTTCAATCTTCCCCCCACATGCTGATTCATCATCACCTTGGATTCGGCCAACGGCAGTGGTGTTGTCAGCGAACTTAATTATAGCATTGGATCTGTGCTCAGCCTCACAGTCGTAAGTATAAAATGAGTGGAGCAGGGGGTTAAGCACACAGCCTAGTGGCACACCTGTGCTGACGGAGATTGTGGAGGAGATAGTGTCAATCTAAGCTGACTGGGGTCTGCAAGTGAGGAAATTGAGGATCTTATTGCACAAGGAGGTACCCAGGCTAAGGCCTTGAAGCTTATTGATTAGTTTTGAGGGGATTGATGGTATTGAATACCAAGCTGTTGTCAAGACAGAGCATCCTGATACATGCATCTTCACTGTCCAGATGTTCCATTTTTGAGTGAAGAGTCAATGAAATGGCATCTGCTGGTGGCCTGTTGTGATAGTAGGCAAATTGGAGTCGCTTCTGCGGCAGGAGTCAATATGTCTGATCACCAACCTGCCAGAGCACTTCATCACTGTGGATCTAAGTGTTAATAGACGATAGTCATTGAGGAAGATTCCCACTTTCTTGGGCACCAGTTATAACTGAAACCTGCTTGATGCGAGTGGGTACATCAGACTGCCAAAGTGAGAGATTAAAGATATCGGTGAACACTCCAGCCAGTTGATCAGCACAGGTCCTAAGTACCTGGGCAGGTACATCGTCTGGATCGGATGCACCCTCCTGAAGGAT
Organism: Mobula hypostoma; assembly: GCF_963921235.1. Classification (NCBI taxonomy): domain Eukaryota; kingdom Metazoa; phylum Chordata; class Chondrichthyes; order Myliobatiformes; family Myliobatidae; genus Mobula; species Mobula hypostoma. Next base: position 102,389,986 of record NC_086107.1, read on the forward strand.
GCTCTCATGTTGGCCTCAGAGACTGAAATCACAGCGTCATCAGGGGCCGTGGGAGTTTGTGAAAGTTCCTAGGACCAAGAGTTGGATGCTTAATGGTTTATCATGTGAACAATTTAGCATTTGTAAACGATATAAGATACAGGAAATGGAAGCCATTACATCACCATTAGTTGGGAATAGAGATTCACATTTCTGGGCAGCTCTGACTCAAACAAGTTCAGAACTTTGCTCTCATTCTGAAAGAGGTACAGTGTCAGGACTTACTTTTTTTCCTGTAAGTCTTCTTCTTTGGCTTGTTGGTTTCTTTCCACTTACCCACCGGTTGTTCAGGAGCTATGTACAAAGTGAGGGAAAGAAATCTTAAATACAGGTCAAAGAAAAAACGGGAATTACACAACATATCTACCTGGGGCACAGGCTGATATCCCCAATTTCTCTGTTGGCTTACAGCAACCAGTTACAAAGTAACATTAACAGAATCAGGCCATTCAGCCCATCAATTCTGCTCCACCATTTGATTATGGCTGATTTATTTTCCCTCAACCCCATTCTCCTACCTTCTCCCCACAACCTTTGATGCCATTACTAATCAAGGATCTTCCAACCTCGGCTTTAAATCGACTTGGCATCCACTGCTGTCTGTGGCAATGAATTCCATAGATTTATCACCCTCTGGCTAAAAAAAAATCTGTTCTAAATTATCTACCCTGAATAGATTCACAGTTAGCGGACACTTTTGCTTACACTAAAAGAAAATGTTGGTGCTAGTCAGATTAGGCAGCAACTGCGAACAGAGAAATAGAGCTAACAGTTTAGGCTGTTGGCTCTTGATCAGAGCCTTAGCTTCATTTCCCTATGAACGATGCCTGCACTGTTGTGAAACCCCAACATTTTGTGCTTTTATTTCAGAGCATTCAGAGATGATGAGTCAGCATGGCTTTGGCTGTGTGGATTTGGAAATGGCTTGCTCACAGAAGGCAGTGGACGGTAGTAGATGGAGTGTATTCTGCCTGCAGGTTTCTGCATTATCTGATTTATCATAGAACAGTATAGCACAGTACAGGAACTTCAACCCATAATGTTGTGTGGATCTTTTAACCTACTCCAAGATCAATCTAACCTATTTCTCCAACATAGTCCTCCATTTTTCTTTCATCCATGTGCCCATCTAAGAGCCTCGTTAATGTCCTGAATGTATCTACTTCTACCACCACTCCCAGCAGTGCATTCCATGAACTTACCACTTGTGTAAAAAAAAGAGCTACTACTGATGTCCCCTGAATACTTTCCTCCAATCGCCTTAAAGCATGTTCTCTTGTGTTAACCATTGCCACCCTGGAAGAAAGGCACTGGCTATCTGCTCTGCCTTTTATCATCTTATGCACCTCTATCAAATCATCTCTCATCCTTCTTCGCTCCAAAGAGAAAATTCCTAGCTTGCTCAACCTATCTTTATACACACTCTCAAGTCCAGACAGCATTCTGGTAAACCTCCTCTGCAATCTCTCTAAATCTTCCACATTCATCTTATAATGAGGCAACCAGAATGGCACATAATATTCCAAGTATTCCAAGATGTTCCAGGACATCCCCTCTTATTACTATCATCAGGAGGGAGGAGACAGGAGCCTGAAGACGAACACTCAATTCTTCAAGAACAGCACCTTCCCATCCATCAGATATCTGAAAGATCCATGAATTCATGAACACTACATTATTTTTCTTTAACACTATTTTACTTTAACATAATAAATTTGAGGATTTGCACTGTACTGCTGCCACAAAATAACAAAATTTATGATATAGGATTCTGGAGTGTGGTCTTACCAGAGTTTTATACTGCTGCAACATTACCTCACAGTTCTTGTACCCCTGACTAACAAAGGCCAACATACCAACGTCTTCACAACTACCCCATCAACTTACTTGGCAACTTTTAGGGATCTGTGGACATGGACCCCAAGATCTCTCTGTTCTTCCACACCGCTGAGAATCTGTAATTCACCTGTATTCTGTCTTCAAGTTTGACCTTCCAAAGTGTATCACTTCACACTTTTCTGGATTGAACTCTATCTGCTACTTTTCAGCCCAGCTCTGCAAGCTGCCAATGCCGCGTTGTAACCTACAACAACCTTCCACACCATCCATAACACCACCAACTTTTGTGTCATCTGCAAACTTACAAACCCACCATTCTACTTCCTCGTCTAGGTCATTGATAAAAATCACAAAATGTCCCAGAATATATCCCTGCCAAACACAACTAGTCACAAACCTCTAGGCAGAATACATTCCTTCTACCACCATCCTCTGCCTTCTGTGGGCAAGCCAAAGCCAGGCTGACCATCCTTAATCAGACTATACATCTCCAAATGCTCGTAAATCCTAATTATAAGAATTCTCTCCAACAATTTACCCAGCACTGATATAAACCAGTAGTCTTATAATTCCCAGAATTACTCTTATTACCGTACTTGAACAAAGGAATAACATTTGCCATCCTCTAAGCTTCTAGTTCTACTCCTGTGGCCAATGAGGACAGACAGATAATCAAAGGCGTAGCAATATCTTCCCTTGCTTCTCGCGGTAACCTGGGGTATATCCTATCCAGCCCCAGACAAGTACCTATCCTACTGTTTTTCCTTTAGTTCCAACACAGCTTTTATCTGAACTTTGACATGTTCCAGCACATTAGCCTGTTCGCTGCTGAACTCACATTCACAAGGTCCCTCTCACGGGTGAATACTGAGGCAAAGTATTTATTAACAACATCCCCTATCTCTTCCAATAGCAAGCATGCTTCTTCTTTTAACCCACTTGCCAAAGCCTTCTCATGTCCTCTTCTAGCTCTAAGACCATTCTTAAGCTCCTTGGTTACCTTATAACTCTCAAAAGCCGGTCTGATCTGCTTCCTAAACCTTAGCAACACATACCAACTGCTGGAGGAACTCAGCAGGGTCAGGCCTCATCCAAGGCAAGGAATTAACTGTAACATTTTGGGTTGAGACCCTTCATTAGAAATATACGCAGCTCAGGACACTAGTCACATCTTTTGATTCCTGACTTTGTCTGAGGTCTTACCAACATCCATCTCCACAACTTCTCCACTAACTTTTCTGGCACACTGGTTTCCATTCCGCTGCAACTCTCGTTTAAATCTTACTGTGTAGCACTAGCAAACCTTCCCACTAGCATATTAGTCCTCTTCTAGTTCAGGTGCAAATCACCTCCCGTTTATCCTAAATCTTAAGTATGCTTCCTTCTTCCTCTTGACTAAATGTTCACCTCTCTTGTTAAATTAACAACCTTTCCCATTTATCCAGAACCCTGTGCAAGTGCTCCTTAAACAACCTCCACATTTTCCCAAGAACATCTGCTTCTAATTTATAGACCCAAATTCCTGCCTAATAGCATCATAATGCACCATCCCCCAATTAAATACCTTCCCATACCATCTGCTCTTATCCTTGTGCAAGGCTATGCTAAAGGTTTAAGGAGTTGTGGTTACTGTCTCCAAAATGCTCATCCACTGAGAAATCTACCACTTGACCAGGCTCACTGCCTATACTAGATCCAGTACGGCCTCTCTAGTCGGCTTCTTCATATATTGTGTGAGGAAACCTTCCTGGACACATTTAACAAATTCTGCCCCATCTAAACCTCGTACATTAAGGAGGAGCCAATCAATATTAGGGATGTCAATACTGATCAATATTATCAAACGAGACATTGAAGGAGGCCACTCTGTATATCCGTATTTTGGTCGATCTTTCTAGTTATTCCCATTCATTTGTTTAATTGATCCTTAAATCAATCTATGAAAACAATTACACCTTCATATCTCCAGCTCTTCCCTACTCTGTCTGACAGAAACCATCTCAACTTGGAAGCTTTAGAGAAGGTGTAGAGGAGCTTTACCAGGATTCTGCCTGTACTAGAAGGCATGTGTTAAGAAGATGGGTTGAGATGTTAGGGCTTTTGTCTTTGGAATGAAGGTGGTGTACAAGATGACAAGAGGCATAGATCAAGTGGATGGCCAGAGACCTTTCTCCCCCAGGGCAGAAATAGTTAGTGCAAGGGGGTATAATTTTAAGGTTACTGGAAGAAAGTATAGGGAAGATGTTAGAGGTACATTCTTTACAGAGAATTGTGGGTGTGATACACACTGCTAGGGGCAGTAGTGGAGGCAGATTCATTACGGGCATTTAAGAAACCCTTAAGAGTTCAGGGTTCTCAACCTGCAGTCCACAGACACTTTGCTTAATAGTATTGGTCTATGGCATTAAAAAAAGTTGGGAAACCTTGTCTTAAACACATGGATGATAGAAAATTGGAGGGTTATGTAGGAGGGAAGGCTTAGATTGATCTTAGGAATTCTGCTTCTTGGCTTTGAATATCATGACATATTAAGAGCTCATCCATATCTTTTGTAAATGAAATGAGGGATTCTGCCTTTGACTCAGGACCCTAGTACTTGTTGGATAATTCTGTTTCCCACCTCCCCCAGCCTTCAACTCTACTCCTAACAACGTCTCTCATGCCCTCCAAGTGAAATAATTTTACAAATTTTACTTCAAGTTCCTCTTCTACTCCTCTGTTCCAAAGAAAATATGCTCAGCATAGCTGATCTTATCCCTTGACTACAATTCTCCAGTTTTGGAGTGTACGGGGTCTTTCTCTTGTTACATTTAAAATGGCGACTTTGTTATGTTAATCTGGGGAATGCGGCTTTGTTGTGCTTTAATGCTGAAGAGAGTTTGCGTTAACAGTTTGTTTTACTTTAAAATGAGATAACAGGGTTCTATTAGCCAATGGGTGGTTATGTATCGTTTTGTTTTTGGATACCATGTTGTATGATATGACTGTGGACTGAGTTTTGGCGGGGAGTCGGAGGAGAGACGAGGAAGACCGCGGACGTGTGGAGAGGCTCCGGTCGATCGCTCAGGGTGGTCCCGAGCCGTGAGTCGACGGAATTCGGGTGGTCGTCTGAAGTCGAATTGAGCTCCAACGTAGCGCGCAAAGAACTTGGACTTTGATAAGTGTTGGCGCTTTTTTTTCATTACTTTCCTCTCTGTATCAAATATATATTAATGTCATAGAATTAGTAATGTTTATAAAGTGTATTTGTTAAAATTTACTGGGTGTGCTGGCTGATGATTGATGTTTGTGATTGATTCGGGCGGCGACTGACCCTGAGGGGAGTGTTGAAGCAGGTGCTGGGCTGGATTTCCACTAGACATACACGAGCTAATATAACTGAACGTTACAAGTGGGGGCTACCGTCTGGGATTTGGACTTTTCGGGAAAGTTGTACTTGTCGTTGTGGTAAGTGGTGTGAAGATGGATCGAGATAAGATTGTAAGTTGGTGTGAATTGGAGGAGGTATTGGTGTACCTGGACGACCTGATAGTGTTTGGATCTACGTTGGAGGAACATGAGGAGCGGCTGCTGAAGGTGCTGAGTCGGCTGAAGGAGGAAGGATTAAAACTTTCCCTGGATAAATGTCAGTTCTGCAAGACGTCAGTCAGTTATGTTGGGCACATAATCTCGCGAAATGGAGTGGCCACCGATCTGGATAAGATAGCCGCAGTCACCACCTGGCCGAGACCTCAGAAGGTGAGCGCCTTACGCTCGTTTTTGGGGTTTTGCGGATATTACCAGCGGTTCGTGAAAGGATATGCGAAAATGAGTCATCCATTGAACCAGCTGCTGTGTGGCTATCCACCTGTGGGGAGGAGGAGGAAGGGAAACCGAGGGTCAGAGGTAGGAGGATACTTGGACCCGGGAGAGCCTTTTGGATTGAGGTGGGATGCTCAATGTGAGGAGGTGTTCCAATCTCTTAAAAAGGGTGCTGACGCAGGCCCCAGTGTTAGCATTTGCTGATCCCCGGAAGCCGTATGTTCTACACACTGATGCCAGTCACGACGGTCTGGGGGCTGTTCTGTACCAGGAACAGGGAAACGGATGGAGGCCGGTAGCGTTTGTCAGTCGGAGTTTGTTGCCATCTGAGAGAAACTATCCCACTCACAAGCTGGAGTTCTTGGCGTTGAAATGGGCAGTGGTGGACAAGTTGAGTGACTACCTATATGGGGCCCAGTATGAGGTGAGACTGATAACAACCCCCTCACTTATATTCTGACCTCGGCGAAGCTGGATGCTACTGGGCACCGGTGGTTAGCAGCCTTGTCTGCCTATGAGTTCAGCCTGAAGTACCGCCCGGGGAGTCGGAACATCGATGCAGATGCCCTGTCTTGTCGGGCGCACGACGAGTCGGGCACGGCCGGGGAGTGGAAGAGTGTCCCCCGCCCAGGGAGTAAAGGCCATGTGTCAAGTTGGGAGCGACGGGGAAGTAGGAGCACAGATGGGAACAGATTGGGCAGTAGATCAACTGGGGGCTGACGATGACGCGCTACCCACTGTTTACTGTGGGGGGAGAGTGTACGGGGTCTTTCTTTTGTTACATTTAAAATGGCTTCTTTGTTATGTTAATCTGGGGAATGCGGCTTTGTTGTGCTTTAACGCTGAAGAGAGTTTGCGCTAACAGTTTGTTTTACTTTAAAATGAGATAACAGGGTTCTATTAGCCAATGGGTGGTTATGTATCGTTTTGTTTTCGGATACCATGCTGTATGATATGACTGTGGACTGAGTTTTGGCGGGGAGTCGGAGGAGAGACGAGGAAGACCGTGGACGTGTGGAGAGGCTCCGGTCGATCACTCAGGGTGGTCCCGAGCCGTGAGTCGACGGAATTCGGGTGGTCATCTGAAGTCGAATTGAGCTCCAACGTAGCGTGCAAAGAACTTGGACTTTGATAAGTGTTGGCGCTTTTTTTTCATTACTTTCCTCTCTGTATCAAATGTATATTAATGTCATAGAATTAGTAATGTTTATAAAGTGTATTTGTTAAAATTCACTGGGTGTGCTGGCTGATGATTGATGTTTGTGATTGATTCGGGCGGCGACTGACCCTGAGGGGAGTGTTGAGGCAGGTGCTGGGCTGGATTTCCACTAGACATACACGAGCCAATATAACTGAACGTTACAGGAACATGCAGCTTAATCTACTCTACACCCTCTCCTGTACTATTATATCCCTCCATTGGTCAAAAACAGCACAGAAACAGGTCCTGTGGCCACCCAGTCCACGTCCAACAAGTGCCCACTTACCCCTAGTCCCATGTTATTCCTCCCCTAACTCCCATCAACCCCCCACCCCACCCCCTACATTCTACCACTCACTTGCACACCAGAGACGATTTCACAGTGGCCAATGAACCTACCAACATGGAAATCAGTGCATCTGGAGGAAACCCACAAGGTTCCAGGAGAAATATACAGAGTCCACACAGAGAGCACCCAAGGTCAGGATTGAATCCAAGTAACTGGGGCTGTGAGGAAACAGGTATACTAGCTGTGCTAATTTGTCACGACCAGTACATCCAGCTGGTGTTTTACCTTCCTGTGGCATAGTCTGCACTTTATCCCAATGGTTTCTTAGCCATTGGGCTTGCTACCTTGAGGGTTCTGTTGACATGAACTGCAGGATCTCTCTGCTCCCCCTGCAGTGCAGTTTTGCTACATTTCACCTCAGAGGTTTGCCGTCACACTCCCTTTGCTCATTTAAATTTGAACGGAAACCATTTTCGTGATTGTGCCCCCATCATCTCCCCCATTGAACATGCTCCAGGAACCCTCTGCCTTGCTGTACTTAAGATGCTACTGCATTTCCAAAACGCTGAACTCTGATTTGAACAACTGGAGATACACCTGGCACATTTATGCAGGACACATGAAACCAACCTCTCCCCCACCTCCCCCTCCCCCCCCGGGTTCTCATTAGGCACTGGAATTACTGCAGATAAGACTCAGCTGTCCCAACATTTTGCTTGAAAAAACATTCAGATTAATTACTTTGAATACTTACAGATTTATGGCTCTCCCTAGTTTAAATATATCCTGTATTGGCTGGCGTTCTCTCCCCAGCAAGACTATTTAGTCCTACGCTAAACCTCCCATATTTACCCTGGCTGGCAAGAGGCACCATTAAGATGGCATCTCTACACATGGGTGTCTATGCTGGTTACAGTCAGATCTGCCTTCATAACTCCACTTCTTCAATGCAATGAAAAGCTATTCTGGGAACATCAGTACCCTGCAAGACTAAAGCTTCATCAGAAGAATATCATTAACCTGAACTAATTCTCTTTAGCTTTTAGCTAAACTGCACACTAACACCCATTCCATTCCCAGGATGAGCAGAATGCAGGCACTTGTCAGAAGTAACACACATCAAAGTTGCTGGTGAACGCAGCAGGCCAGGCAGCACCTCTAGGAAGAGGTACAGTGGACGTCTCGGCCTGAAACGTCAACTGTACTTCTTCCTAGAGATGCTGCCTGGCCTGCTGCATTCACCAGCAACTTTGATGTGTGTTGCTTGAATTTCCAGCATCTGCAGAATTCCTCATATTTACTTGTCAGAAGTGACTGCTGGATGATTTCTCTCCTAAAGAAGTCCACTGATTCAGAAAGGCCAACAGTTGTCTTGCATGGTTCAAATCTCACTCTTCAAAAACTTAAAACTTACACAAACTTCACAAAAGTTTTCATAAATGAAGCACAGATTCAAGAGGTAATTTGTTTTTTTTAAGACCTTAAGGGGGCTGAATCATGCTTGCATACATGGTTCATTTCAGATACAAAGTAACATAGCAACAGTGGCCAAAACTTCAAGGATTCTAAAGGAAGATCTTGATTAGATATCAAGGGGTAGCTTTCCTCCATGAGAACAGGGAACTGTGGAACAAATTCCCTGCCTGTACAATGGAAGTCAATTCACTGAATACATTGAGGTGGGAGGAGAGGGTAGGATATATTCCATCAACATTTGTACAATTACGTGGGATAAACTGGATATACGGCCTTTCAAATCTATCACTTTTATACAGATACCAAGCTGGACTGGTGGACATCAGAGGGAAAGAAGAAAAGCTTCATCACATGCTATATAGTTTTCAAGACAGCCGTAAGGTCTAAAACTCTCAGCAAAGCTATTTCAATGAGTGTGATGAAGGCACTGTTAAGCTCAGTTACCCACAAGTGATCAAAAGGGACTAAGTAACTCAAGTAACCAGAATCCAAGCAATGGAACATCTTGGACTGTAGGAGACAGAACTGAAGAGTGGTCCACAGATATGAAGATAACCAACAGCTGAGAAGGGAATGGATTTTTAATACACAAGACAGGCTGGGAGCAGTTGCAGGATAGCAAGGCCCGTGGGGAGTAATAAGATAGTAAGCAGGAGTCTGTATTAGGCCAGTTAGCCTCCAGCATATGATGACCATAAAACCTTAAGACATAGAAGCAGAATTAGGCTATTCTGCCCATCGAGTTTGCTCCGCCAGTCTACAGAGCTGATTTATTATTCCCCTCAACCCCATTCTCCTGCCTTCTCCCTGTAACCTTTGACATCCTCACTAATCAAGAATCTATCAACTTCTGCTTCAGATATACCCAATGACTTGGCCTCCACTGTCGTCTGCGCCAGTGGATTCCACAGATACACCACCCTTCAGCTAAAGAAATTCTTTTAGCCAATGACACTACACACCAGCCTCAGTGATAGAAGGGCTGGAGGATGCAGTGACTTGGAAGCAATGAAGCATTTGAAGATTAGAACAGTGAGTTTAAATGCAGCACAATGCCAAAAAGAAAAATAATTGTCTGGTTAAATCTGTACTGATGGCTGGGATGGATTCAATGGAGACCAGAATTTTATGTGGGAGTTGATGATGAACACACAAACTGGACATCACTGGCTGCCTCCACATCCTTAAATAATGAGATGGTCTCACAGGAGGAAGCACGAGACACATTTCTGTAGCACTGTTTACAAACAATGACTTCCAAAGGCAATTTATAGGCCTATCTGCACATAAAAGATGGATTGATATATTCACGGGAGCAATGCAACATCCCTTTTGCAACAATACTAAGATAACAAGTTTGGTATGGGGGGGGCACTGCACAAGACTGAAAGAAGCTGCAGAGGGTCGTAAATTTAGTCAGCTCCAACTTGGGTATTAGCCTACAAAGTACCCTGGACATCTTCAAGTAGTGATGTCTCAGAAGGGCAACGTCCATTATTGAGGGTCCCCAGCACACAAGGCATGCCCTTTTCTGAATGTTACCATCAGGTAGAAGATACAGAAACCCGAAGGCAGACACTCAGCGATTCAGAAACAGCTCCTTCCCCTCTGCCATCCAATTCCTAAATGGACATTGAACCCGTGAACACTAGCTCACTTCTTAAATTTAGATTATTACTGCTTTTGCACGATTTTTAATCTACTCAATGTACGTATACGGTAATTGGTTTATTTATTTATTTCTTCTTCTATTTTATGTATTGCATTGAACTGCTGTTGCTAAGTTAACAAATTTCACCACACATGCCGGTGATGATAAACTGATTCTGATTCTGACAAGTTTGTGATCAGTTGAGGATTAATTTTTTCCACTTGGACATTGGTGAGAACTACTGCTTTCCACATCTAATCCTGCTCTTTTACAAATCACTACTATGGCTTTTTTTACATCACATTAGAAGACATTCAGGGTCTCAATGTAACACTTCTCCAAGACAAGAGACCATATAGCACTCTTCCACTGCTGCAGTGGAGTGTCAAGCTATTTCCGCACTCAAGTCCCCAATATGGGGTTTGAATGCCCAAGCAAGTATGCCACTAAGTCACAACTAGAAATGATCAGAGACCCTAGCTGAGGGTGAACCATGTACAATTAGATAACTTAAGAGTTATGGAAGGGTGCCCCCCCCCCACTCCCGAAGGCTTAATTTACTGATGTATTATGGGAATAACAAAATAATATTTATAAGACACAAGGCATAAAACATAGGAACAGAATTAGGCCACTCAGCCCATTGATTCAGTTCCAACATTCAAAATTGGCGAATTATTGTCCCTCTTAACCCATTCTCCTGCTTTCTCCCTGTAACCCTTTTTGCTATTACTAATCAAGAACCTATGAACCTCTGCTTTAAATATACCCAATGTCTTAGTAGCCACAGGCATCTGTGGCAATGATCTCCAGAGATTCACCACCTTCTGATTAAATAATCTCTGTTCTAAAGGTATGTCTTTGTATTTTGAGACTGTACCCTCTGGTCCTAGACTCCCCCTCCATAGGAAACATCCTCTCCATGTCCTCTCTTTCTAGGTCTTTCAATATTCAATAGGTTTCAATGAGACCCCTCCTCCAATTCTTCTAAACTCCAGCAAGTACAGGCCCAGAATCATCAAATGTTCCTCATACTCTAACCCTTTCATTCCTGGATCTCGTGAACCTCAACCCTCTCCAATGTGAGAACCAGATATATTCCTCCCTTCTCTAGTACAAAATGACATTTAAAAAAAACTTACCTGGTGCTACAGGTGCTTGGAGCTGGTAACCAGTCAGCTCACACCAGCCTACTGGATACACATCAGGTGATTCGCAGTCTACCCACTGATCATACTCGTCATCCCACCCATCGAAGTGGATCCTCAATAAACGGTTCACCACTCGCGTGATGGTGGCCACACAGATTAAGCGAGGCTCCATCAGATCAACAGCCTCCAGTTTCATTCCAGGCTCAAAACCATGATACGGAATGTCCTGACAAACAATGGAATAATTAGGATTACATCACAGACTTCTAATGCTGTAAATCAGGTCATATTGTTGTTCCCTTTGCCACTGTAGGTCTGCAAGTTAGGCATTCCATGTGCTAGAAACCAAATGTCCATGGTATTAAATCCAAATTTCCTTGCAAGTCTCAACAACCTTCATTATATAGCTTACAAAAGCAAACACCTCAGTACTTAATAAGCCAACAATCAGGACCCTCATGCTGCCTGTTGTGACACAGACCAAGCTGGATGCATCCTGTAGGACAGGGGTTCCCAACCTTTTTTGCATTGTGGACCGGTTTAATATTGACAATATTCTTGCGGACCGTCAATTATCAGGGGAGGACAGGGGAGCTTGAAGTGAGTGTTGAATGAACTTCCAGTAGAAGTGGTAGAGGCAGGTTCGATATTATTATTTAAAGAAAAATTGGATAGGTATATGGACAGAAAAGGAATGGAGGGTTGTGGGTGAGTGCAGGTCGGTGGGACTAGGTGAGAGTAAGCGTTTGGCACGGACTACAAAGGCCGAGATCGCCTGTTTTCGTGCTGTAGTTGTATGGTTATATAAGTCACTTATAAGTCAATAGCATCATAACATTTTAAGTAACGTTTGGGTATTAAACACATAGCACATATTTTCCCCGTATGAACATATAAAATCATTGCAACACACCAATATCGCTGAATCAGTGGGAGCCCTGGGCTTGTTTTCCTGCAACAAGACGGTCCCATCGAGGGGTGATGGGAGACAGCGATACTCGAACGGGGTTCCTTATGTCCAGTCTATTCCGCAATTTAGTTTTCGGTGCATCCATTGCAGAGATATGTTGGAAATGGAAGCAACGTTTTCAGTGCTTTCGTGGCTATCTCAGGATATTCAGCCTTGACTTTGATCTGGAATGCCGGCAGAGATGTTATGTCAAACATACTTTTCAGCCCGCCGTCATTTGCAAGCTCAAGGAGTTGATCTCCTTCCCACGCTGACATGGATGACTCGCGGGTAATGACCTCGCGTGCATTCAAGCTCAACAGTGGGCGTGACAGGGAATGAGGAAAGGTGCAGCTGACTCCTACCACCAAATCATATCGTTTCCTCGCGGCCCGGTAGCACATGCTTTGCGGTCCAGTACCGGTCAGCGGCCCGGTGGTTGGGGACCGCTGCTGTAAGACACAGATGTCAGATAGGAATGACATGCACAAAGAGCTGGAGGAACTTAGCAGGTCAGGCAGAATCCATGGAAAGGAATCAAGAATCGATGTTTTGGGCCGAGACCCTTCATCAGGCCTGGAAAGGAAGAGGGAAGAAGCCAGAATAAGGTGGTGGGGGGTGGGGGGGGTAAGGGAAGGAGTACAAGCTGGAAGGTGATTGGTGAAACCAGATGAGGAGAGCACATGGTGGAAGAGTCAGAGAGCAGCACAGACCACAGGGCGGGAGCAGACTCATTAAATTGTTAGAAAGCAGATTTAGATGTCAGACAGGATCTGTTAAAGGTAGTAAATGATTCAACACAAGACATAAACCACTATTTGTACGTGGTGCTCTTAGAAGCAGTCCATGTAGGGTCAATGTCCAGTCTTCACATCAAGGACACCATCCATGTTGTACACTACCATAATTATGCAAAATAGAATGGACAGAGTGTATATCTAGCAGCTCAAGGCTCATAACATGAAGTGGTGTGGACTGTCAGCACTAGCAGAAATGCACACCAATACAATCTGTATGGCCTGGCATATTTCTCACTCTAGCCTTATCATGGAGTTTGGGAATCAGCCCTTGTTTAATAAGTGCAGAAGAGGGTTGCACAAGATATACCGAAAAACGAGACGACAACCTGGTGAGTATGTAAAGCAGGAAGTAAATAGCCAAAGACGGCAATGGAGGTTTTTGCGGACCTGGGCGACTTCTTTGAGATCATTGTATTCTCATGCCAGTTTTTCCCCTTTCAAGGTGGATGAGGTCCTGTTGGAGTCCATGATCTACAGGTGTGCTCAATCTATGTTCTTCATGGACGGTGGGTTCTTGCTCTTTGGGACTTGCTGAGTGGCTTACACTTCAGTACCTCCGGGAGCGCTTGGAAGACATGTGCCTTCGGGGTGTGGCCTTGTGGACCACCCAATTCCTTGTCCATGTTGCCAAATGAAGCATCGTGGGAGACCGAAACGTCGAGACGGCAGCTGCCAGAGGCGCCTGTACTCGAGCGATTCGCTCTGTCTCGACAGTGAGAGAGAGTTGGCTGATTGTCAAGTCGGGGGAACTCGCTGCAGACTGCAACATTGTAACAGCGAACTGTTGGTCTCCCCTCTCACTGTGGCGGGAGCGACACCTCTCTCTCCCCCTTGTTAGTGAGCGAGAGGGGCTATTGAGATGTCCAGGTGTTGGGATGAACAGTGGTTTTTCATGGAAAATAGATCATGGTCTTTGGGGGCATGCTATTGCTTGCATAGTGGATGGTGGGGCGAGGGTGGGGTTCTGATGAGAACAAGTGGGGGGAGGGGGGGAGAGGTTGTTGCTGCTTGTGTGTGGGAGTGGGGAAGGAGGGCTTTGGGGTGCTGATGTTTCTCTGTCATTCATTCTTTGCACGTTATTTTCCCCCCTGTTTTATGGATATCTGGAAAGAGTAAGGATTTTAGGTTATACATTAAATTGAACCTTTGAACCATTGAGACAGAACTAAGTGATGGCATAACCAAAAGATCAGACCAAAAGCTTTGCAGTCCTACCACATTTAGTTGTGAGCAATACAGGACAGCCAGTAGAAGGACTTGGCTCCAAGTACATCCCAACCCCAGAATGTGTGTGCTTAAGAGGCTGAATCACCCAAACACATTCAACCAGAATGACTGATTCTTATCAGCTCTACTAAGATCCTCTCCATCATAGAAGCCAGTCTTTAGCTACTTTCATTCACTCTATAAGGTATCAAAAATACTGGATCCAGCAACCTAGGAGTCCAGACACCATTCTGTCTATAGTACAAAACACCTGTGCTCCACAACTAGCTGTGCTGTAGGCCAAACATAGTTACCTGACAATGTGCAAAGTCAAAAGAGATTAAAGATTAGCTTTATTTGCCACATGTATATCAAAACATTGGGTGGCTGAGTGGAGATCTGTCTCCAGCAAAGGAGGTGTAAGGCACTCCTTCTCTCCGCTAGCCTGCAGATCAGCCTTGGGCAAGGCGCAAGCACCTGTTTAGCAACCTGACGGGGTCATGTGAAGCATGGGAGCAACTGGTGGATGGTTGTATGATCAGCTGGTGCACATCACAAGTCCCGGTTATGCGACCACTGACTCCAAGCAGACAATCCCTGAAGAGTATTGATATTGGCTGGGGTCACCCATATTGTGAAGACACTTTAACAGAAGAAGGCAATGGCAGACCACTTCTGTGGATGCGGCACAGAAGGATGATGATGATGATAATAAACATATTGTGAAATGCATTATGTCAAATCAACTTAGAGAGGCTTGTGCTGGGAAGCCCATAAGTGTAGCCACATTTCCAGTGCCAACATAACACGCCCATGACTCACTAATCCTAACATGCACATCTTCGAAATGTGAGGGGAAACCAACACTGTCATCAGAAGAACGTACAAACTCCTTACAGAAAACAACAGGAATTGAACCCTGATCTTACATCTGGTGTTGTGAAGTACTGTGATAACCACTATACTGCCGTGCCACAATCTGACAATCGTTCAGGTATTGCCTGTTTACAGAATACAGGGCAAGTCCAATTAACTGATTACCAGTCTACTCTCAAAGTGATGCAGTGCTAAAATGAGGAGGCACTCACTAAGAACTTCTCACTCGTGCCACGGTAACGTAGTGGTTAGTACAACACTATCACAGCTCAGGATGTTCCGGAGTTCAGAGATTAATTCTGGCAACATCTGTAAGGAGTCTTCCCCGGGTGCTCCCCAGGTGTGCCGGTTTCCCTTCAGAGACCAAAGACATACTGGGTAGCTACACTGATGACTGCAAATTGTCCTGCGATCAGGTTAGAGTTAATCCGGTTTATCAGGGGTTCCTGGAGTGGTACAGCTCGAAGCGTCAGAAGGGTATAAATAAAGGCGCCCTAAGATGACTTTTTTTTAAAAACAAGAGATTTATTAACTAAATATAACATGGACAAACATAACTGGACAAGTTTAGAGTTTTATGGAAAGTCTTAAGAAGCAGAGAAGCAGAAAGACCTAGGGAAGCATTTTCAGAGATTGCTATTCCTCTCTGATTATTCCTTGCCATTTCTTTAGCATTTAGTCTGTTTTCTTTTTACAAGTTGCTAGCTCGACACTCAACCCAGCACGGATGGAAATTGTGCAAGGAGCCAGCTGGATTCGAACCCGCGACCATTTGCCTCGAAGTCTGTCTTCTCCTATCACTTTGGATCTCCCGCTCCCCCTCCCCCCCCCACTTTCAAATCTTCTTTCAGTTAGTCCTGACGAAGGGTCTCGGCCCGAAACCTCGACTGTACCTCTTCCTGGCCTGCTGCGTTTACCAGCATTTTTTGTGTGTGTTGCCTGATGCTGTGTGTTCTGAGTTGGTGAGGAAGGACAGGCAGGGGACAAAACATAAATGTAGCCAGTTAGAGGGGTTGAAATGTGTCTGTTTCAATGCTATAAGTATTAGGAATAAAGGGGATGAACTTAAGCATGGATCAATACGTGGAACTACGATGTTGTGGCCGTTACCGAAACTTGGCTGGAGGAAGTGCAGGAGTGGCTGATGCAGGTACTGGGGTTTAGGTGTTTTAAAAGGAATAGGATGGGAGGTAGAAGGCAGGGGGGGGGTGGTGAGGAGTAGCATTACTGGTCAGGGATAGCATCACGGCTATAGAAAGGGAGGACGCTGCAGAGGGAGTGTCCACTGAGTCGGTGTGGGTGGAAGTCAGAAATAGGAAGGGATCAATCACTGTGCTGGGAGTAGTCTATAGGCCCCCAACAGCCCTCGGGACACCGAGGAGCAGATAAGCAGGGAATGGTGCAGGAAATACAGCGTTGTAGTTATGGGTGTTTTCAACTTCCCTCATATTAACGGGCACCTCCTGACTGCAAGGGGGATAGATGGGGCTGAGTTTGTCAGGTGTGTTCAAGAAGGATTCCTGACACAGTATGTGGACCGGCCGACGAGAGGAGAAGCCATACTGGATCTAGTTCTGGGTAATGAACCTGGTCAGGTGGCAGACCTCTTGGTGGGGGAGCATTTTGGTGAGAGTGACCACAACTCCCTTAGCTTCAGCACAGCTATGGAAAAGGATAAAAACAGACAAGTGAGAGTAAGAGTTTGGCACAGACTAGAAGGGCTGAGATGGCCTGTTTCCGTGCTGTAATTGTTATATGGTTATATGATGCAACTACACCACTGGCCAGCATTTCCAGAGATCACGCTCACACAATTGAAGATACGCCCATCAATGTGCAAGGAGTCAGAATCAAAGGAAAACAGAGATTTTGGAGGCTTGTTGGAAGTAACAGAAATGGGGAGGGGTAAAGCTAGAAGGACTTGAGAATGAGGAAGAACATTTATGAGACGTGACGGATTTCCAGACTAGGAGCCAAAAACAGGAGTATAGGACGTGGGACCTGGTACATTTTAGGGGCACCACAAGTTCCCTATGATCTATTGAACATTTCTATTGTTTTCAAAAAAAGGGCTAGCTGGAGGAACTCAGCAGGTCCACACCCAAAATGTCCATTGTCCGTGTGAGGCCAAGCTAAAAGAACACCACCTCATATTCCACTTTGGTCGTCTAAAGTCCAAGATATAAACAATGAATTTGCTAATTTTAGGCCACCTACATCACCCAAGCTTCTTTCTCACTCTTTTCAATCCATCCAGGTTTACTAATCCATTTTTCCCGAAACCATACACCCCAGCTCCCTGTTAGCTAGTTTTGTGCCCTCTCACACCTTCCTCCACCTGCTTATCATCGACACTACTAACCAAATGATTCCAACTATCGCCTGCCAGCCTTTGCTTCAATTAGGCCTCCTCCTCACCTTCTATCATAAGCCATCCCTTTACATGTCGTTCTGATGCAGGATCTCAAACAGAAATTTTAGCCATCCTTCTGCTTCCATGGCTGGCTGGTGGCGTAGTGGCATCAGCGCCGGACTTCGGAGTGAAGGCTCCCAAGTTCGAATCGAGCCGGCTCCCTTGCACGCTTTCCATCCGTGCTGGGTTGAGCGTCGAGCTAGCAACTCTGCCTCGTAAAAATAAGAAAGCCTGCTAAAAAAACGCCGTCATGACAGTGTCCCGATGACTCCACTCAGAGTTCTTCTTCTTCTTCTTCTTCTTCCATGGATGCTGCCTGACTCACTGAATTTCTCCAACAATTTTTAAAAAAAATTTTTTTTCCTGTCCACTCAAGGTTTCAGCACCTGCAATCTCTTGTGTGTCCAACATGTCGACTAAGGTCCACTTAACTAATGGTCAGGGGAATTTTAAAAAAATTAATCACAAAAAAAAAATCAATACTCACCCGAATGAAGAGATTTGCAGGGGCTGCCACAGAGCCAGTCTCTATTAAATATGTTTCCCAGTCAAAATTTTTCTCATAACCTAGAAACATAAAATGCAAAATGTTACCAGCAGCATCAAACATGGTTCAAATCAGACATGTGTACAAGGAGTGCATTAATAGATGTCATCACAAGAAGACACCTAGTAAATGACACCCATCCACCAATAAACCAAAAATTTTCCAAAGTTCCATTGAAAAAGCCAATGGGAGTGGAAGTAGGAATAGGAGTGACCATCAGCCATTTAACTCTAGTCTATATTCAATAAAATTACAACAATGTAAAATTTAAATTCTAATTCACCTTACTTTCATATCCTTCAATATACCATGGGTGGTAAAACTCTATCACTTTCAATTGATTGGGCTACTGCTTAGTTTTTCATGTTATTATGACATTTGTGAAATGTTTCTTAATTTTGAGTAACTTCCACAACCCTAACAATAAAAGTAAAATTTGTAACAACTTCTTTGAGATTCCTAAAATGCTGACTCGCCCTTTCATCCCTGCATATCAGGGATTACAAGACTAGCTTATGCAATTGCCACTCATGGTCAACCTCTGGAGCTACAGTAGCATTTTGATGATTCTGCACTGCAGTCCTTCCAAAATCAACATATTCCATCTAAGATGTAGTGCTCTGAACTCAATACGGTACTCCAGATGTGATCAAAATAGAACATTCCACAGATTAACAAAATATTCTTCCTTTACAAGCTAGCAGAGAAAACTAACAAAACATTCTAGTACAAGTTTTCATTATTACTTTTACCTGATCAAGTGATCTGTTAATAGGAGCCCTCAGTCCTTTGGTTTTGTGTCCCAACACTTGTTCATGAAGAAGAAAATCATTCTCAGGTACCTCTTTTGAGGTTTGAAATAGGTCCTCTTGCAGACATTTGTGATTAAACTCACCTACTGCAATTACATTCATTCTACCGGAATATTAACATAATTCTATGGTCCCATCCATACCACTTGGTCTCCCACCAATCATTTTCAAATTTTGATATTGATTTGTTATCTAAGTTATTCATGAATATGGCGAATAACTACGAATCCAGCACTTACTCCTGTTGGGCACCAATATCATTTTTTCTATTTGAAGCAAACTACATGGAACCTTATTACATACCTTCTGAAAATCTACCTCGGTAACACACACAAAGTATTTCTCCTGCTTACTAATTTAGTTACTGCCTCAAAAGATTTAATTAGTAGTCAACTACAGGACTTTACAAAATTGTGTAGGTTCCCCAAACTGGTAAAAGTCTAACTGTGCCTTTAAAATTTGCTACTACTCCCTTCTACTCTCCTTCTTTTGCCATTTTGTTAAATAATAGCAACACTTGCTTTTTTAAGTTTAAAAGGATAATTCTCAAACTAAGTTCATTTTGGAAAATCATGGCTTAATTACAGTGGATTTCAGTTCATTGGGAACCATTCCTGATGTGGACCGGTACATTTTGGTCCAATTAAGCAGCTACCCTAATTAGCCAAAGTTTCATGGAAATAGTTAGAAAAGGTATAAAAAGAAAAACTGAGTAACGAATTATGTATTTAAATGAAATACAGAACAAATTAGAACATACCAATATTACCACAGCACTATAAAACTGTACTAGTTCCTAAGTGTTATAAGAAGCATTCATCCTGTGTACACAATGAACAAAATCAGCAGACACCTAGTGCAGATAATAGAGTGCCTTCATACCATGCTATCAACAAATGCATCCACCAGATCTTCAATTTCAGTGCAACATTCAAGAGGATTTATCGATACCTTCAAATTCTTTGTAATCCCTAATTCGTTGAAGTAGTGAAATCATTTCATTTTCACTCCTGTCCTTTTCTGGCATTTCCAAGCCTGAATGCTTGAAACTCTAGTGAGCAAAGCAGCTCTGATTGTCTTACTGCTTATTTGTCATCAACAAGCACTGCTTTTTGAGCATAAACACACGCAACTGATGCTATTTAAAAACGGTTTGCTCTTGGCACAGTATCGTGTCTAATGTCCACATAAGCAGGCACAACTGACGCTATTTAGAACCTGTTCAGCAAGTCTCCTGCCCCAATTAAACGGCATAGTGTCCCAAATAAACAAAGGGAATCCCGGCTATTTTCCCAATTTATTTTTGTTCTTTAAGAGTTGTCCCAAATAAATGGCTTCCTCATTAACAGATGGCCCAAATAACCTGTTATGAGGCAGCACAAAGTTAGAATGTTGGGGCTTCCAGAGTCATTCAAACACTCGAGTAAAATCTACACAGACATTCTAGTACAGTGCACAAGAATGTAGAACAAGAAATATGTGGGCAAGGTTCACCCAACTGAAGTGCCTAAGGCGAATCAAGAATAAACACGGTAGAATAGTGGTGCAGCCAGTAGAGTGGCTGCTTTGCATTTCCAGAAATCCCGACTCTGGTGCTGTTTTTGTGGAGATTGCATGTCCTTTCCATGACTGTTTCCAGTCTCCTTCCACATCTCAAAGGGTTTGCAGGTTAATTGTCTGCTGTAAACTGGCACTGGTGTGCTATTGTCCCCGAGTTCACGGGAAAGTGGGGAGAGTAGGATTAGTTTAAATGGGTTCTCGATGGACTTCAAGGGGGTTAGGGTAATTATGGTTGAAGACATATTTCTGTATTCCATTTAATCATACTGTTTATTATACTGAATGCTTAATTTGGTAAGTTTAAAAACAAGCTTACAATCAAGTCCAATTGTTATAACAGTAACTCACCTTGCGGAGTCAGTAATGCAATGTCATTCTTCTTGCAGAATCCCACAGGAAAGATGGAATACGAACATGCATGGTAACAGAACCAGTCTGATCCATCAGGAGCCTCAGTGCCATCAATTCCAATCATCAGGTAACCATCTAATAGCACCTATCATTCAATGGGACATGAAACAATCCATCACATCTGTTGCACTGGTCTAGAGGCAGATAACATAGCACAGCTCGCACTATTTGTTCTCTATTTAAATATCAAATCTTAGTAAAATTGAAGCCCAGGAACTTAAAAAGACTTTGAGTGCATTGGAAACCACTGTTTTTTAAAAAATAATACTTTTATAAGATTTGTATTATTAACAAGCTTGTGTATTTTTCACACTCACTGGCAGAAAGCAGTATAGCAGCTAAACCAACGGTTTAATTACCTTTCTTATTTTTTATTGGCTAAGTATTAGCACATTACCCAAGTGATGTAATTAGTTTAAATATGTAGCCTATTAACCAATTTATCTCTAAGGAATTTTCTTTATCTTGTCTATTAAAGTAACAGATTTTTTAAGAAGTACCATCTTTATTTTCTTTAGTCCTTTGTCTTAGCATTAATTCCCCTCTTAGCTTTGTTTTTCAATTCTTTATTTATTTTGCTTAGTATTTATATACTTACTGAAATTTTGGAATTAAGACTGCTGGTCATTTTGGACTCCTAGAAGAATCCCAAGGATTGGAAAATAAACAGATCTAATGGGGGGGGGGGAGGGTGTGTGTGTATGCACGTGCGTGCAGTGAGGAGATGTAAAATTTACAGGGAGACGAAAAGCAAAGAATGCTGGTAAATGCATTTAAAAGTCTGAAGGGTAGTGTGCAGTTGTGTCCCGATGAACTGACATCTCTTTTTTACTACATATGTGGTGCACAGGGTAAAAAATTCAAAGCTTACAGATAATATGAAAATCAAAATTGCAGCATTGAATATAAACCATAGCAACAGACTTCAGGGAGACAAAGAATAGCTTAAAAAAAATAAAATACAGGTGAATAAAAATTAATGCTGTTAGGTATAAAATGAAACAAAAGAATGAGAAGGCAAATATAAACCTAAATACTACAGGCTGAAATGGATGTGCAAGAACAGAAAGACCAGGTTATTTATCCACAAATCTTAAAAGTGACACGTCAAGTCAAGAAGGCTGTTGGTTTATAGGGTTATATTGTACAGAAGCAAGAGTGATTTGCCCTGGCTGAATTCTAGCACTTCAGGAAGTATGCCAGTACCTTTTTGCAGTAAAATAGCACAGATCAGGAAACAAATTTCAATCCCACTCCTGCTGTTGGAGAATTTAACAAGTATATCTAAAAGAGCTAACTATTATCACTAATTATTACCACAAATCTGCCCAATTGTTGTAAAAACCTGTTGCGTTCACTAATGCTCTGCAGGGAAAGGAAATCTGGCAACGTAACCCAGCCTGGCTGATATGCAACTCCAAAGCCTTCACCACATCCCGCCTCCCCACCAACCTGGAAGTTCTGGTAAGGCAAGGGTTAGCATATCATCCAGGAGAAATTGCAGATATACTGTAGACAAGACAGGTTGTCGAAGAGCACAAGTTCCCTTCTTACAGCAGGTTACTAGAGCCATCTATTGAAGGATGCAAGGGGCACACGTCCCAGCTAACAGTCAATTACTTTACTAACTTCAAAGTATCATTGTTTGTTAGCTGGTAGTTGCTATTGATTTCGGACACCTCTGTTGTGAATGCTGATTGATTCTTGCAAAATAAGGAATTCAAACATACAGAGTTTACCAAACGGTCAACATCCGTAACTGCTACTCAATTCTGTATAAAAATGTCAATTCTCTGTTCAGACTTCAGAGCGGTGTGGTGACGGGACCATGCTGTTTTCCTTTTGCACAAGTAAATAAAGTGCGTTTGAGGGATGAGAGAGCTTTCAGAGTCTAGTTAATCAGCGACGACACCCAGACTGCTGACTGAACTGCCTCGTTTGTTTGGCAGTGGGCAATTAATGCCAGCCTTGCCAGCAACACCCACATGGGTGAACAAATAAATGGAGAGAGGGAAAAGGCAAGATTTATGAGAATGACACCAAGAATATGAGGCTTCATTTACATTGACAGCTCAAAAGTTGAGTTCTCAGAGCAGATTTTAACAGGACAAGATAAATGAAAAGCAGTACACAGCAGTTTCAGCACAACCAAGGATCACCAAGGGAAAATATTCAGGGCTCAGGAAAAGATGACCATGGGGATTATTAAGTAGCTCTTTCAAAGAGCTGGTACACACACAGTGGGCTGAACAGCCTCCTTTTGTACTTTCCAATTTAAAAAGATAGAAGCTCTATCTTTGGTTCCTTTCACTTTGTTTCATCACCACTAACAATCTCTGTAGCCACAATCTGAGCCTTCACAATTTCATTCTGGTTGAAACCAAATTTCTAACCCCTAACCTTCTTCCCTCACCATAGAACAGCTAATGCTCCCTCCACAGTGCCACAATTGTGCCCTGTGCTAGCAAGATGAGCCTATAGAGTCATAAGGCTAAAAACGAGGTTGTAGACCTAATGATGTTAGAGGCACAAAGAGAGAATGCAATATGAGAATCCACATTTTGTCTGACTGTGGGCCAGCTTAGACGAGTGAACAATGATGTAATGATTGGCCACAAAAAAAAACAATAGAATAGTTGAGCCTGTAGCTCAACCCCCTGAATCAGCTGGTCCGATTCTGATCTCTCGCTCGCTCCCAATTTCTGTTGTCATACCACTAGTGATTATGCCTTCAGTGATTCATCTTTAAATTTTGGTATTCCTTGCCCAGCAGTGTGTCAGACAGAACACCTTTACTCTGAATTGCCAGAGAGAGCCCTATATAACATACTAGAGACAATTCTAAACAGTGTTTTATCATCACGTCCACCCACGAACAACTAAAAACTAAATACCCTTACTCTTAATAATTTTAAATTCTCACAAAGATCAACAAAGGGAACCTCTACCAGTCTTACACAATGGCACCTAATGGCAACTTCTTTACTTGCATCTTTGGAAACAGCTCTATTTCCATCTTTAATATCTCTATTTTCCCCTTTCAGGGTTCTTTTGAAGACCCTGACCTGGAGTTACACACTGACCACGGTTCTTTGTGGGAATGGGACCTGCTCTCAGGGTTTCACGACTGGCCGTTATTCGATATGCCGAGGATGCGGCCTAAGAGCTTCGCTTGCCTTCGGGGGTCCGGGATCTCATGGCTCTGGAGATGGGCAGACCAAAGGTTGGTGCCTCTGCAGGAATCCGGTGTGTCGTGGGAGACGGAAGATCAAAAGCAGCGAGCTGGCTGCTGGCTTTATGCCCAGAGACCCGAGTTCTTTGGGCACAGAGCTTGGAAAAAGCGATGCAACGGACTTTTAACATTGTAAATCAGCGAGTTGTTTGTTATGTCTCCCCTCTCCCTGTAAAACAGAGACACCTTTCTCCCCTTGTTAGGGAGAGAGAGAGAGCCTGTGGTATGTCGAACACCGGGTGAATGAGTAGTCTTTAGGATACTGCAAGTTTGTGTCTTTGCTAATGCTTTGCTGTACGCTTGAGTGCCCAGTGGGGGCGCCAATGCTTTTTTATTTTGCAGATGGGGAGGGGGATTGTTGCCTGGGAGGAGAGAGCTGGGGGGGCGGCTTTGGGGTTCTAACATTTAACTGTCATTCATTCTTTGGGACACTCTTCTGTTTTTGTGGATGGTTGCGAAGAAAAAGCATTTCAGGATGTATATTGTATACATTTCTCTGACATTGAATGTACCTTTGAAAACAAAGGGCACGAAAATGAAATTCAAGTACAGCCTGCTTAAAGATTCTACAGCGCTGGATTAAAAAGTTCAGGATCAGTTCTGAGTTTCCATACAGATGAATAGCAAGCAACACACATCAAAGTTCTGGTGAACGCAGCAGGCCAGGCAGCATCTCTAGGAAGAGGTACAGTCGACGTTTCAGGCCGAGACCCTTCGTCAGGACTAACTGAAGGAAGCGTTAGTAAGAGATTTGAAAGTGGGAGGGGGAGGGGGAGATCCAAAATGATAGGAGAAGACAGGAGGGGGAGGGATGGAGCCAAGAGCTGGACAGGTGATATGAGAGGATCATGGGATAGGAGGTCCGGGGAGAAAGACCGGGGGGGGGGGGGGAACCCAGAGAATGGGCAAGGGGTATAGTCAGAGGGACAGAGGGAGAAAAAAGGAGAGTGAGAGAAAGAATGTGTGTATAAAAATAAATAATGGATGGGGTACAAGGGGGAGGTGGGGCATTAGCGAAAGTTAGAGAAGTCGATGTTCATGCCATCAGATTGGAGGCTACCCAGACGGAATATAAGGTGTTGTTCCTCCAACCTGAGTGTGGCTTCATCTTTACAGTAGAGGAGGCTATGCATAGACATGTCAGAATGGGAATGGGATGTGGAATTAAAATGTGTGGCCACTGGGAGATCCTGCTTTCTCTGGCGGACAGAGCGTAGGTGTTCAGCAAAGTGGTCTCCCAGCCTGCGTCGGGTCTCGCCAATATATATTTCCAATGTGCTTCAGACCATTCAGCCTAGCTTTCGATCAAGGCCGATTTATTTTCCCTCTCAATCCTATTCTCACGCCTTCTCCCCATTGCCTTCAACAGCTTTATTAATCAATAATCTATCAAACTCCACTTTAAATATTACCAATGACTTGGCCTCCACGGCCATTTTAGGTCTATCTTTAACATGAGGAAGTGTGCAGATGCTGGAAATTTAAAGCAACACTTACACAAAAATGCTCATCTTTAATTTGCTTTCATTAGCAGCTTACAATAAACCAGTTCTATCCTAACTGCAACCTATCAGCCACTTACTCCAAGGAAGTAATGCCCAACTGCAAGACTGACAGGGAAGTGTGACGAAAAACCAAGTTATCAGAAGATTGATGCTAATGAGGGAGATAAGTGAGACAATGGAGAAACATTCAAAATGCTAATAAGAGAGAAGAGAGAGATTAACGAGAAAGAAACACATTTCAGAATATTGACAGACCGATTGCTTTGAACCTGAACTGTTTGAAGTTTGATGGACAGGCGATACTCCAGCAGGGGGATAAAAAGAACAGGTTTGCTAAGGCACGACACACACCATGAGATCACGAGTTAACGAGACCCTGGAAGAGCGGTGTACCCCCACAAGTTGGTGGGAGTTGGAGGTCTGGTTCGAGGGAACCGACCATAGACTGACAGGGTGAAAAGGAACGATCAGCGGGAACCTGGTGTGTGTGTCTGCCCTTGCCTGGGTGCCGGGTTCACCGCGGAAGAACGGTCGTTATCCGGAACGGAGAGGTCACAATCGGTGACCACAGAAGACATAAAAGGGTTCGCCGGAAAGCTAACTGCGAAGAACATCAAAGGTCTGTTTGAATCAAAATTTGCATTCTCTCTCTCTGTCTCTCCAACGGCACAACAGCGATCACTGCGAACTGTACTCAGCTGAACTGAACTCTGCGTCACTTAAGACTGATCGTTTTACCCCTAGACTGCGATAGAGCTTAGTTGATTCCTGTTATCCTAGTTCTGTGTACACGTGTGTATTAACATTGCTAACCTGTTGCATTTACATCCTTACGATTAGAGTACTGTGTTACTTATTTCTTTAATACAACTTTATTAGTTTCTGTTAAACCAGACTCCAACTAAGTGGTCCATTTCTGCTGGTTTGGCAACCCAGTTATGGGGTACGTAACAGAAGAAAGATCCCAATAAAAGGTAGAAATTCCTGACAATAATTATTGCAGAAAATGGTTATCAACTGGAAAATGGCACAGGAAGGACAAAGCTCCTGACCATTCCTTTATTAAATATTTTCTTTGTTTCCACCTCATAATTTAAAATGACAAAAGAACACAACATGCCTACACCCCAATCCAAATTTCACCTGCCCTTTCTTATTTACGCCTCCTTCTACTCATTAGCCTTTATCATCCTCTTTCAGACAGCATCACCACCACTGGATCTCTCCTAGTCTCCATTCTATCAGAGGCCATCCTGTTTCTTCTTGGACTGTGGCCCAGAAAAATTAACTGATTCTCTCTCCACAGAGCTCTTCAAGCATTTACCATGCTGGTCAAGGTCAGCACTGATGGGTCTCCTGTCAGACTGTCTGACTGCCCCTCATGTGAAGAATTGTTGTTGTTCCTTTTAGCGCCTTGTAGCACATTGGGCAGCACTCTTTGCCGTTTCCTTAGCACTTGTCTGTTTTTACAAGGCGGAGTTGCTAGCTCGATGCTCAACTCAGCACAGATGGAAAGTGTGCAAGCAGCCAGCTGGGAACATTCGCCTCGAAGTCCAGTGCTGATGCCACTACACCACCAGCTGGCAAATCATGTGAAGAGTGACTGTATGAATTTTGCACCATAACCTCAATAGCGCTTTACAGAATTCTTCAGACAGGAGTCAAATTGGCCTTTCAAGTCCAAACTCACTCGAGTAGAGCAATCATTCCCTTGCTTTTCTCTAATAGCTGTAGACATTTATTCACTCTCAATTGCCTATCCAATTACATAATAAAGCCTCTGATTGGTTCTGTTTTAACTAACCTTAAATGGTACAGGAAGCACCGAAAGAAAGCAAGTTCTTGTTCATTCCTATACAAGCTTGTTCCTTTGTTCCCATCCCAGGAGTTCATAACTTAAAAAAATGATAAACGATTAGAGTTCTACGCTGTGCACACCTATAGCCCAATCTGAATCCAACTTCCTTCAGTGAATTTCAGAATAACTACATTCCACATAAAAAGGTTTATCCCATTATCCTCTTTGTTACACCTTTGGCTAAAGTTTTAATTCTGTGTCCTCTCAGGCTTGAACCATGAGAATAGGAATAGTCTCCCTCCACTTAACCTTTCACGCAAGGTCTCTTTACTTCTCTATCCAGATCCCAATTTAGGAATGCGTGTTCAAGAGGACAAAATGTTGTAACTTTCCCTCGCCTTCCCCTTTATTCCCTACTCGGATCTCTTGCCTGTTCTCGCCTGCCTCTCATCTCCCCCTGAGTCACCTCCTCCTTCTCTTTCCCCTATGGTCCACTCTCCTCTCCTACAGTCCTTCTCCAGACCTTCATCTTTCCTACCCACCTGGCTTCTATCTATCCTCATTCCCTCCACCTTTTTAATTGTCGTTTTCTCCCTTCCTTTTCCGTCCCAAGGAAGCATCTCAGGCTGAAACATTGACTGTTTAGTCATTTCCATTGACGCTGCCTGATCTGCTGAGTTCCTCCCACATTTTGTGTGCCTCCAGATGCTTTGGATTTCCAGCATCTGCAGACTTTCTTGTGTTTAAGATATTGTGAATTAAAAAAAAATATACTGGACGGATTGAGGTAAATATTTTAAAATATGATACAGTGACATCAGTTATACACCTTAATTTGACTGTTAATAGCGCTATCAAAACTTTTCAAAAACAATACTGTGTGGGACAGTTGCCTGTTTTGGAGACCCAGGTTCAATCCTAATCTGTGTGGTGCATCTTCTCCCTGTGGCCATGTGGATTTCCCCCACATCCACTGGTTTACTTTCACATCCATTTCATGAAGAGTTGGCACTGTAAATTGGCCCTACTTTGTAGGTAAGTGGTAAAATGCGGAGATCTATGGGGTTAATAAAATAGGACTGTCAATGGGTGCTTTATGGTCAGTAGGCTGAAGAGCCTGTTTCCATGCTGTGTTGCTCCAGGACTCCAAAACAGGAGCAACACTTGGTGTCAGCACAAACACAGGAGGAACACAGCAGGTCAGGCAGTATCTTTGGAGAGAAATGAACAGACTGTGTTTTGGATGGAGACCTTCTACAAAGAACATTCAGTCCAGCTGAAGAGTCTCAATCCAAAACACTGACTGTTCATTTCTCTCCGTAGGTACTGCCCAACCTGCTGAGTCTCGTCTTGTGCCTCCAAAGACTTGGAACCATCGATTTCATGCTGAAACTCCCTCCAACAGATTGAAAAGATTAACTTTATTTGTTACACGTACATCGAAAAATTGAAACATACAGTAAAATGCATCATTTGCGTCAATGACCAATGCAGTCTGAATGTTTGCTGGGGGTGCTGGCAAGTGTTGCCAAGCTTCCAGCACCAACGTATGCCCACAACTCGGAGTGCCTGGACAAAACCAACATGGTCACAGGGAGAAGGTACAAACTCCTCAGAGGCAATGGCACGGATTGAACTCTGGTCACTGGCACTGTAATAGTGTTCAGCTAACCGCTATGCTATCGTTCCACTCCACGAACCTGTGAACAGCCGAATCCCTTAAGTGCTTAATCGTACAAAGAATGACTCAGCCAAGTAATATTTATTTATTGTGAGATACCCAGCAGCCACCTATTTAACACTAGCCTAATCACACGATATTGTACATTGGCCCATTTACTTGCCTCCATCCTTTCCATTGTGGAAGTCAATGAACTAAAGGTTAACTCTGTCTTACAGGACACACTCAAATACCACATTGAACAACATATATAAGCCATGACGACAAGCGCAAATGACTTTAAGATTTCTTCCAGATTTCTTTTCCATCAGTTGCAGATTGCCTTTCACTGAGCACCCACATCATAAGGAAGCAAGGGTCCAAAACGGAAATACTACCAATACATTTCTGAAATCAACTGAATGATGGTACTCTGATCTTCCTCTGACTAGGGAGTGTTCCTTTGAATAGCTAACCAAATAAACATACCCTCAGTGGCCATTTTATTAGGTACACCTGCGTGTTAATGCAAATATTTAATCAGACAGATATGTGGCAGCAGCTCAATGCATGAAAGCTTGCAGACATGTCAAGAGGTTCCACTGTTATTTAGATTAATCATCAAGAAATGCAATCTAAGTGACTTTGAGTATTGAGTGACTGACTACTGGTGCACCCGGGTCAGCCTGAGCAGCTCAGAAAATGGTGCAAAAGCAAAAAACATCCAGTGAGCAGCAGTTCTGTAGGTGAAAGGCCTTATTAATGACAGAGGTCAGAGGAGGATGGCCCAACTGGTTCAAATTGACAGGAAGGCAGTAGTAACTCAAATAACCAAGCATTACAACAGTGGTGTGCAGAAGAGCATCCCTGAATGCACAACATGTCGAAGTGGATGGCCTACAGCAGCAGAAAACCACAAACATGCACTCAGTGGCCACTTTATTAGGTACAGGAGGTATCTAATAAAATGGCCACAGTGTACATAACAACAGATTTTATACTTTTAAATAAAAGCTTACCTTTCGAACAGTAGCAACACAAATAGTGGATAAATTCAGTGGATCAATAGCCTCTAGTTTCATCCCTTCTTTAAACCAACTATCGTGTGAGTAAACTGCTCGCACCTGAAATTCAGAGACAGACAAAATTTCAAGAAATGGCAAAATGCAAAGAGTACAGAAAATGTTTGAAACACTCAATAAACCAATGTCTGTGGAGAAATCAGCATGCTAACCCTTCCAATGTGGGGAAACATACTGTTAAGTGGTCCATTACATGTGTTTACTTATTGATTTCTCTCAAAGATGATGACTGAACTGTCTGCTGTCAATTTCTTATACTAAGGTATCAAACGTATAGATGGATCAAAGTAGTTTAAGTGCCAGCAAGGTTCAGGGCCCACACTCTAGTTGTCAATAGTCCTTGCAAACGGCAGCACAGTAACACGACACTTTACAGTATCAGCGGCCCAGGTTCAACTCTCGCAGCTGCCTGCAAGGAGTTTGAATGTTTTCCCCATGACCTTGTGGGTTTCCTCTGGGTGCTCTGGCTTCCTCCCACAGTCCAAAAACCTACTGGTCGGTAGATCAATTGGTCATTGTAAATTGTTCCGTGATTAGGCAAGGGTTAATTGGGGATTGCTGGGCAGCTCTGCTCGAAGGCTCGGAAGGGCTTACTTCACGTTCAATGTATATACACGGAAGGAGGGAGGGATAGATACTGTTGAATTGTTCACAAGAGTAGCAGGTACACTTAAGAACAGCATGACTGGATTCTAACTCAGTTTGTTTGATGTGGGAGGACGACTCCCCAGACTTTTCCCTAATATTCCACAATTTTCACAAACAAAGGGAATACCTACAATGAGTGAAACATAATTATTTCCCCTCACAAAGCAACCACAATAGCTAATTAGGTATATCCACCAAAAGGGAAATGTTATTTATTTATAAATGTTTCTTGTTAACCAACTAATCTAATTGCGCCAATTTTAGAACTCCAGTCATGAGCTTTTACTTTAACATAGACTGTGCCCACTTTGAGGTACACCTGTATACCTGCTCGTTAATGCAAATATGTAATTAGCCAATCATGTGGCAGCAACTCAAGGCATAAAAGCATGTAGAATGGTCAAGAGATCAGTTGTTCTTTAGACCAAACATCAGAATGGGAAAGAGATGTCATCTCAGTGACTTTGACCATGGGCTTTGGTGCCAGGCGGGGTGGTTTGAAATTGCTGATCTCCTGGGATTTTCACACATAACAGTCTACAAAGTTTACAGAGAATGGTATGAGAAAGAGAGTGGGTTTCCTCCAGGTGCTCCGGTTTCCTCCTATAGTCCAAAGATGTGCCAGTTGGCAACTTTGGGGGATCTATGGACATGGACCCACAGGTTCAGTCTGTTCCTCTGCACTGTTAGGAATCCTGTCATTAACCCTTCATGTTTGACCTTGCAAAGTGAATCACTTCGCACTGATCTCTATCTGCCACTCCACGGCCCAGCTGTGCATCCTACCAATGTCCCGCTGTAACCTATGACCGTCTTCTGTGCTATCCACAACACTAATCCTCGCGACATCTGCAAACCTGCTTCAGCTACTGTAAGTCATACATAAAAATTACAAAGAGCAGGGGGTCACAGAACAGATCCCCGCAGAACACCACTAGTCATGGACCTCCAGGCAAAATGCACTCCGTCTACTGCCACCCTCTGCCTTCTATGTCAAGCCAATTCAGAGTTCATGCCTTCTGACTTTCTGAATGAGCCTATCATGGGGAACCTTGTTGAATACCTTACTAAGTTCCATATTAACCACATCCATCACTCTACCTTCACCAATTTGATTAGTCTTTTCCTCGAAGTCAAATCAGGCTCAAGAGGGATGACCTGCCCCTCACAAGGTCAGGCTAATCATCTTTAATCAAACTCTGCTTCTCTAACGTTTGTAAATCTTGTCTCTGAGGATCCTCTCCAATAGTTTGCCCACCACTGATGTAAGCCTCAATGGTCAATAAATCCAAGGATTATCTGTAGTATCTTTCTTGAAGAAAGGAATAACATTTGCCATCCCCCCCCCCCCCGACAAGCCTTTTGGTACTACTTGTGTGGCCAGTGAGGATACAAAGAACAAAGAGACAGCAATCTTTTCCCTCTTTCTGTAGTAACATGGGTATAACCCCTCCAGTCCTAGGGATGCATCTATCCTAATGTCTTTCTAAGGTTCCAGCACATCCTCTTTCTTAACCTTGGCATGTTCCAGCATATTAACCTGTTCTACACTGACTTCATCTTTGTCAAGATTCCTCTCACTGGGAAATGCTAAAGCAAAGTATTCATTAAGAGCATCCTCCAATGAGTACTTCACTTACTGCAATTACCTTTGACAAAGTACCTCCACCAGTTTGAAAATAATAATACATTGACTATTCCCAGTTAGTCTGTATCACATTACATCTTCCAGGAACACCAATAGATATTCCATTCACAAAAACAGAATGGTTTTGCCAGATTACCTTGAATTTTTCAAAATGTTCTGCTAATTGCACTAATCCCACCTTCCAGCACTTGGCTCATAACCTCCTATGCTGAGGTGATTTAAGTGATCTTCTAGACGCAACCTCTGGTCACATACAGTGCCTATAAAAAGTATTCAACCCCCACCCCCCCAGAAGGTTTCACATTTTGTTTTACAACGTTGAATCACAGTGGATTTAATTTGGCTTTTTTGACACTGATCAACAGAAAAGACTCTTTCATGTCAAAGTGAAAACAAATTGGTCTAAATTTATTACAATTATTAAATATAATTGATTTCATAATTATTCACCCTGTCAAGTCAGTATTTATTAGATGCACCTTTGGCGGCAGTTACAGCCTTGAGTCTGTGTGGAAAGGTCTCTATCAGCTTTGCACATCGGGACACTGTAATTTTTCCCTATTCTTCTTTACAAAACTGCTCAAGCTCTGTCAGATTGCATGGAGATTGTGAATTAACAGCCCTTTTCAAGTCCAGCCACAAATTCTCAATTGGGTTGAGGTCTGGACTCTGATATGGCCACTCCAAACATTATCTTTGGTGTTTTTAAGCCATTCCAGTGTAGCTTTGGCTTTGTGCTTGGGCTCATTGTCTTGCTGGAAAACAAATCTTCTTCCAAGTCACAGTTGTCTTACAGACTGCATCGGGTTTTCCTCCAGGATTTCCCTGTATTGTGCTGCATTCATTTTTCCCTCTACCTTACAAGCCTTCCAGTGTCTGCTGCAGTGAAGTAACCCCACAGCATGATGCAGCCACCACCATGCTTTACAGTAGGTATGGTCTGTTTTTGATGATGTGCGGGGTTTGGCTTACATCAAACATAGCATTTAGTCTGATGGCCAAGAAGCTCAATTTTGGTTTCGTCAGACCATAGAACCTTCTTCCAGCTGACTCCAGAATCTCCCACATGCCTTCTGGCAAACTCCAGCTGAGATTTCATGCAAGTGTTTGAATGAATGATTTAATTTCAAGATCCCGGGCAACAGTTGTATACGCAGTCTCCCCCATATCAGTCACTGAAGCTTGCAACTCCTCCTGAGTTGTCACAGGTCTCTTGTTGGCCTCCCTCACTAGCCCCTGCTTGCACGGTCACTCAGTTTTTGAGGATAGCCTGCTCTAGGCGTATTTACAGCTATGCCATATTCTTTCAATTTCTTGATGACTGACTTAACTGTATTCCAAAGGATATTCAGTGACTTTTCTTGTATCCATCTCCTGACTTGTGCTTTTTGTTAAATTTTTCATGGAGTTACTTGGGGTGTACCTTTGTCTTCATGGTGTAGTTTATGCCAGGATACTGACTCACCAGCAGCTGGACCTTCCAGACATAGGTGTATTTTACTATAATCAATTGAAATTAACACCTTGACTGCACGCAGGTCTCTAAAAAAAAAATAATAAATCTCTATTTAACTAATTGTGTGACTTCTGAAACCAACTGGCTGCACCAGTGATGATTTAGTGTCACATTAAATGGGGCGAACACAATCAAATATTTTGTGTTTTATATTTGTAATTAATTTAGATCATTTTGGAGAAAATTAAATTAGGGTTAGGGTTGAATCCATTATGATTCAATATGGTAAAACAATAATGCGTGAAAACTTCCAAGGGGGAGGGGGTGGTGAATACTTTTATTAGGCATTGTAGTCCATCGAAACTAATAAGATCTAAGACCCAGGCCTCAACACCTCCTTGTGCAACTGGATCCTCAATTTCCTCACTTGCAGACCCCAGTCAGTTCAGATTGGCAACATCTCCTCCACAACCCCCATCAGCACAGGTGCACCTCAAGGCAGAATGCTTAGCCCCCTGCTCTACTCACATTATACTTATGACTGTGTGGCTCCGTACAGCTCAATGGCATATTCAGGGTTCCAGACATCACCACTGTTGTTGGCTGAATCAAAGGTGGTGATGAATTGGCACAAAGGAGATTGAAAATGGGGGACCATGAGCCAGCCCTCATTAGGAGAGGAGAGGTGGAATTCCTTGGCATTATCATTTCAGAGGATCTGCCAACGTAAGTGCCATTACAAAAAAGGTACGATAGCAGCTCTACTTACTTAGAAATTTGCACAGGTTCGACAATCTTCTATAAATGCACAATATAGACTATACTGACTGGTTTCATCAC
Organism: Mobula hypostoma; assembly: GCF_963921235.1. Lineage (NCBI taxonomy): Eukaryota > Metazoa > Chordata > Chondrichthyes > Myliobatiformes > Myliobatidae > Mobula > Mobula hypostoma. Next base: position 102,424,876 of record NC_086107.1, read on the forward strand.
CCCCAGTATGGAAACACCAGTACCCATGAACTGAAAAGCCTACAAAAAGTAGTTTTGTGTTTACATAGTTTGTCTTTCTTTGCACATTAGTTGTTTGTCAGTCTTTGTGTGCAGTTTTTCCACTGATTCTATTGTATTACTTTGCTCTACTGTGAATGGACTGCAGAAAATGAATCTTAGGGTAGTATATGACATATATGTACTTTGTTAATTAACTTACTTTGAACTCTAATCATACGGGACTAACTTATATGGGCTTCTTGATCAGCATAGCCCTACGTGAAATGATAATGCCTAGGAATTTAAAGGTACTGACCCTCTCCACCTCTCTTCCCCTAATGAGGGCTGCCTCATGATCCTCCACTTTCTTCCTCCTATAATTAATAATCAGCTTTACAGACCATTAACTGTAAAGATAGTGCTGGAACTAAAGAGTAAGACTCTCAGATTTCATTTCTAATTTGTTACAAGTTAGTTGGTTATTAGGCATCAGAATCAGATTTAATATCACCAGCATGAGTCATGAAATTTGTTAATTTTGAGGCAGTAGTTCGATACAATACATGATAAATATAGAAAGAATTGAATATATATAATATTTTATATATATATATACACATATATTTTAAAAAGTGTGTGTATGTATATGTATATTAAATTGTTAAATTAAATAAGTAGTACAAAAATAAAAATAAAAAAGGTATAGATGTAGTGTTCATATAAATCGGATGGCAGCAGGGAAGAAGCTGTTCCCAACTTGCTGAGTGTGTGCCTTCAGGCCTCTGTACCTCCTTCCTGATGGCAACAATGAGAAGAGGGCAGGTCCTGGGTGAGTGGGGTCCTTAATGATGGACCCCTCCTTGAAGATGTCTTGGATACTATGGAGGCTAGCATCCATGATGGAGCTGACTAATTTTATACTCCTGTGCAGCAGCACACCACCCCCACCCCACCATACCAGACAGTGATGTAGCCAGTCAGAATGCTCTTCACGGTATATGTGTAGAAGTTTGAGTGCAGAAGTTTCCAACCTCTTATCAAGTGCCTAATGGTGCAGCAGACAGCTCCAGCCACACATGTTCAATCCTGACCTCTTGTAGTTCAAACATTCTTCATGTACCTGCTTTGGTTTTTCCCAAATGCTCCATTTTCCTCCAAAATGGCAAAGGGAAGCTAATAGGTTAACTGGCTATGATAAACAAGAAAATGAATCTCAGGGAAGCATATAATGGCATATACATATTTTAATAATAAATTTACTCTGAACTGCCACTGGTAGAAGTGGATGACAGGAGAACTGGGGAAATTTGTAAGTATGTGAAAAATATAGGTTATTGGGAAATACCGGAAGCATGAGAACATTCTGTGTTGAGAATGGATTTGAGGGCCATGAAATAAAATGAGATTCCCAATAAATGAGAGTCAGAATTGTTTGCACACTTGGAGAAATGACTGATAATTGATCACTCCTCAGCATTCAAGCAAAGGCACCTCCGCAGAGGATCGAAAGAGACTACATCGGGTTGTACATTCAGCCATATGATTTCTGAGTGGTCCATGAACTATTCCTTCTTTACACTAATTTATTATAACTTTTTAAAAAAAAATCTTGATGCTGCAAAATAACAAATTTCACGGCATACACTCAGTGGAGGATATCTCCTCCTGTACCTAATATTCTTTCTAACATACACATCAACTTTACCCTGATTCATTCACCACTAGTAATTCACAACAGCTAATTAACCTAACAACCAGCACATCCTTGGGACTTGTGAGGAAATAAGAGCACTTGGGAGAAACATGGGCACAGGGGAATGTGCAAACTCCACAGACATCAAGCCTGGGACTCTGGAGTTAAGGCAGAAACACTACCAACTGTATCACTGTACCATATATATAGGCAGTAAGACAGTTTCTCTTCTTTGTGCTTCCAACTACTTTTGCCGTAGCGACAAAACTGTTGACTTGCTCCACTGCTAACAATGCATTCCTTTTCTGATGCAGACACTCCCAGAGAATGAAATAAAATGTACAGTATTTTTCCTTACCTTTTTGAAGATGTGGTATACAGCATCACAGTAGAATTTCCTGATTGCTGAGACGTTCATCTCTCCGTTAAGAGATTCTTCTGTAGAAGTGAGAACGTTTTAAGATGACAGCTGCACAGACTAGAAAATTGTCACTTTTTAAATCTATTTTATAAATACCCTGTTAATCTTACCCTTTCTCATTTTAACTGGTAAACAATTCACAGGAACTAACTTGTTGATTAGCATCATGTTATAAAACCAGTCTTTACAAAATGACAAGCTAATAGCTCCTCACCTTCACATGCTAAACTCACTCCTTCTTATTTATCAAGAGCATGATAATGTTCTTCCATTCAAATTCTCAGCTGGCTAGCGGTGTCGTGGCATTGCAATGGACTTTGAGGTGAATGGTCCCGGTCTTTGCACACTTTCCATCCATAGGTGGGTTGCGCCCTCAAGCTAGCAACTCGGCCTCATAAAAAAGTAGACAAATGCTACGGAAACAGCAAAACCGCCACTCGATGCACATCAAGGCATGAAAAGGGACAACAAGAATTCAAAGCCTCAGCTTTACATGTTCTCCCTTTTTGTTCCATCTACTGATTCTTCTGATTTATTCTTTGAACATCTTACTGTTCAATGGTCTTGTAACAGTAGGATAGAGACCGCCCTTGAGCCTTGTGATATGTGCTTTCAGGCTTTTGTGTCCTTGGCCTGATTTTTTTTTGGCGGCGGGGTGGGGGGGGAAGAAGAGAGAATATCCAGGGTAAGGGCTTTGATTATGTTGGCTGTTTTACTGAGGCAGTGAGAAGTGTAGGTGAAATTCATGGATGAAGGGCGGGGGTGGTTTCTGTGATGCGCTAAGTTGCGTCCACAACCCTCTGCAGTTTTATGCGGTTGTGAGCAGCGCAGGTGCCATACCAGGCTGTGATGCATCCAGAGAGAATGCTCTCTATGGGTGCATCGATTAAAAATTGGTGACGGTTAAAGAGGACGTGCCAAGTTGCTCTACAAAGGCAAGTATAAATCTGGAACTTCAACCGCCCAGTGTGGGAGTGATATACAATGGTTTGGAGGTCCTGTTGAAAATTTTGCTACAGAGATTGATGGTACTTCATTGGAAAGATGGCCATCAGTACAGTTAGGATGTGCATCTGACATAACCAAGCTAAGGGGCCAACTCCAACCCTTCCTGAATTGATAATATATTGAATAACGGTTTTAACACGTGACTCTGACCTTTATGTCCCTGATGCCACTCTTTTGCACAGTTCCTGTGTCAAGCCAGCCATTTACTTGTGTATCACAGAGACGGCTGGGACATAACATTCATGGTCAACACTGACCGACAGAGGGTCTCATTACCCTCCTTGCTTGGCTCTACTTTCAGACTAGTTTTGATCCTCACACACTAAAAGCATTGCTATGATTGCACTCTGGCCCTCTACAGTCCAGAAGATTCACAACAACAGAAGTCCCTGTAAAGCCTCCAATGCTCACCTGTGTATTTCACGTTGTGACCCACTCTCCTGGACCATCCCACCGGATGAATGAGAGGACTCCACATGTGGCACCAGAAATCGTCGTCCTCCTCACAATCTATATACAGCAGCCGCAGACGTCCACCTACCACTCGATCCACAATCGCTTTCCTTGTGCGTGAAATTTCCGTCTTATCGACAACCTCCAGCCGCATTCCTGGTCGGAACGGGTACTTCATGCACTCCACCATCTGGGCAGAGAGGAAGAGTACATTTCTTTTTGAACAAATGCATCAACTGGAAAAACAGCACTTTTGAAGGGAGTGCACAATTCCACAGCCAGCAGCTTTCTCAGTGAGAAGTGTAGATGAAATTCATGGATGGAGAGGCTAGTTTCTATGATGCCTACCTTACTGTTCAAAGTAAATCATACATTAGACCATCTTGATGCAGAGGAAGTCATAGTCAAGATCTCAACCGAGTACTCACTCAATTGGTGCAATTATTTCCCAACATTACCAACAACGTTGCTGAGATCTCAGTGTCTCTCCCTCAGCCCTTACACTAAATATAGGCATCTTATTTTCTTATTGCAGCTGCTCCAAACCCTTTAAAATGCTATACCCAACATCCCTCACCCAAATAATATGCAAGACTATGTAACACATCTAGATATACATCAAACAGTTTGGGATGAATAAGGTTACAAGGCTCTCTTTCCCTTGCTACAGATCTGCTGTCAATAGTGGTTTAGAGATCAATAGACATTGCTTCAGAGGAAGAATCAGTCAAGGCTAGTAGGAGCAACAGAATAATGTGTTGCAAATCACATTGCTCTAATAAACCAGCTTCCAAGTACAACAGGAAAATTTTACCTCTAAGGAGACTGGCCCAACAAAAATCAATGTGCAGTTTATTTTACTTCATAGGCTCTCAAAAAAAAAAACAGTATTAGTGTTTTTCATAAGTGACTCTTGAAGAAAGTGTTTTCAGAAGCAGGGGTGCGCTATGCCTCACATCCCTTCCAACTTCATAAGAAGCTACATGTGCTTATGCCCCCAGTCGCTCGACAGAAACGGGCAACGTTTATCAGAAGTGCTCTAGGTTGGGCTGCTGGTTATTACTGATTGGGGCACCACAGTAGCACAGTGGTTAGCACAACGCTTTACAGCGGGTTCAGTTCCTGCCGCTGCCTGCAAGTTTGTACATACTCCCCGTGACTGTGTGGTTTTCCTCCAGGTGCTCTGGTTTCCTCCTACAGTCCAAAGATGTAACAGATGGTAGGTTAATTAGTCATTGTAAATTGTCCCATGATAGGGCTATGATTAAATCAAGGTGAGGGAGAAGAGGGAAAATAAATCACTGGATGGCATGGCTCAAGGAATATTGGTAAAATATATGCAGAGATTCTTAAATAACAACACACCCTAAGGCAGAAGCTGCAGTCAAGGATGCAACTAGGGGTCTTCAGCAGGTCTCAGTACAGGAAGAGCCCTCTCCATCATTGAGCACATCTACATGAAACTCTTTCGTAGGAGAGCATCATCAAAGATCTTCACTACCCAGGCCATGCTCTGTTCTGCCAGCAGGTAGGAGGTACAAGAGTCTCAGAATTCACACCACCAGGTTCAAGAACAGTTACTACCCCACAACCATCAGGCTCCTGAACAAAAAGGGGATAACTACACTCATCTATTGAGATGATCCCACAACCAATGATCTCACTTTAAGGACTCCTTATCTCATGTTCTCATTATTTATTGCTATTTATTTATAATTGCATTTACGTCGCTTGTTGACTTCTGCATTCTAGTTGAGTCTTTCATTGATCCTGTTGTAGTTACTGTTCTGTAGATTTGCTGAGTATGCCTACAGGAAAATTAATGTTACAGTTGAATATGGTGACATACATGTACTTTGATAATAAAATTTACTTTGAACTCTGAACCAGTGTGGATAACTTCACTCACCTCAACACTGAACTAATTCCACAACCTATGGACTTATTTTCAAAGACTACAATTCAGGTTCTCAATATTATTTATTTATTTGTTTGTTTGTTGGTTTTTGTATTTGCACTGATCGTCTTCTTTTGCATATAGGTTGTTTGTCACTTTGTGTGCTGTTTATCATTGATCCTATTGTATTTCTTTGTTCTACTGTGAGCGCCTGCAAGAAAATGAATCTCAGGATAGTATATGGTGACATAATGCATAATTAGATACTAAATTTAATTTGAACTTTGACGAGCAATCATGGGTGAAGGAACTAAATCAACTAAATCTTCAATCACTGTTGAAAAATGCATAAACAGAAAGCAGGAAGATCAGAATGGAAAGACTCACTTTTGTTAAAACCCCCAACACCCTGCCCCACATGTGAATAAAGTACACACAAATTCAAATACTAGAAAATGAACTCAAAAGGCAATTAAAAAAAAACAAGGACCCTCAGTGATTTTTTTTCTGCTACTCAACTCCTCCACGACATTGCTAAGATCAATTAACTCAGCATGGGCACAGAAATAACACTGTAGACATCCTTTATCAACTCTCATCAATGAACAAGGAGCATTAGGTACTTTCATTTTGACTTATTCAGATCAACTCCTTCCAGGTACTTACCCAGAGCTAGAATGAATGGTAGTTGCCTTACCTTAAAATGAAAGTCAGCTGGTAGGGTCCTAGAACCAATCAGTTTCTTTAAAAGATAGGCTTTCCAGTCTGTGGTTTTGTTTTGCACAGCTAAACAGAGAATATCACAGTTAATACGAAGTCTTACAATGGAATACCATACCATACAATGGAACATCTTCCCATCAAGTCCTGAACACATTGTGCACTACCTAGATCAGCGATCCCCAACCACCGGGCTGTGGACCGGTACCAGGCCGCAAAGCATGCGCTACCGGGCCGCGAGGAAGCGATATGATTTGGCGATACGAGTCAGCTGCACTTTTCCTCATTCCCTGTCACGTCCACTGTTCAGCTTGAACGCACACGAGGTCATTACGCACGCGTCATCAATGTCAGCGCGGGAAGAAGATCAACTCCTGGAGCTTGCAAATGATGGTGGGCTGAAAAGTATGTTTGACATAGCATCTCTGTCAGCATTCTGGATCAAAGTCAAGGCTAAAAATCCTGAGATAGCCACGAAAGCACTGAAAACGTTGCTTCCATTTCCAACATATCTCTGCAATGAATGCAACGAAAACTAAATTGCGGAATAGACTGGACATAAGGAACCCCCTTCGACTATTGCTGTCTCCCGTCACCCCTCGATAGGACCGTCTTGTTGCAGGAAAACAAGCCCAGGGCTCCCACAGATTCAGCGATATTGGTGTGTTGCAATGATTTTATATGTTTATACAGGAAAATATGCACTGCGTGTTTAATATCCAAACGTTACTTAAAATGTTATGATACTATTGACGTATATAACCATATAACAATTACAGCATGGAAACAGGCCATCTTTGCCCTTCTTGTCCGTGCCAAACGCTACTCTCACCTAGTCCCACCGACCTGCACTCAGCTCATAACCCTCCATTCCTTTCCTGTCCATATAGCTGTCCAATTTTTCTTTAAATGATAATATCAACCCTGCCTCTACCACTTCTACTGGAAGTTTGTTTAATACTTACTTCAAGCTCCCCTGTCCTCCCCTGATAATTGACTTATCACTATATTCATGCGAGGAAAATATGTGCTGTGGTTAATATTAAATTCGTTAGATAAACCCCTTCAGAAAGGAAATTGAGTGTATTAGCCATTTATCACCTATATTCCGGTCATGATTAACACCCCCCCCCACCGAACAGAATCGCCAAAAAAATCGTACACGCATGCGCACTGGTGCCTGCGCAAGGCTTCATGGTCATTGTAGTCTTTCTCGGTAAATCCAGCGTATTTGACTGCTACCCTTGTCCGTTGGCAACCCTACCACCACCCCCCCCCCCACCACCTGGTCGGCCGGTCCGCAAGAATATTGTCAATATGAAACCGGTCCGTAATGCGATAAAGGTTGGGGACCCCTGACCTAGATTACAATCACAATGCAAGGCTTGATCCAGCCAACAGAGATTTTCTCCCATGGTGTACAATTAATTTATTAGGACAACTACTGTCTTGGTGCCAAGGAAAGGAAACCCGTTTCAGCTCTTTTATCCATGTCTGCACCAAGGCATTCAAGTTATTTAGAGAGAACAGTCATAGTGACAGTAATGACACATTGCAGCAGCTTGCTGATGACTTCATGTGGACTGATGAGGCATTAATTAGCTGGAATGTATTGGCTGCTTTCCCCAGGTAATTTTCCATGCTGTCTAGATTCTCCAGTGCAGGCTGCACCAGGTACCCAATAGGTTCCATTTATACAAATATCCTCTGAGTTGATTTTGTCCGCAAGTCAAAAAATAAGCAAAAGTCAACCCATATGTAACTGTAACTCCACTGTATTCAATAAATCTCACTGAAAGACACAGGTTCAATAGGATAGAACAACTACTAGAAGTGGAAAGAGAAAGGAAGGTAGTTCTGCTCTTTGTAGGAGCAAACTATGCACGTATGTATGCTAGACTTCTGAATTGAATATTATGGGTGCTTGTTTGTATGCTCATTCGTTATGTACCATGTCGTATGACGGAGGCTATCATGGTCTTTCCATGACCATGATTGTTCTTGGCAATTTTTTTCCAAAGAAGTAGTTTGCCATTGCCTTCTTCTGGGCATTGTCTTTACAAGATGTATGACCCCAGCCATTGTCAATGTTTGTATGTAAGGGTGTTCTTAAATTCAATGTTCATAACCCAGAGATGGCCTGTATAAGGAAATAGTCTCTGAGCAGCTAAACCAGTGCCTAGAATCTAAATGGAGTAAATTTTTCAATTCCAATGAACTTGCATTATATTATATTCAATTGCTCAGTATCTCCTAGAACAAGGCTTTCATCTCAGGAATTAAAGTAGGTAACCTCTATTTCTTTTCCAAGAAAAGGAGACCGAATTGTAGACATTATTCTAAGACTGACTCCACAAAGCCTTCATAAATACAGCAAAACTTGAATTATCAGCCCCTTGCAATAAAAACCTATATTCAGTTTCCTCACCATTTGCTGTACTGCATGTTAATTTTCTGACGGGCGTACAAGAACACTCAAATTCTTCTGGGAGCCAATAGTTTCCAGACTTAAACACAAGATGCTACAGATGCTGGAAATCCACAGTAACATATATAAAATACTGGAGGAACTCAGCGGGTCAGGAACATCTAAAGAAAGGAATAAAGAGTTGACATTTCAGGCTGAAACCCTTCATCAGGACTAGAAAGAGAGGGGGAAGAAACCAGATTTATACTCCTGGTCAAGCTGGCTTCCTCGGATGATATCTTCCAGATAGTCCAGGAAACTGCTTATTTCAATTTTTCTACGTCTTCTTTTTATCTTAAATGTGTTTCTGGAACTGTTAAGAGTCTGCGATTTACAGTTTGGAGATCGATTGAGTGATTTAGTGCTTTGCTGTCTCTGGGAAGATTCCAGGAAACATTCACGAGTGGCCTCGAGGCAAAGAACTCAAGAGACGAAACGCAAGCCCATGATCAACTCCACTTTGCTGATCGAAGCGTCCGTTCATCACAGATTAAATAGTCGAGGAAGATTGAAACCTTGAGGCGAAATGTGGAAGGCACGCAAAAGTTCAGCACTGACTACCTGCCTCTTGATCACTGCTATGACAAATCTTATGCTGCTTCCGGAGAAGGACTCCGTGTGGTGGCCTATTGCCCCCTGCTCTGGAGGGTAGATTACTGTGTTCCAAGTGGTCTCTCTCTCTCTCTTTTTTAAATGCAGGGAGGGGGGCTTGGGGGTTGATTGTTCTAGTCCCGTTCTTATTTGTATGGGCAGGGGTTTGATGCCTTTCTTCGAACGACTTCCATGGTTTTCTTTGTTTCGTGGCTATCTGGAGAAGACGAATCTCAGAGTTGTATACTGCCTACATACTTTGATAATAAATGAACCTTTCTGAACCTTTGGTGGGGAAGTGAAGTAGTACAAGTTAGAAGGTGATAAGTGAAGTCATGTGAGGGGGAAGGTAGGTGGGTGTGAAGTAAGAAGCTGGGAGGTGAGAGGTAGGAAAGGCAAAGGGCTGAATGAGAAGAAATTTGACAATCATAGATGCCGCCTAACCTGCTGAGTTCCTCCAGCATTTTGCGTTTTCCAGACTCTCACCTTTAAGTTATTTTGTTGTTCTATTTTCCTACTAGCAGAGTGTAATTTCATTGATTTTTCACTCAATGCCTAGTCTCACGTATAAAGAATAGTAACACAAATTCAGACACTAGAAGATAAACTCAACACAGGAACAAAAGGGACTATCAGTGATACTTCCTCTCTCTACCTAAGCCAAATTAATCACAATGATTTAAAAAAAAGACAATTTACTTGTGAAGTGTTTTGTCATCGGAGGAATCTGGTTTTACATTGTTCTGTGGAATGCTCAAACAACAGATAATTCCCTTTCCCTTCCCTGACTAGTGTCTCCATCATCAACCACAACCTATCAGATAACCCACCAGTGACTCCCTTGCACCAGCCATCCTCACCTCAGGAGAGCAAGGTCACCTCTCACTAATTCTTCTCACCTTTAGAATTATATGGAAACAAAGTCTACTTCAAAGGTTTCAAAGGTACATTTAATGTCAGAGAAATGTATACAATACACATCCTGAAATACTTACGCTACCTCTCCCCATTTCTCACCTACCCTCCCGTCCTTTCACTTCAACATTACATGACTGGGGAGAAATCCTGGCAGTATTTTCCCCCCAATTACTTATTGAGGTACCAGAATGGAGTACGCCCTTCTGTCCTTCAAGCTGTGCCACCCAGCAACCCCGCTTAATCGTGGGACAATTTATGATGACCAATTAACCTACCAATTGGTAGATTTTTGAACTGTGGGAGGAAACCAGGGCACCCAGAGGAAACCCATGCGGTCACAGGGAGAATGTACAAACTCCTTACAGGCAATGACAGGAACTGAACCCGTAATGCTAGTACCGTAGAGCGTTGTGCTAGCCACGCTACCGTGCCTGATACAACAATAATACTGGTAATGAGAACTTACCCTGAGGTGGTACGAGAGGTTTGTCCAGTGTTGCGCACCAGCCAATAGGATGGACATCTGCACTCCCAAGACTCCCAAGATTATACCAAAAGTCTTGCCGTGAGTTATTTTCAAATCCTTCGTATCTCAGTAATGCCTTGTAACCTGGAAAGAAAAAAAAAACAAAATAGATCAGTGAAAAATTTAAAACATTATATGCAAGGTTGTCCTGTTTTTACTTGTGAAAGAACAACAACATTAATGCTGGAGAACTCATCAGACAGCACATGAAGAAGAAAAGCTAACTATTCAGGAGGGGGATCTTTTATCTGGAAGGTCTTTGGCTCAAAGTGTTGACCGCTTCTCCCTTCCTCCCTTAGAATTAGGCCCTTTTACCTACCAAGTTCATGCAGTCCAACTTGCATCTGTTTTTAAATTTCTTGTCCGACCCCAATTTAGTCTCCACATGTTCTCTCCGATCAGCTACATGAAACACTGGCATAGGAAAGCAGCATCCATCATTTGAGATCCCCATCACCCACGTCATCCTCTCTTCTCGCTGCTGCTATCAGGTAGAAGATACAAGAGTCTCAGGACTCACACCACCAGGTTCAAGAATAGTTATTAACCCACAACCATCAGGCTCTTGAATAAAAGGGGGATAACTACACTCGCTGCCCCATCACCGAAATGTTCCCACAACCAAGGATCTCCCTTTAAGGACTCTTTAATCTTATCATTTCATGCTCTCGTTATTTATTGCTATTTATTTAAATTTACATTTGCACAATTTGTTGTCTTCTACACACAGGTTGATCTTTCATTGATCCTTTCATAGTTACTATTCTATAGATTTGTTGAGAATGCCTGCAAGAAGATAAATCTCAGGGTTGTATACGGTGACATATATGTACTTAGATGATAAAATTTACTTTGAACTTTGAACCCCTACCTCCCCTTCCCCCAAATTCTACCACTTATTTCATGCTTGGGGCAATTAACAGTTTCCAATTAACTAACCAGCAAGCATACCTTTCAGATATAGGAAGCCAGAGCACTGAGGAGAAACCCAGGTGATTACAGGGAGAGTATGCAAACTCCACACAGACAGCACCAGTGGTCAGAATCAAGCCTCCACGTCACAGAAGCTGAGAGGCACCTGTTCTATTACCTGCTGCATATTTGCAGCAGTTTCTTATTTCAACTTTACATTTTTGTGGGACAACAAAAGTGCCTGTTATTAGATCAGACGAGTACAAAAATAAATTGATTGATCTGTTATTTTCATTAGTCAACATTTACTATATTGAACACTGAGGAACATGGTCTCCGTGTGAATTAGGGATAAAAGATCGATGCAAAACTTGACAGAGAAATGCAAATATAGCTTAGTTCTTTTCCAACACTTATTTTTTGCATTATATAGCACCAATATTAAATTAATCACAACCATTCATAGCTCGGCTGTTCACGGGCTTGACAAAATGTTTGTTCAAGTTATTTTTATTATCAAAGTACATACGTGTCACCATATACAACCCTGGGATTCATTTCCTTGTGGGCATGCATAGTAAATACAAGAAACACAATTGAATCAATGAAAGACCGCATCTAACATGGAGGACAAACAACCAGTGAGCAAAAAACAACAAACTCAAATAGAAAGAAAACAACTATAATTAATAAATAAATAAATAAATAAATAAATAAATAAGCAAGCAAGCAAGCAAGCAAGCAAGCAAGCAAGCAATATTGAGAACATGAGATCTAGAGTTCTTGGTTGTGGGGAACAGTTCAGTGATGGGGCGAGTGAAGTTGAGTGACATTATCCCCTCTGGTTCAAGAGCCTGATGGTTGAGGGGTAATAACTGTCCTGAATCTGGTGGTGTGAGTCCTGAGCCTCCTGTACCTTCTTCCCAATGGCAACAGTGAGAAGACAGCATGACTTGAATGGTGAGGGGTCCTTGATGATGGATGCTGCTTTCTTGTGACAGCATTCCATGTAGATGTGCTCAGTGGTGGAGTGAGCTTTACCTGTGATGGATTGAGCAGTACTTACTATTTGTAGGCTTTTCCATTCAAGGGCTTTGGTGTTTCCGTACCAGGCCATGATGCAACCACTCAATACATTCTCCACCACTCATCTATAGATATTTGTCAAAGTTTTAGTTGACGTGCCGAATATTTGCAAACTTCTTAGAGAGAAGAGGCATTGCTGTGCTTTTTTCTTTGTAACAACACTTGCGTACTTGGCCCAGGCCAGGTTCACTGAAATTATAACAATGAAGTTTTTAAAGTTGCTGACCCTTCCACCTCTGATTCCCTTGATAAGGACTGGCTCGTGGTCTTCCGGTTTCCTCCTCCTGAAGTCAATAATCAGCTCCTTGATCTTGCCGACACTGAGTGAGAGGTTGTTGTGACACCACTCAGCCAGATTTTCAATCTTCCTCCTATGTTTTGATTCGTCACCAACTTTGATTCCGCCATTGGAGCCATGCTTAGCCACAGTGTCGTAAGTGTAAAGCGAGTAGAGCTTTATGGTGCAGGTGTGCCGATGGAGATTGTGGAGGGGATGTTGTTGCCAATCTGAACTGACAGGGGTCTGCAAGTGAGGAAATCAAGTATCTAGTTGCATAGGGAGTTACTGAGGCCAAGGTCTTGTAGCTTATTGATTAGTTTTGAGGGGATGATAGTAATGAATGCAGAGCTGTAGTCAATGAAGAACATCTTGATGTATGCATCTTCACTGTCCAGATGTTCTAGGGTTCAGTGAAGAGCCAATGAAATGGCATCTGTTTGGAGTGGATCCAAGTCACTTTTCAGTCCCGAGTTGTTTCATCACCAACCTCTCAAAGCACTTTATCACAGTGGATACACATCAAAGTTGCTGGTGAATGCAACAGGCCAGGCAGCATCTCTAGGAAGAGGTACAGTCGACGGTTCGGGCCGAGACCCTTCATCAGGGCCCACAGTGGATGTAAGTGCTACTGGTCGATAGTCATTAAGGCAGGTTACCATATTCTTTTTAGGCACTAGTATAATCAAAGCATGCTCAACTCTGAGCAAACTGGAAAACAGATGCTGGCGTATCTGATCTACCACCCTGCTCACCATTGAACTCAAAGGTAAAGCACAGAGCGGCTGAAGAAAAGCAGAATATGCTCTACATTCTGGCCCTTGGCTTTCTCCATGGGGTCACTGGTATAAAGCCAAATCGAGTTACTTTTAAATCATTTCAATGGTTTTTTTTATAATCAATTATCGTTTTAGTTAAATTTTTAAGTTACATCGTTTTGAGTTGGTTTACACATTTTGACCCAGCTGGTGGCGTAGTGGCATCAGTGCCGGACTTCGGGACGAGAGGTCCCGAGTTCGAGTCCAGGCAGCTCCCCTGCATGCTTTCCATCCCTGCTGGTGATCTCTTTGGAAGCTCACCCGGCAGAAGGCAATGGCAAACCACTGCTGTAACTTGCCTCGTACGCGGATCTCCACTACGTCAGAGAGGCGTGGAGGGAAATCGTCTGCTAATCGGAGAAACTCTGGATGCGACGTACCCTTCCTTTACACATCTTAAGACATTTTAAAACTCTTCCTTATCTTTTGATAGTGGTGAACTGTCAAAGGTAATCAGAGATACCCTGCCCAAGTATTCATAGATCACTCTGCCTCAAGGGACATGTCCTGCATATGGAGAGTCAGGTTGTTGGCTCCAAGAAACAGGCACAATAAGCGGTAGGCAGAGAGCCTTTATCAGGACCTCCACTGATGCTCCCTGGCATGTTGAGTTCCTTCAGCATTTTGTGTGCATTGCTCTAGATTTCCAGCATCTGCAAAATCTCATGCTTATAATCTTATAGAAACATAGAAAATAGGTGCAGGAGTAGGCCATTCGGCCCTTCGAGCCTGCACCGCCATTTATTATGATCATGGCTGATCATCCAACTCAGAACCCCGCCCCAGCCTTCCCTCCATACCCCCTGATCCCTTTAGCCACAAGGGCCATATCTAACTCCCTCTTAAATATAGCCAATGAACTGGCCTCAACTGTTTCCTGTGGCAGAGAATTCCACAGATTCACCACTCTCTGTGTGAAGAAGTTTTTCCTAATCTCAGTCCTAAAAGGCTTCCCCTTTACCCTCAAACTGTGACCCCTTGTTCTGGACTTCCCCAACATCGGGAACAATCTTCCTGCATCTAGCCTGTCCAATCCCTTTAGGATTTTATACGTTTCAATCAGATCCCCCCTCAATCTTCTAAATTCCAACGAGTATAAGCCCAGTTCATCCAGTCTTTCTTCATATGAAAGTCCTGCCATCCCAGGAATCAATCTGGTGAACCTTCTTTGTACTCCCTCTATGGCAAGGATGTCTTTCCTCAGATTAGGGGACCAAAACTGCACACAATACCAGGTGTGGTCTCACCAAGGCCTTGTACAACTGCAGTAGTACCTCCCTGCTCCTGTACTCGAATCCTCTCGCTATAAATGCCAGCATACCATTCGCCTTTTTCACCGCTCTTCTTTCCGCGATTTAAGTCTCTCTCACTTACTGGATCATCTCCATTTTTGTGATGTTTCTGTCAAACATTAGAAGCAAGCTGCATACAAAGCCAAATCTTAACCCCATAAGCATCTGTCCCTGCTGGAATACTTAAGTAGGGACTGACCCAACACAATCTGACCCAACCTCAATTATATGGAGCTGGGCGTTTAGGTGGGATTTTTTTTAAAAATACTTTGTTTTCAAAATTTTCAAAAAAAAGCAATGAGGTCAACAAAAACATACTAGCTCAGACATGTATAAAAAAGAAATAAGCAAAAAGACATAACATTAGAAGGATGCCTGTTGTACAAAGTGCTCAAAAATACTAAACATTAAATCTCAAATGAGGGCCGTGAGAAATCAGCTGGGATGAAATTGCTCATCCGCCCCCGGCCTCGTCCAGGTTGGCAAGAAATGGATCCCAGATAGTCGAAAATTTTTAATTGAATTGGTTCTCAAGAACCTAAGTTTCTCCATCTGTATGACTGAGGTCATATCAGCCATCCATCTCCGAAAGGAAGGGGGAGAAGGTGATTTCCATTCCCACGCGATAAGTCTTTTGGCAACAATCATCCCCAGCATCAGAGACTGTGGTATGGCTGCAGGGAAACAAATAGTAGATTGCGAGCAGCCAAATATAGCGAGACCAGCTTCCAAGGGGAAGGATCTTTTATAGGCCTTTGAGTGCCAGTCAAATATTTTGGACCAAAATCCAGTCAGTGATGGGCAAAACCAAAACGTGTGTGACAACGTGGCTTCCGTCCCTTGTTTAGGTGGGATTAATTTGAGATACAGAATCCAGTGCCGTCCTAAGCAAAAGAAGTCACCAGAAACCTACCTGCTAATTTGATAACAGTTGCTATCCAGTAGACTTTGATAGGAAGATTACAGTTATGATTTAATATTTCTACTTTCATGCCTTCTGTAATATCTTCCCACTGGTCATATAGTGGAACCTAAACAGAAAACATCAGATATTGCATCAGTGTCCATCTCTACCCTTGTGAGATTTCCCCTCTTAAAATTGCCACTTCAATATTATGGATTGAAGTATTTCTTTAGTTGATCAGATAAAAGAAGTAGAGTGAAATGTGCGCTGAATTACCGCAGGTGCTACATTCAGATATGCCTGCCCCTAGGTGTGTCTTCATACTCAATGACAAGGTTGACACTTCAATAAAATGCATAGAATACATAACTGCACCAAATTAGTACTAAAAATAAACTCAAAATCCATTCAGTGGTTAACTAGACACAAACAATGGTCAGATAATCGAAACAAAAGGATGCTACTTACTTCTGCTCCACACTTCAGTAATGAGTACTAAATTGGACAGGGCAAATTACAAGGATATTAGGCAGGTATTAGGGAGAGTTATTAGGAACAGTTATTTTTGGCGTCTACACCTGACCTGTGGACGTGTTTAGAGACTATACAGAGTGCAGGATAGATATGCTCCAGTTAGAAGGACAAGGATGGCAAGATAAGGGAACCTTGGATGTCAAGAGAGATGGTGATTTTAGTCAAGAAGGAAAAGGAAGCACATGTAAGCTTTAGAATGGAACTTTGAATAGAATGGAACTTTGTCATTGCTCAAGGCAGAAGATTGTGGTGCTACTCCAGAAATCTACTCTTGTATTTAGGAAGCTATGATTAAGCGGAGCTCTTCAGGATTATAAAGAAGCAGAAAAGAACTCATGAAAGGAATTAAGAGGGCCAGAAGGCGTCACTACAGTAGGATTATCTGTATATAAACATCAAGACCAAGAGGATAACTAGGGGGCGGGTAAGACCACTTAAAGATAAAGAAGGGATGTGCTTGGAGGCATAGGATGAGAGCAAGTTCCTAAATGAGTACTTTACATCAATATTTACCAAGGAGAAGGATAAGGAACATACAGAAATCAGTGTGGAGCCTGCTAATTTGCTAAGACATTTCAAGTTAAAAGAGGCAATGTGGACTGTCTCAAAGAATATTGAAGTGGCTAAGTCCAGAAGGCCTAATGGAATATACCCCAGGTTATTGAGAGGCAAGAGATGAGACTACTGGGATCTTGGACAATACCTATGTGTTCTCCAGCCACAGGCAAGGTCCCAGAGGATTGGTAAATAGCTAATGTTGTTCACTTATTCAGAAGGGAAACGGGGATAATCGTGGAACCCATAGATTTGATGAGTTTTATGTCAGAGGTAGGGAAGTTACTGGAGAAAGTTTTAGGGATAGAATTTATAAGTAATTGAAAAATCATGGCCTAACTAGGACAGTCAGCATGACTCTGTACAGGGCCAGACGTGTATTACTAGCTGGATTGAGATTTTGAGGAGGTGACGAAGGTGATGGATGAGGGTAGAGGTGTGGATGTTGTCTACATGGATTTTGCTAAGGCATGAGAGGCTCATCCAGAAGATTAATGTATATGGAATGCGCAGCGAATTGATAATTTGGATTCAGAATTAGCTTGCCCATAAAAGAGGGCAGCTGTTGATAGAGGACTTTTACTGGCCGGAGGTCGTGACTAGCGGTGTTCCAAAGAGTAAATGACTTGGATGAGAACGGAGATGGGTGAGTTTACATGCAATACGTAGATTGGTAGTGTTGTGGACAGTGTAGAAGACTGGCATAGCGGAAGATATATATAGATCAATGGCCGATAAGGGCAGATGTAGTTTAATCTGTCCAAGTGCGAAATGTTGCACCTTGGGATATCAAGTGTAAAAAGACAGTAAAATGTTAACGGCATGACCCTCAACAGCAGGGGGATCTTGGGGCTCAGGTTGATAGCTCCCTAAAAGTGGCTGCACGGGTTGATGGGGTAGTAAAGAGGACATACAGCATGCTTCCCTTTACTAGTCGAGGAATTGAGGTCAAGAGTCTGTAAGTTATAAAACTCTAGTTAAGCCACTTCTGGAATATTACGTTCAGCTCTGGTCTCTCCATTTTAGGAAGGATGTTAAGGCTTGGGTGAGGGTGCAGAAGAGGATGCAGCTCGGAGTGGAGAGTGCCTGGAATGCACTACCTAGATAGGGGTCAGGGCATTCAAGAGGCTCTTAGGTAGGCACATGAATGTGTAGGAGATGAAAGGATGTGGACATTGTGTCACCATAAGGGTTTACTTTAGTTGAGCATTTGATCACCAATTTAATTAGTTTGGCACAACGCTGTCAGCTGAAGGGCCTGTTCCTCTGCTGTACTGGTTTACATTCTATGTTCTAATTGTTCACACTCCTTTAATTGCTGATCCACTAACATATACTGTAGTTTAATAATATTCTGAATTTTATCACTACTTCCTTGTATGTTTATTACCTTCCAAGGCTTTGAGTCATCTTCAAACATGAAGTTAGGTCCTCATTACCCAGTGCATCAATAATGGCTATGAACCAATACCAGCCTCTGCAGTAAAGCATTTTAAAAGGCCAGTCAGATCTCCAGATATGGTCTAATCAATCGAGCATTTCCATCATTTCTCACTCCTCCCACTCTGAGCAAGGACAGGATTCCTCACCAGCCTCCAAATCATTCTCTATAAATTACTCCACTCTCACAGTGCAGCCACCAGCCGACATTTTTCTCCAGCCATTCCAGCATTCTGAAGAGACAATTCCACCCCCACAACACCCTGATTCACTCTTCCATCTCCATCAAGTGCTACTCCCTTGTTCCTACACTGCACCTGCCCTGTCACTCAAGAGACCCAGATACTCCTTCCAATTGCAGCAGCAATCAACTTGAACAATATGCACCTCAGCCCTCGCAATGTCGCCCCACTGGAGGAAACAAGCACAGGGAGGTCCAGGTCACTCCAGAACAAGAGCAACCATGTCAACTTCTGACTAAGTGCATTAACAGTCCACAGGATTCAATTTCAAGAAACCAACATCTCCATTTGTATTGGGACAAGGTAATCAACCTGCAACATAAACTCAGTTTTTATCCCTCAATGGAGACTGCCCAGCCTGCTGTACATTTCCAGTGTGCTCTTTTACTTCCATTTTCCACGAACTGTACCATTTTGTGTCTCCCAGTTCCTGCAGTGTGAATTTTCCTTTTTTTTAAAAAAAATCCTTCTCACCTGTCCTAATTCATCTTCATTGACTGGCATCTCCTCCAGACAGATCAGTTTCAATTAACAAGCTTCATCCTCTCTCAGCCAGCACTAGCAAGTCTGCAATTCAATCCCGCTTACTCTCCACTTTATCACAGTCTCTTTGTAGTTTCTGCCCCTCCCATTCTATGCAACTTAAAACATTCAATTTATAAAGGTCATTGAACTGAAATGTTAATTCTATTTCTGACACCACAGATGCTGGAAAGAACAGATGGCATATAGACATACAGCAGGGTAACAGGCTTTTTGGCCAACAATAATCAATTTTGCTCACGTTCTCTTCAACTGGAAAATTCTACCACTCGCCTACACACTAGGGACAATTTACAGTGGCCATTTAATCTACCAACCTGCACATCTTTGGTTTGTGGGAGGAAACTGGATTGTCCTGAGGAAACCCATGTGGTCACTGGGAGAGTGTGACGAAAAGAAACCACGCAGTCTAGAAGCTAGTCAGAAGGGGCATCCCACAACCATCAATACTGGGAATACTGCTGATCACCACATTTATTCAATTCGGGTATAAACGGTGCTACTAACGGACAATAAATTCAAGACAGTCCCCAATAAGCCACAGGAATTAGGATTTAGTTGAACTATTAAATATGTTTCAAAACAAAAACCAAATCAAACCACTGAGATGCATCACAGGGAGGGCACAAGAGGAGGGAAAAGAAAACTGAAGGTGAAAATTAACAGACTACAGATACTGGAAATGTAAAATAAGAAAAATAGTGGAAAAGCTCTGAAGCAGAGGCACATCAGAGTTTCAGCTCTGATGGAGGGTCCTCAACCTGAAACGTTAACTCGGTTTCTCTTCCCACAGATGTATCTCAGCACTTCCTTTTTATTTTAGATAGTGATTTTAGAGAACATTAGATGAAACTACAGAAGCCTTGTAAAGAACAATCACCAGTATGGTGTTGTACAAACTAACCACTCTGCTCTCAAATTGATTTATGGCACCAACTAGTAAGTAGTCCATCATCAGCAATATTTTCAAGTACCTGGGTTGTTATCCTGAGGAGGAAAAGATATCCCTTCTGATGACTATTCTGAACCTAATAATTTTACTTAATGAACGCTCTATATGTAGTATCAGTCAAGACTGTGGTCTCTCTCGCCTTCTCAGCCTTGGACAGGCCAACAGGCTGCATAGTTGAAGATGTGGCCCTGTGTCTTGTACAATTCACCACTGAATCAATTGATCCACTGGCTTAACCAGTGGCATTGTTAAGAGGTTCTGGGTTTAAATCCAGCCCTTTCCAGCATTTGGGCATATAATTAAACTGACATTTTAGAGTGGTACACAAGTAGGGTGGCAGGGTGGAGATGCGTCTCTACCAAAGGAGGTGTAATGCACCCAGCAGGTCACCCTTGTGCAAGGTGTAGCACCTGCTTAGTTCACCCCCCCCCACCCCTCCCAACGATCAGGGTCACGTGAAACCATGGGAGCAGGTGGTGGATGGTCGTATGAGCAGCTGGTGCATAATCACAAGTCCTGGTAGGTGACCACTGATGCCAGGCAAACCATCTCTGAAGAGTACTGACAATGGCTGGGGTCACCTGTCTTGTAAAGACACCGCCCAGAAGGCGACAATGGCAAACCACTTCTATAGAAAAATTTGTCAAGAACAATCATGGTCATGGAAAGACCGTGATCGCACACGGCATATAGATACGGCACATAATGAACTAATGTAAGGTGTTGTGCATTAGGGAGTCAGATCAGAGGGCCAACTAGAGCTTCCCTAAAGAACTGACGGCATTCAGGTTTACTTTCTTCCCTTAGACCAACATCACCAAACAATTAATAAAAAGCTCAAAAAGCACAAAAATGCTAGAGGAACTCAGCAGGCCAGGCAGCATCCATGGAAAAAGAGTACACTCGACATTTCAGGCCGAGACCCTTCAGCAGAATGGAGAGGAGAAAAAAATATATTTCCAGCATCCACGAGGAATTCTGCAGATGCCGGAAATTCAAGCAACACACATCAAAGTTGCTTGATCAGAGGGATACCTCGACTGTACCTCTTCCTAGAGATGCTGCCTGGCCTGCTGCGTTCACCAGCAACTTTGACGTGCGTTGCTTGGATTTCCAGCATCTGCAGATTTTCTCTTGCTTGTTAATAACAATGTCAATCACTTTTATTTTACCCTTTGCCTTTTACCTGTTTGAGAGAATTAGATATGGCCCTTGTGGCTAGGGGGATCAGAGGGTATGGAGGGAAGGCTGGTGCAGGGTTCTGAGTTGGATGATCAGCCATAATCATAATAAATGGCGGTGCAGGCTCGAAGGGCCGAATGGCCTACTCCTGCACCTATTTTCTATGTTTTCTATCTGTGATTAAACTGGCTACTGGGGTCGCCCACATAACATTGGTCCTGCTGAGAATCACAGAATCTTACAGCTCATAACTCTGCGGCTGATTTTGAAATTATTGTCCCAGCTGGTACCCCATGCGAGGGTTGATCACAAGTCCAATTGCCTCAAAGGCTCCCTTGGCACCTTCTGTTCCATATTCCAACATTTGGTCCATCGCCTTCAATGCCTCAGGGATTCAAGTGTTTGTCCAGATACTTAAATGTTTTGAGAGCCTCCATCTTCAGCACCCCCTCAGATCCCTTCTAAACATCTTGCCCCTTCTCTTATAGTTAAGGCCTCCAGATAAGCATCTCTGCTACACAGAAACATTTCTTACTATTTATACCAAGCTCCTTAAATTTTTTTCAAACCTCAAATCAGACCCTCCGCTCAGCCACCTGAGTGGCAGCAGTATAGTGCAATACTTATAATTATTTCAGTATTGTGCAAAAGTCTTAGGCTCCCTAACTATATATACACATGCCTAAGATTTCTGCACAGTACTGTATATTCCATCTGCCATTGCTCTGCCCATCTTACCAAATGATCAATATCATCCTAAGTCCAAATACTACCTGCTTTGCTACAAACTCCACCACTAATTTACTTGTGATCTACATAAATACAATTATACCTCTGATACTCATATCCATATCAGTTGTACAACTAGTGGCAGGCTTCCAACTGCAAAAACAACCTTCCACCATCATTCCTAGCTTCTATTTCCAAGCCAATTTTGAATCCAACTTGCCAATGCCTCAGTCTAACTTTTGGATGTGGGATCCTGTCAAAGGTCTTACTGAATTCTATATAGACAGCATCAACCACACTGCCCTCATTGATACACTGTGTTACTTCTTACAAAACAAAAATCAAATTGATCAGAGGGGCATACCCACTAATAAGGCCGTGTTGACTATCCTTGATTAATCTCTGCCTCCCCAAGTACAAATTAATTTTTATTTTATTGAGATACAGCACAGAATAGGCCCTTCGAGCCACACGGCCCAGTAAACCCCCCAATTTAATCCTAGCCTAATCAAGGGACAATTTACAATGACCAATTAACCTACCAACCAGCACATCTTTGGACTGTGGGAGGAAACCCACATGGTCATGGGGAGAACGTACAAACTCCAATTCCATCCTACAGAATCTTCTAATAACTTCCTATTATTAATATTAGAGTCACTATCCTAACTTATCCTAATGAACTTCTTGAGTAAAGGAACCATATTTTGCTGTCCTCCTCTCATCTGATACCTCACCTGTAGCCAATAAAGATACAAAAATCTCCATCACATCCCAACATTCTTCTCCCTTGTCTCTCAAAGCAGCCTAGAATACATCTCATCAACTACATGGGGAGGCTTTTGCTCTTCATTCACTGCTTCTTTCTTTGTGTCCCCGCTGGAGGTATATTCATGCTTATATTCATTAGATATCCAAACCTGTTCATCTGCAGTCCCTCGAGGAAATGTAGGATTGGTTCCACCTGTGTTGCCTTATGTTATCGCTTGCAAGATCTCCTCTTCGAACTTCCTAAGCCCTCAAGGTAGCAGCAAGAATTTTAATGGTCTCAGTTAATCTGTGACTCCCAGAAAAGATCAAGTGTCTTCCAAACTGGTGGAGAAGGAAACTGTGAATTCTTTCCACCATGGAATATCATTTCAAAAGCAGTATGAACTCAGGTCCAGGAGCCCAACAGACACTAATATATTGGTTATGAATACTGAAGAGGAATTTAAGGATGGACTGGGGAGATAGAGAAGGCTTCAACAGGAAAGAAAACCGTTTACAAATAATACACATGTTTCACTCACATGTTTGAAGCAGCTAACAGGGGCAGCTTTGTAGTTCTGCTCTTCAATATACTTCCCCCATTCAAATCCTCGGTTAGCACCTTGAAAGGAAGAAATATAATCGGAAGAAAGCAAGATTTTAAAATAAATTCTGACTTTCTTTTTGAAGGCCAAAACAAAACTGCAGATGTCGGTAATCTGAAACAAAAGTAATCTGTGGGAAGAGAAACAGAGGTAAGGTTTCAAAACTGGGAACCTTCATCTGACGAAAAGCCCAGGATCTAAAACTCCATTTCACTTCCTACAGATACTGCCTGACCTGTTGAATGTTTCTGGCATTTTCTCTTTTTAAATTTAATTGTTGCCAGTCCTAATCAGATTCAAGTCCTAACTGATTGCTGCAACGGTGAGATACTGGTCATTCTCTATTGTCTTGACATGTCAACAACAGCCCTGTTGCAACGTGACAACCCACCACAGCCTGTTGGTGGTGTTCTCCCACAGTCCAAAGACATACCAGTTAGTAGACTAATTGATCATTGTAAATTATCCTAGTCCAAGATTAAATGGGTGATTGCTGGGTGGCCTATTCTGCTCTGTATCTTGATAAACAAACAAACTACAGATGTGTTCTTTCAGAGACCACATGGTTCCTGGGTGTTGAGTAACTAATTCAGCAGGAGATCCTGGAGCAGGTTCTTCCACTCTCTCACCCTAGGTTGATTTCCAGTAAATTGGGGTGCGCTCGATCGCAGCGGCCTCTTTCGGTCCAAGAATTAGTGCAAATGTGTTTCTTAAATGTTTTTCTTGGATCGCAAGACCCCAGTGGACATTGGTAATACAAAATACTGCAAGTCTAGTTCGTTGGTTCATTGACGAGACCAATGGCACGGAAGCTGTGTGGTATCAGTTGTTGCGCAGGCCAGGCTCTCATGTTGCAGTGTTGCCTGTTACAGCCACCCAGGAGAGGAGGGGCTGGAAACTGTGTGGGAGAGAACAGAGGTGTGGTGGGAGTGCTGACCCCTGCAGGCCATCTCTCCTGTCAGTACTACTCTCCAGTGTTCACTCACTGGAAGTCGAGCTGGATTGCTTTCATCTGCGGCTGACACAGCACGAGATGAGGAACTGTTACATGCTCATTCTTGCGGAAACGTGGCTCCAGGACAATATCCCATGCACCATCGATCTTCAGGCTATGACAGCCAAGAACTTGTGCTAATACTGTGTCATAAAATAATATGACTTTACTGTATGTGCTATCAGAACTATATGTACCATGTAGCATGTATGCACTGCGTTTTGCAGCTGGGCCCCAGAGAAATGTTTCGTTTAGCTGTATACATGTGTGTGGTTAATTGACAATTAAACTTGAACTTGATAAAGGGAGGAGTCAGGTCTCTCTAATTATTTAGCAAATCCATGAAAATCATTAACTCAATTCCCATTTTCTCATTGTAACCTGGTGCAAGCTAGCTAATGGAGAAATTAGAACAGGCCATAGCGCACCAAGGAAAAGAAATCACATTCATTTTTTCCCACTCTAAACTGACGGTGAAATGTGGAAAACCGTGATTCTCTCCATGAGTAAACTACCTCCCGATGCTGTCAGTACCTGACAAATGGGCACTCATTTAATTAAGTTTACTTACTCACTATGACACTGGAAGCTATTAAGCCCACGAGGTTCCCACCGACCCCGAACGCAACAATCCCATCAGCCCAATCCCCCTCTCCTTGTGGTCCTGCAATTTATTCTCTCAGATTGACTTTGATTCTTTTTGTCAGTCCTCCAGGTTTGGGGGTTCAGCTCAGGGCTAACAATCCTGACCGGCAGACAAAATGGTTATGGAGACAGCAATGTATAGTCTTTCTACATCTGAGTACGACAGTATTCCTGAGTCTCCACCCAGGATTTGCGTGACTGACGGTGGTGAAAACCGAGCTACTGGAACGATGAAGGAAGGCCTGAACACCACCAGAGATAGAGGACCTTCATTGCTGCCCTAAATGCCAGAGGTGTAACGGGCAGCAGAGTAGAGATTCTTTTTGCCACCTACCCATGTAGGAGTCATTTACAGAAGCCATTTAACCCACAGCACATCTTTGGGACACGATCGCAGGTAGGGTGTGCAAACTCCATACACCAGAGGTCAGGATCAAATTCAAGAGTCCTGGATTTTGTGAGGCAGCTGTTTAATCTGCTACACTACTGTTCCCTCCTTCAAAATTTTTTTTCAGCAATTTAACTGTAGGCCCAGTCGGGGCCAGCCAATCTGCATCGAGACACAAATCTTACCAGAGCTGCCACTCTGAGAGCTGTTTGCTGCTGGACCAGCAGAATGACGTTGCAGAAAGGCCCCCAGTTTTGCTGCCCAGGAAGCTTTGTTCAACACCTTTGCCTTCTTCGTTGGTGGCTTTCCCTGCAAGGCAACAAGCAAAGAATTGTTACATTAACAGAGATTGATATAAGCATCAGCAAGTCAGGAGAGAGGCAGGGTTAATGTTAGTGAGGGTGAAACAGTGGCATAACTGTCTCACAGTGCCGGAGACCTGGGTTCAGTAGTGATCTCCAGCTCTGCCTGTGTAGAATCCGCATGTTCTCTGTGACCATTTGGGTTTCCCTGGGTGCTCAGGGCAAGTGGGTTGGCAAGTTAATTGGCCACTGAAAATTACACCAAAGCTGAGCAATAAAATCTGGAGGAAAATGGCAGAAAGGACAAAATGGAATTAATGTAGTTGAGATTGAATGGATGGCGGATAGTTGGTGCAGATCTGATGTGTTAATGGGCCCTATTTCTACGCTCTATCTCTCTTTGACTCTACATTGCATCACTACTGGGATGGTCATTGAACTGCATTAATTCTATACAATCTCACCTGCTGTCCAGTCACAGTGACACTAAAAAAAAGTACAGCACAAAAACAGGCCCTTGGCCCCATCTAGTCCATGCCAACCTATTTAAACTGCCTACTGCTATCAATCTGCACTGGGATCATAGCCCTCCATAACCCTATCATCCATGTACCTGTACAAACTTTGCTTAAATATTGAAATCGAGCTCACATGTACCACTTGTGCTGGCAGCTCATTCCACTCTCTCACAAACCTCTGAGTAAAGACATTTCCCCTCATGTCCCACTTAAACTTTTCACCTTTCACCCTTAACCCATGACCTCTGGTTGTAGTGCCACCCAACAACAGTGGAAAAAGCCTGTATTTACTCTATCTATACCTCTCATAATTCTCAATCTTCTACGTTCCAAGGATTAAAGTCCTATTCCCAAACTTTTAACTTCATTTTCAACTGCAAACATGGAAAACTTCACATGGAATTCTTAATAAGCAATATAGCACCCAGATATTACCCATACTGGAATTTTCCTGATTTATTTGAGAAGTACACAACCATCCAGTCTTCTACAATAGCAAATAGATGCAACACCCAACCATTCCACCACAACAGTTAAACTGGGGCAGAGACCATTCTGGAACACAAACGAGAATGTCTTCTGGTCCCCTAGTCTTTGCTCCAATGTTCTCAGCCATTATTGTTTCTAACATATTTCCTAATGGCATTGGACAAGGACAATTTGGTTCATGGTGCAATTCCACCACTCCCATTATCCTACTGATTTCCCTGTAAACCAGGGGATCCCAAGCTTTTTTATGTCAGGGACCCCAGGTTGGGAACCCCTGCGGTAAACCATTCTTTCTCATAATAGCAGCAGCTCCATTCTAAACCCACACACTAGGAGCAGTTAACAGCAGTCAATTAACCTGCCTTAGGGAACATGCCACGTTCCTTGGGGAAGCAGGAGGAAACTTCAACACCCAGAGGACATGCAGGCAGTCACAGGGAGAACATGCAAACTCCAAACAGAGAGCGCCCAAGGTCAGGCTGCAATCTGTTGCATCACTGTGCTGCTCACTCTCTTCCTTGAAATCACCTGCATTTAAGCAATTTGGCTAAAAGTCAACTTTTGTGATGGTTTGAAAGTCAAAAGGAGGCGGAGGTGGACCTCCACTTTGACTGAAAATGACAGCACGCACATTTTCCTTGGATTCTGCACCTACATGCTGGGCTCTATCATCACTGAAGATTAAAAACATTCATGATGCCTCCCATTCACCCGACACCATCCCCAATTATCTAACCACCATTTATGACCAGAACGGGATAGGACTAGTAATTTTCTCAATGTGAAGATGGAAGGCATCTCCTCAAGTACTGTGCAGTGGAAACCTAGCAGTACAAGCCTGGGCAGATGCATCTGACGTGGATAGATCGATGTGAGAAGGATTAGCTTTATTATTTGCCACATGTACATCGAAACAGTGACATGCATTGTTTTACATCGAAGGACCACAGTCTGAGGACTGTACTGGGGGCAGCACGCAAGTGTTGTCATGCCTCTGGCACCGACATAGCATGCCCATAACTCACTAACACTAATCGTACATTTAAAAAAAAATTTTTATTGACATATAGCATGGAGTAGGCACTTCTGGCCCTTCGAGCCATGCCACTCGGCAATACCCCGATTTAATCCTAGCTTAACCACATGACAATTCACAACGACCAATTAGCCTACTGACCTGAACGTCTTTGGAATGCGGGAGGAAACTGGAGCACCTGGAGGAAACCCACGCGGTCATGGGGAGAATGTACAAACTCCCTGCAATCAAACTCTGATCGGTGATCACTAACGCTGTAAAGTGATTGCATTAACCACTATATTACTGTGCCATCCCATGATCTTATAGGATGGTACTTTCAACCTTTAAGACGTTATGGTGCAACCAAGCCATAGGTCAGACATCAGTCCCTACTCACTGCACTTTCAATACTCCTGTGTTTCCCACACAACCAGTGCTGGCCCATCAGCTGAGGGTGGGTAATAGCTGGTAACTTAGGCTTTCTTTCCTGTGTTTGACCAGATGCCAGAGAACTTTGTGAAGCGTAGTATCAATGTTTGAAAAGCTCCCCGAGCCACTCCCTCCTGATTTAAATAGTTGGATATATAAAATAGAAACAGGCTCTTCAGTTCACTGTCCACATTTACCATGAAGCACCATATACGTTAATGCCATCCAACCCCCTTCCAACCCTTCTATCGCACGTCTACACACTAGCAGCAATTTACAGAGCACAAAAAACCTACCAATCCCCACGTAGCTGGGACAAGAAAGGAAACCAGAGCACCTGAAAAGTCACAGGGAGAACGTGCAAACTCCACACCATCAGCAATTGTTGGCACGTAGCCAAGTGGTTAAGGCGTTCGTCTAGTGATTTGAAGGTCGCTAGTTCGAGCCTAGGCTGAGGCAGCGTGTGTGTCCTTAAGCAAGGCATTTAACCACACATTGCTTTGCGACGACACCGGTGCCAAGCTGTATTGGCTCTAGTGCCCTTCCCTTGGACAACATCAGTGGCGGGGAGAGGGGAGACTTGCAGCATGGGCAACTGCTGGTCTTCCATACAACCTTGCCCAGGCCTGCGCCCTGGAAACCCTCCAAGGCACAAATCCATGGTCTCATGAGACTAACGAATGCCTATAAAGAACACCATAAGACAGTAGCACTTACAACTGCGTCACTAACCATCCTGCCAATGGGATTGGATGTTGCTAGGGATGCATTCCATGAATGTGCTGCTTGACTAGTCTGTGGGTCAGGACTCCCAGTTTAAACAAATAGATGTGATCTTATTGGGCTGACTAGATTGCCATGTTCTTTTTAAAAGGTTTGGAGCAGTGAGGTTAGACCAATACAACCGTGTACTACGGTTTTGTTCTCAATGCCCTTTACTGGACCCAGAAGGGCTGTTAAGAGTCAAATGTTTTGCTGAGAGTCTGAGTCTAATTTAGGTTAACAAACCAATCACCATTACAGATGGTCATAGCCAGACTATTAAAATGTACAAATTTTAATTTCTACAGCTGCCTTTTTGGGATTCCACAATGGTGTCAGTTCTGCCATCTGCTCTTGCGTTGGTTAATTCAGTGAATGCTGCCCTATCGCTACAAACTGATCTAATGCAAACCACAGCAAGCCATGCAGCATGCCCAGTCACAGGGTTTGTATCAGATGACAGGCCAAATGGAAGGATAACTAACCTGTAACCGGGCCAGGATGCTGGCTTTCTTCGAGTTGGAAGAGTAGCTCCGAGAACAAGAGACACTGCAGAACCTTTTAGTCTTGGAAAAGAAGTCTTCCCGCTCGCCTTTAATGCCGCACATCTCGCAGGTAGCTTTGCGTATTTAAGAAAAAATGTTTTAGAACAGCAGAACCAAAGCAGGTAAAGAGGTCAAAAGAAATTTTCGAGTTCTTAAACAGAAGGTGCTGCAAGTAAATCAGTGAACCTGTTGGTTTCTGAAAAGGAGAGGCTAATTAAACTCCAGCCATTCTGCATAATGCTGGAGGTTTCCAAGCCTTGATTTCTATCAGACTCTGGTAAGTAGGCTGTGTTCATAGCAAGCCTAAGGGTTTCTACTAGGACCAATGCTTTTCTCAATACATACTTCGACACGCACAATTTTACAAGTTTACAGATGATACAAAACCCGGAGGCACATGTGAACTGTGGGAAATCAGGCTGTGAGGATGCAGCCTTTTTGAGGCATTGCCTTTTGAAGATATCCTCGATGCTGGAGAGGCAAGTGTCCTGATGGAGCTGGCTGAGTTTGTAACTTTGTGCAGCCTTTTCCAATCCTGCGTATTAATCCCTCCATACCATAGTGATGCAACTAGTTAGAATGCTCTCCCCGGTGCATCAGCAGAAGTTTGCTGGAGTCTTTGGCAACCTCTCCTCAAACTCCTATTGAAATAAAGATGCCGTCATGCCTTCTTTGTAATTGCATTAATACATTGGACCCATGAGGGATCTTCAAAGATACTGATTCCCAGAAACTTGAAGCTGCTCACTCTTTCCACTGCTGATCCCTTGATGAGAACTGCTGTGAGCTCCCTCAACTTCCCCTTCCTGAAGTCCACAGTCAATTCATTACTTTTACTGACATTGAGTGCAAGGTTGTTGTTGCGACGCCACTCAACTAGCTGATCTATTTCACTCCTGTACGTCTCCTCGTCACCATCTGAGATTCTGCCAGCAATAGTTGTGTCATCGGCAAACTTACAGATGGTGCTCGAGCTGTGCCTAGCCACACAGTCGTAGGTGTAGAGAGTAGAGCAATGTGCTAAGCGTGCATTCTTTGAATTGCAGCATTATTGATTGTCAGTGAGGAGGAAATGTTATGCACTGACTGTGGTCTCCTGATGAGAAAGTCAAGGATCAAAAAGATAGTAACAGACTTCAGAGAAATACAATCAGGCTGGGTGGGAGTGGCGAAGAGGAGTGGCAGAAATTAAATGGTGACAAAAATTTCAGTAAGAAGAATGAAAGAGGCAGTCACATTACAGTGTTCCCAACTGGGGTTCATGGACCCCTTGCTTAATGGTATTGGTCCAAAGCATAAAAAAGATTGGGAACCCTACAACTACATCGTTCTATATGAAAAGGAATACAAGAATAGAGAGAACTGAGGCTATATGAGCATAGTTTGTTCAATGTGACAGGGTAGGTTCAGAAAGCGGTTCAACGTGCATACACGATCCCAGACTTGATCAATGAAGGTGCAAAGTGGAGTACAAGAGCAAAAGGAAGTCATCATGAAGTTGCATAAAACCTGCTTCATCTATAACCCGAGGGGTGTGTGCTGTTCTGGGTGCCTCACTGTGGAGAGATTGAAAGCTTTGGAGAGGATGCAGAAGAGAAGAGATTTTACAAAATGATTCCTATGATGGAAGATTTTAAACTTTGCAGGAGGAATTGGATAAGTGGAACAGAGGAAGAGGAGTATGAGGAGATCTGACAGAGGAATTTAAAAGCATAGGGGTGGGAAAGACTGAGCGAAAGTGTTCCAACTGGCCAAGAACAAAGGAACATAGAATGAAACCTTTTGGTAAAAGAAACAAATAGATGCAAAGGGGAAAATAAAAAATAGATCTGATTAGTTAGGGTCTGGAATATACTGCCAGAATTGTTGAGGAGGTAGATTTAGTTGTAACTTTCAAAAGGGAGCTGGATAAATACCCAATAGAAAAGCAAGGTGGGCAAGTAGAGCTTACCTTAGGGAAAAAAAACTAGACAGAACAGAACAAAATGGCCTCCTTCCTTGCTGGAAGCATTTTGTGATGCTGAAATCCTGCTACCAGTTATGGCCTGTATTAGAACACAGAACATAACAGCACAGTACAGACCCTTCAGCCCACAACAGTGGGCCGATCTTTAAACCTACTCCAAGATTAATCTGACCCTTTCTTTCCACATTGCCCTCCATTTTTTAAAAGATCATCTATTTGCCTATCTAAGGGTCTGTTAAATGTCCCTAATGTATCTACCACTATCACCACCGCAAGGCAGCATGTTCCACGCACCCACCACTTTGTGCAAGGAAAACTTACCTCAACATTCCCCTCTACTTTCGTCCCAATCACTTTAAAATTATGTCCCCTCATATTAGTCATTTCTACCCTGGGAAGAAGTCTCTGGCAATCTACTCGATCTATACCTTTTCTACAAGGGTTTTACAGAGCTGCAACAATGAAGGCCATATGCCTTCTTAACAACTTGCTGTGGTAGTGAAAAAGGATCTAGAGTTTTCCTGGCATACACGATGAATAAACTCTTCTTGGGCTTCCAGCCGGGTACCAACATCGACTATAACTGACATTTCAATAACCAACTCTGTCATCTTCCTCAGGGATGAAAAGGATCTAGTGCTTTTCCGGCGTATAGGACGAATAAACTCTTTTCGGGCTTCCAGCCAGGTACAGGTATCGATTATAAATAAGGTTTCGATGACCAACTCTGCCATTCCCTGATGAAGATGACAGAGTTTATCATCGAAACGTCGATTATAATCAATACCTGTACCTGGTTGGAAGTCCGAGAAGAGTTTATTCATTGCTGTGGAAGCTTAGACATGGTAATGTCCAGCATACACATTAGATATTGGACATAGGATGAGAAATAGAGATACTTTGTTTAAGCCCATCCTAATTAGAAAATGCCTAATTCTACTTTAATTTCAGTTGCTGACTTTGATCCATCGACCATTTCTCATTAGCTATTTGATGATCGAATTTAAAAATTTCTGTTGACTCAGCCTTGCTCCATACCCTTTGAATTAAAAGCATGACCCCAATGTACTATGAAACAGACCAACTATAATATTAAAGAGAAACCCCTCCCCCCTTCATTTAATCAATATCTTCAGTTTTGTCCACCATGCTACAGGAAGGATGTTAAGCTGTAGGCAAGGTATAGATGAGGTTTTATAGGATGTTGGCAGTATCGGAGAATTATAGCATAGGTCAGAGCTTTTCTTTTTTAGAACAAAGGGGACAAAACAAATGTATAAAATTACAAAAGACTTACAAAGTGTGAAGAGAAACCATTGATTTCCCCTTGACAGAATGGGCAGTAACTAGGAAGGTAGACTTTCAAGTTAACTGCAGAAGAATTAAGAGGAAAGATTTTCCTTAACCTCAATGAATTTTGGTGACTCGAAACTGAGAGGATGGTAGCGAGAAAATAATGTCACATGGATAAAAGAGAAAGTTTTAAAATTTAGCTTAAAAAAAAATATTGAAGGAGACTTGAAGAGCCATACTTTGCAGGGTAAAAGGACTGAGAGCTGGGTCACAAAATTAGCATAAATAATCCATTTTTAGCCTAGTATGGACTCAATGGAGCAGGCAGCTATGTTACAAATTAGTAAGAATAAGACAACAAAAATCAACCCAATCATTCCTTGTCTACCTCCAAAAAAAAAATCAGCTCTCGACATTAACAAGTGTCACAGATCTGAGAGTCCAGGACAGACAAATACAATAATTCATATCAGTTTCTGACAATCAAATCATGTTACAAATTAATAAGAGTAAGACAACAAAAAACAAGACTCTCATATCTTGTCTACTCTTCAAAAATCAGGTCTCGATAAATCACATTATACACTAACAAACGCACAATATTGTTACTCAATGTACCCATTCCAAATTTTCCATTGATGGACAACTCATCGTCATCGTTTGTCATTCCAGATATCGACTCGGACTCCAGATCTTTGTGCTGGCTCCGCTCCTCTTCTTCCATGCGCTCGTCACTCGATTCCCCGGTGGTGAAGTTCCCATCACTGCTGCTGCATCGGTCCTCCAGGCTATCGTAGCCATCAAATAGTCCATAGTCGTCTTCTACAAAAGCCATTCCTGTGTCATGCTGCAGCTGAAACAGCAATGGGGGGAGAAACAAAAATCAATACAAGACTTAAACTGATGAAAGCTTCTGGGTCTGCAGTGTTAAGTTTGAACAACCATGATCCAAGTTCAACAGAGGAAGACAACATTCTGTACCTACAATGTTCCCCATTTTGTTTGTGTGGGCATGTGGCCAAGTGGTTAAGGCATTGGACTAGCGACCTGAAGGGCGTGAGTTTGAGCCCCAGCCAAGGCAATGTGTTGTGTCCTTGAGCAAGGCACTTAATCACACATTGCTCTGCAACGACACTGGTGCCAAGCTGTATGGGTCTTAATGCCCTTCCCTTGGACAACATTGGTGTTGTGGAGAGGAGAGACTTGCAGCATGGGCAAATGCTGGTCTTCCATACAACCTTGACCAGGCCTGTGCCCTGCAGAGTGAAGACTTTCCAGGTGCAGATCCATGGTCTCGCAAGACTAACGGATGCCTTAATCCCCATTTTGTGACAGGCACTCACAACAGCATTTTCTTCCAAAGATTAGTTAGGCAATTGATGAATAGGAAGAGGTGAAGGTGGCATGGGGGGGCGGGGGGGGGAGAAAAGAAGATATGGGGGGGGTAGCTGATTTGCAAAAGAAAACAAACAGCAAATGCAAAAAAAACCCTAATAATAACAATAATAACTAAATAGTAAATAAGTAACACTGAGAACTTGAATTGAGGAGTCCCTGAAAGTGAGTCCATAGGTTGTGGAACCAGTTCAGTGTTGAGGTGAGTGACGTTTTCTATGCTGGTTTAGGAGCCTGATGGTTGAAGGGTAAAAACTGGTCCTGAACCTGGTGGTGTGAGACCTTTCCCAGTGGCAGCAGTGAGGTGAGAGCACGGCCTGGACAGTGGACGTCATGATGAATGGATACTGCTTTCTTGTGGCAGTGCCCTTTGTATATGCTCAATGGTAGGGAGGGCTTTTCCTGTGATAGACTGAGCTGTATCCACCACTTTTTGTTGGCTTTCCCTATCTTGGGTATTGGTGCTTCAAACCAGGCAGTGATGCAACCATTCCACTGTACACCTTGAGAAGTTTGTCCAAATTTTAGATGACATGCTGAATCTATGCAGACTTCTGAGAAAGTAGAAGCAGTGCCGAGTTTCCCTTGTAGTGGCACTTACATGCCGATTCCAGGACAGACTCTCCGACACATTATGTGATGGTGAACTATTGCAGTCCCAGCAATGGACTACCACCCTGGCATCGAAAGAGACATGAAGAAGATGATGGGAGAAACAACCAATCTGCTGGAAGAACTCAGCGGGTCGAGCGACATCGGTAGAAGGAAAGGAACTTTTGCCATTTTGGGTTGAAAATCTGGATTAGATCTGAGAGTGGAGAGGCAAGATGACCAGTATGAAGAGGAGGAGAGTGGTGACAAAGGAGTCCAGGTGATTGGTGGACTGAGGAGGGGTGCAAGGCAACAGGCAGGTTGTACCAGGGAGCGACAATGGAGTTGGAAGACAGTAGCAGGTGAATGATGGATGGAGCGAAGGGAAAGAAGGGAAAGACAGAAAAAAACAGATGGAGCAAGGTGGAGAGAGGAGTGTGAAGGTTGGAGACAGCTGTTGGAGGGAGACAAGCAGGAACACCAAGCACTATGTTCTGCATTCCAATACTGACAGTCCTTGGTATTCCTGCTTATCTTGCTCCAACAGCTGTCTTCAGCCTTTACCCTCCCCTTTCCCCACCTTGTTCTATGTGGTTTTTTTTCTGCCTTTTCCTTCTTTCCTCTCTCTTTATCTGGCTCCATCTATCATTCGCTTACCACTGTCTTCCAGCTCCACTGTAGTTCCCCTCCCTGGGACGACCTGCCTGTCACCTTACACTCCTCACACTACCAATCACCTGGAACTCCTTTCCCATCAGTCCCCCTCTCTACACTCGGTTCTGATGCAGGGATTCAACCTGAAGCACTGGTAATTCCTCTGCTCACACAGATGCTGCTTGACCTGCTGAATTCTTCCAGCAGATTGTTGAACCTGGACATTAACTCAGATTTGAACTGTTAACTCTGTTTCTCTTTCCACAGACGTTCCCTGACCTGCTGAGTTTTCCCCAGCATTCCAGCTCCACCACAAGTGCTCCACCGCCATCCCCCCCCCCCGCAAACCATCAAGGTCACATTGAAGAGACAGTGCCTCAAGAAGGTGGTGTTCATTACCCTCACCATCCGGGATATGCCCTTTTCTCCTTACTGCTATCAGCAGAGGAGGTACAGGAGCCTGAAGACTCAATGATTCAGGAACAGCTTCTTACCTTCCACCATCAGATTTCTGAATGGTCCATGTACACTACTTTATACTTTATTGTCACCAAACAATTGATACTAGAGCGTACAATCATCACAGGGATATTTGATTCTGCTCTTCGTACTCCCTGGAGTACAAATCGATAGTAAATATTAAAAATTTAAATTATAAATCATAAATAGAAAATAGAAAAGGGAAAGTAAGGTAGTGCAAAAAAAACGAGAGGCAGGTCCAGATATTCGGAGGTTATGGCCCAGATCTGGGTCAGGATCCATTCAGCAGTCTTATCACAGTTGGAAAGAAGCTGTTCCCAAATCTGGCCGTACGAGTCTTCAAGCTCCTGTGCAATACCTTACTATTCTTTTGTTTTTGCACTATTTAGCTCTGTAATTCATAGTAATTTTATATCTTTGCATTGTACTGCTGTAATGCAAATTACACATTTTATAAGTCAGTGATAATAAATCTAATTCAGTGATCTCATTGTTATCTATTAGCAATAGCCTACTGTGCATAAATTGGCTGCTGTACTTAGAAACAAGATATAAACTACTATTCAAAAATACTTCCACCAACTTTGAAACATCCTTCAACCATGAAAGGTGCTATAAAAACAAGTCTTTTTATGATCCTGGCAGTGTTTCAGATAGCTTCAGTGTTATTGAGAAGTGCAATATTAGGTCACATAATATATATCTTATCCCCTAGGATTTCACACACCTCATAGTGCAATTTAAAATGTCGTTCCGTCATCAACAGAGGTAGAAATAAAAGAATTTTAATCCACTGCACCCACATTTAACATGAGAACATAAACAGTCAATAAAGGACTAGATCATTTGTTCTCAAGCCTGTTCTACCAGTCAACATCCATAGCTGATCTTCTACGTCCATGTTCCTAAATTCCTCTGACATACAAAAATACACTCAGTGGTCACTTTATCAGATACACCTGCTCGTTAATGCAAATATCTAATTAGCCAATCATGTGGCAGCCACTGAATGCATAAAAGCAGGCAGACAGGGCACAAGGTTCAGTGGTTGTTCAGACCAAACATCAGAATGGGGAAGAAATGTGACTGTGGAATGATTGCTGGTTTGAGAATCTCAGAAACTGCTGACCTATGGAGATTTTCACGTACAACGGTCTCTGGGGTTTGCTGAGCATGGTGCAAAAAACAAAAGAAAAAAAAAACCCAGTGAGCAGTTTTTCTGTGGGTGAAAATGCCTTGTTAATGAAAGAGGACAGGTGAGAATGGCCAGACTGCTTCAAGCTGACAGGAAGGCGACAGCAACTCGAATAACCATGTGTTACAACAGTGGAGTGAAGAGCATATCTGAATGCACAACATGTGGAACCTTGAAGTGGATGGGCTACAGCAGCAGAAGACCATGAACATCCACTCAGTGGCCATTTTTAGATACCCCCTGTACCTAACAGAGCAGCCACTGAATGTATGTTTAGAACTCAAGCAATGGCTGAGGCTCCTTTCCAAGGTACAGATTTCAAAAGGTTCAGCATTCTCTGAGTAAGAGATTTCTTGCCATTTCAGTTCAAATGACCATCTCTGATTGTGTGTCCCAGGTAAGAGATTCCTCAGCCGAGGAAACATCCCGTCAGGCCATTGAAGAATCTTTGAGTATGACAGGATTGGGTACAGTGTTGATTTTAGAGCCCTGGAGATCTGGCTTTCCAATGAAATCAATAGTGAAAACTACTGGAGAATGTAAATCCATTATCTCGTTTAGCTTCACTTGTGTATCTCTCAGTAAGAATCTTGGGCAAGTGCCAGTAGTTATTTACCCAACATCTATCTGCCAACAGATATAACCCATCCTCTATCAAGGCTTTGACTTGTCCTGCTAAGCCTTGTGCAACCACGGGGACAGCTTCTTCCTACACACTGAGGAGATTCTAGGCATGCAACCTAGCCCACTCCTTTGGTCTTACCAAATCTCCTTGGGACCAGTTCCCCTAACTGATAGAAGCTTTGAGTTGCTCTCTAAAGAGATGGGATTGTCTTCAACTATGCACTGCCAATCTCTTGGTTAACCAAAGTCTTGATTTTAAAATTTGTCTCCATTTTTTTAAAAATCTCCTCAGTTTCTCCCCACCCTCATAACCTCCACCCTTATAACCTCCTCCCTTCAAGACATGTGCATTCAAGTTCAGAATGGTTTTACATTGCTGACTGTAACCTCTCCATCACTGGGACCTTCAGCTGTTGAGATATGAAACTCTGGAGTTTCATAGCAAACTACTCTTTAAAATACTCTTCATAATCTATGAAATCTAGCCCAGATTTTCCTTATGAGGCAAAGCTTCCATTTTTCCAGAATATGGACATGCCATTGGGGCATTTTGCCACATTAACAAACAAGAATAAAAGGAAGACAAAACAGAGTACTGAAAACACTCAACAAGTCACACAGCAACTGTGGAGAGGCAGAGTTAACAGTTCAGGTCACTGATCCTATTTCAATGTACAAACGTTAGTATTTAAGTTTTGAAATGACTGTATGGATGGCATCACATATCTAGATGTGCCAATAATAAACCCACTACTGATTTCATTTAATCGGAACTAAGACCATACGACATGGGAGCAGAACTAGGCCATTCAGCCTGCTCCAGCATTCCATCATGGCTGATTTATATCCCGCTAAATCCCATTCTCCTGCCTTTCTCTTGCAACTTTAGGCACCTTTACTAATCAAGAACCTTTGCTTTAAATATACACAATGACTTGATCTCCACAGCCATATATGGCAATGAATTCCACACCTTGTAGTTCAGGAGTCTCCTACCTGGGTCCACAGACCCCTTGCTTAATGGTATTGGCCACTAGCATAAAGAAAGGTTGGGAACCCCTGCTCTAGCTAAAGAAATTGCCCCTCATCTCTGTTCTAAAGGGGCATTCTTCTATTCTGAGACTGTGCCCTCTGGTCCTAGACTCCCCCACCATAGGAGACATCTTATGCCATATAAAATGGCATCAAGGGTGGATTAGTATAATAAGTAGTTGATGGCTGGTGCAGGCGCAGTTGGCCAAGGGGCCTGTTTCCACACTGCATCTGAGACTCAGTAATTTAA
The DNA here is from genome assembly GCF_963921235.1 of Mobula hypostoma. Taxonomy (NCBI): domain Eukaryota; kingdom Metazoa; phylum Chordata; class Chondrichthyes; order Myliobatiformes; family Myliobatidae; genus Mobula; species Mobula hypostoma. Next base: position 102,463,961 of record NC_086107.1, read on the forward strand.
GGCCTCGGTGTTGTTTTGCTGCCAGCGCTACTCAAACTCAAGCCGTCAGCTAATCTGTGGCAAATGCAGTGAAAAGCTCAACTCTACTCACACCAAAGGCTACATCTTCTGACAGCCACCCGCGCACCAAAATCACAGTGTCTGACAACTATTATATAAATTAGAGCTTAAAACAAACTTTGGATGTCAGCAATCTGAAAGAACAACAGAAAATACTGTTAATGTTCAACAGGCAATCACTACACATAGGCATTTGGAAAGGTCAAATGGGATTAATGCGGACAGACAAAAAGCTCGGTAAGCTGCGATGGGCTGAAGGAATAAATTCTGTGCTGTGTGACGTTATGACTGAGATGAGGCAGCAGAAACAGGCAACGGTTCTGGTGACGTGTCTTTGACTTGAAACATTAACTCTTGTTTCTCTTTCAGCACATACTACCCGATCTGAGTATTTCCAGTGTCTTCTTCGTTCCAATATTTTCTGCCTTTATTATGTAACTGAAATAGTGTTCAAGTTACAAAATTGGAAATCAATACATACTGGCTGCATCATTTGCAATCGGAATATTGCAATGAAAAAGTCAGGGGCAGGTTTCAGAGCCCAAGGTAAACAGTTGTTTCTCAGAACAATTATCTTCTATTCATCAGCAATTACTTTGATTGTCACGTGTAGCGAGGAACAGTGGGGAAAAACTACTTTGAATGGCATGCATTACAGCTCATTTTTAAAATTGTGCAGGGGAAAATTAACAGCATGCAGAATTCTGAATACAGTCACAGTAAAGGGGCAGGTACATAATAATGTGCAAGGCCACGTCGATGTAGATTGTGAGTTCAGAGTCTATTTTATTGAGCAGAGGAAAGGAGAAGTGTGCAGGGTGATTGCACAAAGTTATAAAACGTTTCAATAGCTATATCAAACAGATTCCATTCCTAAGCGGCGATGGGGCTGTTTTTTTTTTAAACGGATGTTAACACTACTGAACAAACTGACCATACGACACTGAGAATGTATGAAGTTATTGAACTGTTAATTATGTTATATTTTTTCATTACGATAAAGTTTATTAAATGTAAAAAAAAACAAATGGGCTCCAAGCAACAGTACAAACGCTTTTAAAACCAACCAACTCTCACTTCCTATACTATCTGGCAATAATATTAGGTTTTTATTTCCAAAGTGAAAGGTAGGAAAAAAAACTAACTTGAAGCAAGAGCATTAAAAATATTATTGACACAATATGTAGGTATAGGGACATCAATTACAGAATAGGGGCTTTCATAAGAGAAGGGCAATCAATCATCGTTGAACTTGCAGCTTATCTTAATACAAAATATTATTATTTTCAATCTATTTTAAAACAATTAAAAATAAAACTTACAATATTTTCCCCAGCAGATCCGTGTCCCGTGTATCTTGATTATTGAACCAAAATCACATTGCTCCCATCTTAGGAAGAGCCACCGCGAAATAAGATGCCACCTTACTGGAGGAGACCTACATCCTCCACAACCAATGAACAGGGCTTATATTGAATGGGTAAAATGAGCTTGGGTGACAGAGCGTTCTGGGATATGTAGTCCATTGTAATTGGCGCTTTCGCACTGCTGTCAACGCACGCAAAATGCGGGAGGATCCCAGCAGGTCAGGCAGCAACTACAGTATAAAAATTAATAAACCGTCGAGGTTTCAGGCCAGAATCCTTCAGGATTTCCAGCGTCTGCAGATTTTCTCGTGTTTGTGGTTCACACTGCTGTCAACCGCTTTAGACGCCTCGTAAGCAGTTTTGAAACGATTCTTTTCAAGCAAACTATTATAATCAATATGTTTATTTCTAAAATATTCAAGGCATATATATTTGCAATTAGGTGATTTTTGTGGTTGTATCAGATTTTAAAAATGTGGGGTGGAACTCGATAAATTGTGTTGATAAATAAAGTAAAAACTGCAGATTCTGGAAAACTGAAATAAAATCAGAAAATGCTGGAAAACTCAGCAGTTCAAGCAGCATTGGTGGATACTGTCAACATTTAGGCTTCAAGACCCTGTATTGATCTGTTCTTGTGGGAGATGGGAGCTATTCCAAACTAAGGGTTCAGATATTTAAAACTCAAAAGTTCAAAGTAAATTTATTATTAAAGTACATATGTGTCGCCATAAATAACCATGAGAGAGATGGGACAATATTTTTTTAAATCTTTTGAAGAGTCATAAATCCTTGGAACTCTTCTTCAAAGGTCAGTGGACCCAAGAGCTTACTTTGAGGATGATATAATCCAGCTTCTAATTATAAGTGAAAGACTGACATGCAAAGGCTGGAGTTCAGATGGTGCTGGTGAATCTGAGCACGACGGCACTTTGTGGTAAGGAATCTTACTATGACCATTCCTGAATGGCTTATGAATAAGCTTCAGGAAGGTGTCAATGGATAAATAATTAATTATTGTCACATGCATGGAGCACAGTGAAAATTTTTGTTTTGCCTGCCATTCAAACAGGTCATTTTCCCACACCTCCACATCACTTACTGCCCATTATGCCGCTGGTATTTAGGGCAGCAATGAAGGTCCTCCATCTCTGGTGATGTTCAGGGCTTTCTTCATCATGTCAGTAGCTTCCTCTTGGTTTTCACTGCTGTCAGTCATACAAGTCCCGGGTGGAGACTCAGGAATACCGTCGCACTCAGATGTAGAAGGATTCTTCATTGCTGTTTCTGTAACAATTTGGTTTGACCAGTCAGGATTGTTAGCCCTGAGCTGAACCCCTGAACCTGGAGGACCGGTGGACCACTCTTAGTGTGGCCTCTACCCTTTGACCTGTTTGGCACAGGTGACCCTACCAAGAGCCAAAGCATTAAGTCCAGCCATCATAGCTCTCCAGGCCACTGAGGCACGCAAGTGCCCAAACCACAACAAACTTATGGTCCTCTTGGTAACTAGCTCTGCTTAGCAGGAATAACATGACTTGTTCTGACCTGAATGTTCTATTTTATATGGAGCTGGATGTTGTAGCATAAGGCATATATTGAAATTTACAAAAAGATCACCCTAGCTTCTTACTTTCAATTCTACAGTCCTCTACTTGCCAGAGAGAGGGTGAGTGTGATCTGGTTTGCTCAATGCATTTTGCAGTCAAGGAGCAATGTCCAGTTCCAGACACCATTAATAACACTAATATTTAAATAGATGCATTTCGCGCATCGCGCTTCCTGAGATGGGAGCAATGTGATTTTGGTTCAAAAATCAAGATACACAGGGCACGGAGCTGCTGGGAAAAATATTGTAAGTTTTATTTTTAAATTTTTTCAAATAAATTGAAAATAATAATATTTTGTATTTTTTTTATTTCAGCAAAGCAGTTTGATTAAGATATAAACATGGTATAGTAGTGGTGCGTTTTAAAAGATGCAAGACGAATGTGTGCAGCATTTTTTTTTAATAAACATTAGTAGTTGTGAAATTCACTGCCTGTAGAATTGGTGGAAAAGGAAATTCGGGGCTTTCTACGGGACATTGGATGGACCCCGGAGGCAATCATTTTCTGCGTTATGATATTCTACAGAAGGCTTAGTTATGATAATATTACATAAAGTGAGCCACACAATAAAATAGAGAAAAAGAGGGGCCGTTGATAAATAGAGAAAACAAGTTCTGAAGTAGTCACTAACTTGGTAGGAAAAACGTTGTTATTGATGCAACACACTCAAAATGCTGGAGGAACTCAGCAAGTCAGGCGGCATCTATGAAGAGGAAAAAAACAATCAATTTTTTGGACTGAGTCACTTCATCAGGACTGGAGAAGGGTCCTGCTTGAAATGCCAATTGTTGTTCCTTTTTATAGATGTTGTCTGGCCTGCTGAGTTCCTCCAGCATTTTGCGTTTGTTACTCTGGATTTCCAACTTCTGAAGAATCTCCTGTGTTTATTGTTATGGACATGGAGGATTTGGAGAAGGTGCAAATGAGGTTCACCAAGATGCCGACTATTAGCTATAGTGGCTGACTTCCAAGAGGACCACAGCCTTGTTGTGGGGATCGGAGGTTTGCCTACCTCAATGACCTGGAGAGTTATGTTGGCTGGAGTCAGGGCTTTCTGCTTTGGTTCTTGGTAAGGTCCCCCTTGCCAAACAGGTCAAAGCGTAGAGGCCAGACTGAGAGTGGTCCACCAGCCCTCCAGGTTCGGGGGTTCAGCTCAGGACTAACAACCCTGATTAGTCAAAAAAAATTGTTACAGTAACAGCAATGAAGAATCTTTCCATACGGACAGATGGAGGACCTTCATTGCTGCCCTAATTGGCAGCAGCATAATGGGCAGTAATTATCAGAGGCTGAGGGGAGACAAGACTGGGTAGATGGGACTGACAGGGTTGCTCTGCAAGGAGCCAGTAAAGAATGGTCACCCCTGTATCATATGATCTTAAAAGAGGTGTTAAGTGATACTGGACCTCAAGTCACAAACGACAAAATCTGCAGATGCTGGAAATTCGAGCAACACACACAAAATGTGAAACCCTTTAGCAGGGTTTTGGCCCGAAACGTCGACTGTACTCTTTTCCATAGATGCTGCCTGGCCTGCTGAGTTCCTCCAGCATTTTATGTGTGTTGCTGGACCTCAAGTGTCAGTTTTATTGGCCAATCAAAAGGGACCCAGTAGATTCTACATTTGTAACAAAGGCACCAGCAGGGGGTGCTGGGAGTCTGGGAATCAAGTGGAAAGTTTCCTCCAACCCAGCCTGAATGTGCCGCAGATGATATGTGACCATCAAAAATATGCTTTTAAACACGATTTTAAATCAAAAACCTCTGTGCCAAGATCTCATTTTGTAGTCTTGCTTTAAGTGCATCAACTATGACAATGAGGCTGGAAGTTGTTCTTCCCATCATCACAAGGATAATTCTAATACAGAATCAATTTCTATGCCCCTTCTGTTCAATGGACAATGGCATCAGAATCAGAAAGCAAGGTAATTAGTGCAAGCAGAAAGGGAGCACAAGGCATCAATGTTGAGCAGTAAAACACACCCATGAACCCCTTGGTTAATGGCATTGGTCCATGGCATAAAAAAGGTTGGGAACCCCCAGTAGATGTTGGAAATGTCAGACCTGCACAGGCAGTCGCCTCCCAGTCTCCACCCAGCTAACATGAACACTTGCCACTCATTTCCAACTCATCTCCTGCAGCCTATTTTAACCCAGCTCTCATCCACGAACTTGTTCACCCATCGAACCAGCCAGCCTCAGCCAGTTGCTCCTAGCCTCAGTTACCTTGTTAACTGTGAGTTTAATATCTGTTCTCTCTAGTTTCGTGGCTCCTTGTGGCTTGTTATTTTGAGGTGATTATCAAAGGGATACTTCACCGCTGAATTGTTTCCGCTGCTCTGCTTTTGGGTCAAGCCTCCTCTACATTTCCTGACAGGAAATCCAGAGCAACACACGCAAAATACTGGAGGAACTCAGCAGGTCGGTCAGCATCTATGAAATGAAATAAACAGTCTACATTTTCGGCCGAGACACTTCAACAGGACTGGAGGGGAAGAGGGAAGAAGTTGGTATAATAGAGACTATGAGTGGTGTAAGGAGTTCGTTGTCAGGGACAGGTAAAGGGAACAAAAAACATTGAACATTACAGGCCCTTCGGCCCACAAAGCCAACCTTTTAACCCACTCTAAGATCAATCTAACCATTCACTCCCAAATAATCCATTTTTTTTTAACCACCCATGTGCCTTTCTAAGAGTCTTTTAAAGTCTCAATAAATCTACCTCTATCACCAACCCTGGCAGCATGCTTCATGGACCCATCACCCTCCGTGTAAGTAAATAATTTACCTTTGACATCCCACTATACCTTCTTCCAAACACTTTAAAATTACGCTCCCTCGCATTTCTGCCCTGGGAGAAAGTCTCTGGCTGTCCTCTCAATCAAGGCTTCTTATCATCTTGTACACCCCTGTCATCCTCTCTATACTTTTCTCCAATTGCCTTAAAAGTATGGCCTCCTGTATTAGTCATAGCCACCCTGGGATTAAGACACTGGCTGTCTACTCTATGTGTGCCTCTTATCTTGAGCACCCTTGTGTCTATTGCCTTTCATCCACCTTCACTCCAAAGGAGCAAAACCCTAACTTGTTCATTCCCCTAATCTGTCTTAAGTCCTTCTGCAGACACTGTGCTTCCTCAACACTACCTATTCCTCCACTTATCTTAGAATCATCTGCAAACCTGTCTACAAACATCAATTCTTTCATCTAAATTATTGACATACAACATAAAAAGAAGCGGTCGCAACACCTATCCCTGCGGCACACCACTAGTCATCAGCAGTCAACCAGAAAAGACCCCCTTTATTCTTACGCTTTACCTCCTGCCAGTCAGCCTTCTATCCATACTAGTACCTTTCCTGTAATTCCATGGGTTCTTAACTTGTTAAGCAGCCTTATGTGCAGCACTTTGTCAAAGGCTTTCTGAAACTACAAGTAAAAAATATACACTAACTCTCCTTTATCTATCCTGCCTGTTATTTCCTCAAAGAATTCAAACAAGTTTGTAAGGCAAGATTTCCCCTTAAGGAAACCATGCTGACCTGGGCCTGTTTTTACCATGTCCCTCCAAGTACCCTGAAGCCTCATCCTTAATCTTTGACTCCAACGTCTTCCCAATCACTGAAGTCAGGCTAACTGGCCTATAATTTCCTTTCTTCTGCCTCCCTCCATTCTTAAAAAGTGAGATGACATTTGCAATTTTGCATTCCTCAGGGACCATTCCAGAATCTATTGATTCTTGCAAGATCATTACTAATGCCTCCACAATCTCTTCTGCTACCACTTTCAGAATCCTTGGGTGTAGTCATCTGGTCCAGATGATTTGTCTACCTTCAGGCTTTTCAGATTCCCAAGCACCTTCTACTTAGTAATAGCAATGACACCCACTATTGCCCCCTGACACTCTCACCTTCTGGCATTCTGCTAGTATTTTCCACAGTAAAGACTGATGCAAAATACTTGAGTTCCTCTGCCATTTCTTTGTCCCCCATTACTACCTCAACAGCATCATTTTCTAGCAGTTCAAAATCCATTCTCATCTCTTCTACTTCTAATATATCAGAAAAAAATTGTTTTTTATATTATTGGCTAGCTTATATTTCATCTTTTCTCTCTGGCTTTTTAGTTGCCTTCCATTGGTTTTAGAAGCCTCCTAATCCTCTGCCTTCCTACTAGTTTTTGCTATGTTATATGCCCTCTCTTTTGCTTTTGTGCCGCCTTTGACTTTCCTTGTCAGCAACAGTTGCCTCATCCTCCCTTTAGAATACGTCTTCATTTTAGGATGTATTGTTCTTGCACCTTCTGAATTTCTCCCAGAAACAACAGCTATTGCTGTTGTGCCGTCATCCCTGATAGCGTCCCCTTCCAATCAACTTTGGCCAGCTCCTCTCTCATGCCACTGTAATTCCCTTTACTCCACTGTAACACTAATTCATTTGATTTTATCTTCTCCTTCTCAAACTGCTGGGAGAATTCTATCATATTACGATCACTGCCTCCTCAGGGTTCCTTTACCTTAAGCTCCCTAAACAAATCTGGGTCATTACATAATACCCAATCCAGAATTGCTGTTCCCCTAATGGGATCAACAACAAGCTGCTCTAAAAAGCCATTTCATAGGCATCCAGCACCAAACAGATTTTCCCAATCTACATGCATATTGAAATCCCCCATGATTATTGCAACATTGTTTTTTCATATGCCTTTTCTATCTCCAATTGTAATTTGTAGCCCAAGTCCTGGCTACTGTTAGGAGGCATGTATATAACTCCCATCAGGGTCTTTTAACCTTCAGTTTCTTAACTCTACCCACAAGGATTCTACATCCTCCGATCCTTTGTCACCCCTGTAAGGATTTGATTTCATGTTTTACCAGCAGAGTCTCCTCACCTACTCTACCATCTGCCTGTCCTTTCGATACAATGTGTATCCTTAGATAGAAAGCTCCCAGCTATGATCTTCTTTCAGCCACATTTCAGAGATGCCCATAATATCATACCTGCCAAACTCTAACTGCACCACAGGATCATCAACCTTATTCCATATACTATGTGCATTTAAATATAACACTTTTAGTCCTGTAAACATGAGGAATTCTGCAGATGCTGGAAATTCAAGCAACACACTTCAAAGTTGCTGGTGAACGCAGCAGGCCAGGCAACATCTCTAGGAAGAGGTACAGTTGACGTTTCGGGCCGAGACCCTTCGTTTTAGTCCTGTATTCATCAACCTTTTTGATTTTGGCCCCAAATTAGATGTAAACACCCCGCTGACTCCAAATTGGCCTTACTATCTGCCTCTCCTTCCTCACAGCCTCAGTACACACTGCATCTAGTTGTACACCAACTGCCCTATCCTCAGCACTATTACTCCAGTTCCAACCCCCTTGTCAAATTAATTTAAACCCTCCCCAACAGCTCTAGCAAACCTGCCCGCAAGGATATTAGTCCCCTCGGGTTCAGATATAATCCGTCCTTTTTGTACAAATCATACCTTACCCAAAAGAGATCTCAATGATCCAGAAATCCGAAACCCTGCCCCCTGCACCAATTCCTCAGTTATGCATTCATTTGCCAAATCATTCTATTCTCGCCCTCACTGGCATGCAGCACAGGTTGTAATCCAGAGATTACTACCCTGGAGGTCCTGCTTTTCAGGTCTCTACCTAACTCCCTATATTCTTTCTGCAGGACATCCTCCCTTTTCCTACCTATGTCATTGGTACCATATGCCCCACGATTTCTGGCTGTTCACCCTCCCCTTTAGAAATCTATTGATTGATTTGAGACATCCTTGACCCTGGCAGCTGGGAGGCAACATACCATCCGGGTGTCTCTTTCATGTTCCCAGAATCCACTTTCTGCTCCTCTAATTATGAATTCCCTTTTCACAACTGCACTCCTCCTCACCTCCCCTTCCCTTCTGAGCCACAGAGCCACACACACTCCAGAGACCTGGTCGCTGCGGCTTCCCCCGGTGGGTCGTCCCACCCAACAGTATCCAAAGCAGTATACTTATCATTGAGGGAAATGGCCATATTTCTGTCACACTCAGATGCAGAAGGATTCTTCACTGCTGTTTCTGCAACTATTTTGTTTGACCGGTCAGGGTTGTTAGCCCTGAGCTGAACATCCACACCTGGAGGACTGATAGACTACTCTTAGTCTGTCCTCTACCCTTTGATGTGTTAGGCATGGGTGACCCTACCAAGAGCCAAATCATAAAGCTCTGGCTGCAGCCAGCATAGCTGTCCGGGTCACTGAGGCACGCAAGCCTCCAAACCACAACAAGGTTGTGGTCCTCCTGGAGGGCAGGCAGAAGAGTTTTAGGTTAATTTGGCATTGTGGTCAACTCACACATCATGGGCTGAGGGCCTGTGCCAAAACGTGACTGAAGACTTTTCATGAGGGCTCCTTACAAAGGTACGTAAACAAGATTGACAGCTGAGAGACAGTAAAGATAAAGTTGGGGGGCTGGACGAGTGACTGACTGATAGGGTGTGGTGAATGTTGAACACCAGGTGGCAGTAATGGGGCTCCACCTTCTCTCTGCATTGATGGATGACCGATGACAGAGCAGAATCCTCATTTAATACAAAGATAGAAATACAAGGTCAGAGCTGATGCAGACAGAGTTAGTGGGTAAGGGCACAGCAGATGCAGGTCAGTGACTTGCAATGTGAGGTCTTGTTTCTCGATCTGAAAAGACAGATCAGAGTATTTTCTTAATGCTGAAGAACATCGAAATATGAAGGAGTGGAGAGGCTTTCATGTTGTCATGCCCGATGCATTGAAACCTAGCTCACGGATTTAAAATGAGTGATTCAAGGGGATAATAAATTACTGGCATTTATAATAATTGGCATTTAGGATGGCATGGCAGCAATCCTCACAACACGCTGGTGGAACTCAGCAGGTCAGGCAGCATCCGTGGAAAAGATCGGTCGACGTTTCGGACCGGGACTCTTCATCAGGACTGAAGAGGGAAGGGGCAGAGGCCTTATAAAGAAGGTGGGGAGAGGATGGGAAGGAGATGGCTGGTAGGTTCCAGGTGAAAAACCAGTAAGGGGAAAGATAAAGGGGTGGGGGAGGGAGGCAGGGAGGTAGGGAGGTGATAGGCAGCTGGGGGAGGGGGCAGAGTGAAATAGGGATAGGGGAAGGGAGGGGGAGGGAATTAGTAGTAGTAGTAGTAGTAGTCATACTTTATTGATCCCGGGGAAAATTGGTTTTCGTTACAGTTGCACCATAAATAATAGTAATAGAACCATGAATAGTTAAATAGTAATATGTAAATTATGCCAGTAAATTATGAAATAGGTCCAGGACCAGCCTATCAGCTCAGGGTGTCTGACCCTCCAAGGGAGGAGTTGTAAAGTTTGATGGCCACAGGTAGGAATGACTTCCTATGACACTCTGTGCTGCACCTCGGAGGAATGAGTCTCTGGCTGAATGTACTCCTGTGCCCAACCAGTACATTACGTAGTGGATGGGAGACATTGACCAAGACAGCATCCTCTTTTCAGACACCACTGTCAGAGAGTCCAGTTCCATCCCCACAATATCACTGGCCTTACGAATGAGTTTGTTGATTCTGTTGGTGTCTGCTACCCTCAGCCTGCTGCCCCAGCACACAACAGCAAACATGATTGCACTGGCCACCACAGACTCATAGAACATCCTCAGCATCGTTCGGCAGATGTTAAAGGACCTCTCCTCAGGAAATAGAGACGGCTGTGACCCTTCTTGTAGACAGCCTCAGTGTTCTTAGACCAGTCCAGTTTATTGTCAATTCGTATCCCCAGGTATCTGTAATCCTCCACCATGTCCACACTGACCCCCTGGATGGAAACAGGGGTCACCGGTACCTTAGTTCTCCTCAGGTCTACCACCAGCTCCTTAGTCTTTTTCACATTAAGCTGCAGATAATTCTGCTCACACCATGTGACAAAGTTTCCTACCGTAGCCCTGTACTCAACCTTTTACCAGAAGTTGGAGAACTCTATGTTCATACCAAGGGGCTAGAGACTACCTAGACGGTATATGAGGTGTTGCTCCTCCAACCTGAGTTTAGCCTCATCATGGCAGTAGAGGAGGCCATGTATGGACATATCTGAATGGGAGTGGGAAGCAGAGTTGAAGTGGGTGGCTACTGGGAGATCCTGTCTGTTTTGGCAGATGGAGCAGAGGTGCTCGATAAAGCAGGCTGCGTCGGGTTTCCCCGATGTAGGGGAGGCCGCACCGGGAGCACCGGATGCAATAGATGACCCCAACTGACTCACAAGTGAAGTGTTGCCTCACTTGGAAGGACTGTTTGGGGCCCTGAATGGTGGCAAGAGAGGAGGTGTAGGGACAGGTGTAGCACTTGCACTTGCAGGGATAAGTGCCAGGTGGGAGATCCGTGGGGAGGGACATGTGGACCAGGGAGTCACTGAGGGACCGATCCCTGCGGAAGGTGGAGAGAGGTGGAGAGGGAAAGATGTGCTTAGTGGTGGGGTCCTGTTGAAGGTGGCGGAAGTTGCGGGGGATAATGTGCTGGATCCGGAGGCTGGTGGGGTGGTAGCTAAAGACAAGGGGAACTCTGTCCCTGTTGTGGTGGCGGGAGGATGGGGTGAGAGCCGAAGTGCAGGAAATGGAGGAGATGCGGCTGAGGCATCATTGATGACAGCAGAAGGGAAACCACGATCCTTAAAGAAAGAGGACATTTGAGATGTCCTGGAACGAAAAGCCTCATCCTTGGAGCAGATGTGGCGGAGACGGAGGAACTGGGAAAGGGAATGGCATTTTTACATGTGACGGGGTGGGAAGAGGTATAGTTGAGGTAGTTATGACAGTCAGTGGGCTTGTAGAAGATGTCAGTGGACAGTCTGTCTCCAGAGATGGAGACCAAGAGATCGAGAAAGGGGAGAGAAGTGTCCAAGATGGACCAAGTGAATTTGAGGGCTGGGTGGAAGTTAGAAGTAAAGAAATGGCAGCAATGGCTTTACAGCATCAGCCTGTAAGATCAGGGTTCAATTCCTGTAAGAAGTTTGAACATTCTTCCCTTGACCGTGTGGGTTTACTCCACGTGCTCTGGTTTCCTCCCACATTCCAAAGAAATAGGGTTAGGCTTAGTGAGCTGTGGGCATGATACATTGCCGTTGGAAGCATGGCGACATTTGCCGGCTGCCCAGCACAATTCTCGCTAATCAGATTTGAAGCAAATGATGAATTTCGCTGTACATGTGACAAATGAAGTGAATCTGATCTTTAACAAAGGGATTTAATTGCCATATAGAGGAAGGATGTTCCTGTTGGAAAGAAGCTCAGGCATGTATCATCTGGAGGAACCTCTGTCTTGAGCAATGAATCTGGACATGAAAAGCACACAGGGCACAATATAGAAGGCCTGCTCCATGCTGTATGTCAATAAATAATAATTAGTAAACAATAAATAAATAAATAATGTCCCAATTGTAAGTGAGGCCCTGCAGGGTGTCTGATATACTAGGGTAGGAGCTGGTTGTTTCTGGGACAGAATGGCTTCCGACTGCTCTTACTTATTCTACTTTATTCTGTTGTACAAATCCCTATATCCCATCACACTCCACGTCCCAGACTCCCTTATCCCATCGCACTGCACGTCCCAGACTCCCTTATCCCATCGCACTCCACGTCCCAGACTCCCTTATCCCATCGCACTCCACGTCCCTGACCCCCTTATCCCATCGCACTCCACGTCCCTGACCCCTATATCCTATCACAGTCCAGGTCCCTGACCCCTATATCCCATCACACTCAGAATCAGGATCAGGTTTTTGTCCCTGACATATGATGAGAAAGTTGTTTTACAGCAGTAGTACGTACTGTTAAAAAAAACCATTAAAGTCTATAAATTACAGAAATAAATAGTTCGAAAATATGTCCTGCATGGTGAGAATTCTTAATGATATCCCATCGCCCTCCAGATCCCATCCTCCGATGTCCCATCTGACTCCAGGTCCCAGATTCCAATATCATGAACCCATGGCAGAATGATTTCCTACAAATGCCAACACTCTCAAAAGGACTCTCCTGCATATTCTCCTACCACCACAGAGATTGGGGATGAATTGCTCTAGGCAATGCATTGCGAGGTGCCTGGTGAATAGAATCCTACAATAGCAGGAGGCCATTCAGTCCATTGTATTTATGCTTGTAGCCCTGGTGAACATTTCCATCATTCTCTGCTTTTATCATTGGGAGTATCATGTTAGCTGATTAACCTGGTTGGTAAATGAGGCAAGTTTGTTGAATATTTTAATACCTTTATAGGAAAGGAACTCCAGTGTTTAGGACCAAGGGTCGGCCAGCCGTAGTGAAGTAAATAAAATGCGGAACGACCAAGTTGCCAGATTTGGAGATAAAGGAGGTCACAGAAAAAGTGAGGCTGAAGTCCTGGAGAGATTTGAAATCGAAATGAGAATGTTAAACTGAAGCACTGCCAAACCGAAGCCATTATGGACAGTGGGGACAAATGACTGGCAACTGGCAGGAGACTGGATACGAAGGATAAGGTCGCATTCAGCAAATGAGAAGAGCGAACTAACAATCAGGTAAACATTTTAAAAAATAAAACAGAAGTATTTACAACCTATCAATTAATAAACAAGAACTTTGAACAAAAGAAGTACTCTCCAGGTTTCTTTAACTGCTTTGTTGGGCTTGGCTGACCTTTTGTTTTACTTCTGTGCTTCCTTCCATAAATTCGTTGTTGAAGTTGTCATGGGACACCAGACAGTATTATTCACTGAAAAAGTTTTGTAAGCACAGTGTTTTGTTTAGGAGTGCCATACTTCAATAGAAGGAGCTCTGAATTGTACAAGTCATTTGCATCTGTGTTACTGTAAACCCAGAGCCTGCTGACTGCAGATGCACCAGGTCCCTTCCTGGTCAGAAAGCCTGGAGATTAGGTCTAACTATATAGAGTGTTAGTAAAGAACTCCCCTTGCCCCAAGCTTCGTAGGGTGACATTGACTTTGACAGAAATCATTTGAAGAAGGTATTCTATAATTGTCACTAATAAACTCATCCAAGAAAAATATTGTTCTGGGATCAGAGGTAATATGGAGGGGAAGTGTTTTTCCTTCTCAAAACCGAGGATAATCTGAGGAGAGGATAATGCCAGTGCATGGACCCATTCAATACGGAGCCATTACAAACCAACTGGACATAGTCTTAGCAGAGCGAAGTCTTGATCCAACAGTTAAAGAGCTGAATCTAGGCTCTCAGCAGTTTAATATGTATTGACAAGCATGCCCAAATAAACTCTGAACACACCAAACAAACTTGCTCTTGAGGCTCTGCACCTCTCCTACATCTCCACCTTAATTCTCCTGACTCTTCATTTCCCCCTCCCTTAGTCTTCCTACTTCTTTCACCTTCTCCCTCTCTCAGCTCCCTTCTAATTCCTTCCACAGCAAGAAACAAAGAAGTCTACAGGAAATCCTATAGTTAAAAGTTCATGTTCAGAACTTACAGTTCAAGACAAGAGCCATTTTAATAGGGAAGAAGGGAAATGGCAGAGCAATTAAACTAATATGTTGTGTCTCTGTTCACACAATAAGATACAGAAAGCCTCCTGGAAATGGCAGAGGATGATACAATTTTCCTATTTCCATACAACAGAAGAGGCCATTTTAGTGTTTGTCAGCCCACAGAAACAGCCTATTCCTCACTAAATTCCCCCCCCTCCATCTAATCTGCTATTAATCGTCTCATTAACTCCTCCTACAAAGAAGAGAAAATCTGCAGATGCTGGAAATCCAAGCAATACACACAAAATGCTGGAGGAACTCAGCAGGCCAGGCAGCATCTATGGAAAAGAGTACAGTCAATGTTTCGGGCTGAAACCCTTCAGCAGTCCTCGGTCCAAAACGTTGACTTTACTCATTTCCATAGGTGCTGCCTGGCCTGCTGAGTTCCTCCAGCATTTTGTGTGTGTTGCCCATTAACTCCTCTCTTGGTTTAGGGTGTAGAATTGTTATTTTTCTAGTAGTTTAACTGTTGTGTATTTAATGTTTCAATAATATTTGTGTAATCTTGTATATATTATTTCAGTATTCTTGTTCAATTAATTATGGGTTATAAAAATAAGTTAATTGCTTATGTCATCATGCATGCATGCCTGGCTTAAAGTAAAGGCAAGGTTAGACCCACATTTCAGACTCCCGTGTCTTCCTTTCAGTTAAATTAATGTTTTGAAGTTACAAAACATAACATTAACTTTCCTATGCTTGCTTTTATTTGTATATACATATTATATGTGTATAATATTCAGGGAATTTTCCAGTAACTAGTACAATTGCATCTGTACTTTTTGAGAAGCTTCTCAGTTTTTCTGCAGCAGGTGTCTTGACCCTTGAATCTGGCTATTTTATATGTTAATTCTTATCACTGGAATTGAGTTTGTCTCTAGTTTGAGTACAAGCTAACCACCTCTTCCTTTTCTTTGTCTTTTCTTTGTTCCTCATTCTGCTAACATTTAACAAAATGGCCATAAGCAACAAGACTTTTGCCTCACTCGTTACTTCCTAAGAACATCTGGATTGCAAAACCATCAGGATCTAACACCACTCCCCCCAAGATTCTACCACGTCCACACACATAGGGGAAATGTACAGTGGACAAATAATCTACTCATCTTTGGGATGTGGGAGGAAGTCCAAACAGCCACTGGAAGAATGTAGAAACTCCCATCCACACAGATATCACTCATGGTCCGTATAGATCAACTCCCACTCACCTGCTATTTGTTCAGAGCCCCAAATTTGGAATCTTCTTGCTCAGTGCATTGAAAAAAATTCAGGAAACCCCTTTAAAACAAAAGTAACAGCCCTATATTTGAACCCTTGTATCATTCTTCAAGTGCCTCCAAGAGGACCTCAACCTTGTTGTGGTTTGGAGGTTTATGTGCCTCAATAACCCAGAGAGCTATGGTTGCTGGAGTTGGGGCTTTATGCTTTGGCTGTTGGTAGGGTCGCCATGCCAAACAAGTCAAGGGGTAGAGGCCAGACTAAGAGTGGTCCACCTGTCCTCTAGATTCAGGGGTTCAGCTCAGGGCTAACAACCCTGACTGGTAAAACAAAACTGCTATGGAAACTGCAATGAAGAATCCTTCTACATCTGAGTGTGCTGGTGTTCCTGAGTCTTTAATGGAACTTGCATGACTGACAGTGGGAGAACCAAGCTACTGACACGATGAAGGAAGCCCTGGACACCGTTAGAGATGGAGAACCTCCACTGCTGCCCTAAACACCAGCAGCATAGCGGGCAGTAGAGAGATTCTTCAAGTGACAATGAACATCCATAACTTCTGCTTTGTTCCCAGCCTGAAGCTGGGATTGGGCGCGAACAGCCTTCAGTGCTCTTGTTTCACTCAGGAAGATTAAATCCAGCTGTGGATGGGCTGGACTTTACTGTATGGTGTGCGAGTGCTAGAAGTAAATGGTTTTTCAAATCATGAGCACGTCAATAAAATTGCAGTACCTCCGGATTTGTTTCCAACCCTGACAAACTTGGTTAATCATCAGAGATTATGCCAGAGCTTATTTTCAAATGTAATAAATTTGCAGCTTTGTGACTACTAGATCTTAATTCCTGGTTTGTTGGAGTGCCTTGTGGTGCAGGGAAATGTTCCCTCCAGAATAGAGAGGGAACTGAAATCTAAGTTTCAGTTGGCTGAATTTGTCACAGAAGCCAGCCAGTATCAGAATCAGGTTTAATATCACTGGCATACATTGGAAAATTTGATAACTTTGCAGCAGCAGTACAATGCAATACATGATAATAGAAAGAAAAAAAAACTGAATTACAGTAATATATGTACCTACAGTAATTCATAGTTCTCTTTTTTTTACTCTCTCTCTCTCCTATGTGTATGTACAAAGCTACTCAAGCTCTGTCAGACTGCATGGGGATTGTGAGTGAACAGACCTTTTCAAGTCCAGCCACAAATTCTCAATTGGACTAAGTTCTGGACTCTGACTTGGCCACTCCAGGACATTAACTTTGTTTTTAAGCCATTCCTATCTAGCTTTGGCTTTGTGCTTGGGCTCATTGTCTTGCTGGAAAACAAATCTCCCAAGTCACAGTTGATTTGCAGACTGCAGCAGGTTTTCCTCCAGGATTTCCCTGTATTTTGCTGTAATAATTTTGCCCTCTACCTTACAAGCCTTCCAGGGCCTGCTGCAGTGAAGCATCTCCACAGCATGATACAGCCACCACTATGCTTCAAGGTAAGGATGGTATGTTTTTGATGATGTGCGGTGTGTGGCTTAGGCTAAACGTAGCATTTAGTCTGATGACCAAAAAGTTCAGTTTTGGTTTCATTAAACCACAGAGCCTTCTTCCAGCTGACTTCAGAATCTCCTATATGCCTTCTATCAAACTCTAGCTGAGATTTCATGTCAGTTTTTTTTCCCAACAGTAGCCACCTCTTTGGCAGTCCTCCACAAAGCAGTGACTGGTGAATCACCTGGGCATCAGTTGTTGTATGCACAGTCTCTCCCACCTCAGCCCCCATCTTGCACGGTCACTCAGTTTTTGAGATTTACAGCTGTGCCATATTCTTTCCATTTTTTAATGATTGGCTTAACTGTTGGTTGGCATTCATCTGTCTCAAAGGACAATGCGTGATGATGATCATCATCACAAGCCTGGGCAGAAGGTATAGAGATCCTGAGCTGCCCAGTTGTCAAGATCCCCCTCTCGGCCTCACAGATGTAGTCCAAAGGAAAACTTATGAAGCAATACATTTGGCACCAACTTGGCTGCAGCAGCTCTGGAAGGAAGTTCAATGATGTCCAGCTGCCTTAGGGGCTCCACTCTGGATTTGCTGTCTGGGTTTACTCACGTGGCCTTCATCTCTCCCGAGGCTGCCCGCAAGGCAGTGGGGCTATTTACCCTTAGCTGGGGATCTGGTTCACAAGCACCAGGGTGTGTCCACACACCAGTGGGCCTGCATGCCTAGACCTCCTTCCCATCCTCTGTAGTTCATCTTGCATCTGAAAGGAGTTCAGTTTCCATGTGTCACCAGTGAGAAGACAGTGCATGAGGCTTGCTGTTGGAGAGGCTAAGTACTGGCAGGGAGAGCCTTACACATTCAGCTCTCCTTTTCACAAGACTGCCGGTCAGCAGTGGAAGCTGAAAGTGAGAGCAACAAGCACTACCCACTGCACTACCCACTACACTACCACACTAGACATGTTACAATAAACATTTTGACACTTAACTGTACTCCAAGGGATATTAAGTGACTTGGAAATTTTCTTGTTTCCATCTCCTGACTTATGCTTTTCAATAACCTTTTCACAAAGTTGCTTGGAGTGTTCGTTTGTCATCATGGTGTAATTTTCACCAGGATACTGACTCACCAGTAGTTGGACCTTCCAGATACAGGTGTATTTTAACTACAATCAATTGAAACACCTTGACTGCACATGGTGATCTCCATTGAACTAATTATGTGACTTCTAAAGCCAATTGGGCACACCAGTGATGATTTGGTATGTCATTTTGAGGGGGGGGGAATACTTATGCAATCAATTATTTTGTGTTTTATATCTGTAATTACTTTAGATCACTTTGTAGAGTTCTGTTTTCACTTTAACACGAAAGAGTCTTTTTCTGTTGATCAAGGTCAAAAAAGCCAAATTAAATCCATTGTGATTCAATGTTGTAAAACAATAAAACATGAAATCATCCGGGGGAGGGGTGAATACTTTTTATAGAATATACATACATATGTTCATGGGTTCAATATTCATTCAGAAATTGGATGGCAGAAGGGAAGAAGCTGTTCCTGTGTGCCTTCAGGCTTCTGTACCTCCTTCCTGATGGTAGCATTGGGAAGAGGGCATGTCCTGGGTATTGGGTGGTGAACCTCTACCTCACCGCTTTAGCAACCTAGGTTCAATCCTGACTTCGGGTGCTGTCTGTGTTTGCACATTTTCACTGTGACCTCGTGGGTTTCCCTTGGTGCTCTGTTCTTTTCTCCAGATCCCAGAAGGTGTGAGTGTCGATGGACCACTTGGCGTATAGGCAAGTGGTTGAATACCGGAGGAGTTGACTGAAATGTGGGAATAATAGTATGAGTGAATGATTTCTTGAAGGATAGCATGTACTTAGTGGGCTGAGGGGCCTGTTTCTGAGCTGTAAGTGTCCATTAATATTGTCACAATTTATGGGTTGCTCTCTCCCACCACCTGCTGGTCGTGAGTGAATATGACAAGTATAACAGACACCTCCAGTAGGCACTAGAGGTACTGCGGGTGCTGGAAATCTAGAGCAATACACATAATGTGCTGGAGGAGCACAGCAGGTCAGGCAGCCTCTATTGATGGGCATAAACAGTTGGCGTTTCAGGCCAAAACCCTTCTTCAGCACTGAGAAGGAAAGGGGAAGTTTTGGACTGAGACCCTTGTCCCTCCCTTCTCAGTCCTGAAGAAGGGTGCTGGCCCAAAACGCCGACTGTTTATTCCTTTCCATAGATACTGCCTGACCTGCTGAGTTCCTCCAGCATTTGTGTGTGTGTTCCTAGAGGTACGTAAAACCTGAATCAGAGGGGTAGCAGATTTTAAATTAGTTCAGACCATGATGTTGTTCGATGTTATATCAATGCCTCATTTCACTAAGCAAAGAGAATTATGAACAATAAAATAAAAGAAAGCAATGAAATGTATATAGCAAATAAAAGGATGTGAAATATATCAAGCAATTTTATTTTGTGCATATTAATAACTATTACAGTAGCCACTAAATAAAGATAAATTCAACTCTTGGGATATTTTTTAAAAATCACTCTCCATTTGCTAGAAAGGTAAAATACAGCAGATGTTGGAAATCTGAAACAAAGGAAGACATTGCTGGACTTGCATGCACAAAATGCCCAAAATGTCGACTGTATACTTCCCTCCATAGATGCTGCCCAATCTGCTGAGTTCCACCAACATTTTGTGAGTGTTGCACAAGATTTCCAGCATCTGCAGAATTGCTTGTGTTTATGCAGTGCTGGAGATAGTGGGACAGGCAGCGTCAGTGGTAGCAGAAACTGTGTTAACATTTCAGCTTGATGGCTATCAAAGCCAAGGGAAGGCAGAGATATAACGTTGGAGGACACAGGGAACGAGAAAACAAAAGGGATGGGGTGGGGTGGAGAGATCAACTGTTTAAAGAGATGGAGAATTCTCCCACTTCAGATCAGGATTGAGTTTCTGGGCTGTAGAACCTGGAGGTGAACTGAGTCACCAATTCGGTTTGGGTCAATTCCTGGACATTTCAGCACATCACCATCTGTCTCCAACTTCTCCATCCCAGTAAAATAACTTGTCCCCACATCCAGTACTTTTACAACTAAAGAACTAAAGTAAATGGTCCTCTAAGTTACCTAGAGCACTGTTTATGTATTATAACAAATATTGTAGAGATAAAACTGTTGTTGCTCATCGAACCCTGATCCAATCTATTGATCTCTCTGTCTGATATCCTTCCCCCACCTGAAGTGGACTGGCTCTGTACAGAGGGCCTGTGCTGGTGGTGTAGTGGTATCCACACCCAGACTTCAGAGCGAGAGGTCCCAGGTTCACATCCGGCCAGCTCCCTTACACGAGTTCCACCCACGCTGGGCTGAGCTTCGGCCTCATAAACCAGACAAACACTAAAGAAACGGCAAGTTTGCCGCGGGAGAAACTGTACAGAGGGACATACTATGCGTGTGTGTCCGTGTAAGTGTGTGTACTGTGAAGGGCATCAGTGTAGGTGCTCCCACCCCCACAGATGCACACAAAGGTACGTGTATGGATGTAAACATACACACATGCACACATTAATTGTGAACATAAACGTGCAACACATCAATAAACACAGACACGAAGACACATGCTTACAGTCAAAGAGACAGGCAAACACAACCAAATCTCCATTCAGCAGAAGACAGGAACTCTTCCTAACTACAGCAGGAAATTTTGCAGGAACTCTCCTTCACTAATTCCCCATTGCATCACCAGAGGTTTCGACCCAGTGCAGATCAGGTCTCATGAAACAGGGAACGATCCTGGGATGTTTCAGCTTAAAAGCTTCATCCCTGTTTTCAAATCCTTTCAGGCCTTTGCCCCTCCCTGTTTCCATAACCTCTTCCAGGCCTACAGTTCATACATCTCGGATTCCAGCCCAGTATTAATTGCTTTCAGTTAGCATGAACTCCCAGCTGTTTCCGAACCTGCATGAAGCAGTCATCTGAAGGAAAGGGATGTGCTGAGAGCTAACGTAAAGAGGTCAGAATAGGTATTATTTTTGGACTCACTTCTCTTAACTTGCTCACCTCTCTCCATCACAACAGTAATTACATTTCAAAAATCATTCTTTGGCCGTGGCCATCCCTGGAACACTCCATACTTGCAAAAAACACATCTAGTGTCTGCCTTTTGTCTGATTTTCCACCTTTATCCCATTCTTTAAGACATCTTCAAATCTTACCCCAATTTCCCTTTGTGTTACTCAGTCGAATTTTCCCTGCTTATGCACCAGGAGAACACCTTTGGAGCCTCACTATCTTATAAGTTTTGAATAAATACAAATTATTTTTGTCATCTGAGTCTAGGATAGACTGGCATTTGCAGGGAGAACCTCTCCACGAGGCTTAAGGAGAAAATACTACATAGTGGCTGAGGTCACATTTTACACAAAGGAAGGTGGCATCGCTTGTTGGAAGTCAACCGCTCCATCTCCAAGAACTCGCCGTTGGAATTACAAGCTCTCATCTGCCAGCCTGACTGTTCATTTCCCCTACCACCTTTGCCCATTGGCTGCTGTTTGTACAAAACACACCACTGTTATTAAATAGGCACATGGATGTAAGAAAATAGAGGGTTAAGGGCTGTGTAGGGGGTGAAAGGTTAGGTTGATTTTGGATAGGTTGAAAAAAGTCCACACAACATTGTGGATCAAAGGGCCCAAACTGTGCTGTACTGCTCTGTGTTCTGTGTATTCACTAGACTACTCTGACAGCACCTTTAAAATAAGGACAACGATAGCAAGGGCCACTATATATATCGTAGATTCCTCTACAAGTTTCACACCATCCATTTTTAGAAATATGCTTCATTTCCTCCTAAAGATCCTGCAGCTTCCTACCCAACTTTTTCAGTTTTTAAAACTAGATCTAGTTCTGGTCACTCTTTTTTGTTACTAATTTTGGACGATTTTTGAATTGGGGTGGCCTGCAGATAATGAACACTGACCTGAACTCAACTGAAATATGCCTTTTGATTTTGTGTTTTATATTCCGTGTATTCACTCGTTTTTTTTTTGTTGCCACTTGTGCAATTTTTTTGCACGTGGTGGGGTGGGGGTGGGGTTAATGTTTGTCATTTTTCCTTGAACGGATTGGTTTGTGACTGTCTGTGGGAAGACGAATTTCAGGGTTGCGCACTGCATACATACTTGGATAATAAATGTACTTTGGATCGTTGAACTCCACCATAGGAGTACTTTCACCAGAAAGACAGCTGTGGTTGAAGAAAGTGATTCACCACCGCCTTCTCAAGAACAATTCATGTTGCAGAATAAATGCTGCCCTCGACAGCGGTGTCTTCAGCCTGTGAAATAC
Organism: Mobula hypostoma; assembly: GCF_963921235.1. Taxonomy (NCBI): domain Eukaryota; kingdom Metazoa; phylum Chordata; class Chondrichthyes; order Myliobatiformes; family Myliobatidae; genus Mobula; species Mobula hypostoma. The sequence continues at coordinate 102,486,618 of NC_086107.1, forward strand.
TTTAAAGATAATATTGTACTGCGGGATGTACGCCCCTTATGGGACGATGACTCCACAGAAAAATAAAGCTCAAGTCTCTTGACTTGCGCACCGTCATTGATGGCGGTGAGAAAGAAACAAGGCACTTGCCTTGGTTTTAATCCGAAGTGTTTCACAGCAACTTTGGAATTGTTAGACATAAGGCAAATGCAATATTCTTAACCACACTCTGAAAAAAAAAATTCAAGGACAAATTGGTAGAATATTCATGGATGTCAAAGAGTAGTCTAACCGCCATTGTTGAAGTTGATTGGACTTGATGCCCCAGTATCTTGGCCTTTTTCTTAAACTAATAATGATGCAACAGTGAAGCCATTTGGCCCATTACATCCGTGCCATCTCCCTGTTAAACAGTTCCATGCTATCCCTGGCCTTATTTCCCGATACTCCTGTATTATTCTTTATTACACTGACCTATCAACCCCCTTTGATTTGCTTTGTCATTACCCTATACTAAGAGATGATTTAAAGTGGTCAGATAACCTACCAACCTGCACATCTACGAGATATGGGAGAAATCCCAGGGTACCCAGGGGATGCCCACACCGTCACAGGGAGAACAAGCAAACTCCACACAGACGGCACCCCAGGTCAGGATGGAACCTGGGTTTCTGAGCTGAGAGGCAGTGACTTTGCCAGCTGCGTCACTGTGTCACCCTCATTTTCCTGAATGGCTCTGTGTCTGAGTGACTTTAGTTATGTGGATAGACTGAAGAAACAGGGACTGAGCTCCTCTGATCAAGAAGCTGCAGGGCACCTGATGGATGTACATGAAGAGTCAACTCAGAGTTGATAGAGGCCACAAAAACTGAGGCACCTATGTTGAAGGTGTTAGCCAAAGGAACCAGAAGTGATGTGACAGAAAACATTATAATCTGGTAACTGGTTGTGTTCTGGGGAGCTCCACCAGGGGGAGTAACAGGGGCAAATTTAAATCATAGCACAGAAGAGGGAGCTGGGTAAGTATCAATGGGAGGACCCACCGACTCAATGGGCCATATGGGTTCCTTCTACAATACTGTGCTAAAGTCTTCAGCACCCTAGATTTTTCATATAAATGTTATTTTGGATTTGTTGTCTTCTGCATTAGTGTGTCAGTAGAAAAGAGCATGTTTTAGATTTCCAAACATCTGTTTTCCAAAAAATTAAATGTTACAGAGAAATTTTTATATTTCATATTTCATTAAAGAAAGTAATATATTAAATAATAGACCACTTTTCAAATAAAAACTTGATTCCTTTGTGGGTAAATAGCCCAGTGCATGATTAATCAAAGATAACAGATGCTGATGATCAACGACAGAAAGAGTTGAATGAACTGAACTGATTAACTGAAACAGAAATGGGTGTATAAAGAGTCAAACTGGGCAAAGGGCAATGAATTAAAAGGTGAGGGTGTGGCAGATGTAGCAGTTTAACCATACAATCATTAATTCTTACACCATGGCAACAATGAGCATAGCAACAAGATACAAGGTGGCCATCCTGCATCAGCAACATCTCTCCCAGCAGAAATTTCACGGCAGACAGGACTGCCAAGATGTGCTATCCAAGCTCTCCTGAAAAAGCACAAAGAAATGGGCAAGGTGGAGGACCAGAAATGCAGTGGTTGGCATGGAAACTGAGTGCAGCAGACGAGAGATCCATCAAACTGACTTCCCTTCTAAATCAGAAGAATCCAGCACTGCTATCAACTCTGAACTCACTGAAACCACTGGAACCCAAGTGCACCCCTCTATAGTTCAGAAAAATCTTGTCAGAAGTGGTCTTCGTGGAAGAGTTGCTGCCAAAAAACGTTCCTCTGAAGTGGAAACAAAGCCAAGAGACTCAACTGTATACAAAAGCACAAGGACTGGGGTGCTGAACAATGGCAACAAGAGCTATGTCTGATTAGTCAAAATTTGAAATTTTTGGCTCAAACAGGAGGCAAGTTTCCATAGAAGAGCTGGAGAGTGCTATATGGACGAATGTCTTCAGCCAACAATGAAGCATGGTGGAGGTTCCCTGCAGGTTTTGGGCTTCATTTCTGCAAATGAAGTTGGTGATCTGCTCAGAATTAATGCAATCCTCAAAGCTGAGAAGTACAAGCAGATTCTCATACATCATGCAATACCATCAGGGAGGCGTCTGATTGAATCCAACTTCATTCTGTAGCAGGACAATGACCCCAAACACATGGCTAAAGTCACAAAGAACTATCCTCAGCAAAAAGAAGAACCAGGAGTTCTGCAACGGATGGTATGGCCTATACAGAGCCCTAATCTCAATGTCATTGAGGCTGTCTGGGATTACTTGGAGAGACAGAAGCAAGTGAGACAGCTGTCTACAGAAGAACTTGGCAAGTTCTCCAAGATACTGTACTTGGAATAACCTACCAGCTGATTTTCTTATAAAACTACAAAACAGTGCACCTACGAGAATTGATGCAGTTTTAAAGGCAAGGATTGGTCACACCAAATATTGATTTGATTTAGTTTTTTTACTGTTTACTGTTCTTTATAGTAAAATTTTGATATTTAGAAACATTTCATTATTTTTGAAAGCACCTTCGCTTTACAGAATTTTTTTTACATGTACCTAAGACTTTTGCACACTACTGTATGATGTAACAAAAATGGATCAAATAGAAATAGATACTGTATGCTTCTGAGTGAGTCTGACAAGATAGAACAGTGGAGATGTCATTGAACAGAGATGGATTCAAAGGGCCGATTGTCTACTAATAATTCCAACATTACCCAATATAAACCCCGACCTAACCTAACATAATCCTACCCTACCATAACCCAACCCTACCCAAACCCCAACATGGCCTAACCCCAACCTAATACCCCTAACCATAACTGACTTGGTTTTCATTGTCTTAGTCCTCAAATACCTATAGAAAAGCCAAGATACCTGAGAGGCAAGAAGGAACCATAAAGTTAAACACAAGCTAGGACCATGGAAAACAACAGCCACCAGAAAATAAGATAGATGATTATTAAACATGGATTCCAAGAAAGGCAAGTGTTGTTGGACCAGGTTAATGAAGGCGTGGACCAGATCTAAGTGGCAGGGTCCACTAACACTGAATCTCCAGTAACTAATGAGATCAATAAACTCAAGAGGGATTATTTTCCCACTGCCTGTACACGAACATCCAACCTAGCCTAACTCCAACCCTAACCCAACCCCTTAGTTCCATTGTTCCCTCTAAGGTGGTTAAATGCGCAGCGGCTCAGTAACTGAGATGCACCCCCCGCATTTAGCCTTTGTTGCTGCACAGCTATTCAATGTAATTATTCATAGTATGCATATTACAATAAAAAACATTTTAAGTGCTGCACAGTTTTCAGGCAGTGTAAAAATTTCCTGCTCAGAGCAATGGTTGATCTGTGCAACTGTAAAAAAAATTAGAGGGAACGCTGCCCAGCTCTAACCCTCCTCTATTTCTACCTGTACCCTAACCCACCCCTGCACTAAGGGTTAGGATTAGGATTGTCCTGGAAAGGAAAGCCTCATCCTGGGAACAAATGTGATGGAGACGAAGGAACTGAGAAAAAGGAATAGCATTTTTACAGGAGACAGAGTGGGAAGAGGTATAATCAAGACAGCCTTGGGAATCGGTAGATTTACAATACAAAAGATGTTGGTAGATAGTTTGTCTCCAGAGATGGTGACAGATATTGAAAAAGGGGAGAGGGGTGTCAGAAATCAACCTAGTGAATTGAAGGGCAGGGTGGAAGTTGGAGGGAAAATTGATGAAATTGATAAGCTCAACATGGATGCATGAAGCAGCACCAATGCAGTGGTCAATGTCGTGAAGGAAGAATTGGGGAGCATTACTAAGGAAGGCTTGAACCATGGACTTAGAACATGCTGCAGAATTATCCGATTCTAATCTTTAGAGCTGACTCCCCAATCTTGAGCACACAAGCCAGCAGAAATAATTTACCATCAGTGCATGATACCATGGAGTCGCAGACTCCCAGGACAATGACAATGGTTCCTGAACTGCAAACTCATCAGTTCAGTTGGGCCACAGGGCATTGCAGTGGGCAGAGGTCAAACAGCAAAGGTCAATGAGCAGAGGCCAAGTACAAGTGTGAGCATTGAGAAGTTTAACATTCATGGACACTGATCATTTCATTGAAACCTTCAGACTGGCTCTCACCACCCACATGAATGCAGAAGCAATGAGGAGTACTGTAGAAAAATAAAAATTGTTTTGTATAAACAACCAATAAAGTGCTCTGAATTATAGTGAGCCTACAGCGAGATCCTGAACATTTTATCTTGAAGTGCATAAACTAAATACTGTAGTGTTTGATAACACAAATAATCAGGATGTGTTAATAATATGTTTGCTGAAGATATTTCCATTCTGAAATGTGATTTCAGTTTCCTTACAAACCAAAGAAATCATCGTCAATATTCCAGACGACAATTCCAGAAAACCAAGGCACTGTGTATGGGATCCAGTGATGGGACATTTCGTGTACAGAGATTTTACTTGCAGTGTGACTGCCACTTTAAAAGAACGAGTCATCTCCAAACCTGAAGGAAGCTTAGCCTGGAAATCAACATCATCACTATTATTAATTCTTCATTGCAGACAATGTCATGTCTCCTTAATACAGATGCCACTGGATCGTGGGGGCTTCTTCCTACAGATCCACTCATTGCTTCTAACACAATCGCTCTACATCTTAAAATCTAAATTACACTTTATTCTGCATCGTTTTACCTTGTTCTTCCTCGATGCACCGTGCAATGAATGGATCTGTGTGAACAGTATGCAAGAAAAGCTTTTCACCGTAAACCAATTCCAAACCCAACTGCAGCCCTTCTAAAACAGCAGATATACAGACTAAGCACAAGGGTCAGGGGATAAACACAAACCATTTAAGTACGCCAGCTCCACCTCACTCTCTGCCACGCCACTCTCTGTTCACGCAGTCTACCACTGGTCTATTGTGCCCTGGACTTTCTGCTTTTCTTCACTGCCTTGTCTGTTTGCTTTGATTTCTTCCTGTTGATGGTTTTGCGCGTGTCTCCCATTCCACTTGCTTTACTCTTCTTTGAGGAGTTTTTCTTCTCAGGTAGGTCACCTTTGCAGTTCTTAAAGGGAGCGTTTTTCACACTCACGCCTGTCATGTTTTGTGGGAGGTTACACACAGCACGGACCTTCAGATTGGTGTTTTCAAGCCACCTTTTAAAGATAAATTATAAAGATAAAATCAGTAAGCAAAACAAAACCATGGAGAGACACACTAGAATACTGCCAATACAACATAGAAAAAGACCTTTCATCCCATTAAATTTATGCTAGCCCACAAAGCACTCCCATCCCTACTAATTTTTCACTTGTTCACTTTCTTCAGTGCATTGTTTGACAGTTTTTGCTTTTCACAATAAACCTATCCAACTTTATTGAAAGTGTTGACTCTTGCTGGGGTGCATTTCCACTGGTAGCCCAACGTGACACCCAGGGATCTTCTCTTCATCTTCATCAACAAGCTTGTGTCCAAGGGATATCCAGTGAAGGATGGTTGGCAACATGCAAATGTTAACACTTCAGCAGGGCTCTGCATTCATGAAAGCAGGAACCAAGACTTTTTTTTTAGCTGGTGGACACTGGACCCAAATATAATTCACACAACAGAGATAAAACTAATCCGCAGAAAACTTAATGGAAATCTGAAATACAGTTTCTTATTTGTCTTAGAGTTGAACCAAGCAGTGCAGGATATATATGCATTTATTCAGAAGGAAAACTTCAAGCTCATTCTTTTAGATTTTCTGATAGTTTGTGACAAAGGAGGTAGCTGTAGAGATTGTGGAGGCATTAGTAGTAATTTTCAAAAATTTTTGGAATGTTTCCAGGGGACTGGAAAATTGCAAATGTCACTCCACTCTTTATGAAGGGAGGGAGGCAGAAGAAAGAAAATTATAGGTCAGTTTGTCAGACTTTAGTGGTCAGGAAGATGTTGGAGTCCTTTACTAAGGAAGAGGATTCAGGGTACTTGGAGGAACATGATAAAATAGGCCTACGGTCAGCGTGGTTTCTTTAAGGGAAAATTTTGTATGACATATCTGTTGGAGTTATTTGAGACAGGCAGGAGAGTCAGTGGATATTGTTTACTTAGATTTTCAGAAGGCCTTTGACAAGGTGCCGCTCATGAGTCTGCTTAGCAAGTTAAGAGCCCATGGTATTACAGGAAAGACACAAGCATGGATAGAAAATTGGCCAGTTGGCAGGAGGCAGAGAGTAGGAATAAAGGAGGCCTATTCTGTTGACAAGTGGTGTTCCATAGGGGTCAATATTGGGACCGCTTTTTTTCACATTATATGTCAACAATTTGGTTACGTGGTTATGTGGACAAGTCTGCAGATGATATAAAGATGGGTGGAAGGGCGGGTAGTGTTAAGGATGCAGGGAATCTGCAGAAGGACTTGGATAGATTGGAAGAATGAGAAAAGTAGTGGCAGTTGTAATATAGTGTAGGGAAGTGTATGGTCATGCACTTTGATAGAAGGAATAAATGTGCAGGCTATTTCCTAAATGATGTGAAAAATTCAAAAATCAGAGGTGCAAAGGGACTTTAGGAGTCCTCGTACAGGACTCCCGAAAGATTAACTTGTAGGTTGAGCCAGTGGTAAGGAAGGCAAATGCAATGTTAGTATTCATTTCAAGAGGACTAGAATAAAGAGCAAGGATGTACTACTGAGGCTTTATAAGATATTGCAGTCAGACGACTGCACTTGGGAGTATTGTGAGCAGTTTTGGGCCCCTTATCTAAAAAGCAATGTGTTGGTATTGGAGAGGCTCCAGAAGAGGTTCACGAGGATGAAAGAGTCAATGTATGAGATGCATTTGATAGCTCTGGGCCTGTACTCACTGGGGTTTAAAAGAAAGAGGGGGGGTCTCATTGAAACCTATCGAATATTGAAAGCCCTAAACAGAGTGGATATAGAGAGGATGTTTCCTATAATGGGTGAGTCTAGGACCAGGGGAGACAGCTTCAGAATAGAGGGATATCCATTAAGAACAGAGATAAGAAGGAATTTCTTTAGCTAAACGGTGGTGAATCTGTGGAATTCATCGCTCCAGAAATGGAGACAGAATTTGTTGCCACAGACGGCTGTGGAGACCAAGTTATCGGGTATATTTAAAGCAGAGGTTGATAGGTTTTTGGTTGGTCAGGGCGTCAAAGATTACAGGGAATAGACAGGAGAATGGGGTTAAGAGGGATAATAAATTAGCCATGATGGAATGGTAGAGCAGATGATAGGCCAAGTGGTCTAATTCTGCTCCTATGTCTGGTGGTCTAATATTAATGAACAAATAATTCTAAATGCCCCTGTATAAAGATCAGTGATAACAATCACAGCCAACAGGGACAGAGGAAATAATTCCCCTGTCACTGTGAGGCTCTCTTTCCTTGCACTCATTATAGTTATTGCAGCTTCTCTGAGTGAGGCTGCTCATTAGATTCCAGTTAGTCCAAATTACAGGCCTTTTATGACTGGTGATTCCATCCAGCGGCGGTCCAGAGATGTGCTGGGGGGGTTAACTGGCTCCTTGTGGTGAGAAGGAAACAGTCACCAAGGAGCTGATGGAGATGTGAGCAGGAATGAACTGACGGCTACAGGGAAATGAGGGGTCGGGGGGAGGCAGTAATAGGACTCAAGGGCTTGCACTGCTGGGAGAAAGCATTGACCTGATAGGCCAAATGGCCTCCTCAACTAAATAAACTGTGTTGATAAGGTCCAAACCAATTTTATCTATCTGCTTGTTTATTTATTTATCTATCAATCAATCTATTTATCTATTTCTTTATTTATTTATCGAGATACAATGCGGTATTGGCCCTTCTGGCACTTCGAGCCGCCCAGCAATCTCCCGATTTAATCCTATCTTAATCATGGGACAATTTACAGTACATCTTTGGACTATGGGAGGAACCCGGAGCATGTGGAGGAAACCAACATGGTCTTGGGGAAAACGTACAAACTCCTAACAGGCAGTAGCGGGAATTGAACCCGGGTCGCTGGCACTGCAAAGCGTTGTGCTAACCACTACACTACCGTGCTACCCATTCCCTTATACCGTGTCATCAGTTTGGTTTGGATATAAACCTGGTTCACAGGAATAGACACAAGAACCAGCTGTGGTATTAAGGAGTCCCCTTTCTATCCTGACTCTTCTTCCTGCAACTTCCTCAATGAGCACAAACCCCTTTATGGTATAATGGGGTTTTGGAGGGGCTTTTGGCTCCTCACTGCTCTCTAACATAGAAACTAATGTAGAAACAGAAGGCAGCCATCTTGCCCTAAGCCTTTTCTGACTTTCATTGAGATCAAAGTTGAGTCAGTGAGGCTATATCTTCAGCCCATTAAGTCTGTGCCAACCATCAACAACCTAATCCTATGTTAATGCCTTTTTATTCCCCACATTCTCATCATCTATCTCCACTCACCCACACACACTATAGGAGGGGTGGTGAACCAATGGCACATGTGCCCAGGATGGCATATGCAAACATTTTGTTGACATGCGGCATGCAGTGCCACCCATCAATTCTTTAAACCCCACCCATAATAAAAAGATACATAGTGATTATCTCTACTGCCAAATAAAGCAGCAATTATTTTTACAACTGGAGAGCAATGAGATGTTTTCACAGGAAATGTCGGCTTGGCGCTAGCTAGACACTTGCGAGAACATTGACATGTAGGCCTAGTATTTGTGTAGCATTTGGATAATAAGTGGCTACAAATAGCAATTCTATTTAGAAATAATGTTATTTTCAATTGTTTTTTAAAAGATTAATATTAATTTTTGAACAGATTTTCTAAAATGCTTCTTTCATTTCAATCTGCCTTTGTAACACATTTATGAATAATTAAATAAGGAGTACATGTATGTAAGCAATAGGATGTATCCTTTTTCCTAAAAGAAATCTTTAATTGTTGTTACTAATTCATTAATCAACGATAATCGCTGCTCAAAATTACCATGCCATGCAGAGAATTTTAAGGTTATCGCCAATTCACCTTGCTGGAGCTAGCAGCAGGTTAGAATGGCCAACTAACAACCTACACATCTTTGGGACGTAGGAGGAAACCAAAGCACACAGGAAAACCCATATAGTCCCGGGGAGAACTCCACATAGACAGCGCCCGAGGAGAGGATTGTATTCCTCCCCATCTCCGCGTCAAGAGGCAGTGGCCCTTCTTGCTGTGCCATTTTGCCGCCCTAGATCTGAAACCTAACTCCAAATCCCTCAGATCCTTGAATACCCTTTGCTTTCAAAGTCCAAACAACTTCCAATCTAAAATCAACTATATCAATTATCACAAACACAAGGAAATCTGCAGATGCTGGAATTTCAATCAACACACGTAAAAGTTGCTGGTGAATGCAGCAGGCCAGGCAGCATCTCTAGGAAGGGGTACAGTCGACGTTTCGGGCCGAGACCCTTCGTCAGAACTAACTGAAAGAAGAGCTAGTAAGAGATTTGAGAGTGGGAGGGGGAGGGGGGAGATCCGAAATGATAGGAGAAGACAGGAGGGGGAGGGATGGAGCCAAGAGCTAGACAGGTGATTGGCAAAAGGGATATGAGAGCATCATGGGATGGGAGGCCCAGGGAGAAAGAAAGGGAGGGGGAGGAAGCCCAGAGGTTGGGCAAGGAGTATAGTGAGAGGGACAGAGGGAGAAAAAGGAGAGAGAAAGAATAAATAAATAACAAACAAACAAACAAATAAATAAATAAATAAATAGATAACAGATGGGGTACGAGGGGGAGGTGGGGCATTAACGGAAGTTAGAGAAGTCAATGTTCATGCCATCAGGTTGGAGGCTACCCAGACGGAATATAAGGTGTCGTTCCTCCAACCTGAGTGTGGCTTCATCTTGACAGTAGAGGAGGCCGTGGATAAAATATCAATTATCATTTGAAGAAAAGGTTTTCAAAGTTCCTCCAGCCTTTGCACATGGAAGTGTTTCCCAATTCACAACACACCATATTGTGTGCCATCCGCAAAATTCTCTGCAGCCAGTCACTTAACAAACAGGTCCTCTCAAACCACCAGGGAGGGCAAGGACAGCAGGTATGAGAGCCCCTCTATATATAGTGATAGCTTAACCCCAATTACTCACATTGATTTCAAAATCGTAATATCTTTACCTAATAAAAAGTCATTAGATCCATTTATAAAAGATTCACTTGATTATCAACATCACTAGTTTCATGACAAGAGGGATTCCAGACCACTGTTACCCTTGTATGATTTTTATTGTAAGATTATTCCCCATCTCATCACTTACAAGCTCCTTAAACTCCCATCTTTGCTCTGACCTCTCAAAAGAATCCTTCAAAATTAGAGCAGTGGAAAATGTGAAAACTGAAGTTGTTGAATTTTTAGTGGATCAGGTTGCTTGGCAGCATTCCAAGGACCAAAATATGACTAGTGGAAGTCACAGACAGGTTACCTGTGGAGGTGGAGGAGCGGGCAGTCACAGTGCCAAGGATTGTTGGACAGGTCGATGGTGTGCAGGCTTCTGAAATTTTCCAAGCTGGGGATGTAGCTCAGCTTGTTGTTCCCCAGGTAGAGGCTCTGCAGCCCTGTGCTCACTCCATCAAAGGCCCCATCAGAAATCTGAAATGGGAAATCAAAAGCCCAGCATTACAGGAAAGGGCACGCCACCTCTGAGTCCATCTTGGCAAGTGGACACTGTTAGCATTTAAATAATATCACCGGCATATGTCGTGAAATTTGTTAACTTTTACTCAGCAGTATAATGAAATACATGAAAAATATAGAGGAAAATATGGACTTACATAAAGTATATATATATGTCTATTAAATAGTTAAGTTATAATAAGTAGTGCAAAAAAAAAGTAGTGACAGAGTGATCTTGTGTTCAATGTTCATTTGGAAATCTGATGGCAGAGGGGAGGAAGCTGTTCTTGAATCGCTGAGTTTGTGCCTTCAGATTGCTATCTCTCCTTTCCGACAGTAACAGTGTGAAGAGGGCAAGTCCTGGGTGGTGGGGATCCTTAATGATGGACGCCACCTTCCTAAGGCACCACTCCTTGAAGATGTCTTGTAATTAGCCACCCTGAGGTGCTCTTGTTCAGTTAGTGCGGTTGTCCTAGGGACCCAAGTTCGATCTTGACCTCTGGGTTTGTCCCTGTGGAGTTTTCATGTGCTCGCTGCGTCTGTGCAGGTTTCTGAGTGCTCTGATTTCCTCCCACGTCCCAAAGAAATGTTGGTAGCTTAACTGGCCATTGTAAATTACCCCTGTTACATACCCCGTAACTGGGTTGCCAAACCAGCAGAAATGGATCACTCAGTTGGAGTCTGGATTACTAGAACTAAGAAAGTTTTATTAAAGAAACAAGCAACACAGTACTCTAATCAAAAGGATAATAAATGCAACAGTTCAGCAATGATAAACACGCATGTACACAGAATTAAGATAACAGGATCAATCAAGCTCTATCGTTGTCTAGGAGTAAATGACCAGTTTCAAAGTGACGCAAAATTCAGTTCAATTTAGTTCAGTTCAGTTTGCGGTAATCGCTGCCGTGGGAGATGGACAGTGGGGGGAAGGAGAGAGAGAGCAAAATGAATGAATATTCAAACGGCTTCCACACAGACCTTCGACATTCTTCTCAGTCAGCTTTCGTGCGAGCCTTTTGTGATGTCCTCTGAGGTCATCGACCGTGACCCCTCCGTTTCCAGATACGATCGTTTCTCTGCGGTGAACCTGGCACCCAGGCAAGGGTGGACACACACCAGGTTCCCGCCGATCGTACCTTTCCACCCTGTGCATCTATGGCTTGGTCCCGCGATCAGCCGTCCAAAACTTCCCACCGACTTGTGGGCGACGCACCGCTTCCAGGGTCTCGTTACCTCGGGGTGTCGTGTGTGTCTTGCCTTAGTGAACCTGTCCCTTTTTATCCCCCTGCTGGGGTATCGCCTGTCCATCACTTCAAACAGTTCAGGGTTCAAAGGGGGAGCCGATCTTGACAGCTCTCCTTCTGTTACTCTCTCCCGTCCCTTCATTAACATCTCCAAATGCTGCTCCATTGTTTTCCTTATCTCTTTTTCTCCTGAAGACAGGTGGCAGACCAACTGCTGATCCCACTGGTGCCAGCCCAGGCCAGCTAACATCTTAATCTATGTGTATTCTCGTCACACCCCTTACTGTAGATAAATGGCAAATGAAATCAAGATGGTGTTGATGTGCATATGGGGGTGAATGAGTGTAAGGTGTAGGGAAATAAAGAAATAATTTACCTTCCCCTTTGCCTCCTCATCCTTTGAACTACAGTCTCCACTGGAATTAAAGGGGTACTGGTTCTTTAAAGTTGTTATAACTGGGGGTGGTAATGGGGACAAGCTCCCACTATCTATTAAATGCTCCCAATGGCATGCGTCTCCAATAGCCTTTGACAACCAAGTCCAGCTCCTGGCCTTCACGTGTGGTTTAGATACTAAACCTGGCAGAACCATTTCTACTGACAGGAGAAGGAGCAAAGGCGGGTTACTGGTGCCTTAAAACCAGTTGCTTCATGCGGATGGAGCTCCTCATCCATGGTTAGCCCCTCATCTCAGAGTAGGAAAACTCTGATCTTAAACCTCCGCTGCCTTCTGGCTATCCCACTCATGGGAAAGGCTTCGGGAGTAAACATCGAGGGCAAAATCCAGAGCTGGAGTCCTTAAGGCAGTCCTACATTGAGTTCAATGCCGACTGGCAACTCCTGCAACACTGTTGGTGCCAAACTGTATCGGTCTCTGCCGTTCCTTTGGGTTCATCAGATGTGTGGAGGGGGTGAGCCTGCAACATGGGCAACAGCTTGGTCTCTGTGTCGTACTGCCCAGGCTTATGTATCTAGACAGCTAGGACGCAATATCCACAGTCGACCCTGACCGATAGAGGCCTCATCATGGGTTCCTGAATTAGCTATACCTGGTGAGATTGTGGACTGACAGAGATAGTGCATTGAATCCATCAGTAAAGCCACAACTTCCATGTTTGACAGTGCACACACAATCGTCTGTTCCCACTTCTGATTCTGATCGGTCCTATCAACAAGAAGCACAAAGGTCTGACCCGAGGTTACACAAGGTGCCGAGGGTGGTGAACAGATTTATGGGGGAGAAGGAGGCTGCAGGTACACAAGGCCACATGCTGGCAAAAGTACTTCTTCCTCTTGGAAAAATAATCCACTGCCCGGGCAGCTGTCATTAACAGAAACAAATCTCGGCTGCTGTTTTATGGTCGGGCTTTATAAGCAGAAGAAATTTCATTTGGGCATTGGTCAAAATAGGTTGTTTTAATGTCTGCACAAAACTAGTTCAAACCCATCCCAACTTCAGAGTTTATCAGCATCCAGTGGTTATGTATCTCCCCCACAGTTGTTTTCCTCACACCCTTCTCACTTAGACAGAGGTGCTGGCTGTGTAAACATTCTTCAGGCTGTGAAATTTAAACCACAGTGCACTTTACCCTGTGTTAATGACCTGACCAATCGCATTTCACAGTTTAACTCTCCCTTCCTGTCACAGGCGGCAGCCAATCGAATATGGATTATTTGTCTTTGCGAAAAGGAAGGTTGGCATGGCAACTGTTGCTGGCAATGGTAAGCAAAGCTCAAACAGCAAAACAAAGCCATTAAAAATTAAAGTCCTGTCCAGGAGTGCATGACAGTTGGGATGCTAAAACAATCCCATTCACTGGGGCCTTGGTTTCTGCACTCTTTTCTCACTCACCTGGGCCCGGTTCCCTTGATCCCTTCGAACATACCTGGACAATTTACTAACGAATTGTATGACATCTAAAGGATCAAGAATCGACTTTATTCACCATAACCCCTGTTAATAATTTGCTGTGGTGTGTTGGTCGGGGCACGATATCGAACAAAAAACAACAACATTCAACAATAATAAAGTATAAAGAATTATATATAAAAAGTTTGAGGTTAAAGTACAGATATGGAATAAAATGTGCATAAATACTAGCATGCATTTACAATTAAAAAAACGTCAATTAAAGAGAAATAAATAATATCTGAAAAGTCTGGAAAGTCTATTAATCTGTCACACTAAACTCCCAAATGTGCTGGATTGTTGGAATCTCCTGGTCTTTCATAATAACCCTGGAAAATGTTTCCTTCTTCGGTATTTAGCAATTCCCTTTTGAAAGTTACACTAATTCTGTTTCCCTGTCCTATGGGACAATGCATTCCAGCTCAAATCAAGTGTCAGCAAGTTTAAAATATTCCCGAAGACTGGGGTTTTCTCGTCCATGTTTTTTTTAACGTTGACCCTTCTAATACTGCAAGTAACTTATTAATCTTTTTAAAAAAAAATCCCTCCAAGAGTTTGAGCCCTCTATGAAAGTTTTCCTTGAATGAAATCATTCGATTGGTTGCATCACGGCCTGTATGCTCCAATGCACAGAAGCACACGAGGCTACGGAGAATGGTGCACTCAGCCTCTTCTGTTGTGGGTACGGCTCTGCCCGTCATCTAGGGTACCCACACAGAAGCAATGTCTCAGGAAGGTGGTATCCATTTCCACCATCAGGACCCTGTCCTCTTCTCATTGCTGCCATCAGGCAGGAGGCACAGCAGCCCGAAGACCTTAGAGTGCAACAGCATCTCCTTCCCTCTGCCCCCAGCTTGTGGACCTGGCCCAAGAAACTCTAATTTTACCTTGGATTATACTTCCCTCAAGTTGCACTAATGTCATTTTATATATATTTTGTCAATTTAAATATATGTAATTTATGTTTGTGGGGTTTGTAATGTACTGTGCTGCTGCTGCTGCAGCAAAAAAGCACATTTTCTGGCATTTATGCCCCAGGTGTATATGCCCATGACAATAAACTTGAACCTCAACTTGAACGTAAAATGTTCTACTCTGAGAAAAAGGATCCTACCTTTCCCTGTCTCTGCAGGTAATTGAGGTCTTTCCTCCCTGCAGCAACTTGACCAAATTTCTGTTTCACTCTCTTGTAGGTCTGGACATACTTTCTAAAAGTTTGTGGTCAGAAATGTAGCTGGGTTTAAGCTGTGATTTATACCCAAGAAGCAGTGTTTTCTAACCAATATCAGTATTTTTTTTGGGAAATCCAATACAGTACAAGCACCTTAAGCACCAAACAAAAAGGTGCAATCAAATTTCTAGGCACAGGGAGCTTTCATTACTCAGCTACAGGGAAACACCAAGAATTTCAGGCCCATTTCAAGGTACACAATAAACCCCACATGTAGATTTTAAATCACAATACAAGAATGCAGGAGCAGGAAGAGGCCTTCAGGCCCCTTGAACATGACCCGACATTCAGGACGATCACAGCTGATCTCAGTATCAGATTCAGATTTTATTTATCACGTGTACATCAAAACATGCATTGAAATATGTTGCTTGTGCTAACAACCAACATATTCAAGGGTGTGCTAAATGTCGCCACACATTCCGGTGCCAACATTGCATGCACTCCATGTTCAGCAGAACAACACAGAACACAACAAGCTGCAGAGCAATACCAGCAAAACAAGCCCCTTTCCTCTTTCCTATCCACCAACACACAGAGACCTCTAACCCCAGCACAGACCATCTTTGGCCTCCAACCTCCAGCAGACATGATCTGTGCCGGCCTCAACTACTCTTTGGAATCGGAATCAGGTTTAATATCACATGGCATATCTTGTGAAATGTGTTGCTATGTGACAGCAGTACTTTACAACAACTGTTCCAATCATTAGCCTTCAATTTTTAATCTTTCAAATATATATCTATCTGCACCTGGAATCTACAGTAGTTGGCCTCGACCTTGTCTTCTTGTGACTATTGTCCCCTTTGTCACTCTGCCACCAGTGGAGACATCTCAACGTCTGTCATGTCAAGCCCCATTAGGGCCTTACCTGTTTGAATAAGGTCACTCCTCACCCTTACCTGCTCCAAACCCATGTCATTCAGCCATAGATGTTGG
Organism: Mobula hypostoma; assembly: GCF_963921235.1. Lineage (NCBI taxonomy): Eukaryota > Metazoa > Chordata > Chondrichthyes > Myliobatiformes > Myliobatidae > Mobula > Mobula hypostoma. Next base: position 102,502,654 of record NC_086107.1, read on the forward strand.
AGAGACCCTGCCATTGGCAGGAAGGCGCCACTCCCGATCTGCTTAATGGGATTGCTGGATAGTTTCAGTTCATTCAAGGCAGACAACTTCATCAGCGCGACGGTGGGAACTGCCGTCAGCTTATTCTCATCCAAGAACAGCTTCTGAAGCTGAACCATGGGGTGGAGAGCAGTTGGGGAAATGTAGGTGAGGTTGCTGCCGTTCAGGTAGAGCCATCGTAGCTTCTCTGCCCCTTGCATGTTCTCGTCAGTCAGCTGAGGGACGGGATTGTACTCGAGGTGAAGAGCAAAGAGGCCGGGCAGGAGCCTGAATGCACCCTTGGGTATCGATGACAGCTCGTTATGGTCCAGATAAAGGTACGTCAGCTTGGGAAGTCCTTCAAAGGTTTCCGGCTGGAGACTGGTAATCTCGTTAGAAGACAGGTACAGGTAAATGAGCTTCTTCAGACCAAGGAACGCGCCGGCGTGAATCTCGTGAATTCTGCAGTTCTGTAAGTGAAGGGAAACGAGCTGCTTCATGTCCGGGAAGGAGGCCTTGGGCACGAGGTGGAAGTCATTGTAGCGCATGTCCAGAAGGTGAGTGTCAGTGGGAAAGCCCCTTGGGATCCTGCGTAAACCCTTCCCCTCACAGCTGGCGTGCTGCAGGTCATGCTTGCAGATGCAGTGGTCTGGACATGGGCCACTGTCCTGATTATTTGCTGCAGGCTTGTTCGCCTGGGTGAGTTCCTCCTCCTCCTTAGGGTCTACCGGTCGGCTGTCACACCTCAGGTCATCTGGGCGCAGAGAATCCAGCCTATCCCCTTCGTACAGTCCCGGGGCACCGCAGAACACTGCGGCTTTCAGCTTCGTGTGGTTGGCCATCCATTCCCTGAAAGGTCTCATGAAGCAGTTGCACTGGACCGGGTTGCCCGTTAGGTTGAGCACCCTCAAGGACTCGAGCCCGACCAGGGGCTGGATCTTCTGGAGCTGGTTGTTGTGTAAGTCGATAACTGATAACATTGGGCTGTGCTGAAATGCAGTGTGAGACACATCCTGAAGGGCCATGTTGTCCATCGTCAGGTGTTTCAGCGAACGCATCCGCAGTGATTCTTCACCAAGGTAGGTCATTGGATTCTGGCTGAGATCCAATCTGGTCACAGTCGTGAGCCTGGATAATGCTTCTGTTGGCAAAAACTGCAGCTCGTTTTTGTCCAGGTTCAGTCTCTTTAGTGTCCATAGGCCAGCGAAGGCTTCATCTGCAATATTGTTGATCATATTCTTGGACAAGCGCATGTACTTAATCTGCTGGAGACCTTGGAAGAGCAAAGGAGGCAAGTAGACCAAGAAGTTCCCTTCCAGGTTTAAAAAGTTTAGAAATCCCAGTTGAGCAAATGCGCCGGGTTTGATCTCCTCGATCATGTTGTTGTCGATGATGAGTTGTTGCAGAGAGAAGAGCCCATCAAAGGTCTCCTGGTAGATGAATTCTATGTAATTGGACCCCAGATTGAGAGTGACCAATCGGCCAAGGCCACGGAAAGCACCTTCTTGAAGCTGCTTGATCTTACACTTCTGGAGGTTGAGGTGAGTAAGGTAGGGAATAGGAAGGAATGCCCCAGTTGGAACTTTTTCAATGTTGTTCCCTCTGATGTCAAGCTGCTTAGTACCCTGCAAAATAGACAGAAGTGTCACCTACTTTCTTAGACTTATATTTTATTTATCTTCTTCATTATACGCCGTGTCATATGATGTGGCAATCACGGTCTATTTGACCATGCTTGTTCTTGGCAACTTCCAAGAGGACCACAACCTTGTCGAAGGGTTTGGAGGTTTGTGTGCCTCAATGACCTGGAGAGCTACATTGGCTGGAGTCAGGGCTTTATTGCTTTGGCTCTTGGTAGGGTCACCCATGCCAAACAGGTCAAAGGGTGGGGGACAGACGAAGAGTAGTCCTCCAGTCCTCCAGGTTCGGGGGTTCAGCTCAGGGCTAATAACCTTGACAGTTCAAACAAAACTATTATGGAAACAGCAATGAAGAATCTGTGTGCTGACAGCAGCTACTGGAACGATGAAGGAAGCCCTGAACACTGTCAAGGAGATGGAGTATCTTCGTTGCTGCCCTAAACACAAGCAGGAGGAAAGGGCAATATGTTCTTGGCAAATTTTTCTATAGAAGTGGTTTGCCATTGCCTTCTTCTGGACAGTGTCTTTTATCTATTTATCTATTATCCCCCTTAAGTAGCATTAGTGGACCACATCCCATTCCCAAGAGGGGCATAGATAAGGGGAATGCACACGGGGATAGGGGAGCAAACACTAGAGGGCCAAGGTTTAAGGCTGGGCTTCCCAATCTTTTTTATGCCATGGACCAATATCATTAAGCAAGTGGTCAGTGGACCCCAGGTTGGGAACCCTTGGTTTAAGGTGAGAAGGGAAAGATTTAAAAAGTGCTTGAGGTTGGACTGTAAGTTGATACTGCTCCTACAACATAGAAACGGGCCCTTCAGCCCACCATGTCGATGCTGGAATCCCATTTTTCTCTCCCAACATTTGGATCAAGTACCCCCTAGATTTTACCCACAGTCCACACACTAGGGACCATTTTCTATATCTGAGGTGTGGACCACAAAAACCGACTGAGGGTGCGGTTCAGGTCACCACCTGACCAGGTTAGAGTCTTTGGCTGTCTTAAAGGAGAAAGAGACCAGAGTGAGATTTAGAGAAGGGAGAAAGGAAGAGCTGTTTTCAACTCATTGATTTGAAGAGGCTTTGGGAGGGTTGCTTCAGTGTGTGAGGAAGACGAGTAGGGTTGAGGATACTAACGTCTTCAATGGTTTCAGCCCAGTTAGGAGTCGTTGCCTCAGCAATGGTCTTCCCATTACTTGGCCACTCTTCCCAATGGGTGTTAGAAAATGCTGGTAAAACTGCCCTTCAGTTCACTTCCTCTGCATCTGATTGTGCATCACCCTTTCCTGAAGAGAGAGGAAAGAATGTAGTGATATTGGGCCATCCATTTGGACGCTGGTAGCCATCTCCGGATTTGTCATTTGGATGCCCCCTGTCTCTGAGCATTGTTTTGCGGCCCACTTTCACTAGCAAGGCCTCAGTGCAATGACTGATAGAATTGGTCAATTGAACTCAATAGAATGAACTTTGAGGTAAAAGGAGTGTTCGCTCATTGGGAACCTGCTGAAGGGCAGAGAATGAAAGACAGATCTCCCCATTGTAAAAACATAACAAGCAGTGGTAACTAACAGAGAACGTAACGATGGCCGGGCACACAGCAGGTAAAAATTAAACCACAGAACTGTCCAGTGATTTTACAATCATAGAGTCAAAGAGAGAACAGGCACAGAAACAGGCCCTTCAGCCCTCTGGATTCTTGCTGACAAAAAACAATACAGACGTAATCTGAAACTAATCCCACTGGAAATAACTTGGAAATTGTGTAGCTCGGGTGGTAGATGCTTGGGCTGAGTTGTTCTCCGATCTTGGCAATCTACTCGCACGGTGACAAAACGTTTGCAAATAAATTGCCAAGATCGGGGAACGTCAACCCAACTGCTAATCTTATTTTTTATCCTCCCCACATCCCCATCAACTCCCCGCAGATTCTATAACTCACCTACACACTATAGGCAATTTACAGTGGCCAATCAACCTATTAACTTGCCTGTCTTTGGGATGTGGGAGGAAACCAGAGCACCCCGAGGAAACCTGCACGGTCACAAGGAGAACTTGAAACCTCCACTCGGAGAGCACCGGAGGTCAGGATTGAATCCAGGTCTCTGTAACTAACTGGGCTCCTGTAAATTGGGCCTACTGTGTGTTAGGATCTGGTTGGCATCTGACAGGAATGTGGTGAGGATAAAAGGGAGGTTAGTGTAGGATAAATGTAAATGGGGAGGTGGTCAGCACCGACTCAGTAGGCCAAAGAGATTGTTAATGTGCTGATCTCTCTGCAACTCTAAGATGTTTGACATTCTTCCCCATTTTCACTTCAAAGCAATAATTTTGTTCCATATGTCTTCATTACTCCAAACACATTGTCCGGCCTGCTGAGTGAATCCAACATTACTGCTTTGATTTCAACCTTAGCTTGCTGACTACTGCCCCCTGGCCCTTGGGAGCAGAGCTGCCAGAATTGGGAAAAACGGCACCCGCTTTTGATCCCTGCTGGTTCTGTAAGGTTGCAGACCTCTGGTATGGTGACGGGGATCTCCGTGAGCTGTTTCTTTATGCAGGTCACCACGCCCTGGATGTTGTCACAGATGCAATAGGAGGGGCAGGCTGCTGTTCCCACTGCAAGAGCGGAAAGTATGGCCAACAGAGTCCAGTGTGGAGGAGCCTGGTTCTTACTGGGACACCGAGAAGGCATCTGCAAAAATAAAAACATCACATAGTGTAGCTAAAATAGGAGATAAAAGACCACAAGACATAGGAGCAGAATTAGGCCATTCAGCCCATCGGGTCTTCTCTACTATTCATTCATGACTGATTTATTATCCCTCTCAACTTCATTCTCCTGTCTTCTCTTTGTAACCTTCGATCCCCTGACTAATAAAGAACTTATCAACCTTGGCTTTAAATATACCCAATGACTTGGCCTCTGCAGTCTTCTGCGGCAATGAATTCCACAGATTCACCACCTTTTGGCTGAAGAAATTCCTCCTCATCTCTGTTCTCTAGTCTGAGACTGTGTAACCTGGTCCAAGACTCCCCCACGATATGAAACATCCTCTCCACATCTAGACCTTTCAATATTCGATATGTTTCAGTGAGATCACCCGACATTCTTCTAAATTCCAGTGAGAAAATTTATGTCAAGAAGTTTATTTTTTAATTAATAAAAATGCAAGGGATATATTACTTCATTTAAAAATGTATCATTAGGATAGGTTGCTTTCTATGGTGCTTCTGTAAAAATGTTTCTACAGCAGGGGTTCCAAACCTTTTTTTTATGTCATGGATCAATACCATTAAGCAAGGGGTCGATGGACCCCAGGTTGGTAACCCCTGTTCCACAGATATGTACATCATATCTGGATGCATCAGAGCCTGGAGTAGCAACTGCTCTGCCCAAGATTATAAGAAACACGAAAGTTGTGAATGCAGACCATAAATCAGCATCCCTCCACTGACTCTGTCTACACTTCACATTGCCCCTGGAAGGTAACCAAGACAATGAAGGACCTCTCCCACGCCGGCCTAGGCTTGAGTCGACGTAGTAGTAGTCTCCCACCCCAGTCATTCTCTCTTTTCTCATCTCCCATCAGACAGAAGATACAAAAGCTTAGAAGTACATGCCACAAGACTCAAGGACAACTTCTATCTCACTGTTATCAGACTCCCACAGGCTAAAGATGAAATCTTGATCTTCCAACCTACCAGGTCATTGTCCTTGCACTTGTCTCCCTGCAGCATGCTTTCTACATTCTGTTACTGCAAAGTCACAGTTGTGTTTATTGCACCGTACACAAGTGTGTACATGCACAGGTGCAATGAAAGCTTTTCTAGCAGCAGTGTCACAGGTCATGATGTGTGCTGGCAATTACTGAAACCAAAATGCGGAGGAAAGACGGACTCCCCTGGAGAGATGGCAACCAGGGTTACTTAATTAGAATTCCAACAAAGCATCAGTGGCCGGCCGAGCAACACCATGAGTCGTAACATTCTCAAAGCTAGGACCCTGTGATATTTGCTAATCAGGCATTTGCTTAAATAATGGCAGTACACAGAAAACTCACGCAGACAAAATAAACTTAACAAGATTAGATAGAAAGCTCCAGGCATTACCGACTCTCACTGAATCAACAATTAATAAATTCAGGTGCTCTATAAACCTCGGAGCCCAGCGCTCTCCAGACAGGCCTGAAGAGCTCATGACAATAGCGCTCTCCAGACAGGCCTGAAGAGCTCGTAACAATAGCTTCAAGTAAGCAGCATTCACCAGATAAACATTTAGAACCAAAAAAAAACCCCTCTATTTTAGATGCTGGTTAACAGAGTCTCATAGCATTGCCAAACTGTGGTTGTGATTAGAGCTTTGATGGCTGAAGGGAAATAGGTGTTCTTGTTCTTCTGGACTTCAGGATTCTGTACCTTCTGCCCCATGGTAGCTGAGAAAAGATAGAGTGGCCTGAATGGGGAGATATTTGATGATGGATGTTGCTTCTAGGAGCAATGTCTCATGTAGATACTACTAATAATGGGAGGGGTGAGTCCATGATGTGCTGGCAGGATCCACTGCTCTCTACAGCTTATGGTTTGTGTATTCGAATTTCCATATCACACCATGACATGACCGGTCAGAACAATTTCAACAGTATTTCGGTAGAGGGTTGTTAGAAGGTTTGGTGACAGGCTGAGCCTCCTCAATCTCCTAAGAAAGTAGATACTGGCATGCCTTCCTTGATCAGCATCTCTGAGCTGAATTTAGGAAAATCGTGTGATATGTACTACCTCAAAGTACTTATCTTTGATACAATCTGTCTGGGTGAAACCCAGAGGTTTTTCCACTGGATCTCAGTACACTTGACAATAAACCAATAACAAAAATAGTATCTGTTAAAAGCTGACACTTTATAAGGGAAAACAAGGAAATCCAAGACTGAGTCACTGTGACATTGGTTGACCTTAGTTGAACAATGACAGAGACAGTTTCATTGCCTGAATGGCTATTGCTTTACAGAAAAAAAAGAGTGCATTTACCTACTAATGCGTGGAAAGAGGCCAATCAGCCCATCAGGTCTATGTCAGACCCTAAAAGAGCAATCTCATCAGGCCCATTTCCCTGCACCCCTGCAACGTTTTCTCTCTTGTAGGCCCATCTATTCTCCTTTGATTCTATTTTTTGCCATTTGCTGACAGAAAAGGGTAATTTACAGCAGTAGCTAACACCCCCCCCCCTCCCCTACATGTCAGTGGGACATGGAAGGAAACCCTCGGCGTCACAGGGAGAACATGCAAGCTCCATATGAACAGCTTCAGAGGTCAGGGTCAAACTCGGCTCTATTTAGTGTTTGAGAAACTGTGCGGAGGGTGGGTGTGGTCATCATATCAGGACTGAGTACAGCTCTCAGCTAGATCCATACTGAATCTGGCAGCAGTGAGGCAGCAGCTTTGCTCTCTGTCCTACTGTGCCATCTCATTAGCAAGCAGAATTCTCCCTTATCTTCAGTTTGAGCTGTACTCAGCCCTGTTATGATGGCTGGTGCCCTCCCAACCCTCCCAAGGGTTCTGAAACACAGAACTCCCAAGCCCCACTGGAATCACAATGGAACAAGAGGGAAGCTGAGAATTTCCTGGATTGCTTGTTCTGGGATCGGTCACCCCACAGCCACAGAGGGGCCAGGACAATAGGTGAATTGTCATCAGAAAGGACAGGAAAAGGCAGGAGAAGCAGGGAATTTTGAGTGTGTGTCTCTCTCCCAAACCCATAAACACTGTGTTTGTGTTCCTTGCCTATAACCTGACTTACTGAACTCAAATGGATGCCCCAACTTCTTGAGAAATTATAGATTTTAGGACACTGCTGAAAGTAAAATTCAAGGGGCCAAGAAAATAAAGTTTTAAAAATAATCTTTGAAGATCTTCTACATTTGTCTACAGAGGTGCTGGAGATGGGAACAGGACTGGGTGGGGAATTTGGCTGTGGCAACACATTGGATGAAACATCCAGGAATATTCTCAGTCAGAAATAGCAACAGATGCATTAACTGAAGAGCAGAAAATCCCAGCTCTTCCTGTGACTTCCCTCAAACACACTCCAGCCCTGCGGTAAGTTACAGTGTGCGTATTAGATGGAGTGTAAAGGTAAACGGACTGCTGCTTAATTTTGTGATGCAGCCTTATTTGATTCGCTTGCCTCATACTGCAGCCAGTCAGGCACCTGTACTTCTGTGATGTTGTTTATGCTGAGTTACACAGGAAAGAGGTACAGCTGGAAACTTTTAACTGTCAACTTCACTCTGGTCTCTGAGACAATGCAACCGCAGAGGCAGAGATGTCTACTCAACCAAGACTTGCTATTGAAAAGAGCGGTGAGGGGCTCTGTACTGCCCAGACTTTGAACTTGATTGCAACAGGGTTGCTGACTTGCGATCACCAGCATCTCTTTGCTATCTCCCTTTTCTCTCCTCAGATGTGAGAATGCCTCCCAACCCAGCACACATCTTTCCTGTTAATCCATGTTAGAACTCCACCAATTCTTCAGTTTTGTCTCCGAGAATGATACAACAGTGCTTCTCTAAGTTGGAAATTCATGAGAATGATCCTGGAAATGAAAGGGTTAACGTATGAGAAGCATTTGACGGCTCTGGTCCTGTACTCTCTGCAGTTTAGCAGAATAATGGCGGATCCCCTTTAAAACCTATTGCATATTGAAAGGCCTAGAGTGGACATGGAATGGATGTCTCCAGTAGTGGGAGATTCTAGGACCTGAGGGCACAGCTTCAGTATACAAGGAACAGAGATGAGGAGGAATTTCTTTAGCAAGAGGGTGGTGAATCTGTGGAACTCATTGCCACAGGCAGCTGTGGAGGATAAGTAATTGGGTCTGTTTAAAGCAGAGGTTGATAGGTTCTTGATTAGTAACAGTGTTAAGTGTTAGAGCCAGAGCCAGTGACCACCGTGACAGAAAGAGTCCTCCTCACGTGGGTCCAGTCCTGCGAGCGCGCAGTGCGTCAATATCATCTACTACGACATTTCCACACTTGAGAACAAACTCTGACTGCCTGCCCTATCTTTACCTCTCATAGTTTTATATATTCTCAGCCTCTCATCCTCCAAATCTCGAGACAAAACAACCCAACCCAAAGTCCAACTTCTCCTTGTAGTTAATCATGTCTAATCTAGATGACATCCTGGTGAACCTCTTCTGCACTCAAAGCCTCCACATCCTTCCTGTAATGTGGCAACCAGAACTATACACAATACCCCAAATGGAATCTGTTGTAACATGACAAAGTCACCAGAGAGACACTGAAGCTAGTGGATATAGAAATGGTTTTTTTCAGCAAAAATGATCAGGAAGCCTCATATTGAGGAAGAGGCCGCCCGATTCAATCTTACATGACATTTTTATATGCTGAAGATCAAAGGAAACAGCAGGACAATTCTAGAATTATAATATATCTACAATGCTTCCTTTGAATTACATATAGTTTTCAGACACCTCCTTCTTTTCATCCACACTCCAGACACTCAAAATGAATGTTAATCAGTATTGTCTGGTTTATAATCAATTCCATTCTACAGCTCCTAGAAAACCATTGTTCAGTGCTACATTTTAAATTTAATCTACAATCCATGTTCATGTCTGAAGATTGATCACTCGAGAATACACCCCTAATGGAGCCTAACCAAAGTTTTATACAGCCGCAACATGACTTCGCGACTTTTATACTCAACACCACAACAGATGAAGGCAAGTGTGCTACATACCTCTTTAATACCCAGCCCGCTTGTAATGCCATTTTTAGTGGGCTATGAATTTGTACCCCAAGATCCCTTTGTACATCAAGTTGGTAAGTTAATTGGCTATTTTAAATAACCTTTGGCATATGTGGTTGGTGGGAGAATTGGAGGTCTGTTAAGAGGCATATGATCAAAAATTGGCCTCAGAGAAATACATGTGGAAATGGGATTGTCCAGAGAACTGGCATAGATCTGAGGGATCAACTGGCTTCCTATATCATAAAGAAATGAGTAAAAGGTTCTCCTGAATTCCTGACTGGACATATTAGTGACTGCTTTATATTTATCTCTCTTGGTCGGATCTGCCCAGCAAGTATAAACATCTCTACCACTTATGGAAAACCTCTAGATAATTCTGAAGTCCTCATTAAGGCAATGTTACAATTGAATGTTCAAAGGTCCAGAGGCCAGTTGGTACACCTTGCATCCTCAGTATACCTAGCCAAGAGTACACTGGATGTCTCAGCTGCATGGGCATCTCTCTACCTCCAGCCACTGGGAGCTCAGGAACACTGGAATCTACATTAAAGGAATATGTCTTTCGTTTTCTTCAGATGGCTTTGCCTGTTTCAGCATTGTGGAACTTTAATAGGTAGATTCTAGGTGTTTTATTTATTGTGGCATGTTTGCCCTTCATTCTAGTCAACTGTGGAAAGAACAGTCCAAGTTCACCTTACTAACTCAGCCAGTAACTATTATCCTTGGACCAGAACTCCTGTAGTTTATACAGAAAAAGATTGGTCTTTAGTCACTGGAGGTCATGTAGGATAAACTCTTTCATAATGCCTAAAGCTTCTATAGATTTCTAGTGGAGATTATATTGACTGGTTGCTTCACAGCCTGGTACAGAAACACCAATACCCTTGAATGGAAAATCCTACAAAAAGTTGATTTGGCCCAGTATTTCATGGGTAAGGCCCTCCCAACCATTGAGCATGTCTACATGAAACACTGTTGCAGGAAAGCAGCATCCATCATCAGGACCACCACCTCCCGAGACATGCTCTCTTCTCACTGCTGCCATCAGGTAGAAGATACAGGAGCCTCAGGAATCACACCACCAGGTTCAAGAACTGTTATGACCCCTCAGCCATCAGGCTCTCGAACCAAAGGGGATAACTTCACTCAACTTCACTTACCCCATCACTGAAATGTTCCCACATCTAACTGACTCACTTTCAAGGACTCTTCATCTCATGTTCTCAATATTTATTTATTATTTCTTCCTTTTGTATTTGTCTTCTGCACTCTGGTTGAAAGCCCTAGTTGGGCAGTCTTTCACTTATTCTGTTATGGTTATTATTCTATAGGTTTATTGAGTATGCCCACAAGAAAATGAATCTGAAAGTTGTATATGGTGACATATATATACTTTGATAATACATTTACTTTACACTTTAACATGAGTTCTTCATTATAAAGGAATTGCACTCTGCCAGTTTCCCAGTCAAGTTCCATTTCACTGGAAATAGACAATAGGTGCAGGAGTAGGCCATTCAGCCCTTCGAGCCAGCAAATGAATGTTAACTGTATGTTGGGCCCTGACAAGGAATATTGACAGCAGGAATAACATGCCATCTCACTTTATTGTGAGGTTCTCCTATGGGAAAAGGACTGCCGAACAATTTGGACATTGTTTCTTCTGACAAGAGAAGGGTGGGCTTGTCGCAGCTTAGAGCTCTTCAGAGGCATGGGGCTAATTGTCTTAAAGTCGAGATGATTCCCCTTGTGAGGGTTTCAAAATTTCTGCACAAGTAACGGGGAGTCACAATAAATCCCGTCAGGAAAGGCTCGGATAAAACGAAAAATTCCACCTGGAGTGGCTGAGTTAATTAACAATGGGTCAGAGCCAGGGTAAGAGTTTGCCTCTCCTCAGGTCTATCACTGTGAACAAGGGCTGACGAGAGAGAGGGATCAGCAGTGGAAAGGGTGAACAGCTGGGTGTCGGCATCTCTGAAGATCTACCCTGGGGCCGACCTATTGATGCAATTTCGAAGAAGGCACCCAGTGGCTAGGTTTCATTAAGAGTTTAAGGAGATTTGCTATGTCACAAACAGTGGTTCTAGAAAATTTCTACAGATGGAGAACAACATGACTGGTTGCGTCACCATCTGGTACGGAGGGGCCACTGCAGAGGATCGGAAAAAGCAGCGGAGGGTTGCAAACTCAGTCAGCTCCATCATGGGCACGAGCCTCCACAGCACTGAGGACATCTTCAGTAGGTAATCCGTCAAGAGGGTCCATCATTCAGGACCCTCACCATCCAGGACGTGCCTTGTTCTCATTGCTACCATTTGGGAGGAGGTACAGGAGCTTGTAGACACACACTCAATGTTTTAGGAACAGCTTCTTCCCCTCCACCATCAGATTTCTGAAAGTCCCATGAACACAGAACACCACCTCACTTTTTGCACTATTTAATTCTTTATACTTCTCTGTAACTGATAGTATTTTTTATGTACTACACTGTATTGTTGCCACAAAACAGCAAATTTCATGACAATGTTAGTGATAGTGGACCCATTGCTTCCCCTGGAGGAGAGAACCAGCAGTGTGATTTATAGGGCATTGAAGCCCAGACGCTGGGCTGGTGAAATACTGGGTGACAGAGGAACTGCAGGAGAATCAGTAACCAAAGGTAATCAGCAGCAGAGCCCGCGTGGAAATCGGGGGAATCTCTATTTTGCTCTGAGTCCGATCAGAAAACACTGCCTGAAGAAAGAGTGGAATGTGATTCAATGATAACCCTTGGAGCGAACCAGGAACCGAGGTAAATCTAGGAGGAATTGATTAGCTCTTTCAAAGAGCTTGAAAAGGCATGAAGGGTTGAATGGCCTTATTCCTTACATGATACACGGTGAGGGAGGGGTGGGGTAGAAAGTAGAAAATTCACACCAAATGGAATCCCCAAGAGAATCTTAGGGAATCACACGCAGGGAAACAGGCCCTTCGGCCCATCTTGCCCATGCCTACCAAGATGTCTTTGTAAGCTAGTCCTGTTTGGTTCATAACCTGGTAAACCCTTCCCGTTCAAACCCATCCAAAAGTCTTCTAGATATTGTTAAAGTACCCACCTCTAATACTTCTGGCAGCTAGTTCCATATCCTCACCTCCCTCTGTGTGAAAACGTTGCCCCTCTGATCCTCATTATATCTTTCCTCTTCCACCTTAATCATATGCCTTCTCTGTGCCTTGGAGAAAGACTGTGACCCTCATCATTTTATAGACCTCTGTAAGGTCGCCTGTCAGTCTCCTTCAGGGGGAAAAGACCCAGCTACCTAGTCTCTTCTTATAACCCAGTCCAGGCAACATCATGGTGGCTCTTTTCTGCACCCTCTCTAGTTTAATTTCCCCCTGTGTGCTCACAGGACAACTAGAGAGGGGTGTTGACAGACAGGGGTCTCTGCACATTGGGGCTGCGGCTGTTGTGGGGTATCTTGAGTCCCCAGCAGGACGGGTTCACCTGCAGAGTGTACACTGTGAACCTCAGGTCTGTGCGCGGTGCCACATTAAATAGAAGCTGAAACATAGGAAAACCTGCAGCACAATACAGGCCCTTTGGCCCACAATGCTGTGCCAAACATGTACGTGCTTTAGAAATTACCTTGGGTTAACCATAGCCCTCTATTTTTCTGAGCTCCATGTACCTGTCCAGGAGTCTCTTAAAAGACCCTATCATATCCGTCTCCACCACCGTTGCCAGCAGCCCATTCCACGCACTCACCACTCTCTGCATAAAAAAACTTACCCTGACATCTCTTCTGTACCTACTTCCAAGCACCTTAAAACTGTGCCCTCTCGTGTCAGCCATTTAAACACGTCACTACCATGGAGATAAGAAAATCCAAGATGATATAACAAAATGTTACTTCTCCAATAATCGTTTTAAACACCTACCTTTCTTCCTGGAACTTGAGCCGCTTCCGGAACTACCAATTTGAGAGGAAACAGGGAAAGCCTGTGTTCCTGGTATCCCTGCTGAGGCTTCAGATGACTGAGCAATTCATGTGGACATGTCTCCCCTACAGTTTTTGCTCAGAGTGATTTCAAGAGCAGAGTCTGGAGTGAGAAATTCCCAGCTCCGAAGGTGACGGATCCCCCTTTTGATGTTTCCCCGTCCAACCAGAGATAGCAGCGAGGGACTGGAGGTGTCTGCTTGTGGGAGGGTCTGGGCTGGGGGAGCACGGCTTGGAATTTTCCACTGCCTGAAGATTTATCCAGGATTTTGTTACCCAGAGCTGCTCCTGAGGTTGGGAGGAAGGAACAAAGAGGTCTTTCACCCTGCTGTTCATTTATTCAGATCAGTAGGTTTCTGAGCTGACTTAAACCACGCCAAATACTGATGTTTCTGTTCAGACCTTCTTCCTGTAGGTACCGAGACCCAACGTACACAGTACCGGACAGTGCCTCAGTCAACACACACTGTTTGGATAGGCTATTCCAACACAGGGTGCATCACCTGCTCTCTTGCTGAAGGGTTTCTGAGGGAGGGGTGGGCAGCAGACAGGAATCACGGATTTGCACACCAGCTGATATCCACCCTCCCCTTTGTAACACTGAGATGCGAGGCAAAACGGCTGTGAACTCCTGCCCACTCTGCCCAAGGACAAATGGCTGGAACCATTCCCGATCCTTCCATGACCCTCCCAGTAACTCTTACAGCCATGTGGTCATCAGTACCTGGGCCAAGCCCTGGCAAGTCAACAACAACAACTGTCTGCATTTATATGGCACCCTGAACATACGCCCTTGATTTCTTACACAGTTAAGAGTTGCGATGTAATGATGCAGCTCTATAAGACTCTGGTTAGACCACACTTGGAGTACTGTGTCCAGTTCTGGTCACCTCACTATAGGAAGGATGTGGAAGCATAGGAAAGGGTACAGAGGAGATTTACCAGGAGGCTGCCTGGTTTAGAGTACAGATTATGATCGGACATTAAGGGAGCTAGGGCTTTACTCTTTGGAGAGAAGGAGGATGAGAGGAGACATGATAGAGGTGTACAAGATATCAAGAGGAATAGCTAGAGTGGATAGCCAGCGCCTCTTCCCCAGGGCACCACTTCTCAATACAGGAGGACATGGCTTTAAGATAAGGGGTGGGAAGTTCAAGGGGGATATTAGAGGAAGGTTTTTTTACTCAGAGAGTGGTTGGTGCGTGGAATGCACTGCCTGAGTCAGTGGTAGAGGCAGATACACTCATGAAGTTTAAGAGACTACTAGACAGGTATATGGAGGAATTTAAGGTGGGGGGGTTATATGGGAGGCAGGGTTTGAGGGTCAGCACAACATTGTGGGCCGAAGGGCCTGTAATGTGCTGTATTATTCTATGTTCTATGTTAAAGGAGGCTATTTCAGTGTCTATGCTGGCAATTTGATTCCCTGCTAATTTTTCCTGTATGTTAGTGTGTCAGAGAAAGATACAGACCCTTCAGCCCATCATGTCTGTGCTGAACATCAACCACCCATTTACACAAATCCTGTTTTCTTCCATCTCCCCACATTCTCATTAATGTCCCCCAGATTCTACACATAGCTACACATGGGGAGGGGGTGAGGGAGAGCAATTTGTAGTCGGCAATCAACCCCCCAACCTGCATCTCCAGGCTGCATCTCAGGCTGAGACCCTTTATCAGGACCCGTATGTCAGCAAGGTTTCCCCCATGGATATCAGAATACATGGGGGTGTGAGTCCTTGCTGACAGGAGTGCACAGTCTTCTGTGTCATAAGAAAATTAAGGAAATAAAAGGAGGCTTCAGCTCCAGTTCTGGGCACTGCAATTCAGAAAGAATGTAAAGGTTTGGTAGAGTCATAGAACACTACAGCACAGAAAAAGGCCTTTCAGCCCATCTAGTAATCTGCCTAGTCCCATTGACCTGCTCCCGGCCCATAGTCTTCCATTCCCCTCTCATCCATGTACCTATGCAAACTTCTCTCTTAAACGTTGGAATTGTCCCCCGCATCCACCACTTGCACAAAGAAATTCCCCCTCATGATCCCATTAAACATTTCACCTCTCACCCTTCATCCATGACCTCTAGTTCTAGTCTCACCCAACCTCAGTAGGAAAAGCCTGCTAGCATTTATCCTATCAATACTGATAGGGGGGAGTGGCCCGACTTGGATTAGAACTCGGGAGCCTTTGCTCCGAAGTCCGTCGCTGATGCCACTGTGCCACCAGTCGGCCACCAGTGAGTAGTTCAGTTCCCGGCGCTGTCTGTAAGGAACTTGTATGTTCTCCCCGTGACCACATGTGTCGCCTCTGGATGCTCCGCTTTTCCTCCCACATTCCAAAGACATACGGGTTAGTAAGTTGTGGGCATATCATGTTGGCACTGAATGCGAGTAGACACTTGTGGACTGTCCCAACACATCCTTGGACACATTTCAGTGTGTGTTCCGACACAAAGCGCTGTGCAAAAGTCTTAGGCACATATATATCGCTAGGGTGCCTAAAACATTTGCACAGTACTGTATTTGTCAACGTGGAGCGGAGAGCGAGTTTGTAAATCCGGCGGGAGCAAAGGATGTTGGGAATGGTGAGAGTGGAGCACCATGGGAGGGGTGTGGGACAGGTGGCAGAGAAGCAGTGCCAGGGGTTGAGGGTGGCACGGGCGCAGACGCACCCAGCTGAGACACCAGGCAAGGTCAATTGATTCCAAACAATTGGTTTATTGATCATTATAGAATGGCTCTCCGGCGCTTCCCGCCTCCTTCCCCTTTTCGCAACCACAATTCCCCTCTCCCTGCCCCCTTCCCACTCTTAACCCACAAGAGAGACCCATATCACAATCAGGTTTATCATCCTCACATGTGTTATGAAATTTGTTCATTTTTATATGTTAGCAGCACAGTGCAATATATAAAATTACTACAGTCCTGTGCAAAAGTCTTTGGCACCCTGGCTATATATATATATATATATTGCCTCAGACTTTTGCACAGTTCTCTACATGTGACAATTAAAGTTAATCTCTAAATCTTTCAGAACACAATAGCATAGGAACTGGCCCTTTGGATCACAACGTCCATACTGACCATAATGGCAAATTAAACTAACCCCATCTGCCGTACATGATCCCTATCCCTCCATCCTCTGTATGTTCATGTATCTGTCTCAGTACCTCTTCTGATTCTGATTCTTAAACGCCGCTATCGTTTCCCTTGGCAGCCCATCCTAAGTTACCTACTGCTCTCTGTGTGTAAAAAAAAGGTTGCTTTCATAAATCTCCTTTAAACTTTCCCCCCACCCCCAACTTAAAGCTGTACCCTCTAGATTTTCTGCCCTGGCGAAATATTCTACTTATCTATCATGTGTCCCCTCAAGTTTCTGACACTCCTGAGAAAACAACCCAAGTGTGTCAAACTTCTCCTTACAGCTAATACTCACTTTTCATCCCTTTTCCCTCCGGGAGAAGGTTCAGGAGCTTGAAGACTCATACGGCCAGATTTGGGGACAGCTTCTTTCCAACTGTGATAAGACTGCTGAACGGATCCTGACCCGGATCTGGGCCGTACCCTCCAAATATCCAGACTTGCCTCTCAGTTTTTTTTGCACTACCTTACTTCCCATTTTTCTATTTTCTATTTATGATTTATAATTGAAATTTTTAATATTTACTAATTATAACTATTTTTAATATTTAATATTTGTAATCCAGGGAGCGCGAAGCGCAGAATCAAATATCACTGTGATGATTGTACGTTCTAGTACCAATTGTTTGGCGACTATAAAGTATAAAGTATACTCTGTAGTCCCAGCGACACCCTGATGAACTACTTCTAAAAACTCCACATCCTTCCTGTAATCTGGTGACCAGAACTGCAGACAACACTTCAAATGCAGTTTAAACAAAAATTCATATGGTGGCAACATGATTTCTGAAATTTTTATATTCAGCGCTATGCAACTTCCCAAAGGGAATCAGCAATATGCTGAAAAGGGGAAAGTCAGTTGCCGAGAAATTGGGTAAGAGGAGATGGGACGAATTTTGCAACTAGACCTTCCAAGGGTAATAGACTGTGGGCTCTTACTGTGTTATATGGTACGCACCATGGATAATCAGGATTTACAAGCTGTTGTTGACAATTTACGATTAAGTAACGTTATGGTGATAGCGTAGAGTGGGCATTTACTCTAAGGTGCCTTTCAGAAACTCTTGTGGAGTTTAAAAGAATCCTGGACGTGTTGACAGTGGCTGTGTGTCTGTGCATACAAAACTCCAGTACAGAGTGCCCATTGTCCAGTTAACCCTGCCGTTACTTGGCGATCACTGTCTGTGTGTGCTGGGCAAACACCCAGCAGTAAATAGACCATGTGCGAACCGAGACAGTGTACCACACATCCAGTCACGTGATGGAGATTGAAACATAAGGAGGTACTTATAGTGACATAAGGTCACAAGAGGATGAATTTTGAGCATAAAGCACACATCAGTTGCCTATGGTACGTGGATCCTCGCAGCCAGCTTGGGAGGTCCATCTTGTTCAGGCCGTACTCTGTAAACTGCATAGGGGCAGGCCTAAACCCTCAAACCAGAACCTTGAATGCACTGGAGATCCGACATTGACCTCAGGCGGGACTTCCCCGTGGCCAAACATTTTAATTCCCATTCCCATTCTGGCATGTCGGTTCATGGCCTCCTCTTGTGCCAAGATGAAGACACACTCAAGGTGGAGGAGCAACACCTTATAATCTGTCTGGGTAGCCTCCAACCTGACAGCATGAATATCAATTTCTCCTTCTTGTATACAAATCCTTTCCCGCCCCCCCCCCGTTCCCCACTCTGACCTTTTACTTCTCACCTCCTATTACTTCCCACCCCCACCCCCCCACGAGTCCCCTCCTCCTTTCTTTTCTCCTCTGGTCCACACTCCTCCCCTATCAGATTCTTCCTTCTCCAGCCCTTGACCTTTCCCACCCACCTGGCTTCACCTATCACCTTCTAGTTAGGCTTTCTGTCCTCCCCCACCTCTATATTTCAGCATCTTCCCCCTTCTCTCTCAGTCCTGAAGAAGGGTCTCAGCCCAAAACGTCGACTGTTGACTCCCCTGGCCTGCTGAGTTCTTCCAGCATTTTGTGTGCGTGAAATTGGTCTAACAGGGATCAGGCCTTTGGTTAGACACCCTAGTGTTACCCGAGCTCGAAGATTTGGTGTTAACAGATACTTTTCAATGAAAAATGTAGAGCAATGAGGCAAGCGGAAGTGGGAAGAATTTTGCAAATGGACAATCCAAGGATTATAGACCCTGGCCTCTTTGCTGTATTATGTGGATCAGGCAGTATCTGTGGAGGAAATGGACCAGTGACTTTTCGGGTCAAGACTCTTCACCTGGGCTGAAAGATGGAGGGCCGATGGGCAGTATAAAGAGAGGGGGGGAAGGGTGCGCATGAGCTGGCAAGCGATAGGTGAATCCAGGTGAGGAGGGGAAATAAGCGGGTGGAGGAGGGAAGAGTAGACACCATGATGGAAGGTGGGGAAGTGAGATGATAGGTGGAGGCTTTCTATCTCGTGTATGCATCAAGCTTTTCCTTACATGGATACTTTGAAGATTACCTGTGACAGGTAGTTCACCACTCTCAGCTCTCTGTGTACTGAAATTCATCCTTAATCTTTTATCAGATTAGTTGGTGCATCCTTATACTAGTAAAGTATAACGCAAACACGAGGAAATCTGCAGATGGTGGAATTTCAAGCAACACACATAAAAGTTGCTGGTGAACGCAGCAGGCCAGGCAGCATCTCTAGGAAGAGGTACAGTCGACATTGCGGGCCGAGACCCAGGAGTCCTGACGAAGGGTCTCAGCCTGAAATATCAACTGTACCTCTTCCTAGAGATGCTGCTTGGCCTGCTGCGTTCACCAGCAACTTTTATGTGTCTTACTAGTAATGTATACATATTTCATAATAAATGCACTTTGAACTTTGAACTTCCCTTTTTTTACTCAGTCCTTATGGAAACTGTAATAACTTTACATAACTTTCAAACTTTTCAAGGCAAGGATCTCCGTTGTCCTCAATCTTCCTTGTTGGGCCGCCTTCGATATTCTAGCAACATCTTCATCAAGATTGTTGGTCCTTTCCCCTGATCTTTGTGAGTCATTTCTGCCACTGAGGGACTGAACTGTACATATTATTCCAAGTGCAGAACATTCGAAGTTCCACCTAACTTTTACATTAGCTCCCTGTCACAGTGCACACTCGCAAGACTGCCCCCAAGAGCGGAGGAACGGCAGGCTTTCACTATCACTGGGGTCGGTGGTACCGACTCAACCCAGGAGTGGCGGACGGCAGGCTTGTGACCTGGCCCAGGAGTGGAGGACAGCAGAATCCCCACGAAGAGATGGAAACAAGTGGTGAGGCCTCGGAATACCAACAGAGCCTCAGAGGTACACTGCGAGACAAATCATTCTCGATAACACAGTCAGACTCTGCTAAAGAGCTTACTGGAGACCGCTTTAAATAATCATAGAATGCAGCAAACCTGCGCCAGTCACAATTAACTTGATAAGACCAAACAGAAAGCACAAGGGCTCAATGGCTCTAGTTAAGGTAGCAGTTAGTAAATATGGGTGCTCGAGAAACCTAGGAGATCAAAGTTCTGTAGCAAGCCGCAGAGGCTCATAGTGCTCGATAGTGCAGGTAATACAAAGCTGGGTGGTAAGGGGAGCTCTGAAGAAGATAAAGGTTAGTTTTGAAGGCTCTTTGTCAATATATTAATTCATGAAATGAGCCAGAGCTATACAGCACAAAAACAGGCTCTTTGGCCCACTGAGTACATGCCAACCATTTGCACTAGTCCAATTTTATTCTCCGCACCTTCCCATCAGCTCAGCTGGGGATTGTGCAGACTCCTCATTACCGCTGCACAGAAATTATGCTTTAGCCCCGAAGAGGGTCCAGAGGTACGTTCGCTGGGAAGGAGCATTTCAGTTATGAGGAGAGACTGTTGAAGTTGGATCTACTGTATTATCACTGGAGCAGAGGTGGTTAAGAGGGGACACGATTGTGATGTATAAAATTATGAGAGGTATAGATAGGGCGGACTGTGGGAAATATTCCCCCATATCGCAGGCAGATGAAACTGGAGGAGACACAGGAGGTTTAGGATAAAGAGTTGGAGATTCAGAGGGGATCTGAGGGGGTTTCTCTCACCCAGAGAGTGGCAGATCGGTGAGTGGAAACAGAGTCATCAACGGCATTTAAATGGCTACACAACACTGTTTCCATACACTTTGCCTCTTTCCTAACTGTATGACTCACTGACTCTTGTCCTACCCCTCACCCACACACTGGGGCAACTTAGAGGGCCAAGTAACCCACCGACAGCCCATCTTTGGGATACAGGAGTATGTATGTGGGAGGAAACTGGAGCACCCGGAGAAAACACGCCCTGTCACAGGGAGGACACGGTAGCGTAGTAGTTAGCACGACGCTTTACAGTACCAGCGACCCAGGTTCAATTCCCGCCACTGCTTGTAAGGAGTTTGTACGTTCTCCGTGTGATCACATGGGTTTCCTCCGGGTGCTCTGGTTTCCTCCCACAGTCCAAAGACATACTGATTGGTAGGTTAAGAACATAAGAAATAGGAGCAGAAGTAGACCACTAGCCCGTCGAGCCTGCTCTGCCATTCAATAAGTTCACGGCTGATCAGGCCACGGACTCACCTCTACCTAAGCTGCCTTTTCCACATAACCCTTAATTCCCCTACTATGCAAAAATCTATCCAACCTTGTCTTAAATATACTTACTGAGGTAACCTCCACTGTTTCATTGGGCAGAGAATTCTACAGATTCACCACCCTCTGGGAAAAGCAGTTCCTCCTCATCTCTGTCCTAAATCTACTCCCCCGAATCTTGAGGCTGTGTCCCCTAGTTCTAGTCTCACCTACAGAGGAAACAACTTTCCTGCCTCTATCTTTTCTATCCCTTTCATAATTTTATATTACTCACTCACATCCCCATCTACATCAACGGAGCTGTACTGGAGTGTGTATCAAGCTTCAAATTCCTTGGTGTCCACATTTCCGAGGATCTCACCTGGTCCCTGAACTCCTCCATCCTGATCAAAGAGGCGCAACAGCACCTTTATTTCCTGCGGAGCATCAAGAAAGCTCACCTCTGTCCCAGGATACTGATGGACTTTTACTGCTGTACCATTGAGAGCATACTCACCAACTGCATCTCAGCGTGGTATGGCAATTGTCCCATATCGGACCGCAAAGCACTCCAACGTGTGGTGAAAACTGCCCAGCGGATTATCAGCACCCAATTGCCCACCATTGAGAACATCTACCATAAACGCTGCCTGGGCAGGGCGAAAAGCATTATCAGGGACGCATCTCACCCTAATCATGGACTTTTTACTCTCCTCCCATCCAGTAGGTGCTACAGGAGCCTCCGCTCCCACACCAGCAGGCACAGAAAGAGCTTCTTCCCTGAGGCTGTGACCCTGCTGAACCTCACATCACAGCGCTAAGCAGTATTGCATCCGTATTGTACTGTCAGTACTTTTATATTTGTGTGCTGTAGTGCTCTTTTTATTCACAGTTATTTTATAAATAACACTATTCTTTGCATTTCCTCGGGTCAAGAATGATGAGTTCGGAGAAGGACATAAAGATACGGGAGGCATTGGTGTGGAGGGCTATGAACGACATGAAGGAAATCTGGAAGTCGAACCTGACCAGGGGGCTTAAAAAGAGGATTTTCATAGCAATCACAGAGTCCGTTCTCACGTACGGATACGAGACGTGGACACTTACCAAGATTATGCGAAAGTCTCTAGATGGTTGCTATACACAAATGCTCCGGATGGCTCTTGACATGAGTTGGCAACAGCACATGACGAACGTCGAGCTCTATAACAACCTACTGATGCTCACCACTAAAATCAAGGTGAGAAGACTGCAACTAGTGGGGCACTGTCTACGCCACCCCGAGCTACCTGCCAGCCTAGTCATCATATGGGAGCCCAAGCACGGGAGGATGAACCCTGGGCGCCCTCCCAAGACTATGGTCAACCCGCTCCTAGAAGACAGCGGCACGGCCAATGTAGATGAACTGAACACACTGATGAGGGAGAGGGAGAAGTGGAGAGTCCGTCATCATGCCCGATGCCGGCCCCCTAGGCCTGAGTCAACGTAGTAGTAGTAGTTTGCATTTCTGGTCAGATGCTAAATGCATTTCATTGGCTTTGTATCTGTTCTCGGCACAATAACAATAAAGTTGAATCTAATCTAATCTAATCTTATATGTTTCTGTAAGATCTCCTCTCATTCTTCTAACTGGTCACTGTAAACAGTTGTGTGATTAGGCTAGAATTAAGTCGGAGGATTGCTGGGCCGAGTGGCTGGAAGGGCATATTCTGTGCTGTATTCCAATAAAAATTAAATTAAATTCACACCAACAGCAGTGGAGGTCAGGACTGAACCCAAGTCATTAGAACTGTATGGCTGCTGTGGACATTGCCAACACTTACTTGTCATCTCTGCTGTCCCCTGAACTGAGAGAGACCCCAGTGGCTGAGCGAGAGTGACATCTATGTCAAGGCAGCCCAGGCATGACCCCTGAGCCGGCCTCAGTTTGGCTGCCGTGGTCTGAGCAGTGAGTTGTCAGGATTGGCCTCAGAGACGCTGCGTCAGGTGAGAGGGTGACTGGTCAGCTGGAAGACGCAGAGGTCAGTCAAAGCACGACAGCCCTCCCCCCCCACTCATCCAAATGGAATCGCCACCCCTCCAGGAATCAGTGACCGTGCTCTAAAGACCATAAGACAAAGGAGCAGAAGTCAGCCATTCGGCCCATTGAGTCTGCTCCGCCATTTTATCATGAGCTGATCCATTCTCCCATTTAGTCCCACTCCCCCTGGCTTCTCACCATAACCTTTGATGCCCTGGCTACTCAGATACCTATCAATCTCTGCCTTAAATACACCCAATGACTTGGCCTCCACTGCCGCCCATGGCGACAAGTTCCATAGATTCACCACCCTCTGGCTAAAAAAATTTCTTTGCATCTCTGTTCTGAATGGGCGCCCTTCAATCCTTAAGTCATGCCCTCTCGTACTAGACTCCCCCATCATGGGAAACAACTTTGCCACATCCACTCTGTCCATGCCTTTCAACATTCGAAATGTTTCTATGAGGTCTCCCCTCATTCTTCTAAACTCCAAGGAATACAGTCCAGGAGCGGACAAATGTTCCTCATATGTTAACCCTCTCATTCCTGGAATCATTCTAGTGATTCTTCTCTGTACCCTCTCCAACGTCAGCACATCCTTTCTTAAATAAGGAAACCAAAACTGCCAACAGTACTCCAAGTGAGGCCTCACCAGCACCTTATAGAGACATGAAGGGGTAAAAGTGTAGTAGTGGACCGCACAAGATATTGGTGGGACCACACGGGGTATTGTGGGCAAGTCTGGTCACCTAACTACTGTATTGGAAGCTAAGGTTCACAAGGATGTTACCAGGACTGCAGGCACTGAGTTTTAAGAAGAGATTGGATAGGCTGGGGCTTTTTGTTCCCCTGAAGCGTAGGAGGCTGAGGGGTGACCTCAGAGGGGCATAAATAAGGTGGCGGGGTGGGTCAGTTTCTATCCCAGGGTAGAGAAGGGTAAAGCTAGGGCAGGAGGAGAGAAACATAAAGGGGAACTGAGGGATGATGTAATCACATGGAGGGTGGCGGGTATGTGGAGCGAGCTGCCAGAGGAAGTGGTAAAAGTGGATACGATTACAACACCTAAAAGACAGTTGGACAGGTATATGGATAGGAAAAGTTTAAGATTCAAATTACATTTATTATCGAAGAATGTATAAATTATACAACCTTGAGATTTGTCTGCTTACAGGTAG
The DNA here is from genome assembly GCF_963921235.1 of Mobula hypostoma. Classification (NCBI taxonomy): domain Eukaryota; kingdom Metazoa; phylum Chordata; class Chondrichthyes; order Myliobatiformes; family Myliobatidae; genus Mobula; species Mobula hypostoma. Next base: position 102,526,962 of record NC_086107.1, read on the forward strand.
CCTCAAAGCAAGAAACCCAAAAGAACCCAATTAAACAAAAAAAATAAAAAGACCAATACCCGATGCAGAAGAGAAAGAAAAAAAACACAAACCATGCAAACAATTGAAGTGAACAACAACATTCCAAACCAAAAATGAGTCCTCAGATCTGAAACCCCAGAGTAGGCCCAAAGCCTCGCTTATCAGTTCATCATACTGGGGAACACGGAGCACAGCAGCCGGGGCAGTCTTCATAGCCTCAGCGCTATGGAGAGAAGAGTGATCATCGTGGAGAGTGAGCAAAATTGGCTCACGTCTCAGATCCCGCCACCCCGTCTTTTCAGTCTATCTGGGCCGGCGTTTAAATTGACCAAACGTCGGAACAGCGAAAGGCTCCGGTGCCCTGGAGAGAGGAGTGAACATCGCGGAGAGCAGGCGAAATTGGATCTCACCTCCAATCTGGGCCGGAAAGGTTCTGGGTCTGGGGAAAGCTTAGAGAGAAGTGGACCAAACACAAGCAAATGGGACTGCCGCGGAAAGTCTGGTCTGCGTAGATGAGTTGGGGTGAAGGACCTGTTCCCATGACTCGATGACAAAAATAAGCACATTTGTTCAATTCTTTTTTTAACCACTGGTTAAAATACATTGGGCTGGGAGGGAAAGGTCAAACAGTCAATGACAAAACTTTTCCATTTTCCAACTGGAGTGGAAAAGTCAGGCCTTCTAAGTAAGTCGGACAAGGAAGAGTAGAAATACTGGAACAGGGTGACTGGTGGGGCTCACATTGTAATTCCCTCTGGAATATGGCCAGTTGCCAATATCCCTGCCAGTGAGATTGGTTGTATGGTGCCTGGGCTAAATGGTATTTCAGAGGGGAAACAGGTCTCACAGCAAAGTGATGGCACTTCTGAAAGAGGCATCAGAAAGCAACAGGAAAGGGGTAGATCCCTGTGCCCTGTACTGGGTGCTCGCTCGCTCTCCGGACAACGTACTGCTCTGCTTTCTGGGTCTCCCGGTGCACTCAACAGTAACAAGACCTGCCCTGGTGTTCAAGTCCCTCCCCTTCCACAGCCTTAGACAATGGCAGGAAGCTCTCCACTTCCCGACCTCAGACTGGATAGGAGGCTTGCTGCACAGTTCGCCAGACCATTCGCTTGTGGCAGGAGCTGCACAGTTCGCCAGACCATCCGCTCGTGGCAGGAGCTAACCGCTGTGACAGGCAGCACCCAGGGCGGGCGGACCATCCGACCTGCCAACTGGCAGCGCCCACCGGCGGTCTAATCGCTCTGCAGGTCGAACCCAGCGGTGGAATTGACCCTCTTCCTCGCAGGTGAGTGAGAACTGGTTTGGCTTACCGTCACTTTCCATGTGCGGTTTGCGTCTTGGCGTAGTGGAGCGGGCACGAGAGACCCGGTGAGAGCCACCAGTCACGGGTTCAATTCCTGCCTCTGATTCTGTCCGTGTGAAGTTTGTAGCCTCTCCCTGTGACTTTGTCTGTTTCCCCCTGGAGCTCCCATTACAGCCCCCCCCCCCACCCACCATCCCAAAGGGCTGTTAGGTTAATTGACTGCTGTAAATTGTCCCTCTTCCAGATGGCTTGAAGGCAATGTGGGGAGATTAAATGGTGAGGGTAATAAATTACTTAAGGATCTGTTTCCATGCCCTCTTACTCTAAAAGGAGAAGCTGCGGTGTTGGCAGGCTGGGAGCACGGCAGGAGCTTAACTCAGAAATGTTTCCTGCTCCTCCTTCCAGCGGCTGCAGCTCGGTGGGTAGAACTGATGGCTCTGAACCAGGAGGGCGTGGGTTCAAGTCTCACCCCAGAAACCCAAGTTCTGCTGAGTTCCCGTCGAAGAGCTGATTTAACCTCCTTCAGGGCAGGCATCCCTTGTTCGCCGTGGAACAATAAATCATTAACACAAGGAAGCCTGCAGATGCTGGAAATCCAGAGCAGCACACGCAAAACTCAGCAGGTCAAAATTTCAGCAGAGAGGTCACCGTGCACGAATTAGCTGCCAATAACTCAAAAGTAATGCATCCTGAGATAAGCTGATGTCCAATTAATTCCTAGATTCCAGCCAACTCACAACTAAAACTAGGGGACATAGCCTCAGGATTCGGGGAGGAAGGGGGTAAATTTAGGACAGAGATGAGAAGAAACTGTGAATCTGTGGAATTCTCTGCCCAGTGAAGCAGTAGAGGCTACCTCAGTAGATATATATTTTTTTTAGATTATGAGAACACTCGGTCCTCTTTTATTGTCATTTAGAAATGCATACATGCATTAAGAAATGATACAATGTTTCTCCAGAGTGATATCACAGAAAACAGGACAAACCAAAGACTAACACTGACGGAACCACATAATTATAACATATAGTTACAGCAGTGCAAAGCAGTACCATAATTTGATGAAGAACAGACCATGGGCACAGTAAAAAAAGTCTCAAAGTCCCGAGTTGATCAACTCCCGAGTCCCCGATAGCAGGCGGCAAAAGGGAGAAACTCCCTGCCATAAACCTCCAGGCACCGTCAACTTGCCGATACCTTGGAAACAACTGACCACAGCCGACACCGAGTCCATCCATCTGAAAACTTCGAGCTTCCGACCAGCTCCTCCGATACAGCCTCCCAAGCACCACCGACCTCTCCCCGGCCGCTGAAACACGCAAAGCCGAAGATTTCGGGGTCTTCAGCTCCGGAGATTCTGGTTACCACACAGTAGCAGCGGCAGCAAAGCGGGCATTTCAGAAGTTTTCCAGATGTTCCTCCATGCTCTCACGTCTGACTCCATCAAATCAGAATTGTGCACGGTCCCCTACTTGACAGATAACAGATATCATCACCGAAGTGGCCGCGTGCGCTGCCATCGTGCTGCCATCTTCTCCCCCCTCCCAGGAGGTTTAAGACAAGGTTGGATAGATTTGTGTATATTAGGGGAATTCGGGGTTATGGGGAAAAGCCAGATAGGTGGAGATGAGTCCATGGTCAGTTCAGCCATGATCTTATTGAATGGCAGAGCAGGCGCCAACGGGCCAGATGACCGACTCCTGCTCCTACTTCTTATGTTCTTATGAGTGGGTTGCATGATCCTTCAACATGGCAGCCATCTGCCCAGTTAACTCTTCAATCCCCAAACTGTGAACGTCTCCTCTGAGCTTGGTCCAGAACCCTGGTTTCAGCTTGTGGATAGCCATCTAGAGCTGCGAGTTCATTCTGCTGTAAAACCCATCACCAGTCGTACTTCTGTCCCTCTCCTTACCAGGCACTAATCAGGTGTGTTATTGGTCAGTTCGATTGCTTCCTGCTCACCTGATTGGCTCCTTCAGTCCATATTGATGCAGCAGAGTCCAGTTTCTAGTACGAGGGACGAACTGATGCTTGAATGATTTAAACGCCAGACCAGATGGATTGAAAAGGCTGGCTGTCGGGACCGGGGGCAAGGGTCGGGCCGATTCTGCTTGCTGCCCCTCAGTGTTTGCTCTGCTCTCTGCAGTGCTGAGGCTGTGGGCCTGCTCTGGCTTTGTGTCTGTGAGCTCCATGAAGGTTTGCTTCACTGTGTGATGAACTGAGGCTGAGGCTGTGGGCCTGCACTGGCTGCACTGGGCTTTACGTCTGCAAGCTCTGTGAAGGTTTGAACTGGGGCCGAGGCTGTAGGCCTGCTCCAGGCTCTGTCTCTATGGACTCACTTTCATGTAGAATGCTGTGGCTTGCTTTTATTGTTTGCACGATTTGTGTTTTTCCCCTCCTCTCTTGTTGCACATTGGGTGTTTGTTAGTCTTTCTTTAATGGGTTCTTTTGGGTTTCTTGTTTTGTGGCTGCCTGTAAGGAGACAAATCTCAAGGTTGTATGGTTGTATAATTTATACGTACTTTGATATTAAATGTACTTTGAACTTTGAAACCCTCAGGAGTCGAGGCAGAATACAATGGGTTGACACTACTTTATTTATCATGGAGATGGCACCCTCAGCTCACCAAGTCTGCCCACACAGCAGCCTCACTTCCCACTCATTTTTTCCTGTAGTTGAGTGTCTGAGAAACACACACAGCAGGGAAACAGGCCCTTCAGCCCATCGAGTCCGTGCTGCCTATCAACCACCCATTGAGCCCATTTTTATTTTGCCCGCATTCTCAGCAGATCTAGCCTACCCCCACACCCCAGATTCTACCACTCACCTCCAGGAGTTTGTAGGGGGAGCTTGCAGTGGCCAATCAACCCTCCAGCTGGCCTACCTTTGGGAGGACCATCTGGAGGAGATGCTGCCTGATCTTCTGAGTCAGGATCTTTTTCTGTTTATCTTCCAAGTTTGGAATGGGCAGTGGGTGGAAGGAAGCTTGAGTGTAGAGTTAAAGATGTTATTCTGTGGCTGAGGAGGAGATATTGTCTTGTGGCAGATTTAGACCATAACACCATAAGACATAGGAGCAGAAATAGGCCCTTTGGCCTATCAAGTCTGCCCCACCTTTTGATCATGGCTGATTTATTTTCCTTCTTAACCCCACTATCCTGCCTTCTGACCCAAACCTTTGATGCCTGTTATGTTTTGTAACTTTAAAACATTAAACTAATTCGAAGAAAAGCACAGGAGTTCGAAATCCAGGTCTAACTTTGACTTTTACTTTAACCAAGGCGTGCATGTATCATGTGGTAATATGATGACATATGCAATTACCATATTATCAAATGTAACCCAGAATTAATTTAAATGAACAAGAATGCTTAATCAAACAATATATATACAAGAGTATTTAATATTATTGAAATATTAAATACGTGGAGAATGCATCTCAGCTATATACACAGTATTTAATGCAACTACTATATACAAACATTCACAGCATAGTAAATTTTAAGTTCTCCCTTTTAGGCTGAAAGATTTCATCACTGTGAAGGTTTTCTTACTCTTGTGGGATAGTGTCCTTCCTGACAAAGGGGGATCCCCTCTGCTTGGCAGGTGAGACTTGTGGCTGTGAAATAATCTCCGTGGTGGTTGTAGGAGTTGACTCAAAGACAGTAGGAAGTTGTTCTGACAGCTCTGGACACCTTTCTGCTCCTTCTTTCTCTGGATCTACTTTGATCCCTCTCATTTTCTTTCTCATGTTCCTTCTTTCTTTCAAACCAGCCTCTTTCTCATTCACCTCTTTCTCTCCATCTCTCCCTTCCTTTTTCTCCTTCTAGTTTGTGCACTTAGTTCACTGGAGTATCCTCCTATTAATCCTTCCATTGCTCCCTTTATGATCTGATCTCTCCTCTTAGTCTACGCATCCACAACATCATCTGACGATTCCTCTGTTTTCGTATCTCCATTGACTCCTTTCTTTTTGGCCTTCCATTCATGCAGCTGGGTTTTGGTCTTTGCAGCTACTTTTACAAGCAGCTTTCAGTCTCCCATTTGAAGTTCATGCAATAACCTTAACGCTTCCAGAGTAGATCCTGGTTCTTTATACAAATTCCCAATAGTAGCAGCTTTCCTGAGTCAAAATCAAATCAAATCAAGTTTAATTGTCATTCAGACCATACACGGATACAGTCAAACGAGACAGTATTCCTTTGGGGCCAAGGTGCATAACAAGCATTCAAAATAGCGAGAGAGAGGAAAAAAAAACACATGAATAGTCCAAGTCCCTGAGCAACGTGCAAATTCGTGGTACAGTTCCTGGCAATCCAGCCTGTCATTCTATTGGTTGGACACTGGAGGGGAGCACTGACAGCAGAGGCCAGCTCCCAACCGAGCATGGACGCCACACTACACCGCCTCCTGTATTTTCTCACCTGGACTGCAACAGCAGGTAAGCCCGCAGCTTGAAGACTAGCCCTCACTAGAACCAAGGCCACGCTGCTGCCTCGTCACCTATCACCACCGAACAAGGGAAACAGGCCTGCAGCATCTTACGTTATCAATGTCCATCAGGGTCTTGCAATCGCAAGAGAATTCTCCAAGTCAGTCACTGCACACTGCTTTCGTGCACCAACTCTGATGCCTTTGAGTAGCCGGCAGCAACAAGGTCTGCACCCAGGTCAGGTCCTCCGAACCATCTCCGGCCTGTCCGCCGGCTTCTCCTTCTCTGTCCCAAGTACCAGCTTCTCCTTCTCCAAACCGAGGGCTGGCTCCTTCGATACTCTGGCCAGCTGCTCTGAGCACCAAACATCTCACTGATGTGGTGGACCTTCTATACCCATTTTTCTTGGTGTCCACTATAGTCTTAAAAGAATACTTTTTAAAAAGAAAAATGCATCTTTGGTTGCCTCCTGAGAGGCCTTGCTTTCGAACACATTGCCATCTTACCAGAAGCTTGTTGAACTTTCTTTCCTGCTTAAAACCAAGCCACATCTCACAAGTAACTGCCTGATTAACATATCAGAATCTTTCTCAAGTATGTTGCCTACAAAAACTGTTGTAGTCGGACCGCTACTTTCGTCAGTTTCACAATCCCTCTGAGCAGCATGGTCCTTCCTTGGTTCAATATGCTTTCCAACCAGAGGCTCAGAGATTGACACCAATACTTGTTTGTCCTCTGTAGGGCAAAGGTTTATGGTGTTCAGCTTGGAAACAGTTATGGAGAAATCCAGCACCTTTCTTAATTCACTTTCAATTGGCTTCATTGCAGGAGATATGGCATGCAACTTGTGGATGGATCTCCAATCACTTTGTAGATGTCTCAACCAATCACATCCCCAAAATGCTGGTCCTTCTGTTTTTACTACATACAAGCTCAATGCGGCTTGTTGGTTGTTGTATTTCACTGCCATGAATGTAATTCTCAAAGGGGTTATCTTTTCTCCAGTATAAGTTCTTAGTTGGATCTTTGCAGGCTTCAGTTTAGTAGATTTGAAATGCCATTCAAACTCACTTTCTGGAATGACTGAAACAGCTGAACCAGTGCCTAATTTCATTTTTAATTAATTTGCCGCTGTCTTCTGGCATAAGCCATATTGCTTGTCTCTTGCTAATTTTCACATTGTAAATCTCAAGGCTACACAGTTCTGTGTCACTCTCATCATTGTCATATTTTTTCAACAGCGTACATATTAGTGCTCTTTTTGAAAATGCACTTAACTTTTCTCTTCACTGTGCAGGCCATTTATTTTTGTCTGCCAACATGCTCTTTGTATGTGTCCTATTTTGTTGCATTTTCTGCAAGTTTTACCTTTAAATCTGCATTTGTTTGGTCTATGTGAACCCCTGCCATCACAGTAACACAATTTGCTTGTCCAGGCTGGTTTCCGCTTAGACAATATAATTTGTTCACACTCACTTTTATTCCTGACGGCAACTCAATTGCATCCCTGTCTGCGGTTTCCATTGAAAGAGCGACTTCCACTGCTTTTTTAAATGTCAGTTGTGCTTCAGTTAGGAGTTGTTTTTGAAGGCTTTCTTGTAAGATTCCACAAACTAAACAATTTCTCAGTGCATCAAGGCCATTACCAAACTAACAATGTTCAGACAACCTCTTCAATTTAGTAATGTACATTGAAATGGACTCCCCTTATTTTTGATTCTATTTATGAAACCTAAAGTGTTCTGCAATCAACAATGGCTTCGGTTCTCAGTGTTCCTGCTTCACTCTTACAATATCAGCAAGGCTCATTTCTGCTGGTTTGGTTGGAGCAGTCAAACTTCGAAGCAAACTGTATGCCTTTAAACCTAATGTATTTAGCAAAATTGGTGCTCGCTTCTCATTGGCTGTTTCACTTGCTTCAAAATACTGTTCCAATAGTTCAGTATGCATGCGACAGTTATCTGTTGCGTAATCAAACTTGTCAATCTTTCCGATGTAGCCAGTCAATTCTGATTTTTTAATGATTATTGCCACCTGGTACTCACCCTTTATAAACCTGTAATTAATTACTTAAGTGAACAAGAATGCTTAATCAAACTATATATATATACATACACAAGATTACTTTATTACAGTGTATTATTGAAATTTTAGATGCACAACAATGCCCTTGCTAATCAAGAACTCATCAACCTCTGCTTTAAATATACCCAATAACTTTACCTCCACAGTCGTCTGTGGCAATGAATTCCACAGATTCTCTAACCCTCTGACTAAAGAAATTCCTCCCCATTTCTGTTCTAAAGGGACATCCTTCTGTTCTGAGACTGTGATCCTAGACTCTCCCACTATAGGAAACATCCTCTCCACGTCCACTCTGTCTGGGCCTTTAAGTATTCAGTAAGTTTAAATGAGATCCCATTTCATTCTTCTAAACTCCAGCGAACACAGGTCCCAGAGCCATCAAATGCTCCTCGTACATTAACCCTTTCATTCCCAGGGTTTACAGGCAGTCTTGCTGTTCTGGGCTTGGTGCCGAAAGGCCAAAGTGGAACATGTTCTCGGTATGGTATGTGCTGACCTGTGCTTTTCAGACAAAAAGATGGTACGGTGTTGGAACAATGCTGCCCACAACTTGTTCCCGGACAGTGACTGAAAGACAGGCGCTTGCTGAATCAGGACAAAAGCAGGAAGCTGATTGTATCGGATACCAGCCGTAAACAACTGGAAATGGCTAACTCCCCGCACTGCCACCTGACCTCGAACTCCCTCAGTACAAACTGTACCCTTCAGATAAACGCTGGCATGGCATCTGAAATAACAGCAGAAAATGCTGGCAACATTCCGAAGTTTCAGCCATCATCTATGGACAGAGTGAGGGGGGGAGGGAGAGGGAGAGAGGGGGAGGGAGAGAGGGAGAGGAGGAGAGAGGGGGAGGAGGAGAGGGGGAGAGGGAGAGAGGGAGAGGGAGAGAGGGGGAGGAGGAGAGGGAGAGGAGGAGAGGGGGAGGAGGAGAGGGGGAGGAGGAGAGGGGGAGGAGGAGAGGGGGAGGAGGAGAGGGGGAGGAGGAGAGGGGGAGGAGGAGAGGGGGAGAGGAGGAGAGGGGAGGGAGAGAGGGAGAGGAGGAGAGAGGGGGAGGAGGAGAGGGGGAGGAGGAGAGGGGGAGGAGGAGAGGGGGAGAGGAGGAGAGGGAGAGAGGAGGAGAGGGGAGGGAGAGAGGGAGAGGGAAAGAGGGGGAGAGGGAAGAGGGGAGAGGGGAGAGGGGAGGGGGAGGGGAGGGGGAGGGGAGGGGGAGGGAGAGGAGGAGAGGAGGAGAGAGGGGGAGGAGGAGAGGGGGGAGGGGGAGAGGGGGAAGGGGAGAGGGGGAAGGGGAGAGGGGGAAGGGGAGAGGGGGAAGGGGAGAGGGGGAAGGGGAGAGGGGGAAGGGGAGGGGGAGAGGGGGAAGGGGAGAGGGGGAAGGGGAGAGGGGGAAGGGGAGGGGGAGAGGGGGAAGGGGAGAGGGGGAGGGGAGGAGGAGAGGGGGAGGGGAAGAGGGAGTGGGGAGAGGGGGAGAGAGGAGGAGGAGAGAGAGGGGTGGAGAGAGAGGAGAGAAAGGGGTGGAGAGAGGAGAGGAGAGTGGGAGAGATTGTGGGAGAGGGGGAGAAAGAGTGTGGGAGGGAGAGAAGGAGGAGAGAGAGGGGTGGAGAGAGAGGAGAGAGGGTGTGGGAGAGAGAGAGGAGATAAAGGAGAAAGAATGTGGGAGAGAGATGGGTGAGAGGAGAGAGTGGGAGAGAGAGAGAAGAAAGAGAGGATAGATATATATATTAATGTTGAAGCTTAAGAATACTTCGACAGGACTGACAACTGTACGTCAGTTTGCCATGAACAGATAAAGATCAAAAGTAAAGATTACCTTTCTGTCACACATACTGTACATCAAAACCTACAGTGAAGTGTGCCATTTACATCAGTGACCAACACAGTGCAAGGACGTGCTGGGTGCAGCCAGCAAGTGTCGCCATGCTTCTGCCACCAATGTAGCACGCTTGCGACTCACTAACCCTAACGTGTAACGTCTTTGGTACGCGGGAGAGACTGGAGCACCCGGCGGAAACCCATGATGTACAGTCTCCTGACAGACAGTGGTGGGATCATTGGCTCCGGTGTAAAGCATTATGCTTGGCTTCCGTGCGGCCCCAACAAATCAACAGCGTTCATACTCTGTCAGTTTATCAATCCTCCAGGCCTGCCCTGCACTATTAGTCCATCACAGGATACCAGTTCTGACACCACACAGAGGCATAGTCAGACACCATGCAAACAGGCCAGTTTGAATGTGCCAACCAACACGTCATCCTGAGCGAGTCTCATTTGCCTGTGTTTGGCCTGTATCCCTCTGAACTTTCCTCTCCACATTCCTTTTCAAATGTCTTTTAAACATTGTAATGGAAGTCCATCACTTCCTCCGGCACATCTCCGGTCCACAGCCATGTCTTGTATCCCATCTTGACCCCAATTCCCACCCCACCCCTTTCCCTCACCACAGGGTATTAGGGCCCGATCGGCTGCTTCATCAATGGCCTTCACTCCATCTTGGATCCAATAAAACTCTAATAATCCGCTTTGCAGCCATTCGGAAATTGCCCCTCGGTTTGTTCAGGCAATACTTGCTACACTCCTCCTCATGTACCAACACTTCCACTTACTTACCCCCACCTAGGTTTCTGCTCTCCCTCCCATATAACGGGCCTCAGTTCCCGAGTTCCCCTTCCAAGCTGCTGGCGGGTGAGTGGGGACCCAACTCCCACACTTCTGGGGCCCTGGATCCCATGTTCCCACCCATTCATGGAGACCCCTGGTTTCCATTGCTATATTCCTTTAAAATAACCAGGAGCTTGGAGCCCATAGGCTACTTGTTGTAATACTAAGCAACATCTATAAATAAAGAGGATTAAAATGTGTTAGGGTGTAAATAACGTCCAATAGTCTGGCCACATCACTGTCTGGTTTGGGAGGTGGGGGAGGCTACTGCACAGGATCGAAGTAAGCTGCAGAGAGTTGAAAACTCATGGTCACTAGCCTCCGTAGTATCCAAGACATCTTCAAGGAGCGATGCCTCAAAAAGGCATTGTCCATCATTAAGGACCCCTCAACACCCAGAACATGCCCTGTTCTCATTGCTACCATCAGGAAGGAGGTACAGAAGCCTGAAGGCACACACTCGACAATTCAGGAACAACTTCTTCCCCTCTGCCATCCGATTTCTGAATGAACACTGAACCCATGAACACTACCTCACTACTTTTGTTAATTCCTGTTTTTGCACTTCCTATTTAATTTAAGTATTTGAGATATATATAGTTTCTGTAATTTACAGATTTCTTCTGTATCATGTACTCCAATGTACTGCTGCGCAAAGTTCACGACCTATGCCAGTGATATTAAACCTGATTCTGAAATCTGCCGGTTTGGCACCAAAGTCTCAGGCCTGTTGGATTGCTGGAGATTATTGGGAACGTTTGCTGGTTATTTAAAAATGCTCAGTACTGTTCGCAATCCCTCAGATAACAGAGCCTGAAACAGGACTAGGACAACATATGATAGGCTGTTACTGTTTGGTGTTTAAAATAACAACTATATTAATGGAGGCAGCGTAGCATAGTGGTTAGCACAACGCTTTACAGTACCAGCAACCTGGGTTCAAATCCCACTGCTGCCCGAAAGAAGTTTGTACGTTCTCCCCATGATCATATAGGTTTCCTCCCACAGACCAAAGTTGCGCCGATTGTTAACTTAATTGGTCATTGTAAATTGTCCTGTGATTAGGCACGGATTAAATCAGGGGATTGCTGGGTGCCCTGGCTCGAGGGGTGGGAGGAGCCTATTCCGTGTAGTATCTCAACAAATGCTCAATCTAAATGGCAAAACTGAATTGTATCTTCTGGCTACTTGATTAACTTCATAAAACACACAGTCGACTTCTAAATCACTGAATCTTTCCCAATGTCACACCTAGCCCAAGAACAAGTCACTAAAAAGAAGAACGGGATCCTTCCTGGGAATGAAGGGTCAAGGGGGATAGGGGTGATGCTCGGTTCAACTTGATGTGGAGGGACATTGGTTGCAGAGTATTAGATGGGTCCATGACTGGCCAAGACAGTGTTGAATAAAGTTCAAAAGTTCAAAGTAAATTTATTATCGAAGTACATTTATTTCACCATATACGGCCTTGAAATTCATTTTCTCACAGGCATTTATAGTAGAAAAAAGAAATACAATAGAATCAATGAAAAACTACACAGAAAGACTTGAAAATAACCAACGTGCAAAAGACAAAATGTGAAAATAAATAAAATAGTGCCAAATAAGTCAATAAATAATAGTGAGAACAGCAGCTGGGTTGTACGAGCAGAGTAGATTGGGAGGATGTGGAGTCAGAAGCCTCTCTGTACGTCAATTAAAATACCATACTGGGACACTGAGAGATTGGATATCTCTGAGTACTGATTTGACGTTCGCTAATAGTATTGACTTCTCAAGATTAAAGATGGTTTGCTTCCTGTTGAGATTAGCCAGTCGAACAGGAAAACGAAAACCACATTTTGCAATCCCAGATAAGGGAATCTTGGCCATTTCAAGTCAAACCACTTCCTCCAGTGATTTCCCAGTGCTTTTTAAGCATGATGCGATTTGTGCATTTTGGACTAGAGAACAAGCTTTTGATAAATAACTCGCCTCACCACATCTTGTCCAGCAAGATTTCCAGCAGAACAGGGCAGAATTAAGGTAGGGCAGAGGTTTGGTTGTAATATTGACGAAGGCAATTCACGGGGCAACATTAATAGCAAAGTGTTTCTACAAATTAATCAGAAAGATTTTGGTTTCTCTTTTTAAATTCACTTTCAACATGCCCGTGTCACTAGCAAGGATAGTATTTATTTGCCTTTTTTAATTGTCCTTGAGCTTCATTTGTTCTGGTGGTAATGTTCCCGCTATGGTGTTAGGCGGGATTTAAACCCAGCACCAAAAGAGGGCTGACAATATACTGTCAGTGGCCATTTTGTACACCTGCTCATTAATGCAAATATCTAATCAGCCAATCATGTGGCAGCAACTCAATGCATTAAAGCATGCAGACATGGTCAAGAGGTTCAGTTGTTGTTCAGACGGGAGAAGGAATATGAAATAAGTGACTTTGACTGCGGAATGACTGCTGGTGCCCAACAGATTGCTTTGAGCACCTCTTTGGATTGTCACACACAACAGTCTCTAGATTTTACGGACATAATGCCCTGGCTAAGACTTTTACTGCTGAGCTGTGAGGTATTTTTTATACTAGCTGTTTTTTGCAAATGCAACGTGCCCTGTTGGTAAACTTCATAGACTCGTGGTTTGGCTTCGGCCAAAGATAAGGAGCCATTTGCCCAACCTGGGAATGTTGTGTCAGACAATGGGGTTTGTCTTGGCAACATTTTGCCCAGTGGGACGCTATGGATGATTCGAGAGAGATGGGCGGGATCCAATGTCTGAAGGACAGTGGCCTGGTTTGGAGTCTTACTGTGAGGAGGCGTGGAGAAGAGCACAAGGGAAGACACTTAGAGGATCCCACCTGAAGGGGAGATCCTATTGCAAGGAGTACTTTGTGCAGATGAAAGGTTTCAAGGAGGAAGTGCCAATACTTCTGAGTTGGTCAGTTTGCTCATAGCGTTTTTCAAGGACAATTCTGTGGTCAGTGATAGGAATTCTGTGATACACCCAACTGCTATGGAAACGAGCTCCAATGTTTATGTGCACATTAACTGTAATGGGCCCTTTTCTTTTCTTTTCCCGTTAACTGTCTGTTAAAGTCAAAATATCAGTAAATATATTTCCTTTGTAATTTTATTTTATACTGGTGTACAATCTGTTATTTTTCTGGCGAGCGATAACTGTGCGTAGGGCAGTATTTACACAGCGTTCACTACTATCAATGTTCCTTAATCAGAACATCCCAACTTTCCTGTTTGGTTGAACCCTGGACATGTGATGCTTATGGAAGGTGGCCTTCTGACCACTAAGTCATGTGACTGTTAAGCAGAGTTAGCCAACGAGTTTGTATACGAGCCCCTGTGAGAGGATTACACAGAGGTACAAAAGAAAACATCCAGTGAGCAGCCTTGTTAATGGGAGAGGTCAGAGGAGAATGGCCAGACTGGTTCAAGCTGACAGGAAGGAAGCAGTAACTCAAATAACCACGTGTTACAACAGTGGCGTGTAGAAGAGCATCTCTGAATGCACAATATATCAAAACTTGAAGTGGCAGGGCTACAGCAGCAGAAGACCACAGACATTATAGAGTGGCCACTCTAGTAGGTACAGGAGGGACCTAATAAAGTGGCTACTGAGTTGACTTCCCAGGTCTGGATGGTTTGTGACTTGGATGGGAACCTGAAGCTGGAGATGTCCACAGGAACTTGCTGCCCTTGTCCTTCATGCTGGTAGAAGCTGTGAGGTTTGGGAAGTGTTCTTGAAGAGATCTGGGCAGGGAACTGCAGAGAATTTTACATCTGGCGCCCACTGTAGCCTCTGTGTGCCAGTGGTGGAGTGAATGCATTACTTTCACTTGACACCAATCAAGTGGGCCGCCTGTCAGGATGAGTTTCTTGAGAGTTGTTAACATTGCACCCACCCAGGCACGTGGAGAGAAGACCATCATATCCGTAACTTGTGCCTTGTAGATGGTGGAAAGGCTCTGGGATGTCAGAAGATGTATTATCAAGAGCAGGGTACCCAGCCGCTGACCTGCTTGCACAGCTACAGTACTTTTGTGAGACCTATCGTAAATTGGGGAACTGCTTCGTTGAGTACCTCCACACCATATGCCCCAACTGGGGTGCTTCCCAGTGGTCAAACGTTTTAATTCCCATTCCCATTCTGATATGTGGGTCCATGGCCTCCTCTTGTGCCAAGACGAGGTCACCCTCAGGGTGAAGGACCAGTTGGCCTCCAACCTGACGACTCGAATATTGATTTCTCCTTCCAGTGAAAAGCAATCCCTCTCCCTCCCCTTATCCTCTATTCCCCACTCTGGCCTGAAACAACTTCTCACCCGTCTATCACTTCCCCCTGGTCCCCTCCTCTCTCCATTTCTCCCATGGTCCACTCACCTCTCCAGCCCTTTACCTTTCCCACCCACCTGGCTTCACCTATCACCTTTCAGCAAGCCTCTTTCCCCTTCCTCCTTTCCACTCAGCCCTGAAGAAGGATCTCGGCCCGAAACATTGACTGTTTATTCTTTTCCATAGAGACTGCCTGACCTGCTGAGTTCCTCCAGCATTCTGTGTGCGTTTGTATAGTATATTTGTATAGCTGTTTGGTTCAATTGAGTTTCTAGTCAATGGGGATCCCTAGGATGTTGATGGCTGGGGACTCACTGTTAGTAATGTCATTGAATATTAGTGGTAGGTAGGTAGATTCTCAATTGCTGGAAACAATCGTTGCCTGACACCTTTGTAACATAAATGTTACTTGCCTCTTTCTTTTAAACAGTACATCTGATAGAGATCACACTGTCCAGTCTAAAATCAGTGAAGGTAGTACTTAAACAATCTCTTTCAACATATGTCACAGTCATAGAGAAATACTGCACCAAAACAGGCCCTTTGGCCCATCTAGTCCATGCTGAAATGCAATCTAATCTCTCTACTCCCATCGACCTGCACTGGGACCATAGCTCTCCATACCCCTACCATCCATGTACCTATCCAAACTTTGATTGAAAACCGTTGAAATCGAGCTCACGTGCACCGCTTGTGCTGGCAGCTCGTTCCACACTCTCACCATCCTCCGAGTGAAGAAGTTTCCCCTCATGTTCCCCTTAAAATTTTCACCTTTCACTCTTAACCCATGACCTCTGGTTGTAGTCCCACCCAACCTCTATGTGAATGTCTTAAGGATTTAACAGCCAGTGAGGTACAACTGAATCGTAGTCCCAGGTACAAACTATGAAACAAAGCAGCTGGATCAATGGCTCTGGGGTCCTGAGATCCTCTCACAGACATCCCACCCTGCAAAAACTCATTTCAGGGTGGTAGCACCATCAATTTGCGGGAGACTCCCAGATCTTCCGGGAGAGGTGGAATGTCTGCAATAGAGTAGCTCCTTAGCAGCTAGCCAGCTAGTTTAAATAACGTTAGCTACGCTAATGAACAAATAACACCTGTTAAACTCACCTCAACATGCCTTTTACAGTCTTAACCCACCATGGGCAATAGAAAAGTCACTGTTGCAAACAGCGCAGTGAGCAACACTGTCATTATTTTTGACCCCTATTAGGCAGGGGTACACTTTAGGGTCGTCTGGGGTGACGTACGTTTTATATTTTCTTTTTTTTTGGATCCCTCCTCTTTCTTTCTTCCTTTTTCTTCTTCTCTCTCTCACTCTCACTCACTCAAAAATTCTGGGATATTGGGCATCAGGGAGACACTATTAATATGCGGGAGACTCCCGGAACTTCCGGGAGAGGTGGGATGTCTGCTCTCACTCACAGAAGCTGATTTCCAGCCCACTTCATTTACTCCAATGGCCCACAGCAATGGCTACACTCGGATTATTTCAACTGCTGTGCAGCAGATTTGTGCTGTAAAACGAGCTGTGTCGCCAGTCAGATCACCTGATAATGTGCCCAGTTATATCCCATACACAAATCCAACCCTGCTTAATTACTGCCTGAGCACTCCCAGTCATGAAAGTGGTGCAAGCTGCTGACTCCATCTACAGTGGATTCAACAGTTAATTGGGCCATCAGTTAACTGGGGAAGCCGCTTATTTGGACAACTCTTAAACAAACAAAAACTAATTGAGAAAATAGCCGGGATTCCCTTTGCTTATTTGGGACGCTACGCCGCTTAATTAGGGCAGGAAACTGTTCAGCAGCTAGACACCACACCGTGCTACAAGCGAGCATTTTTAAAATAGCAGCAGTTGTGCGTGTTTCTGTTCAAAAAGCAGCGATTTTTGTCACTGAGAATTTGCAAGAAATAAGACAATTCAGAACTGTTTTGGTCACTGCAGTTTCAAGCATTCAGGCTCGGGGATACCAGAAACAGACAGGAGTGAAAATGAATTAATTTCCCTACTTCAACAAGCTAGAAACTATGGAGAATTTAAGGTATTGACAATCATCTTGAATGTTAAATAAAAATGAAGATCATAGCATTGTATGAAAGCAGTCCATTATCTGTACTATTTTGTTCATTTACAGCTAAAAGAACTCAACTCTGATGAATTCCTCCATCAATAAGTATAGGGAACTAATACACAGTTTTATAGTACTGCAGTAGTACTGGCTGTGTTCTAATTTGGTTGTATTCCAGTTAGAATCAGAATCAGGTTTAATATCACTGGCATACATCGTGAAATTTGTTGTTTTGTGGCAGCAGTCCACTGTAATACGTAATGACTTAAAAACCTGTAAATTATGATAAGCATATAAAATTTAAATTAATTAAGTAGTGCATAAAGAGAGGAAAACAAATACTGTGGTAATTTCATGGGTTCATTGTCCATTCAGAAATTTGATGGCAGAGGGGAGGAAGCTGTTCCTGGAATGTTCAGTGTGTGCCTTCAGGCTCCTAGACCTCTCCTTAATGGCAGCAATAAGACGAGAGCACGTTCTGGGTGATGGGGGTTCTTCAGGATGAATGCCACCATTTCGAGGCATCGCTTTTTGAAGGTGCCCTGGACTCTGGGGAAGCTGGAGCCCACAATGGAGGTGGCAGAGTTTACAGCTTTTTCCAATCCTGTGCAGAGGCCCTTCCACACCAGACGGTGATGCAACCGCCATCTACATAACTTGTGACTCAGTTGGTCTTTTTTAAAAATTGCCTTTTTAACTATTTCCATGAAACTTCGGCTAATTGGGGAATCCGCTTAATTGGGCCAAAATGTACCAGTCCCGATGTGTCCCAGTTAACCGGAATCCACTGTAATATGATACGCACCGTGTTCAGGCATGGGCTGAGAAGTAGCAGTTAACATTCGCACCACAGAAATGCCAGATGATGGACCATCTCCCTCATATCAATGTTCAAAGATTTATTATTTATGTGGTATACAACCCTGAGATTCGTCTTTCCCACCGATAGCCACGAAACAAAGAACAACCATGGAACCAACCTACCCAAAGAAAAACGTCAAACGTCAAACCCCTCCTCCCCACCCGCAAAACAAAAATCATGCAAACAGCAAAACACAGAATAGAAAACACAAGCTCAAAAGGCATTTTTCAGTGCAGTACATCATCAGTGATTCTCCCACCATCAATATCCATGAACTATAAACTCATTTGGATCAGTTACATAAATACCCTGTTTACAAAAGCAGGACAGAGAATGGGTACCCTGTGGTGAACGACACACCTCCTGACATTACAAGCACTTTCCCCCATCTACAAGGCACAGGTCTGTGTTGGAACGCTCTTCACTTGCACTGGTGTTTGCAGTCCCAACAGATTTCAAAAGACTTGGGACACCTTTTAGGATAAAGCAGCCTAGCTGGCCGACACACGAGAAAATGCAGATGAAGGAAACTGGAGCAAATCAAATCAAAGTTTAATTATCATTCAAGCCATACATGGTTACAATCTTGAGATTTGCTTGCTTATGGGCAGCCACAAAACAAGCAACTAGAAAGAACCCAATTTAAAAAAAAAGACCAACCCCCAAAGTGCAGAGAGAAAGAAACAAAAACAAATCACGCAAACAACAGAAGCAAGCAACAACAACAACAGCATTCCGAACCAAATTTAGATCCAAATCCCTGGAGCAGGCCCAAAGCCTCGGTATTCAATTAATCATATTAGCAAATCTCAAACACTTCCACTGGCAGCCCTCACAGTGCATTCCAGGCACTCACTGCTCACAGTGTAAAATAAACTTGCCCCTCGCCCACATCTCCTTTGGACTTTCCCCCTCTCACTTTAAATGCATGCCCTCTGGTATAGCTATTTCCATCCTAGGAAAAGGATGCCGGTTGTTTGCCCTATCTATGCCTCTCATAATATTATAATCAGGTGGGCACGTGGCCAAGTGGTTAAGGCATTCGTCTAGTGATCTGAAGGTCGCTAGTTCGAGCCTCAGCTGTTGCAGCGTGTTTGTGTTCTTGAGCAAGGCACTTAACCACACATTGCTCTAGTGTCTGTGCGAGGAGTGGCGCCCCACACAGACCTCCAATCTGCGCCTTGTAAGGCATGAAAATGCCCGACGCAGGCCCCTCATGGTCTGAGTCGACGTCCCCTCACCCCTCAGCCTCTGCCATCCAAGAGAAAGCACACTAGTTTGTCCAACCGAGATTAGATGATGGAAACTTCCATATTCCACAATAATTGGACACTATGTGAAGTGTAGCCGGCCGGTGGTGTAGTGGCATCCACACGGGACTTCCCTGAAGCGAGTGGTCCCTGGTTTGAATCTGGCCGGCTCCTTGCACGCTTTCTATTTGTGCTGAGTTGACGGTCGAGCTAGCAACTGGGCCTTGTAAAAAGCAGACAAAATGCTTAAGAAACAGCAAGATTGCTGCTGAGAAGCACAGGGGGAAAAAAAATGAAATACGGTATACATGAGGGAACCTGGTGGATTTTCTTTCAGAAAACATTGTGCACATTGGTGAATAATTCCTTCCTTTTACGCTATCACTCCCACAGTGGTGATCTTGCACTGTGAACTAACTGCTCTGTGCTGGTACATTGTGCATCTCTTACCAACTACCATTTGCCTTTGCAGAAGATGTCGTTCCTCAGACTCGTCCTGTACTCGGTGGTGTTGGCGCAGTACCTCACTCGGACGGTAGTGACCTCGGCGAACATTCTGTGCCCCGACGGCTGCATCTGCTCTGCTCACAGCCTGCATGTCGGGTGTACCAACATCAGCCTGGCCGACGTTCCCACCCGGCTGGCCGACACCACCACCCAGCTGCGGCTCAGTTCAGAGCACCTGCCCGAGATTCCAGCCGACATTTTTATCAACCTGTCTCATCTGGTCATCCTGTACCTGAACGACAACAACATCAGCAGGCTCGCGCCAGGTGCATTCAATGGACTGGGTGAACTGCAATACCTGCACCTCAATAACAACAGCATCGAAGAACTCGAAGTTGGCGTTTTTGAGAATGTAACCGCCTTGGAGTTCCTACACCTGGAAAACAATCTCCTCACTGATATAGTACCAGGTATTTGCGCATTTGTCCATCCCCCTTCCAGATTGTGTTAGTGGGGCTTAACTTTAGTTGTCTCATGTACGTCAAAACATACAGAGAAATGCACCGCTTTGTGTCAAATTAAATCAGCGGGGATTGTGCTAGGATTAGCCTGCACGACAAAGCCTGCCCACATTGCCAGCTCTAACTGTACGTCTTTGGAATGTGGGAGGAAACAGCAGCACCCGGAGGAAACCCACACCAGAACAGGGAGAACGTACAAACTCCTTACAGACAGTGGCAGGAATTGTACCCCATGGGCGATTGCTGGCACTGATGAAAAGGCTTGTCATATGAAGCGTGTTTGATGGCTCCAGGCCTGTACTCACTGGAATTCAGAAAAATGAGGTGTGACCTCATTGAACCCTACCGAATGTTGAAAGGGTGTGATAGAGTGGATGTGGAGAGGGTGGGAGTGTCTAGGACCAGAGGGCACAGCCTCAGAATAGAGCGGCATCCTTTAAGAATGGAGATGAGGAGGAATTTCTTTAGCCAGAGAGTTGTGAATCTGTGAAATTCTTTGCTGCAGGCGGCTATGGAGGTCAAGTCTTTATGTTTATTTAAGGCAGATTCTTGATTGTTCAGGGCATGAAGGGATACGGGGAGAAGGCAGGAGATTGGGGCTGAGGGGGGAAATTGGATCAGCTGTGATAGCAGACTCGATGGGGAAAATGGCCCAATTCTGCTCCTATATCTTATGGTCTTACACATTCATACATTAGTTCATTTATAGTCATTGTTCTTTATCAGTGCTTTTGATGTCGTTCATTTCAGTACCATAGAGGTAGGGTAACTGTGTTTCTCTGTGATTTCCACCTATAAAATGGAACCTGTTTGTTAGCCTTGGACATCCTGTAGTGGAAGCAGATTGCAGTTTGAGAGGAAATGTTTGCAAGACTCTGGGGAGAGGGCGGTTCAGTGGGTTAAGTGAACTGTGCTGGCACAGATAGGCTCTCTCAGTCTTTGTGTACACGACTGTGTGTCTGTGCATGCAGTTTGGTCATACGACAAAGATATGTGTGCTATCATTGCCCCAAACATACAAAAATAGACTTATTATTTGGTCACAAAATGCCATAAGGGCATGGATAGAATTAATTCATAAGACCATAAGATATAGGAGCAGAATTAGGCCATTTGGCCCATTGAGTCTGCCCTGTCATTTCATCATGGCTGATCCATTCCTCTCTCAACCACACTCTTCGGCCTTCTCGCTGTAACCTTTCATGCCCTGACTAATCAAGAATCTGTTAACCTACATCTTAAATACACCCAATGACCTGACCTCCATAGCCACTTCTGGCAAAGAATTCCACAGATTCACCACCCTCTGGCTAAAGAAATTCCTCATTGCCTCTGTTCTAAATGAACGTCCCTCTATTCTGAGGCTGTGCCCTTTGGTCCAAGACTCCCCCACCCCCATACATCCACTCTATCTAGGACTTTCTGCATTCAATCGGTTTCAATGAGATCCCACCTCATTTTTCTAAACTCCAGTGAGTAAAGACCCAGAACCATAAATTGTTCCTCATGTGACAAGTCTTTCATTCCCGGAATCATTCTTGTGAACCTCCTCTGAACCCACTGTAAAGAGCACATCCTTTCTTAAAACTGCTCACGATACTCCAATGAGGCCTCACTAATGCCTTATAAAGCACCAGCATTACATCCTTGCTTTATATTCTAGTGCTCTCAAATTGAATGCTAACATTGCATTCAACTTTCTCACCACCGACTCAACCAGCAAATTAACCTTCAGGGAATCCTGCACAAGGTCTCCCAAGTCCCTTTGCAACTCGGATTTAGAACTTTCTTTCTGTTTAGAAAATGTTATATGCTTTTATTCCTTCTACCAAAGTGCATGACCATAATCTTCCTGTATTCCATCTGTCACTTCTTTGCCTATTTTCCTAATCTGTCTAAATCCTTCCGCAGCCTCCCTGCTCCCAGAACACTATCTCGCCTCCACCTTTCCTGGTATCGTCCGTGAACTTGGCCACAAAGTTATTAAATCCATCATCGACATACAATATAAAAAGAGGCAGTCTCAACACAGATCCCTGTGGAACACCTCTAGTCACCAGAAGCCATTAGAAAAGGTTCCCTTTATTCCCACTCTTTGCTTCTGTCCAATCAGCCAATGATCTATCCAAGCTAGTCTCTTTCCTGTAATACCATGGGCTCTTACCTTGTTAAGCAGTCTCATTGGTGGCATCTTGTCAAAGGCCTTCTGAAAATCCACGTACACAACATCCACCAATTCTCCTTTGTCTATCCCGCTTGTTATTTCCTCAAATAATTCCAACAGATTTGTCAGACAAAATTTCCTCTTAAGAGAACCCTGCTGACTTCAGTCTATTTTATCATGTGCCTCCAAGAAACTACATCCTTAACAATTGACTCTTACATCTTCCTAACAACTGAGGTCAGGCTCTCTCCCTCTTAAAGGGTGGAATGACATTTGCTATCTTCTAGTCCTTCGGAACCATGCCCAAATCTAGTGATTCTTGAAAGATCATTACTAATGCCTCCAAAATCTCTTCAGCCACCTCTTTCAAGATCCTGGGTTATAGTCCATCTGGTCCAGGTGACTTATCTATCTTCAGACCTTTCAGTTTCCCAAGCACCTTCTTCTTAGTAATAACAAATACACTCACTTCTGCGCGCCCCCCCCCCAACACCCTTGAACCTCTTACTTCTTTTTTACTCTTTATATATCTAAAAAAAACTTTTTTTATCCTCTTTAATATTATTGGTTAGGTTACCTTCATATTTCATCTCTTCCCCTTTTATGACTTTACTAGTTGCCTTCTGTTGGTTTTTAAAAGTCTCCCAATCCTATAACTTCCCTCTAATTTTTGCTCTATTATATGCCCTCTCTTTAGTTTTTATGCCATCTTTGACTTCTCTTGTTAGCCATAGTTGCCTAATCTTCCCTTTAGAATACTACTACTACTTTGGTATGTATCTATCCAGTGCCTTCCGAATTGCTGCCAGAAACTCCAGCCATTGCCATCTTCCTTACTAGTGTTCCCTTCCAATCATTTTTGGCCAGCTCCTCTCTCATGCTTCTGTTATTCACTTTATGCCACTATAATACTGATAATCTGACTTCAGCTTCTCCCTTTAAAATTGCAGGATGAATTCTATCATGTTATGATCATTGTCTCCTTAGGGTTCCTTTACCTTAAGCTCCCCAATCAAATCCAGTTCATTACACAACACCCAATTCAAAATAACTGATTCCCTAGTGGACTCAACCACAACCTGCTCTTAAAAAGCCATCATGGGGCATTCTACAATTTCTCTTTCTTGGGATCCAGCACCAACCTGATTTTCCTCAATCTACCTACATATTGAAATCCCCCATGACCATTGTAACATTGTTCTTTTGACATGCTCTTTCTATCTCCATTTGCAATTTGCAGTCCACATCCTGGCAACTGTTCAGAGGCCCAGCAAGGTCATTTTACCCTTGTAGTTTCTTAACTCTATCCACAAGGATTCCACATCTTCTGATCCTATGTCACCTCTTTCTAAGGATTTGATATAATTTTTTAACCAACAGAGCCACACCACCCGCTCGGCATACCTGCCTGTCCTTTCAATACAATCTTAAGCTCCAAACTATTATCTTCTTTCAGCTAAGACTTCGTGATGCCCACAACATCATACCTGCCAATCTCTAACTGCACTACAAGATCATCTCCTTATTCGGTATACTGCATGCATTCAAATTTAACACATTCAGTCCTGTATTCATCCCCCATTTTGATTTCGTCTCCCTTTTACACTGCAAGTTATCACACTGCCTGCAATTTTGCCTTATCATCAGCCTGTCCTTTTTGACATTTTCACTACACACTGCCTTTACTTGTAAACCGACAGCCCTATCCTCAGCCCTATGAATCCCAGTTCCCATCCCCTTGACAGTTAGCTTAGGACTTCTCAAACGGCTCTACCAAGCCTACCTGAAAGGATATTGGTGCCCCATGGGTTCAGGTGTAACCTATCCCTTTTGTAGAGGTCGTACCTTCCCCCAGAAGAGATCCCAATGATCCAGAAATCTGAAACCCTGCCCCCGAACCAGTTTCTCGGCCATGTGTTCATCCACAAATTCATTCTATTCTATACCGGCAATGTGGCACAGGCAGCAATCCAAAGATTGCTACTTTGGAGGTCCTGCTTTTCAGCTTTCTACCTAGCTCCTTAAATCCTCTCTTCAGGACCTCCTCACTTTTCCCATGCAGTTGTTGCCAATATTTACCGAGACTTCTGGCTGCTCACCCTCCTCTAGAACGTTGTAGACCCGATCCGAGGCATCCCTGACCCTGGCACCTGGGAGGACACATGCCATCCGGGTGTCTCGATCGCAACCCACAGAATCTGGTGTCTATCCCTCCAAGTATGGAATCCCCTGTCACTACTGCAGACCAGTACTGCCCCTTTCCCTTCTGAGCCACAGTGCCAGACTCAGTCGCTGTGGTTCTCCCACCCCCCCACGCCGTAGGTCACCCCCTCAACGGTATCCAAAACGGTACATTATTGAGGGGAACGGACACAAGGGTACTCTGTACTGGCCGCCCATTTCTCTTCCCTCTCCTGACAGCCAGCCTCCTACAACTTGGGGCTCACCACCTCCCTGTAGCTCCTGGCTATCACCCCCTCAGTTTCTGTATAAGCCGAAGGTCATCGAGCTGTAGTTCCAGTTCCTTAACATGTCCTCTGAGACACTGCACCTGGTGCGGGCATGGTCATCCAGGAGGCTGGAGGTCTCCCACATCTCATGCAAAGACTCACAACACAGCCCCGGAGCCACTCTCACCGCTTTAACTATGCACTTACAGAAAGAGTGGAGAAGAAAGAAGAAGGAACTCGCCAGATGCTTACCTCGTCCAAGTTTGTTCTCGCCGAAGCCTGATGAGCCAAAGCTTCCCCACTCTAACACTGGTCCACTCACACAATGGCCGCTCCCCTTGTCCCTGCCTTACTTTTATTTACTCAAGCTGAAATCCTACGAAAGTTCTTTTTAAAAATTTCTCGCTCCCGGACCCGCTCGAGTCCTCCTCTGCGATTGCACTACCACAAAATACGCACTCGGTCTTCTCCCCACTATCGGGGAAATCAAGAATTAGAGGGGAAAAATTAATATGAACCTGACAGTTATCTTTCTTATGCAAAGGCTGGTATTTATGTGGAATAGGCTGCCGAGGGATGCAGTTGAGGCAGGTACAATAACAATTTTTAAAAGACAGTTGGACAGATACGGTATGTAGATAAGTACTTTTCCTATGTTCAGCATCTTTCCAAATTGAACAACATTTTCCCATCATTAACCCAGTACCATAACTAATTTCTACACACTGTTATATCCTGGTGTTACTTAAAAACTTGCAGGACGTTTTCCAAATGCCAACCTCCTGAGCATTAATTAAGTTGGTAAAGAACAACTGATCCAGCTGCAAGCCGTGTGGACCAGTTTTTCAAGAAGCCATAGAAACAGACCCTTCGGCCCAAATGGTCTGTGCCAACCAACATGCCCCACCAAGTTGGTCCCATTTGCCACTGTTTGGCACTTCTAGACTGAAAAATAGCTTTTTCCCCAGAGCTATAATTGCTCTGAACCAATCGATCAAGCATCATCCATAAATTGTTATATTGCTACTTTAATACTGGTTTTATGACTGTCATGCATCTGAGTTGTGCTTTTGTACTGCTGGACATTCCTTGTACTGGCGGGTTACTTGATGTTATTTATTGTTTATTTTATTTGTTGTTTTATAGCATTCAGTACGAGAGTTGCAAACTCATTTTCGCTGTATTGGTGCATGACAAATTGTACTATGCAATGACAATAAAGATATTTCATTTTCATGTCATAACCTTCTAAACCTTTCCCGTCTACATACTGTAAGGTCACCTTTCAGTCTCTTATACCAAGGAATAAAGCCCTAGCCTGCTCAATCTCTCCCTATAACTCAGTCCCTTCTCATAAATCTTTTCTGTTTCTTTCCAGTTTAGTAATGTATTTCCTTTAGCAAGGCTGACCAAAGCTGAACGCAATGTCTCAAGTGTGGCCTCAGCGGTAGTTTGTACAAACACACCATAACAGCCCAACTTTTATAGTCAGTGTTCTGGCTGAAGACCAGTGCGCCAAACAGTTTCTGCTCCACTTGCAGGCACTCGAGCTCCAAGGTCCCTCTGTTCTACAACACTCTCCAGCTCACTGTGAAAGCCCTACTTTGATCTCACTTTACAACCCCGCACACTTAGCTAAATTAAACTCCATTTGCCGTTCCTTGGCCCACTTACTCGGCAGAGATCCAAAGCTGCTTCCTGCTTGCAGGCTTCCAGTTCGAGATATCATCAATGATACTGAAAGTTTCCATCTGGCCTCCCCTTTGCCCAAATACTGGACAGACAGAGCTCCTCTGTGTTGGAGTTGCTGTAGCTGAGTAGGTGCTGTTAGTGGGTGTGAACTTGTCCCAATGTTTGCTGTTGTCTTGAACTCCCTCTCCTTCTACCAGTCTTTCTTTCCCCTCTTCTTTTCACTAACTTCGGGGATTTTCTGATTAAAGCTGAGGAGGGATGGTTGGAAGTGAGATTGTGGATGGTGGATAAGCCACGATAGGGGCTGTTAACAGTTCTCCCATCATAGAATTTACACTAGAGCGCAAAGGACAATGAAAACGTCTCAGAACCGGGCCCTAATAGGCAAGACACTGTAAAAGGCTCTGAACTCTAAGCCAAGATCTGTTCATAGCTTACTTCTACACCATTTGAATCAAGTGGACAGCTGTATTTTCCTTTCAACAGAGGAATTTTTACACCAATTAATTGGGCGTCCTTTTATTTCTTTCTCCTCCCCTGCCTCAGGTGTGTTTTCCTCCTTGGTAAACCTGAACGTTCTTGACCTTAGTAACAACCGTCTCACCACTGTGCTAAACTTTACTTTCAAGAGCCTTTCAGCACTGCGATGGCTACTGCTCAGTAATAACCGCATCACTACCATCTCGTCAAAGGCCTTCTCTGGCAACAGAGTGCTCAGGAAGCTTTGCCTTGACAACAACAACCTGACCTCTGTGCGGTTCCGTGGCCTGAAGAGACTAGAAATCCTGCAGCTTAGCAACAACAACATGTCCAGTTTGAAGTCTATCATCTTTGAAGCAAAGTTGAAGTTCCTGTCACAGCTTTACTTGGACAACGCACTTCTGGATGAAGACCCTGCCCAGGCCCTTTCCAAGCTCCGAAAGCTGGAGATTCTGAGCGTGAGGAACAACCGCCTGGTGACCCTTTCCAACACCAGGTCCTTCAAGTCCGTCAGGCAGTTCCGGCTGAGCGGGAATACCTGGCGGTGTGACTGCAAGCTGATCTGGCTCCGAGCGTGGCTTCTGAAGCAGAGGGAGGCAGACCAGAGGGAGGTCATGTGCAGCTCGCCCAGTCCACATGCAGGGAAACTTCTGGTCAATGTACAGGTAAAAGAAAACCTTAATGATTATTCAGTATACAGCCAGTTCCCTCCAAACACAATGCAGCCAATGAGATCCTACTGTAAAGTGGGAAATATATCAGCTAGACTGTGCTCATTGTGTCCACAAGTAATCTGTTCCATTGATGTATACTAGAGGATGTATGTTGTTCTTGGGGTAATAATCTCAAGGTAGAATATGGCAACATATATGTAGGCATCCGTTAGTCTTGTGAGACCATGGATTTGTGCCTTGGAAGATTTCCAGGGTGCAGGCCTGGGCAAGGTTGTATGGAAGACTGGCAATTGCCCATGCTGCAAGTCTCCCCTCTCCACGCCACCGATGTTGTCCAAGGGAAGGGCATTAGGGCCGATACAGCTTGGCACCGGTGTTGTCGCAGAGCAATGTGTGGTTAAGTGCCTTGCTCAAGGACACAACACGTTGCCTCAGCTGAGGCTCGAACTAGCGACCTTCAGATCACTAGACCGACACCTTAACCACTTGGCCATGTGCCAACATGGTAACGTATAACACAAACAAAATGCTGGTGGAACGTGGCAGGCCAGGCAGCATTCCACCAGCATTTTGAGTGTGTTGCTTGAATTTCCAGCATCTGGAGATTTCCTCGTGTTTGCGATGGTAACATATACATACCTTAGTAATAAAAGTACATTGGTTTTGACTTCATGAATAACTAACCTCTTCCCGCCTGGGAAGGAAAATGGGGCCTCATTAGAATTCACTCCAAAACATAGTCCACAGAGCAGCACTCTCTGTGTTGCAGTAGGAGTATCAGATTTTACGGCAAGGGGTTAGCAGAAAAAGAACTGAATCCACAAGCTTCAGGGTCTGAGACCAAAATGCCAACATTGAATCACAAACAGGAGAAAATCTGCAGGCGCTGGAAATCCAAGCAACACACACAAAATGCTGGAGGAACTCAGCAGGCCAGGCAGCATCTATGGAAAAGAGTACAGTTGACGTTTCAGGCCGAGACCCTTTGGCAGGACTTGAGTCACGTATCAGGACCTCACAAGCCATTGGAACAGGAGAAAAGATATGCTGAAAATACACAGCATCTACCCCCTCCCCACCTCCCCACCGCCCCACCAACCTCATGGTCCATCTTTTTAATTGGGATATCATTTTTACCAGATCCTTTCATGTGAATGAAAACAAAATGGCTCATAGTGATTGCTGAGCCTGTAAATAATGATTAGCGGCTCACTTTAGCCCCGTACCCAGCCATTACCACTATTTTATAATTTCCTGTCAGAGTCATCCTATACATTTTTTTAAAAAGTCAGTCAGGAGCCTTGTGGCCCATCAGGCCAGTGCTTATGCCAGTTTCCGTGGCGTGAAGCAACTGAGAGTACAAGACTCCCCCCCCCCCGGAAAGGACGCCAGTCTATCACTAGGTTAACCCCCATAGAACATAGAAATCTACAGCACATTACAAGCCCTTTGGTCCACAATGTTGTGCCGACCATGTAACCCACCCAGAACCTACCTAGAAACTGCCCAGAATTTCCCTAGCATATAGCCCTCTCTTTTTCTAAGCTCCATGTACCTATCTAAGACTCTCTTAAAAGACCCTATTGTATCCGCCTCCACCACCTTCGCTGGCAGTGCATCCCACGTACCCACCACTCTCTGTATGAAAAACATACCTCTGACATCCCCTCGGTACCTCTTTCCAAGCACCTTAAAACTATGCCCCCTCATGTTAGCCATTTCAGCCCTGGGAAAAAGCCTCTGGCTATCCACACGATCAATGCCTCTCATCATCTTGAACACCTCTATTGGGTCACCTCCCATCCTCCGTCGCTCCAAGGAGAAAAGGCCAAGTTCACTCAACCTATTCTCATAAAGTACGCCCTCCAGTCCAGGCAACATCCTTGTAAATCTCGCCTGCACCCTCTCGATAGTATCCACAGACACAGCTGAACCTAGCTTCACTTTCTGTACAATCAATGTATATACAGGCTATCTTATCAGAATCAGGTTTAATATCACTGGGATATGTCATGAAATTTGTTGTTATTCAGTAGCAGTACAATACAATGCATAATAATAAAACTGTGAATTACAGTAACTACACATATTATATACATACACACACACACACACACACACACACGCATACACATACAGTATATTAGTTAAAATAAATTAGAGAAAGTGAGGTAGTGTTCATGGGTTCAATGTCCAGTGAGAAATTGGTTGGCAGAGGGGAAGAAGCTGTTCCTGAATCAATGAGTGTGTGCCTTCAGGCTCCTGTACCTCCTCCCTGATGGTAGCAATGAATTACAAAGGGACCTTGATCAGTTAGGGAGGTTGGCTGAAGAAAGGCAAATGGATTTCAACTTGGACAACTGTGAGGTGATGCATTTTGGAGTTCAAAGCAGGGCAAGAGTCGTACAATGAATGACAGGACGTTAACAAGGGCTGTGGAACGGAGGGACCTGGGAGTACCAGAGCAGTTTGCTGGAAGTAGCCAGGCAAGGCGACAGGATGGTGATGCACCTTCAATTACTTCAAAAGACTGAAGTAGGGTAAATACTGAAAGGCTTTTATTCGCAGTAAAGTATGACTTCCAGCATGCTGAGTGTCTGCCCCTGGACTGAGGGGGAGGAGCAGGGCGAAATCGTCTTTATTCAGGGCTCTGTGGGAGGGGCCACAGGGGCAGTCAGCAGAGGGGCGTGTCCAAACAGGTAACCCAGTTACAACATATATATATATATGGTTTACCACAGATGGTGAAGGAGGTGCTCAGGCTTCATTGGTCAGGGCATTCAGTAGGGTGTTAGGTAGCTGTTTGTATTTTTCATTGGTGAGGCTGCGCTGGGAAGACTGCGTACAGTTTTGGTCACACTGTTGCGTGAAGGACATCGTCAGGCTGAAGAGAGCACAAGAAAAGATTTGATGGTGCTACCTGGACTTGAGGGCCCGAGTTGTAGGGAGACACTGGCCCACACTGTATCTTTAAACTTGGAGCTAGGAGATTGAAGGGTGACCTTACAGAGGTTTATAAAATCATGAGGGGTATCGAGAAGGTGGGCAGACTTAGTCTTTTCCTCAGCATTGGGGAATACAAAACCAGAAGGCACAGATAGAAGTAGGTTTTTTTTAAAACAAAAGGAAGGTTCCTCCCTGCATCTAGTTTGGCGCATCAGGCAGCAAGCTTGCCGTTTGTCTCTTTTACGAGACCGAGTTGCTAGCTCAGCACTTGACCCAGCACAGATGTAAAGTGTGCAAGGAACTGACCAGAATCAAACTCAGGACCACCCACCCCCAAGGCCAGTGCTGATGCCACTGCACCATCAGCTGGCTAGATGCAGGTAGGGAAAGATTTAAAAGAGACCTGAGAGGCAAATTCTTTATACAGGGTAACGAGTACCTGGAATATGCTGCTAGAGGAAGTGGTTGAAGTGGGTACAATGCAAGATTTGAAGAGACATTTTGATAGTACATGGAGAGTATGGGCTTGGAGGGTTATGGACTGAATGCAGGCACCAGAGACTAGCAGAGGGAATGCAGTGAGGGGCATGGACAGTTGGTCTAAAGAGCTGGTTTCAATGAAGGATCAACTGTCAGACGCGCCGGACTACTATCCGATTCAGAATAGAAGTTAAGAGAAGAGTCTACATAAATTGTGTACTCCCTAGTCTGTGCCTTGTAAGATGATTAAGATCACAGGATTTTGAAGGAAATTATAAAAGTAAACTTAATTAGGCTGATGGACTTATCTACAAGGCTCAAGGCAGACATTTAACTCATTGTGACTTTACTAATTCATTTAAAAAATATTCTCAATTCATTACACTATTCCAGAGGAATCATACTGCTTTAATCAGGAGTGCCTGGAGTTCGTCTCTTTCATTCTTAATAGACATTGACTGAGTTAATTGACTTTGCTGTTCAAGACACCACTTACCGTGAACGTAGTTGTGTGGGTAGAGCTACCCCAACTCATTAGCTGGCCAGCGCTCTCAACGGGCGCGTGTAATTTTCTTCTGTCAGATCTGCAATTCCGTGCTAAGGCTAATCTTTTTTTGAAGGTGGTGGTGAGACACCTTTTTGAACAGTCTGAAGGCCCACAAAGTTATTGGTTTGGAATTTCAGGATTAAATTCAATATCCATGAAGTATCAGCAACATGTTTGTTGGACAGTTTATCGCTCAAAAGTAGAAGAGGACTCAGAGACAGTGGCTATTGGATTTGTCCGCCCAATTAAAGATGAGTAAATGTTATTGAAGTGTCTTTAGTGAATTCCTGAAGTACTTTGTGAATGGCACACAGTATAAATCAGTGCCGAAACATGGAGTAACAATTTAAAGTGGATAAGCGTACAGTAACAAAGCCTATCTTGTACTGAATACCCTATACATGTAGTTAATTTAATAACTGTGTTCTCATCCACAGCCACAGCTTCTGACTTGTCCTCCATACAGTTTTGAAGTCACTACCATTCCACCGCTAACAGCCAAGAATAAAACTCACACTTCAAGTGGTCCTCCTCTCCAAGGAACTGATCAGGCCCCACCATCAAAGCTTAGCAGCAAGCAGATAACCACAAGGGCTAATACTATGGAAAGGGCCAACTCTGTAAACCCGGACCTGTGCCTCTCACACCGCATCAAAGAGGTCACTATAAGCGACGTGACCTCAAGCTCCCTGCTGGTGAACTGGGATATTCTGAAGGACATGGGTGATGAGTATGAGGTTCGCTACAGTACTGCTACACAAGTGCAAAGCCTTCACATGATTGGGGGGGTTAGAGAAGTGGAGCTGAACCAACTCAGTCCCGGAACAGTTTATAAAATCTGTGTGATCCCTCAGAGTGTGAACATCAATGAATGTCATCAGCCCGCCTCCAATCAGTGCTCTGAAGCACATACTTCAGGATCAATAGGAAATACAGATAAGAGTACATTAGTTGGAGGTGTCACTGTGATCGTTATTCTATTAATTACCGTCGCTTTAATTGCTGCCTTCAAACTGAAGTCAAGGCACGCAGGCTTCCAGAGACATTATGATGACGATGCATCCACATGTATTGAACACATTGAAACAGAAGAAAGCAAGGTGGATTTTGATCATATTAACAGTGCGTTTGAAGAAGTCACTGACGACAACAATGGGTATTTTTCACATTTGGCTCAAAGTCCAAAGGTCCAGGATGTGTGCACAGTGGATTGCTATGTAGCCCCTGAAGCCAAGTTTGGGCCATCTTTAAGCAATGACATCTTGTAACACAGTGCCGGCCTGACATCACTGATGCATTGCAGGCAAGGTGCAAGTCCCCTGATTCGAAATGAACTCACATACCTTTGAAAGGAATAAGGCATCTTCATTAAAATATCAAAGTCATTTAATCCTTTCTGAACTGTATCAACATTTACTTGTGCATTGCCTCCTTTTACAGAGAAATCATTTGAAGAGGGGAGAAATGAGTCAAGAAGATATTGAGCTTTCACTGCAATTAAACTATTAAGTGTTTCCTGGCCAGGTTTTATCCTTAAATACAAATCATGTAATCATCCTCTCATTGTCTGGAGATGCTTACCACGTGCAAATTGACTGCCATTTTTCCTGAATGTGTTTGGCTGTGAAACACTTTGGGATATCCCGAGGTTGCAACAGTAGCTGTATATATGCAAGTTCAGCCATCTTTATTTGTGTTTTTGCTCTTTACATAGATTTAATCGTTTGGCAATGAGACATGGAAGCCATCTGGGATTAGTCTCTGAAGTGACCAACTGGGCACTGAGGATTTGCAATGTGACAACGTGTTATATTTCCAAAAATAAAGTACACAGTAGATATTGCCAAGAAAATGGATCCTCCAAATTTGGAGAAATTTTGGTTATAATAAAATACTGTAGTTGCTTTCAACATAGATGACTTCAACATGGTCTCTCGAGATGCTGTGCATTAGACTGCCATATAAAATGAGGCATAATACAACGTAGTGTGCCTACCTTCACCGCAATGACAACATACGCATACCAAGCCCAGTCAGCCTCTGAGGACTGTGGCAAAGGCATGGCAACTTGACACTCATACTCCCACTGTCATCTCTTGTAGACTATTCCAACCTCCCAGACTATTCAAAGTACATTTATTATACATTATACAGCCGAGATTTGTCTACTAACAGGCAGCCCTGAGACAAAGAAACCCACAAGAACCCATATAAAGAAACGATAGTTGGACACCCAATGTGCAGAAAATAAAAACACATCATGCCCATCAAAAAAGAACCCATAAAAAGATTTTTTAAAATATTTAACAAAAGACCGAACACTCAATGTGTAGAGAACAAAATCATGCAAACATAGTAACTGCAAGCAAATAAAGTTCTGAACTGAAGTTCGCAAGGGGAGTCCCATAGTTCAGCAGAGTTTAGCACAGAGCTGAGTCACGGAGCAGTGAACTGAACCGGCCCATCCCTTGCCTTGGGCCCTGGCACCCTGACCTTTTCAATCTGGCCTGGTGCCTGAATCTCCATCCAATTATCGTTCAATTGCCTGGATACGCTCTGGCACACAGACACTGCCGACTTGACTCAGCCTGTAGCTGACCTCTCCAATTCAACACAGCACTTAAAACGATCCAAGCTCAGGTCTTCCCTGCTCTCGGCGACAAGCCCGCCATCTCTCCTTGACTCAGTTCTGCCACATCGAATTGCCTTCAGGTCCGAAGGGAAGTTACAGTCTATTATTTGCAATACTCTTTTGCCAGAAAAGTAGTGATTAACAAAATATTTAGTTGTCTTCCTTGTTTCGTTAGCCACCAGCCAGAATTCACTGAGGTTCACCAGCACCATCTTAAACCGGAATCCTTTGCATTTCCTCTATGACCAGAAGGATAAATCTGTCACTGTCTCTGTGTCCAGTGACAATTAAGGCTGGACAATAAATGCCAATGTTGTTAGAAATGTCCAGGTTTGTGAAGGAATAAATAAGAGATTAAAACAGAATAACACACAAAGTTGCTGGTGAACGCAGCAGGCCAGGCAGCAGCTCTAGGAAGAGGTACAGTCGACGTTTCGGGCCGAGACCCTTC
Source organism: Mobula hypostoma (assembly GCF_963921235.1). Taxonomy (NCBI): domain Eukaryota; kingdom Metazoa; phylum Chordata; class Chondrichthyes; order Myliobatiformes; family Myliobatidae; genus Mobula; species Mobula hypostoma. Next base: position 102,561,473 of record NC_086107.1, read on the forward strand.
GTCAGGACTAACTGAAGGAAGAGCTAGAAAAACAGAATAGTTCATATTCCTTAATATCAACTCAAACACAAGCAAAGAAACTATATGATGGCCACTATTTGGACATCACTATACGAGAAATACCAAAGTACTCTACTTGGGGTCTTCATTTTCTCTCTCCAAGAATGGCTTAGTCATACCATCAAATGGTTCAATTTAATATCAGAGAACATAGACAGTATACAACCTGAAATTCTTACTCTTCGTAGACATCCACAAAACAGAAACAAACTCCCAAAGAATGAATGATAGAAAATGTTGAAACCCTAAAGTCCCCCTTCCCTCCTCCCATGCACAAGCAGCAACAGAATAATCAACTCTCTCCCCCCTTATTTGCTCCAGCAAAAGCATCAACCCCCCCAACCACCGCCATACCCCCATACAAACAATAGCAAAGAACCCAAACAAACCATGATCTAGAGTCCATCAAAAACTACTGTCCATCCCAACACTTCAGCATCTCAGACAGGGGTTTGTGTGTGGGAGAGGCAGAGAGAGACAAATGCTGATTTATTATAATTCTCAATCCCATTCTCCTGCCTTCTCCCCTTCGACAACCTTACTAATCAATCTCTGCTTTAAATATACCCAATAACTTAGCTTCCACAGCTGTCTGTGGCAATGAATTCCACAAATTCACCATCCTCTGGCTAAAGAAACTCCTCCTCATCTCCATTCTAAAGGGACGTCCTTGTATTCTGAGACTTCCCTCTGGTCCTGGACTCCTTCACTACAGGAAACATTCTCTCCATGTCCACCCTAACTAGCCCTTCCAATATTCGATACATTTTAGTGATATTTCCCCCTCATTGCCCTCATTGTGTTGGGCATGTGGCCAAGTGGTTAAGGCATTCGTCTAGTGATTTGAAGGTCACTAGTTCGAGCCTCAGCTGTGGCAGCGTGTTTGTGTCCTTGAGCAAGGCACTTAACCACACATCACTCTAGTCTGTGCGAGGAGTGGCGCCCCACACAGACTTCCAATCTGCGCCTTGTAAGGCATGAAAATGCTCAACACAGACCTCTCATGGTCTAAGTCGACGTCCCCCTTCCCCTCCCCTCCCCCTCATTCTTCTAAACTCCAGAGCCATCAAACGTTTCTCATACATCAGACCTTTCATTCCTGAAATCATCCTTGTAAACTTCCTCTGGACCCTCTCCAATGCCAGCACATCCTTTCTTAGATAAGGGGCCAAAACCACTCAACGTATTCCAAGTGCAGTCTGGCCAATGCTTTATAAAGCCTCAGCATTACATCCTTGCTTTTACACCTTAGTCCTCTTGAAATAAATGCTAACATTGTATTTGCCTTCCTTACTACCAACTCAACCCACAAGTTAACTTTAAAGAATCCTAAACAAGGATTCCCAAGTCGCTTTGCACCTGATTAATGAATTTGCTCCCCGTTTAGAAATAGTTCATATGCCTTTAGATTAGATTAATGAGGACACGCAGTCCTCTTTTATTGTCATTTAGTAATGCATGCATTATTGCTTCTACCAAAGTGCATGACCATACACTACACTGTAATCCACCTTTGTTAGAAGTCAAGAACTACTATGTTAATGATATGGTTTCTAGGCTGGGCAAAGATACGGGTCAGTGAGAAATGCGTCAGAGCATCTAAATCATATCTACTCAAAAGTGTTTTTGGATTTGTCTTCAATGCTGACCCAGACAGTAGGCATTGGCTGACCTCCTATACTTCTGTCTATTGTTTAATTACATTGCAGGAAAGTCATCAGATGGAGGATTTCAAGTCCATCTTTACTTAAAATCCACGTGGCTGGTAAAATGAACAGAAGAGTGATACAGGATTGGGAGGGATTATCTCTACTTTCTCTAAAACTGAGACATTCCCCAGTCAGAATCACACATCAGGGAAAGAAGTTATTCAGTTCACACTGACCAGTAGGCACAATCTTCTAGCATTTGGCTTGTAGCCTTCTCTGTCCATATGATTAAAGTGCTCTTCTAAACAATCAGCAGCTTTGCTCTCACTACTCTCTCTAGTAGAGTTTTACAGGTACTCATCACTCTCTGGGTGAGAAAGGATCCTCACCCCCAACACCCAGATCCCTTCTGTATCTTTTACCCTGTCTCTGTCTCCTAGTTTTATTCACCTCTGATAAGGGGAAAGTTTCATGCAGTCTACCCTCTCTATACCCCTCAATCACATCTCTTGTAACCTCTTCCACTCCTAGGAAAACAGACCTAGCCTCCCCAATCTATTCTCATATCTGAAATGACCCATTCCAGGCAACAGCTTGGTGACTCTCCTCTGTATCTTCTCCATCATCACCATACATCCTTGCTATAGTGTAGTGATCAGAAATGCCCACAGTACTTCAATGCCTTGTCAGTGTTTTGTATCATTGGAGCAGAACATCTCTGCACTTGTATTCAAAGCCCCAACTAACGAAGGTCAGTATGTCAACTTGTTAACCATGTTATCTATCCATTCTGCCATCTTCATGAACCTTTGGGCTTGCATGCAAAATTCCCACTGCTCCTCAAGACTTCACCTCATAATTTCCAGGACTAAACTCCATCTTCCATTTCTCAGCCCATCAATATCACAATGTAGCCCAAGACTACCCTCCACACTTAGAATCTTAGAGTCATCTGCTAACTGATTGATCATGCCTCCTCGATCAACATGCAAATCATGTATGCATATTACAAACGGCATTGCTCTGAGCATCAATCCCAGAGGGACACTACAAGTCACAAGCATCCATTTACAGATACAGCCCTCCAACATCACCTTGTCTCCAACTGCAAACCCAGTTTTTGGATTCAATTTGCCAACTTGCCCTGGATTCCATGGACCATATTCCTTTGCACCATTCTTACATTTGAGACCTTGTCAAAGACCTTACAGAAGTCCACTCAAACCACATCTACTGCACTACCCTCATCAATACACATTTCTACCTTTTCAAGAAATAAGCAGATGAAGGGTCTCGGCCTGAAACGTCGACTGTTTACTCTTTTCCATAGATGCTGCCGTACCTTTGATAAGGTCTTCTGTCCACCTCTGATCAATCCCTATCTTTTCAAGTGATTATTAATCTTATCCCTCAGATTTTTTTCCCCAATAACTTTCCGATCAATGAAGCTAGGCTCACGGGTCTGCCAGGACTTTCCCTGCTGCTCTTCTTGGAAAGGGAGACATTTGCCACCCTTCAGTCATCTAGTATCACTCTTGTGGTCCACAAAGATTTAAAAATGATAACAATCTCCTCCTTTGCCTCCTATACCAGCCCGGACTAAATCTCAACCAGCCCTGGTGATTTATCCATCTAAGCCCAATGAGGCATTGAGCACCTCCACTTTATGTTAACTTCTACTAGAATTTTACCTTCCCCTTTGCTGAGTTCCATTTAATTTGCGACTACTGATGAAAAGTGTTCATTTAAGATCTCAGTTATATCTCCTGCTTCACACAAATTGACTACTCCCAGATGGTTCCTACTCTTTACCTATTTTTAAAATTGTAATATATTTATAGTGCCTTCCATTTTCTTGAGTTCGTGAGTTCGAGTCCCAGCAGAGGGAACGTGTTGTGCCCTTGAGCAAGGCACTTAATCACACAGTGCTCTGTGACGACACTGGTGCCAAGCCATATCGGCCCTTACCCTTCCCTTGGACAACATTGGTGTCGTGGAGAGGGGAGACTTGCAGCATGGGCAACTGCTGGTCTTTCATACAACCTTGCCCAGGCCTGTGCCCTGGAGAGTGAAGACTTTCCAGGCGCAGATCCATGGTCTCGCAAGACTAACGGATGCCATTTTCTTAATCGTCATGTTTGTTTTTCCATGACCCGTCCTTGCCTTCCTAATGTCTTTTTTAAAAAAAAATATCACCCTACACTTTTTTATACTCCTGGTGGCCCTCCCCACCTTTAAGTTCTTTATACCTGCTATATCCTTCCGTTCTTCTTTTTATCACAACCCTCAGTGGCACTCCACACACAAGGACCCTCATACTTGTTCGTGTTGGCTTTTACCCTTACAGGGACACGTTAGCCTAAACTCTTTCTATTTGTCCATTACATGTTTCCCCAATGAAATAGGTGCTGCCAGTATCCCAGGTCCTGTCCGTTCTTCCATTTCTTTAAATGCCTCCAGAATGCGTCCTCAGTGACCAGACTAGCTACATTCCCCAAAGTCCAAAGTTGCTACTTCTCCTATTCACCTACGGATCTACACCCGACATCAAAAAGCTCTCCTGGAAACTCCTCAGATTTTTTCTCCTTTGAACCTTTTATTCTAAGGCAATCCCAGTTCATACTTGGGCAAATTGAAATCCTCTAGAACCACAACTTAGCTATTTGCCTAAATATCTGTGCCTCTATCTCTTGTTGGCTGTTAGGTGATCTGCAATATAGCCCAAAGGTGATGGCATCCTTTTTGTTCCTAATCTCTAACCACAAACACTCACTTGAGGAACTTTATTAGATATCCTCCCTCAGAACTGAAGAAATACAGTCCTTGTCTACAGTTCAGTGCCATCATTTCATTGACAGCCCCCTTTCAACTGAAAATTATATACCGTGGGATAGAGTTGCCTGTCCTGCTTGCCTTTCAACCATGCCCCAGTGATGGCAACAATAACATAGTCTATACATTAATTCATAGCTTCATTAAGAACAAATAGCATTAGGGACTGGTCAGACTATCGCCTTGATCATCTGAACCAGAGATGGAGACTTGGATCATCATGTGTTGATGCTTCAGTTGTGCAGAATTGCTAAAACTAAAATTTGATGGTTCCACCACTCCTGAGGCACCAAGTCTGCCAGTTAACTGCATGAATTTTTTTGCAACCTCAAAACCTTCAATTATCTACCAAGAAGAAATAAGCAGATGCATAAGAATCCCATCGTCTTCAACTCTCACTAACTTGATATCGACATAATTAACAAGTCCTTCATAATATTCAAAGTTCACCACCCCTAATCACCTAACGAGACTGAAGCAGTTTAAGACGATTGCTCACCACTGTCTGGAGATGGGCAATGCATGCTGGCCTTGCTAACAATCTGCATAAACCAAGAATTAATTAAATAAAGTACTCTGCAGGAAAAGGTGTTATTTCTTTATTCACAAGAGGCTGCTAAAGCCACCAGATAGAAGATAATGCACCTAATAATGAACCCAGTACAAACTACTCCTGAGAACAAGAATAATGAAAATGAAGAGCATATCAGCTACTACTCAGGCAGAGATGTTTCTCCACATTTTTTCTCCAAGTAGCTATAATAAGCACAAAATCTATCATGTTCTGCGTCCCGTTGTTATGGCAACTACTTTTCTCCTCCTGTATTTGTGCTTCAAATAAAGTCATTGACAAATACCAAGCCTTCAAAATTTTAGGTTCTCCATATTTCTGTTTATCCTGGTTCTGCAAAAGTTTTCTGTATGACAGGATTGGAGTACAGGATACCGATTTGTTACATTGGAGGGTAAAGTGGTTAGATATCTTTAAGCTGGGGGTTTCAAAGCCTAGGCAGAAGGCAAAGAACATGGAGAGATACACTCAATGGCCACTTTTGAAAGTGACTTTGACCGTGGGTGCCAAACAGGGTGGTTTGATTATCTCAGAAACTGCTGATCTTTTGGGAATTTCACACAGTTCCTAGAGTTTACAAGAATGGTGCAAAAAAACTAAAAACATCCAGTGAGTGGCAGATTTGTAGGTGAAATCACCTCATTAAAGAGAGAGGCGTGAGGAAAATGGCCAATCTGGTTCAAACTGACAGTTAGGTGACAATAACTCAAAATAACCACGTATTACGACAGTGGTGTGCAGAAGAGCGTCTCGAACCTTGAAGTGGATGGGCTACAGCAGCAGACGACCACGAACATACACACAATGGCCACCGAGTGTACAAGCCCTGGATACATTTCAAAAAGCTACACCTCACTAATATCCGGCTCTAAGTGTTATTATTGAGCAAATAGGCTCTCGCATTGCGCTTCATCCATTTCAGTTTGTCAGTATTCCCATCACAGGAATTGGGATGGCATCACCTTCCACATCAGTGCTTTGAAATTATTTTTATTCCTTAATCACAGCTTCCTCTCCATGTCGTTACCAGGGCATTCCTACTTTTTCCTTCACTCAGAACAGGGATCTTCACTCAGATCATCTTCCACTCCTGCACCATATTCCAAAGAGACATTTCCTCAACCCAGACTCCTCTCACCTCTCTCTTGTCCTGAGGTGCTTCCTCGTGTTTGGTCTAAGTTTCCATATCCACTGGCACCCATACCTCTCCTTACGACAATTTGCCACAAACCCACAGGATGCAACACCTGTACAGAGCTCCTCTCTTTCTATCATCCATATACTCAATCACCATATCCAACTAAAGTATTAATTATAATTCTTCCAATTTGATCTTAGAACTTCTTAGGCAGTTGCTCAGGATTATGTTCAAGTTTAATTGTCATGCAACCATACATGAATATGCATAAATACAGCCAAATGAAACAAAGTTACTCCGGGGCCAAGGTGCAAAATGCAGTACCAACAGTCACACACAGCACAAGGTACATACAAGATGGCAAATACGTACCGTATCAGTAAAATGCAGTCACACAAAAAAAATATAGTCGAAGACCTTGAGTCCATGAATGGCTTCCAGTGAGTCTGCAGTTGAACACAATTGAACATAAGAACATAAGAAATAGGAGCAAGAGTCTGCCATCCGGCCCGTCGAGCCTGCCCCACCATTCAATAAGATCATGGCTGATCTGGCCATGGACTCATTTCCACCTACCTGCCTTTCCCCCATAACCCTTAGTTTCCCTACTATGCAAAAATCTATCCAACCTTGTCTTAAATATATTTACTGAGGTAGCCTCCACTGCTTCATTGGGCAGAGAATTCCACAGATTCACCACCCTCTGGGGAAAGCAGTTCCTCCGCATCTCCATCCTAAATCTACTCCCCCGAACTAGGGGACTGAGGCTATGTCCCCTAGTTCTAGTCTCACCTACCTGTGGAAACAACTTTCCTGCCTCTATCTTATCTATCCCTTTCATAATTTTATATGTTTCTATAAGATCTCCTCTCATTCTTCTGAATTCCAGCAAGTAAAGTCCCAGGCAACTCAATCTCTCCTCATAGTCTAACCCCCTCATCTCTGGAATCAACTTGGTGAACGTCCTAAGTCAGTCTATCCTTCCTCAAGTATGGAGACCAGAACTGCACACGGTACTCCAGGCGTGGCCTCACTAGTGCCCTGTACAATTGCAGCATAACCTCCCTGCTCTTAAATTCAATCCCTCTGGCAATGAAGGCCAGCATTCCATTTGATAGCCTGCTGCACCTGCAAACCAACCATTTGAGATTCATGCACAAACACTCCCAAGTCCCTCTGCACACCAGCAAGCTGCTATTTTTTTTATCATTTAAATAATAATCAGCTCTTTCCCTTCCAAAGTGGATGACCTCACATTGTATTCCATCTGTCAGACCCTTGCCCAATCATTTAATCTATCTATATCTCTCTGCAGAATCTGCATATCTTCTGCACAATTTGCTTTTCCACTCAATTTAGTATCATCAGCAAACTTAGCTACAGTACACTCGGTCTCCTCTTCCAGGTTGTAAGTGTATTTCAGGTTGCGGGCCCAGAACCGACCCCTACAGCACACTGCTCACCACTGATTGCCAACCAGAGAAACACCCATGTATCCCAACCCTCTGCTTTTTATTAGTTAGCCAGTCTTTTATCCATGCTAATACATGACCTCCCCTCCCCCAACTCTATGCACCCTTATCTTATGGATAAGTCTTTTATGTGGCACCTTATTGAATGCCTTCTGGAAATGGAAGTAAATAGCTTGCCTTCTGCCGAGTGAACACCGGTGGTGATGGTGTTGAGGGTGGAGGCAGCACTGACTGCAACACCACACCACCTCTGATGCCTCTCTCCCAGGCGACACTGCAGCTTGAGGCCGGGTCCTTGCTACAATCAAGGCCACCCAGCTCCCCCACCATCCGGCCCTGCTGTTCGCCAATAAATCAGTATATCGGACTTGCAGCATCCCACATTAACAATGCCCAACAGGGTCTTGTGATCACAAGAAAAGGGACTAAGTTGATCAGGATTGAGGCCACCTTACTTCCAGTGAGTGAAAATTGAATGCATGTGATTTTTTTTAAACTTGGAAAAGTAATATTGACAGAGTGAGTCTACATCTGAAGACAAGGAGATCCAATGCAGGCTCGGCAACAGATCTAGTATTCACAGTGACATATTCTGACCTCCCACTCACCACGAACATGAGATATGATGGTTGACTAATTTGCCATGACTGTACCACAGCATAGCTGCTGCTTGCAATTGATCATACACACTTGGGGTAGTGGATAGAATGCAGCAACTGAAGGAACAGTGTAGATTGATTTGGTTCAGAATCCTGCAACAGATGAACTTGTCCATTTGGACGCAAGGCATCAGGGATCAACTTCACAGCCATCTCCCTAAATATGACAATTCAATCAGGAAAGGAGGTGGGGAATGGAGGGGAGAACAATTTGACATCTTGCACCATACAATTTTACTGTCTTTGGAATTGTACAGTTGACTTCAGTTCATATCATCAGTGTAGAATGCCTGCCCCAGCTGGTAGAAGGGCTGCGACATTCAGATCAGACAGAAATAAGGGAGAGAAACAGTTAACGTTTCAGGTCAATGATCTTTCATTGGAACTGGGAATAGGTTTGAAAATTGATGCATGGGGGGGGCATGTAAAAGGGGCTGCAAGATGGAATCTGATTGGAACAGAGGACAGTGAATAACATGGCGCTGGTTGAAAAAGGACGGTGAAAGGTACTGTATGCATAGGGCTGATTGAATGAACTCAGAAAAGGCCCATCAACACCTCCAGTTTATTTGCCACTGTTCTACAAAAGCATTAATTTAATGGCCCAGAAACCTACCAGCAATTTTTTGGAGTATGGAAGAAAACTGGTGTACCCGAGATGCACACTCAGTTGTAGGCCAAATATGCTAATTCTACAGATTACACCCAACTCAGGTTTGAATCTAGGCCACCATCTCCTGTGCTATTGTATCAAGCAGATGAAGCAGCTGTGGGATTGAACACAGACCTCTAGACGTTATGCACCTTAAATGCCAGAGAATGTCTAGACCAACAAAATCTTCCATCTTTCTCTTTCAGGTGTACAGTTAACCCCCAGTGGCTAACCTCACTTGATGTGAAAACTTTGCCCAATTAAGTTTACATGTACAACAGCATGGGAGGTGAATCATTAAAAAAAAACCTCTCAAACTTTGATGACAAATTCAGGGAGCAATTCCGTTTAGTCAAAAATGTGCACAGTACTAATTTGATTGGTCATTGCTAATCTCTCCGGCAGAAGAGCGATGGGCAGGTACCTCATTTCAGGATACTCATATTTCTAGCTTGAATTGAGATGAGCTGCATTCTGCCAAGAAGCTGCTTTTCCTCCCATGTTTCCCTAATGTCCCACATGCAACTAAAAATTCAACATTCAGCAATTACGCAGGGAGAATCCACTTTTTCATGCTTCATGGGGTGTGACACCAATGCACCTATCAAAAGTAAAACAGATATTTCCCTCACAGTGTTCTCTCACTCCAGCTCTCAAAACCATCTGATCAGCAGTCATACCTTTCTCCTTCATTACAGAAGTTAGACCTTTTCTAGTTCTCTAATCACTCAAATTGGTCCACTGATGCCATAGCCTCTCTTTACATTTCACTCTACCCTGTCCCACGTGAAAAATAGTGCCATTTATCGACTTTAGGCATTTAATATAATCATCTCTCAGAAACTGGTGGGTAAACTGTTTGTGTTGGTTCTCAACGAAGTGGACCTTGGACTTCCTGACAGGACATTGCAGTCCACATTTCTAGCTCTATCATGCAGAGTACAACACCCCAGGCGCTATGAGCTCAGCCCACTACTGATGCATGACATATCAGGCATATTAATGCGTGGCTGAGAGACTGGTGTAGGGGGCAGGGCTTCGGGTTCCTGGATCATTGGGGCATCTTCTGGGGAGGTACGACCTGTACAAAAAGGACGGGTTACACTTGAACCCAAAGGGGTCCAATATCCTAGCGCAGGTTTAATAGAGCTGTTAGGGAGGGTTTAAACTAATTTGGCAGAAGAATGGGAACCGGAGTGATGGGGCCGGGAAAGGAGAAAAAAGAAATAAATCAAAGATAGCATTCAACAGAGATGATAGAAAGGACAGGCAGGAGATGAGGCATAATCACAGCTAGTGGGATGAGTTACAAGGCAAAAAGAGGCCTTGTAACAAATACTGGACTGAATATGTTGTATTTGAATGCATGCAGCATGAGAAATAAAATGGATGATCTTGAAATTCATCTAGAGATTGGCAAGTATGATGTTATGGCCATCTCTGAAACTTGGCTAAAGGATGGCTGCCATTAGGAGTTGAATGTCCAAGAATATATGGTGTATCGGAAAGATAGGTTAGTAGGCAGAGGGGGTGGTATGGTTCTGTGTATAAGAAATAATATTAAATCATTAGGAACAGTGCCGCAGCAACAACCTGGCATTCAACATCAGTAAGACGAAAGAGCTGATTGTGGACTTCAGGAAGGGTAAGACAAAGGAACACATACCAATCCTCATAGAGGGATCAGAAGTGGAGAGAGTGAGCAGTTTCAAATTCCTGGGTGTCAAGATCTCTGAGGATCTAACCTGGTCATAAACATTGTTGTAGTCATAAAGAAGGCAAGACAGCAGCTATACTTTATTAGGAGTTTGAAGCGATTTGGCATGTCAACAAATACTCAAAAACTTCTGTAGTTGTACCATGGAGAGTATTCTGACAAGCTGCAATCACTGTCTGGTATGGAGGGGCTACTGCACAGGACCAAAAGAAGCTGCAGAAGTTGTAAATCTAGTCAGCTCCATCTTGGGCACTAGCCTATAAAGTACCCAGGACAGCTTCAGGGTGCGGTGTCTCAGAAAGGCAGTGTCCATTATTAAGGACCCCCAGCACCCAGGGCATGCCCTTTTCTCACTGTTACCATCAGGTAGGAGATACAGAAGCCTGAAGGCACACACTCAGCGACTCAGGAACAGCTTCTTCCCCTCTGCCATCCGATTCCAAAATGGACTTTGAAGCTTTGGACACTACTTCACTTTTTAAAAATACATAGTATTTCTGTTTTTGCATATTTAAAAATAATCTATTCAATATACATAATTGATTTACTTGTTTATTATGTTTTATTTTATTTTTATTTTCTCTCCCTGCTAGATTATGTGTTGCATTGAACTGTTGCTGCTAAGTTAACAAATTTCACGTCACATGCCAGTGATAATAAACCTGATTCTGAAAGGGATGACATAGGATCGGAAAGAGTAGAGTTGAGAAATGGCAAGGGTAAAACCACCCTAATGGCAGTTGTATACAGGCTTCAGGCGTCCAAACTGCAGCTGGGATGTGGATTACAAATTACAGCAGGAGATAGAAAAGGCATGTCATGATGATTGTTGGGGATTTCAACATGAAAGTAGATTGGGAAAACCAGGCCAGTAATGGACCTCAAGAGTGAGAACTTGTAGAATGTGTAAGGGATGGCTTTTTAAGAACAGCTTGTTGTTGAGCCCACTAGGGGATCAGCTGTGCAGGATTGGGTGTTGTGCAATGATCCAGAGGTGATAAGAGAGCTTCAGGTTAAAGAACCCTTAGGGAACAATGATCACAATATGAACCAATTCATTTTGAAATCTGAGGAGAAACGTGGTGGCTGCATCATGTTGTGGGGATGCTTCACTGCAGCAGGCCCTGGAATGATTGTGAAGGTAGAGGGTAAAATGAAGCAGCAAATCACAGGGAAATCCTGGCGAAAAACCTAATGCAGTCTGCAAGACAACTGCAACTTGGGAGAAGATTTGGTTTTCCAGGAAGACAATGATCCCAAGCATTAACCTGAGGTCAAAGCTACACAGGAATGGCTTAAAAAGAATAAAGTTAATGTCTTGGAGCGGCCAAGTCAGAGTCCAGACTTCAATCCAATTTGGAATTTGTGGCTGGACTTGAAAACAGCCATGTAATCTGACAGAGTTTGAGCAGTTTTGTAAAGAAAAATGGGAAAAATTGCAGTGTCCAGATGTGCAAAGCTGATAGAGACCTATCCACACAGACTCCAGCCTGTAATTGCTGCCAAAGCTGCATCTACTAAATACTGACTTGAAGGGGTGAATACTTAAGCAATCATTTTGTGTTCAATATTTGTAATTAATTTAGATCACATTGTAGACATCTGTTTTCACTTTGACACTAAAGAGTCCTTTTCTGTTGATCAATGTCAAAAAAAAAAGCCAGATTAAATTCACTGTAATTCAATGTTGTAAAACAATAAAACATGAAAACTTCTGGGTTGGGGTGAATGCTTTTTATAGACACTATGTACGTTTCATTCCCAGGATCATTCTTGTAAACCTCCTCTGGGCACCCTCCAAAGTCAGCATATCCTTTCTTAGATATGGAGCCAAAACTGCTCACAATAGTCCAAACACAATCTGATCAATGCTTTATAAAGCTTCAGCACTACCATCCTTGCTCTTATTATTCTAGAAACTACTAACATTGCATTTGCCTTTCTCACTACCGACTTAACCTGCAAGAAGCCTTTAGGGAATTCTGCACTAGGACTCCCAAAACCCTTGTCCTTCCATTTCTGATTTCACTCCTCATTTCGAAAATAGTCTATGCCTTTACATACTTCCCTACACTGCATTTTATCTACCACTTCTTTGCCCACTTTCCTGATACGTCCAAATCTTTCTGATCCTCCACCTATCTTTGTATCATCTGCAGCTTGGCCGTAAAGCCATCAATCAGATCATTAACATAGGATATGACAAGTAGTGAACCTAACACCGCCCCTGCAGAAGACCATTAGACATCAGTAGCCAGCCAGAAAATGCTCCCTTTTTTCCCCATTCTTTACCTCCTGCAGTCAGCCAATCTTTTATTCATGCCAGGCCAGTATCTTGGGCTCTTAACGCATATGCAGCACCTTGTCAAAGGCCTCCTGAAAATCCAAATAAACAACATCCACTGACTCTCCTTTTGTCTATCCTGCCTGCTATTTCCTCAAAGAATTCCAACAGATTTGTCAGGCAAGAATTCCCCTTAAGGAAAGCATACTGACTTCAGTCTATTTCATCATGTGCCACCAAGTACCCCAAAACCTTATCCTTAATAATGGATTCCAACAACTTACCAAACATTAAAGTCAGACCATCTGGCCTATAAGTTCATGTATTTTGTCTTATTAATTTCCAGTCCTCTGGAACCAATCCAGCATCTATTGGCTCTTGAAAGATAACAAATAATGCCTGCAGAACCTCTTCAGCACCCTAGAGTGCAGTCAATAGCACCTATCTACCCTCATTGGTCCATGGCCTACTGCAATGATACTCTCAGGTTGGAAAAACACCTCATATTCTGTCTGGGTAGCTCCAATGTTGATTTCTCTAACTTCTAGTAATTTTTTCCCCCTCTCCTTCCATTCCCCACACCGATACCCTGTTTAACTTCCCTCTTCTCATCTCCCCATGGTGTCCCTTCTCCTATGGTCCACTCTCTGTCAGATTCCTTCTTCAGCCATTTACCTTTTCCAGCTACATTACAACCTCCCAGCTGCTCACTTCATCCCTCCTCTCTCACACACCTGGCTTCACCTATCATCTTCTAGCTTGTACTCCCTGCCCCCCCCCAAACTTCTTATTCTGACTGCTTCCTTTCCAGCCCTGAAGGGTCTCAGCCTGAAACATCAACTGTTTATTACTTTCCACAGGTGCTATCTGTCCTGCTGAGTTCCTCCAGCACTGTGTGTGTGGGGGTCAACCACAAGCTGCTCTAATAAGCCATCTTGTAGGCATTCTACAAACTCCTCTCTTGGGATTAACACCAACCTAATTTTCCAAATCCACCTGCATCTTGAAATCCCCCATGACCATCATAACATTGCTCTTTTCACAAGACTTTTGTAATCTGTACCCCGCATCCTGGCTACCATTTGGAGGCATGTATACAAATTCCATTAGGTCTTTTTACCCTTACAGTTCTTAACTCTACTACAAGGATTCTAAATCTTCCTGATCCTATGTGATTCTAAGGATTTCATTTTTTTGAAATAACAAAATCACCTCAACCCCACTGCCCACCTTGCTGTCCTTTTGATATGTGTATCCTTAGATGTAGGTTTTCAGCTGCAATCTACATTCAATTATGACTTAATTCAATTATACCCATAAAGTCATAGCTGCCAATTTCTAATTAAGCTACAAGATCATCTAGATTATTTAATATACCACGTGCATTGAAATATAACATTTTCAGTGCTGTATTCTCCACCCTTTCAAATTTTTTCCTCCATGTTGCCTGAAGTTAAATTCTTACCCCTTTCTAACCCTTTTCATCTTACTTGTTTATTCTGGATCCCCGCAGTACGAAGAACTCCATTGATCAACATCTTCAATATATTCAGCGACTGACCACCTATGTTGCCCTTGAGCAGAGCATTGCAAAGATTCATTACCTTCTGGGTGAAGAAATCTTTTATATCTTCGACCCAAATGGGGCGAGCCCTTATTTTGGGATTATGACCCTAGTCCAAAAAGCTGCAGCTCAAGAAAATCATTCTTGTATCTACTTATCAACCCTGAAGAATCATGCACATTCTGATTTCTCATTCTTCTAACTTCTGGAGAATACAGTTCAATCTGTTTACTCTTTCCCGATTACACAAACTCTCATTCTAGGCATGAAGCTGGTGAACACATCCTGCTCTCCCCATAATTTAACCAATCCTTGGGTAGAGAGACCAGATGTGTACATAAAGTTCCAGTTATGTTTTTTTCTAAACCAGGGCTTTAACAATTTTTCTGCCATAATATGTGCCTTCCAAAGTGCATGTTATAACTGCAGATTGATTTTCAGGCACTTGTGCAGAAATTCATACTTTTTAATTTCCCACCATTTTAAGTACCTTGTTTTTCTTTGTGCCTTCTCCAGTTCCTCTACCCATTAGCAGGATACACAGTAAAACTTGGATGATGTTTACACAGGAATTATCACAACCAAAGAAACACAGTGGATCCTTTGGCTGCCTTGGTACACACATTCTCATTTGTAAGTGCACACAATGTTCAGACCCATTGCAGGCCAATCAGATGAAATGAAGGTATACTTGCATCAATGTAGCATCTTTATCAATGTCAGCATTTCAAAGCAATTCATACAAATGAATTCTTCCAAAGCAGTGAAGTAGCAGCCATTCTACATGAGTTACAACCCACAATAAACAATTACATGAATAGCCAGTTAAGCTGCTTTTGGCAGTATTCATTATGGGAATAGGCTTGGCTGAAAGAACATTAATTTCCTGCACTTCTCTTAGAGCTATGGGATCCATAGCATGCATCTGAATAACTGACATTTCAGTTTAACAATCTTCTCTAAACACCACACCCCTGACGATCCACCACTCTCAGCATTGTATGTCAGCTGGTCTGCAAACTTCCTTTCATTTTACCCAGAAAGTGTGCCAAATGCCCACAGAATAACGGGTAGAATACGACTGCCCTTTTATGCAGTGGGAAATAATGTATGGCATAACCAAGTTAGGGAAAGCGCAGCTGGAAAGTAACTCCCACAGCTGCAGAATTCGACCATACTGCAAAGTAATTCCCACCCCCCATTCTCCCTCACCCCCACTCACCCTCCCAAAAAATTAATTTATTAAGACCTGAGAGTTTTTGCATTCTAAAATATCAAAGATCCATAAGGCCTGCAAGAGACAACTCTACTGCAGTTTACATTCTGATCTTTTAAATACCAGCATACAATGCCCTTTACATGCAGGCACAGTGCAGCCTGTACCATAAAGAGATTAACAGCATGATGAGCACTGTCATACTGTTTGGATGCTAAATTGTCCCAAATTCAGTATAAAAGCTACTACTACAATTTTGAATTGAGATCATTAGAATTTTCCGTATGTCACTTCAACCTTGTCCCACCAAGACCTATATACAAAGAGATAAAACATGACTGTTCAGTCTAGTGACACAGAAGACACCAGATAACATCTCAATATTTAACAATCTGGGAGAATACTCAAACAAAGCAGACTGATCAGGGATTTTAGCATCTGGACAACCAAAAAGGACAGAATGGAGCCATATCTTTATATTCACTCAAAATTTTCAGGTAGGATTCACACAACATGAACCTGCTTTTCTTCAACGTCGGTGGTTATTAGGCAGCAGCCGGTTCAGTTCACAGTCACCTTTTGTGCCTTCATTTTGAAGACTAAAGCACCTCTTTCCAAAAGATGCATTGGGAATATATTGGACTAGTAGTTTTGTACTGTAACTCTCATTCTAACGGTTTCCTCTTCCCACTGTGCCAGCAGGTAATTCTTAATTTAACAGTTCCAGAGGAGACAACAGAATCAATCCAGTTCTTCATTCTCACAAGATTAGATGACAAGCTCAGATGAGCTATTTAAAAGTTAGACACCATTAAAGACAATCACAATTCCGTTTTCAGTCTCTCAAGCATATATTCCAGTGGAAGCCAAAAGAAGATATAAAAAAAGTCAAGATCCAAACCCAAGCTAGTTTCTACTCAGTCTCTCCACATCATTATTTAATATAGCACAAACAAGAGAGATCCTCTGCTCTGTCCACCTGTATGCGAGTAGAAACTTTATTAACTAATCAGAGGGCTTTGATTTCCTATTCGAGGAGTGGTGGGGGGTTGGTGGTGGGAAGATGCAGGAGGTGATGGATAAAGAGAAAGTGAACAAAGGTGTAAACCCATTCATTAAATTCTCCACAGGACACTTCATATTGGACTGAAGGGAGGGTGGTGGTACAGGAAGGACTGGGGAAGTAACCTACAGCAAGCAGCCTCTACCAAACATTCATTTGAATGGGATACAAGTAACTTGCTTTGTTCTGTAAAATGTAGTTATATAATTCTGGAAGAATTTCACAAGTCCTTTCAAAACTGCCTACTTTAGTAGATGACTCTCAACTAATCTTTTTTAAATAAAATTGAGCCATCACTGATATAGTGTGCATCTTTCTTGCCAGATAAATGGATTCCCCTGCCTGTGATCTAATATACATAGTGGAATTTTTTTTTAAAGAAAGCACCAAGAGTCAGATAAAGGGCCACAATTCAGGTTACACCAAACAATTCTTGTTGAAAGCCATGGCAAATTAGCTGTTTTCTTCGCATCATCTCCTACCACCACAAACAGCAGAAGGAGACAAGATGAGCCACCAGTCACCAACATTTAATTCTAACTTTGCTTTCCTTTGCGGCTGACAAGAAAGCACTGGCCAGAGTCTGCAGCTGGTTACCAAGAACCCTTGACAACTTTGATTTAAATTTCCCATCCAGTCAGAAGCAAGGATCCAGTCTGTAGCATGAAGATGAAGCATTTTGCACTGTGCTGCCGGAAGGCATTCTGCAGCCGCTAGGCTGTTCTCCTGGAATAGGGATATGCTCAAAAGTCCATGTCCTTAAATTGGTGCACTGAGTCCCACACAGCACACAGTCTGATACTAAAGACTCTTCATGGCCTCCAACAATCCGCTATGGGCATTTCGACAGTTGTCAAAAGCACGATTTTTTCTATTTAAAAAAAAAGAAAAATCAGAAAAAAGAGCAATCCAAAAAATTTCAGAAACATTCAATAGACCTGGAAGTGGGGAAACAAGGTTGACGACCTTTTTAATCACAATCATGACTGAATCAATGCACACTGATGTCTTGCTTAACACCCAGGATGTGTGGTCAGCAACAAGAGAACTAACTAGTGGAAATAGGACAAGGGGATCATTACAGCAAACCCCTGTGCTGGGAAACTTGCCAGTCATCTTCTCAGTTGTCTTACAAGCTCATTTCACATCCATCTGTGCACAAACCAGAGACTTTTATTGTTGCTGGAGTGCCAAGAGGGGAGAGGTTCCAAATCCTAAATCAAGCACAGGAGATTTTTTTGGAATCATATTAAGAGGTAAAAGATAAAGAGGTCAGATTGAGTATGGAATGGTTAATTGAACTGGATGTTGGAAGGCAGCCTTTCAGAAGAGATTGCAGTGATCACCCACAGATTTTAGCTTCCCCAGTAGAGGGGCCCATAGCAAGTGTCATGAATGTAGTATGTATTAGAGCCATACTGGTAGAAAGAACGTGATGCAGAAAGTCACTAAGCCCTGCAAGGTGTGACATCTTCAATAACCTAACAGACTAATTCAGATCTAGAGATTTCTTGCAAAACAAAAGACACAAATAATCTTCTTGAAACCAAATTCCAGTGTGGTTCACTATTCATCTAACTACATTTGATAATACGACAAAATGAGATATGCAACTTAAGCATCACTGAAACAAAATAATAGGTGAAGCAGAGAAATTTTCACTTACTTAAGAAGAAATGCTCTCAGAATAGGGATAAAGGACCGTGGAAAGTAGTCCTTCTGAATGACTTGTTTGAGGACGGACAGAGGGCCAATTAGATTAGTGATTGCTTTAATCTTTTCCTCACTCTTGAAAGAAAACAAAAAATTAATTATAAAAGGCACAAGATTTAAAGAGACAATATCACAATATACATGAGCAGTTTATTCTCCTGCCATGTCTACACTAAGCTAGTTGGACAGCTCATTCAGAAAGCTAAAATACCCTGCCCTTTCAGCTCTATAAATATTTTCCCTTTCAATATTCATCCACTTTCTTTCTGAAAGTTGTTATTGTATCTAGTTCAACCATTCTTTCAGCCAGTGCTTTTGAGTTATCTTGAAATTTAAAAATGAGAATCTGTAATTCTTAGTGACACCCTATCAAATTCTGGTGTCACCATCTGTGCCTGTGGGTCACCAGTGGTTTTTATTTTACAATGAATCCACACTCGCCTGGAACAGCTCAGATTTTCCCAGTTAGTTAAAGCTATTTCTAAGTTATTATTTAATCATTATACAGTATTTGTCTTTCCACATTGTCCATTTCACCCCACAGCCCAATCTGCACCATCGATCTATATTTTAAAAGTCTTCCTCAGAACTGTTATTATAGTCTCAGACACCCGATGTGCTCAGCCATTCAAGCTGCTAGTAGCTGCAAGTTACAAAGTCTGGCAACTTTTCAGTAAGTGTGACGTTTGTATTTAGGAACTTCAGGAATTCAAAGGAAAATCAGTAGTACAAGCTTCATTCTTTCCATTCCTGATGAGAATTGGATGTCATAGCTTCAATGTCATAATTGACTGCCACTACATTGCATTTATATCGATTCCTACCTTCAGAAGCCCCATATACACCAAGAGGGTAGTAATGAAAGCATCTAACTGAAATCCAGGAGTCTTGAATGCTTTCTGCAACAGTTCATCTACATAGGGAAAACATTCACATTTTAAATCCATATTTTATTCCATTATTGTCAATTTCAGTGTTAAGTTACATGTCCTTTGCCTTTGTTAAAAGAGAGGAAGTACAAACTTCACTAATACTTATTTTATTTTTAATAGAATGTGGACATCACCAGCGAGGTCAGCATTTTAATACCAATTCTTAATTACTCTGTAAATTTTCTTCACCTACCATAGTTTGCTGGTGACATATATATTCAGTGGCAACTTTATGAGGTACACGGTATACCTCCTCACTAATGCAAATACCTAATCAGCCAATCATCTGGCAGCAACTGAATGCATATACACCAAGTATGCAGACCAAACATCAGGTTGGGAGAAGAACTGTGATCCAAATGACTTTGACAGTAGAATAATTGTAGGTGCCAGACAAGGTGATACCCAATAAAGTGGCCACTGGGAGTACGCTAGCCAATGGACATAGACTATTTTACATGGAAATAGGATTTTAAACAAAACTCCTAACCATGTTAGCTTATATTTTTGCACTTAGAGGTTATTGTTAGTTATGTAATTTAAAGCACTGGTTTGATTCTTTATATGCATGTTCAATATAGCATTAGTTTTTCTGTTAAACCCCTGCATTCAGATGTCAGCTATTTATGAAGAATTGTTGTAAACTGGAAAAGCAATTTCACGCAATAAGCTCTCAAACAGCAAAGCAATACTAGCTAGATATTTGACAGTTACTGAAATTATTGACAAATACACGAGACAACCATCCACCTCTTAAAATGTTGTGGGATTTTATACATTTTTGAGGGCAGTCCAAACCATGATTTAATATCTCATCCAAAAGTTAGTATAAATAACAGTAAATCACACTCAGTATCGCGTTGGAGTGACAGCTCAAAATTGTGATGCATGCCTGATTGAGGATGAAGTTGCAAACTGATGATTTGAGACAACAGTATTGTCATATCTGCACCAGACCCCAGAAATGTACAAACTACAACCAAAACTACAGCTGCTTTTTATGTTAGAATTATTCACAGTTGTACCTGCTATGTACAGGGAACATCGATTGATTACTGAATTTGGTCAGTTTGATTCAGTTTCAACTGCTGATTGCTCAAACCTTCACAGCACTGAAAACAGGTCAAATTGGAATTCCATGTTTTACCATAACAAATCCAAAGCATATCTGCAGTTTCAACAGGACTCAGACTGAAGATGGACTATTCTTCTGCAGTGCTGTTAGAGAATGGTACATTCCCAATTCAAATTTAGACCATATAAGATTCAAGATGTCTATACACCAAGGCAATTTAGGGTAAACAAATGAGCGTTTTACCGGCAGTGTCCAGTACAGCTGTTTTTGTTTCCCTGTCCTCCTTGTAAACTTCAGCTACCTTCAGAAATGTTTGGACAACTTTTTCAGCATTTGATAGATCGGTCTGAGGATAACAAGCAAAGGAAAATTAATTTATGACAGTCATCTTTTCTATTCACTTATTTTCCTGCCTATTCCTAGACACAGATCTATTGTATGCTTCACTGTGGCTTAACAATCACTGGCCCAGTTGAGGTAGAAAGTAAGTATCACCATTCACTAACTTAATTCTCAGATCACGCTGTGTTATAATTTTAATTAGAACAACAAACCTGAAGGAATTTTACCACTTTGCCAGCCCAGAAGATACCAAGTCTTTTACACTAATCAGATTAAGTCACAGGACAAAATGAAACAAACATTGATTCGTACTAGATTGGGAATGATATACTTTATACAATCAGTTTCAGAACATTATAATTTTCCTGCCAGTCAAAACTGAAAATGTGAAATTAAGTCTTATAAATGCAACAGAAACTGAAAAGAAGCATAGAGCTGTGCATTAATTACTCATAAAATAAGGTCTGATCATCTAAGTCACAATAATAGACAACACAATCTACCTAAACTAATAACACATGAACAACTGTACTTTTCATGTCATTACTGAACACATTGCTTAATCATTCACAGTCTAGGATGGAAAGAGTATGTAAGCCCTTGTATTTAATAACCGGTAGAACCTCCTTTAGGAGTAATAACTTCCACCAAACCTTTCCTGCAACTGCTGACCAGACTTGCACAACAGCGAGGAAGAATTTTAGACCATGCCTCCAAACAAAACTGCTTCAGTTCATCAATATTTCTGGGATACCTTGCATGAACAGCCCTCTTCAGGTGATGCCACAGCACTTAATTTGCATTAAGGTCTTGACTCTGATTTGGCCATTCCAAAACACAAGTTTTCTTAATTTTAAACCATTCAGTAGTTGACTTACTCTTGTCTTTCGGATCATTGTCTTGTTGCATCATCCAACTTCTATTAAGCTTCAGGTGATAAGACTGCTACCCTGACACTCTCCTGTAAAAAGGCTTGATACAAATTTGAATTCATTGTTCCCCCAACGATTACAAGCTTCACCATGCTTCACAGTTGGGATGAGGTTTTGGTGTTAGAGTGCATTGCCCTTTTTTTTTAACCTCCAAACATAGTGGTGTTGCATTTCTGCCAAAAAGTTCAACTTTTGTCTCATCTATCCACAGAACACTGTCACAAAATTGTTATGGAACATCCAGCTGGTCTTTTGAAACTTGAGACATGCAGTATTGTTTTCTTTGGAGAGCAGTGGACACATGAACAGAAACTTTCACAAGTTCTAGAGATTTCTGCAGGTCTTTTGCTGTTACCCTTGGTTTCTTTTTCACCTCCTTTAGCATTCCATGTTGTGCTCTTGGTGTGATCTTTGCAGGACGCCCACTCCTTGGGAAGAGTACTGAGTTTCCTCCATTTTGTAGACAATTTCTCTTACTGTTGACTGATAACACTCAGGTCTTTTAGAAATGCATTTTGTAGCCTTTTCCAGATTCATGCATCTGTACAATTCTTCTTCTAAGGTCCTCTGAAAGCTGTTTTGATCAAGGCATAGTGCACATAAACAGATCTTTCTTGAGAAGAGCAGGCTCTGTCAGTAACCTGACTTTGTGTGTCTTTTTTTAGCTTAGGTAGATTATGTTTGTCTATTAATTGTGACTTAGATTAAGATCAAACCACATTTTATGAGTAATTAATGCAGAAAACCAGTTAATTTCAAAGGATTCACAAACTTTTTCTTGTAAATGTATACAATATGGTACAATGAATCAAACTGTACAAACTCAGTGTTCATCTTGAAAAGCAGGCATCTAATCACCCAACTGGCATAGACAATAATGCAGAATTAGTAGAATTAAAAGGTCCAGAATTTATCATTCAATTTGAACTATTAACTTGCTCGTCAGAAATGTTGCAAATGCTCTCCGTACCCCAAACAAGGTTAAAGTACAATGGGGCAAGATTCCATCTTTTATCCCATAACACCTGACACAAAGTTTGAGGTACATTACCCAGAGCCCAATCTATTTCTTCTTCATTGTTAACCATCTGTTAACTTACTAATTAGTCTCATAAATGAAGAATGCCCATGTGAGTGACTGATGGCACCCATGAAACCAGACCACTTAAGCAGTATGTTGAATGTGATAAATGTGGAAATCAGAAGAGAATAATGTAAAAGGAAATCCTCAATATTCTCACAGTACCTGTTGCAATATCAAATGTGAACGCTTTGACCCCATATTAAGGAGTTTGTCTGGGGAAGGAGAGTTCAAGAAGACTGCGGCTTCTGATTCTGCAAATTTTCTCTAATAAAATAAAAAATAATCAATGAAAAGCATGGAATAGAATCAGAAGGCATTGTGCTTCAAGAACCCAAGCTCCTTTTCCAACAACAGTACTAAAGAATAAGATAGATGACTGAAGATCAAATGAGGTATGTTCATCTAGCCTTCCACTAACAGTAGCACAATCAAAACACCAATTTTAACTTATCCAACATCTACAAATCACAATTACTGACCCACCTGGGTTCCTGGTCCTCCAATGTATCAATTTAAAATTCACATCACAAAGCTGAATTCCCTTTCGTAGTCTCTCCTCATCTTCGCCACCCAACCTCCTACAACTGCTCCAACCACTAATTCTGCAACTAAATGCAGCCCTGGTCACATTGCTTCAAAACTCTGTGGCTCCAATTCTGGCTTTGCATCTTTCACCCATTATAGCAGATATACCTTCAGCATCCAAGCACTGGAAGTGTCTCACTAAACTCTTCCAACTTCCACTTTCTCAAAGGCCATCCGTTAACTTTTCAGTTTTCGCCGTTATTCAGTAGGCTTAGCATCCACTCCAGTTATATTATACTTCAATAGTGAGGGCTAATGTCTATTGTGCTAAGGTGGTAACAAAGAATCATACACAAAGACTAAAAAGAGACAAATGAAGCACCCAAGTTTCAAGAAACTTCATTAATTACTTAGTAGTATGCACGATTGCTGTAACAGAAAATTGGATTTGCTGTTAGACCTGTGAATAATCATTCTATTCTGTGACCAGGAGTTAACCTGTTGCTTAATTAAGTCTTTCGGTATCCACCATTCAGTTATCAAAATGTAATATAGTTTTATCGGTACTCTTTATCGACAGAATGTAAAAGCTTTGACTGTTCTCCTGCTGCGCATCATTTTAAAAAATATATCAGTCATTATTTTGAACATCAATTTTGTGAGGCCTTTCAGATTGTTCCTACACATTTCTGTAACGTTTTGTGTGTTTAAGGCACATGATACAAATTGCTGTGGAGGAGGGATGGGAAACTACCGACTTATTTTTTACAAATTAAGAGAGTTTGAGTTCATTCGTTTACCTTCAAGATGGTGAGTTCACACAACATTCTTTATGATTCTGTATGTTTTAATTTTTCCAAGCTGGCCAACAAGTGATATACAATAGAATATTTTCAAGGTCCAATTTGACTAAAGGTTTACAGACCAGGTATAGATGCAGGGTACAGCATTTTCTAATCCAGCAACATTCCCCACTTCCAACCTCAAAAGTGTACCTTTTGAAGTACTAGAATTGTTATTATAATGTATATCAGAATGGGACTACCACTTAGAACTGAAGTGGAAAGAGTTTTCAGAGGTACAACTAAAACAAAACAAAAAACAAATTAATTAAAAATCAGAGCGATGCATTGGTGACAAGTCTTTTGTTTTGTTACTTTGTAGATCTTGGTGAATGTCTGCTTTTCCTTTATACACCAAAATGTACACAGTAAAAGGATGTGGTGGCTTGGAATGGGTCTAGAGGAGGTTTATGATAATGATCCTGGGAATGAAAGGGTTAGCGTGTTTGAGGGCCCTGGACCTGCATTCGCAGGAATTTAGAAGAATGAGGAAGGATCTCATTGAAACCTACTGAGCAATGAAAAGCCGAAACAGAGTGGATATGGAGAGGATGTTTTAGTGAGGGAGTCCAGGACCAGAAGGCATAGCCTCAGAACAGAAGGGCGCCCATTTAGAACAGGGATGAGAAAGAATTTCTTTAGCCTGACCTTGCTGGTGATGCATGCCGATCTTTGAAAGCAGCTCACAAACTTCTAAATATACTTCTTCTGAACTACTATCAGAATGCAATCTGCAGCCTGTCATTTCCTGTTAAGAAAAGTACTTTTGAACCGTTTAAATGAACTAGCAGTTTCACGATCTCCTGAAGGACTTGGTGATCTTGACCCTCAGGAATGTAGGTATGGCATTGTTAAGCCGACAAAGGTCAGTCATTTATTGTCAGAAGAGAGGACAGCGAAGGGGACTTCTAGCCAGACTAAGCATTGGAGTGTGAAACATGCTCTACCCAGCATCTTGTTAGCAACTGTATAGTCAATGGAGAACAAGATAGAGGACCCAAAGGCAAGATTGCTATACTGAAGGGACATGAGGGATTGCTGTGTTCTCCATTTCACTGACAAGTAGCTCACGCAAGACATGGCAAACATAGCAGTCCAGACCAAGGGCTTCTCGATCCACCGGGTGGACTGAACTTCCAATTCAGAGAAGGCAAGAGGCGGGGGTCTGTGCTTTGTGATAAACTCCTCGTGGTGCTTGTGAATGATTCAATAGGAACCAAAAATACATGCACTAATTAAAAACAGCTCTGATTTCTACAGACACCAGTCTTCTGTCACGGTCACAGAAATGCATATTGCTGGTAATGTCTGAGACAATTCTGAAGAAACACTTGAAAAATGAAAGGCACAAATACACTCCCAACGATCTATACAATCATTTTACTACGAATTATTTGGTCTTCTATTCACCAGAATCTGCAATATCAAATCATTGTATTTTAATTGAAATTACTATGAATAATGCCACTCTTTGCTTCATTATTTTATCCTTTTGATTGTATAAAAGTATAGCTCTAGGCATTTCTTCACTGCAATTTCAATGTTAAAATTAGAATGGGGAGGCGGGATGGAGTTGGCTTCTATTATTCAACTCCCACCGCCCCACCCCCAGCTCTTTCTGCCATCATCCCTCAGCCCTGAGTCATCCGTCACTATGCAACCCATTTCAACTCCTCCCCACCTCCTTATAGCAGCTATCCTCTTTCCAGTCTCAATCCCGATTCAGACAGGTTCTTGACCTGAAATATCAAAACAACCTCCCTCACCCCCAATCCTATGGCCCATAGTGGTGTGAAATTATGTAAATTCCTTGGTTTCTCAAAACCTTACCACAGATGGTTCGATCACTTGGTTTGTATCTGGTGATTCTTTCACTTGCACCTTCTCTTCTTCTGCTTCTTCTTCATCATCTTTCTCCTCTTCATCATTATTTCTTAGTTCTTTCTCCTCTTCATCAACATTTCTTAGTTCTTCCTCCTCTTCATCAACATTTCTTAGTTCTTCCTCCTCTTCATCAACATTTCTTAGTTCTTCCTCCTCTTCATCAATATTTCCTGGTCCTTCCTCCTCCTCTTCTTCTTCTTCTTCTTCTTCCCCGTCACCTTCATCATCACTTAAGCAAAAAAGCAAAAGAATGACAACTTAGCTCAGTACAAAATGTGCTTCTCACCTGTCCCAAGAAAGCAGGACTTGTATGTGGGGGGAAGATTAGGACAATTGGGCTTATGTTCACTACAATTTAGGAGGAGGAGCTTTAATGACGCAGAAAAGAAGTTCCCAATGGCAAGGAAGTTCAGAATCAATGGTTGCGGCCTCAGAATTAAGATGAGAAGAAATTTCTCCAGCTAAGACCATGGAACATAGAATTCTCTACCAGAAGAGAATGGAGGCCAAATCATTGAACACAAATTAAATATATAATAGTAACACCTAAAGATCAAGAGATATGGGGAGAAAGCAGGAACCGAATACTGAATTTGGTTTAGACACAATCATATGAAAAGGGTAGGAGGCTTGAAGGGACAAATGAAATATAGAAATAAATGTTTCAGTCCACCAAGACCATGGTCATCAAGCACCCTATTACATAAATCTTGTACTAACCCCATTTTATTCTCTCCAAATTCTCATCAGCTTTAGAAGCTACTGCCACCTATATCAAAGGCAATTTTAGTGTTCAATCAACCCACCAACCCATTATGTTTTTGAGATGTAAAGGAAACTTACACATGGTTGCAGAGAGAATTTGTAAATTCCATTCATACAGCAGATTAAATCGTGTCACTAGAGGTGTAAGAAAGCAGCTCCCTAAGCGATGTCACAATGTTGTATCCTTTCCTGATTTCCATGTTTCTCTGCTTTAATGATACATTTTCACAGAGAGAAACTAAAAAAGATCAGATGTGACATAGACTAAAGGGTGGAAAGGGATTTCTTCCCAGTATCTGGTGCCCAATCTATCATTTATCAGTAAATTACTTGGAAATGTTATACTCCAGTCTTCTCTATCAAGTATCCATCAATAGATGCAATTGGTCCGTTGTTGCTGCACAGTATCAACATTTTTAAAGTACATGGCTGAAGCTAATAAGCACAGTTTTATATCAATGTAAGGAAAACTTATTATAAAATGGGTTTGGTCATTCCTATACCTCTGCCAACCATCCCCACCCCCAAAAAAATAAAAACAATTGTTGGTAAATCTGAAAATCAAGCCAATGGATCATAACCAATGGAATTAGAACAGAACTTCTTTACAAAAAAAAGGATGTAATGATGTACTGTATCTCTCTATCAGCAACCTGTTTAAATGGCTCAACTAATATTCTCTTAAAGGAATGCTGACTCTCCAATTTCTTATTTATTCAGCCTCAATCATTTTAGCAATAATAGATTATGGTTTCCTTACAAATTTAATTGAAGTTATAGGCTTATCATGAACAAGTTCTCTCAACCCTCTCAAATGAGAATTAATGTTAATAATTTTCCTTCACGATCATAAGCAAGGCTACTGATTTTTTTCTGAATGGGGCTTAAAAACATTAGGTACTGGATATCTATTCAAGTCCTAGTACAGTCGGCCCTCCTTATCCGCAAGTTCCACATGCGCAAATTCAACCAACGCAAATCGAGAAAACCCGGAAGTGCTCTTTCAGCACTTACTGTTCGAGCATGTACAGACTTTTTTTTCTTGTCATTATTCCCTAAACAATGCAGTATAACAACTATTTTACATAGCATTTACATCGTATTAGGTATTATAAGTAATCTAGAAATGATTTAAAGTATAAGGGAGGATATGCGTAAGTTATCGTGGATCTGGATTGAAAAAAAACTGTTAAATTCTCTTACTAAGTAAGTCGGAACAGGTACATCCAGTATTATTTAGCGTCAGTTAGTCAAACGTTTGTCTCAGTATATAGTATATATTTTACCTTTCTATTTATATAAAATACTTAAGAAAGGTATGCTTCAGTGCTGAGCTCGGGAACGGAAAGTGCCGAGTTCGATCCAGCGACAGATCTCTCCCTAGCGCACTCTCCATCCGTGCCCGGTTGATGTGAAGGATCAAAAACCCAAAACCCAATAATTAAACTACTGCGTTGCTTAGTAATAATTGTAGCTTTAATCAGGCAGGGCCTTTCTTATTTTATCCTTTAAAGTTGTTTTGATCGTTGACCGACTGTAGCCTAACGCTTTTCCAATGACCGATGGTATTTCACCTCTTTCCGATCACTTTAATATTTCCACCTTACTTTAAATCGTGATCATGATTATTTTTGCAAACAGAAACACTGTGGATTCAGAGCTCTGCCACTGGGTCCTAATGCCCACCGCACTGAGGCAGGTTAAATAAGGTCTGGGTTTCCGCTGGGTCCTAAGGTCCACCGCATTGAGACGGGTTGAATAAGGGATTTGAGCATCCACGTTTTTTGGTATCCACGAGGGGTCCTGGAACCAATCCCTTGCGGATAAGGAGAGCCGACTGTACACATTTTCCATTGAGATTTGTTGAGTTTTAAAACTCCAACACTGAATACAAGTCTAATTTTTTTGTTATATTTCCTATGCAATTCTTATGCCTTTCAATGATCATTTAAGTACAAAATGCATGTGAAGATGGAATTGGTACAAGTTAAATGTAGGGTGCTTGCCAAATATCAGTAGTAGGTGCTCAACAGAACTGCATCAGAAGCTCAAAAATGATCAATACATTTGGCAGCAAATTATGCTTTACAACTGTGATGCTAATATACTGTATAATTCCTGAATTGTATTTGTTTTCAAGATGGCGATCATGAAAGGAAAGCAATTAAACATTGTTTTTGAATCTATGAAGTCGGTTATGAAGTTACCTGAGAGAGCTCAGCAAATCTTGTTTCTTAAAGCTGTCCATAAGCTCCTTCAACTGTTCACAACCTTCCTCTCCAAGCCAGTTTCCTAGATAGGCAAAATATTTTTCATTTTAAAAAAACAAGTTTTTAAGCATTCAAACAGATAAGCCAAATTCTTCTTATTCCTTCATTATTCTTATTCCCAGTTTACCTACTTAGCCTCACTCATGGGTACTGTCATGGGCACTGTCTACACCACCCTGAGCTACCTACCAGCCTAGTCATCATATGGAAGCCCAAGCATGGGAGGATGAACCCTGGGTGCCCTCCCAAGACCATGGTCAACACGCTCCTAGAAGGCAGCAGCGCAGCTAATGTAGATGAACTGAACACACTGATGAGGGAGAAGTGGAGAGGCCGTCATTGTGCCCGATGCCGGCCCCCTAGGCTTGAGTCGACGTAGTAGTAGTAGTATGGGTAACCAATAGAAGCTGCTATTGGGCTTGCTGGCTCTGAGAAATACCTGAATTGGGAATTGCTTCTCAGCTGACAGAGAGGAAGACAACAACTTCCATCACATCCAGGAGAATGTGACGAGAAAGACAAGAGGTCCCAAGCAGACTAAATCTGAAGTCAAAGGGGAAACAACCCATTTCCTTCATTCTGGCCTAGAAAAAATGCAGGATTCAAAGGTAAAATTCTAACACATACATACCATTTAGATCGAGTTTTTCCAGTAGGGATTTATGTTCCATGACCTCGGCCACTGTGATTGCAGCATTCTTCCCGATCTCACCAAACGAAAGGTTCAATTCCTACAGATACATACAGTTAAACAATGGGAAAGAGGGTGAAAGAAAAATAAACTTGACCAGATGAAGAAAGGTGGGAAGCACTACATGTGCAGTACAAATAGCACAGGCCTGTTATAATGTAGGTTTTGAGCAAATACATAAGTTTTTCACATCACCAAATTTAGCAAAGCGGAGAAAAGAGCAAAGTAATTCCTTATGGAGGTTGCCCTCATTATGATAAAAATGTCATCAAAAAACAAAATGGAAACAAGTTGGAAGTATCCAGATTCAGTTCTCAACTCTACAAAAGAACTTGTAAGCTGATCTCACTGAAGTGCTGTGGTCGAGAAGGTTGAGAGCTTCAAGTCTTTAGGAATGAATACCACCAACAGCCTTGTCCTGAATCAACCAAGTAGATGTCATGGTCAAGAAGGAGGACCAGTACCTCTGCTTCTTAAGGCAGCCAAGGAAATTTGACACATCCCCTTTGACCCCCAATTTTAAAATTGATACACCATAGAAAGCATCCTATATGGATTTATCAAGACTTGGTATGACAACAATTTTGCTTGAGATAGCAAAGAAAGCATTGCAGAGTTGTGGACATAGCTTAGCATATCACAGGAACAAGCCTCATCTCTGTGGTCTGTCTGAATATCAAAAACCCCACCCAATTTTCTACTTTCCCTCATCCTATTGAGCAGAGGACACAAAAATCTGACAGGTCCACCAGGTTCAAGGACAGCTTCTATACTGCTGTTAGCAAACTATTGAACTATCTCCTCGTAGTAAGATGAGCTCCTGATCTCACAATATATCTCGTCAGGACCTTGCACCTTATTGTCTACCTGCAATGCACTCTCTCTGTAACTATAACACTTTATTCTGCATTTTGATATTGCTTTCCCTTATACTACCTCAGCACACTGTTGTAATGAAATGATCTCTATGGATTACACTGTACTTCAGTACACGAGACAAAAGCAAACCAATTTACAAAAAAACTATCATTAGCATCAATTCCCCACAATTTTGGAAACATGAAAGGAAGTTCCTGCTTCCCAATATGATGTAGTGACACTGGCTGAAAGCAAAAGTGGGTGGGCAGGATCAAATTCAATTGAAAAATCTCCCTAATTTGAATAAATTGGACTTTCTCCAAGTATTTTTGTCAAATTGCCATTTGGTAGTGGCAGAGAATCCTTAACATATTTTGTGTATCACCTGACATTCAGATCTCCATCAGCATCCTACCTATTGTACATGCAGACTACAGAATACCTTGGTATTGTATTGAAGTCCTTTGGGTATTCAGACACTTTTCTG
Source organism: Mobula hypostoma (assembly GCF_963921235.1). NCBI lineage: Eukaryota > Metazoa > Chordata > Chondrichthyes > Myliobatiformes > Myliobatidae > Mobula > Mobula hypostoma. The sequence continues at coordinate 102,592,750 of NC_086107.1, forward strand.
CCTACATGCCAACATCCTATATTGTTCTACCACTGTTTTTTTAATCACTTCTGTACACATCAACCTACAACTGATCCCCAAGCACTATCCCCATTTGAAAAAAAAACCTAAGTACTGATTTCAAGGCATTGCATCCACCAATCCTACAATTTTCCCTCCTTACCATTCCCTGTATTAGTCAACTGTCACTAGTAGACATGACAATACTTTGGAAGTCCTTCGCAAATATGTCCTCCCTTCTACTTGTGCTTTTGCTTTAACAATGCAAGAGTTATTGCTTTGACCAAGCTTTTGTTGATCTGTCCCAATATTTCTCATATTGGCAGCAAATTTTGTTTTACAACATGCCTGTGAGACCCCTTAAGACGTTTCAATACATTAAATGCACTCTAGGTTGTGGTTGCTGTTTAGCTAGTACATTCCTGTTAAGTGAAGACATTGAACACAAAGGAATGTAGGAAAATATTTCGTGCTTTGGTTTCATGCCCATTGCTACCCAATCCAGGCATCTATTTTTCAGTAGTATTTATGGAGTGAAATGGACAGTCAATATTTCAAGTTGAGACCCTGTATCAAGTCCAGATGGAGGCTCTCAACCCAAACATCAACAGGCCATTTCTCTTCATAGATGCTGTCTGACCCATTGAGTTCCTCCAACATTTTGTGCGTTGCTCCAGATCCCAGCTTCTGTAGTCCCTTGTGTTTTCATATATTGCTTTTGCCTACCCAACCAATACCTGTCTTTGAAACAAAACTATTAATCTCAGAATGAAAATTAATAATTGATTCAACCTGAAATGTCATTTGAAGAATTCCAAATTTCTACAATCTTGTACATGTAGAAGAGTTTACTGAATCCCTTTCTCAAAGAGTGGCTCTACTCTTAACATTATACTTCCAGATATAGCATAAAGAGTTTCTCTAATAACCTGCCTATATTATCTTGAAAACATTGATCATGTCACCTTTGATGTCTAACGTCCAAGAATACTACCCAGGAAAACTTCAGCTCCAAGACTTTCGGAAGACTTCAACCCAGAACTATCTGACTGAGGTACAAGTTATTATCCCTTCTCCTACCAAGACAATTCAAATTACTTCAAAATATTTTGTTATTGTTTCTCTTCCTATTTGCACAATTCCTGGCTGAAGAACATAATTCAACAATTTAGCAAACTCCTTTGTGGCCAGTCTATTATTAGTGTCATTAATGTTAAGCGGGAGGGATTAACAATATTCAATCAACATTATAACTCAAGACGGGCAAATTATTACAAAATCTCCAAGAAAAGTCTGCACACTCCCAGTATTATAAATATAACTATAATTAATTTAATTCAAGGAATAAATACTATACAAGATCTCAGCTTAACTGATGTTCTAAGTACCATAAACTTTCTAAAGGCACTTCAGGAAGAAGAGAATAATTCATAGCTTTTATAAGAATTACTAATCCAATACTCTCTTCCATTGAACTAATGCATCATTTTTTGTCAGCAATGTCTAACAACTTGAATGAATGTTACAATTTTAACCTAATAACCTTCTCCACAGCACTTTGCAGGATAGTGATTATACAAAAGGTTGACACTGAAGAACAGGCACACAAACATTCTGTACAAGAGAAGGACTTTAAGTACTTAAAAAAGCAGAGCTATACAATTAGGTTTGAAGGGAATTTCATAACTTTTTGTTAAAAGGTAATAAAAATCTCAACAAAACAGTTGGTTTTGACTTATCTCCATCTGTTTGGATAGGTTGAAAAGAAGAAAACATGAAAAAGATTTCAGAGTTTTAAAGTACAAACCTTGAGTTGCGTTAAGCCAAATTTTACAGCTTCAGCAATGGCTACTGCTCCCTTTGATCGTACCAGACAATCTCCAAAATTTAGTACTTCAATGTTTTGGAGAGTCTTCAAAGCCTAAAATTATATTTAAAGAACGTATTTAGGCACCAATTACAACTAGAAGCATAGAAAGGATTTGACATGAAATGGCTGCAAGTATTGGCAGACATGGAATTGCTTCTAACAAAGTGCAAAAAAATGAAGGAAATCTGCTCTGGCCTCAGCCTCTTACCTCTGCCATGGCAATAGCTCCTTTCTCTGTGAAGGTATTATCATTAAGGTTTATAACCCTCAGGTTCTGGTTTCTAGTGAAGGCCTCCGCTAAAGCTCTAATGCCTTGATGGTTTATTCCATTCTGTGTCATATGTACCTCCTCCAGGGTTCCTATGGACTAAACAAAATATTTTATTTGCATTCTTCTTCACTCTCATCCATCAACCTATTTTTATGTCTGCTAGTCCGTACAAGCATGGTGTACACAGTACTTCTGCATCACCCTTACCCTCCCCTGTAAAACTGTTCCACTAAGCACATTGTTCTGACCTAAAAATACACCTCTTTCAATATTTCAGCTTCAGTCAGCAATTTACAGGTACAATAGAACTATGCAACTTGAAAAGCATTCTGTGGACATTAAACACAAAAGCATCTCCAAAATGGAACCGAATCAGGAACAATTCTTACATAATTAATGGCAGCACCTTGCAATATTTGACGACCAAGACAGAAAAACAGAAAATTATTAAGTACACTTTTAAATTTCTTTGTCATTGTTCAGCTTTTATCAGTGTAACATAGGAGTATGTAAACAGTTCAAAAACCTTGATCTACAAAATTAAAACAAGTGCATCTGACTTTAATATATCTGAATAAAAGGCCATTGCCTAGGTGCTAAGAGAAGGTTACAATAAGAGCATTGTGTTACATCTGGAAATTTTTTTTTATTGTATATAAAATATTTCAGTTTTCAAAGTCAAAAAGGAGGGTGCATCTTAAATTACTGAAGGGAGCAAGGACAGAGTTCAAAAATATTTATGCCACAAACCTTTAAATATTACTGGTAATGCAAACGCCACTATAAAGCTGCAGGACTGTGGATATCAAGATTGCTCTTAAACAGCAAAGGTTCAAAATAAGCACAAACTGAGGGAAATGATTTTAATGAGAGATAAAGAAAGTTCTACTGAAGAATATAGGCAATTTAACTTTAAGGCAAATCAGGTTTGAAATTAATGTTGAGTTAAACAAGTTGATTAAAGCAGTGCAGGTATATAATAGTGATAGTTGATAATTACTTCTTTCATCAGTGATACTTCTTAAAGATTATGGTCATCCTACCCTCCGCAGCTCCATAGGAACCAAACTTTTTCTACCATGTTTCCCAAAGGATTTCAATTAATTATTATTTCAAAATGCTCTGTACTTCTAATTTGCAAGGAGCATGCCTTCCCACTAGATGAAGAATTGTAAAAACATACATGAATACTTAGCCATGGGACTGGAAGTGTATTGCAATGCTCCATAACACTGACATTGCAGGAGCAGCATAAAACCATATATTAGATTCCTGTACCTTGAAAGCACCAGCCAGTGCAATTGCACCTTCATTCTCTAAACGATTTCGCCCTGCAATGAAAACTTTCAGTGCCATAGGCTTTCCCGATTCACATGACTGTCTGTGACATTCATTCAGTGCTGCTGCAAGTATCTGCAAGAACAGAAAACAAAGTGCCTGATCAAAGCATTTTACAATGGAATCATGAAAAAGCTCAACACAGGAGGCAATTTGGCCCATCTGAAAGTGACAGTTTAAAAAGTCAAGCACGCCAACCAATTTTACCTTCGACTTGTTCTCTAGATACGGGTGTTCCCCGCTTTCCGAACGTTCTCTTTACATTTCGCTTTTACGAAAGACCTACATTAGTACCTGTTTTCATTAACCGAAAGAGGATTTTTGCTTTTACAAAAAAAGACGCTCGCTTTAAACTTGTGTTTACCCAGAGAAAGACTACCATGACCATGAAGCTTTGCACAGGCAGGTGTGTGCGCATGCCTGACGTGCGAATGCCTGTATGTGCGCATGCCTGACGTGCCGATATTTTTTTCAACAAATCGATTTTGGCTCAAACTTCCCGATTCTGTTAAGTGAAACTACACTGAACATACATTATTTCTACTTTATATAGGCTGTGTATTTATCATATCATTCCTGCTTTTACTATATGTTAGTGTTATTTTAGGTTTTATGTGTTATTTGGTAGGGTATTTTTTGGGTCTAGGAACGCTCAAAAAATTTTCCCATGTAAATTAATGGTTAATTGCTTCTTCGCTTTACGCCATTTTGGCTTACAAACGGTTTCATAGGAACGCTCTACATTCGGATAGCAGGGGAAACCTGTATTGACTTTCAAGCAGGAATCAGAGTATTATTTAAATCTGATGTGGGTTTAGGCAGTGAGACCCAAACCTCCAATCCTCCCTGGGTAGATATTTTTTCCTCATCTTTTATTTCTTTTTTTTTTGTCAAACCTATTAAATTAAACCTATTGCTCCAGGCTTTTAAACTCCTCTAACAAAGAAACAAAAGATCTTTCTATTTATGCTTGTTAGGCCACTACCTTAATTAAGACCATAGGATACAAGAGCAGAATTGGGCCATTGGGTCCATCAAGTCTGCTCTGCCATTTCATCATGGCTGATCCAAGTTTCCTCTAAGCCCTAATCTTCTGCCTTCTCCCTGCATGCCAATCAAAAATCTAAGCCTCCAATTAGCCTTCAGTTTCAAAGAATACAGTCCAAGCTAATCAAATATATTCCCTCAACTACAATTTTGCCAGTCCTGGTAATAACTTTGTCCCAGAACCTGCATTTACATCCAATAGTCACTTTACCAGGCAAATCCTGTACCTAATTAAGTGGTCATTGAATGTATGTTCATGGTCTTCGCTGCTGTAGCCTATCCACTTCAAGTTATGGTGTGTTGTGCATTTAAAAATGCTCTTTGTACACCACTGTTGAAATACATGGTTATTTGAGTTACTCTCACTTCCTGATAGCTTGAACTAGTCTTGCCATTCTCCTCGGACCTTTCTCATTTACAAAACTGCCATTCACCGGATGCTTTTTTGTTTCTTGCACCATTTTCTGCAAACTCCAGAGGCTGCTGTGTGTGAAAATCCCACAAGATCAGCAGTTTCTGAGATACTCAAATCACTTTGTCTAGTACCAACAAAGTCACTTAGATCACATTTCCTTCCCATTCTGATGTTTGGTGTGAACTGAACCTCCTGAGCAGGGTTGTGATGTTGAGGCTCTATAAAGCACTTGTGAGACCACACTTGGGAGTATGGTTTGCAGTTTCGGGCTCCTTATTTTAGAAAGAATATACTGACATTGGAGAGGGTTCAGAGAAGATTCATGAGATTGATTCCAGGAATAAAAGGGTTACCATATGAGGAATGCCTGGCAGCTTTTGGGCTGTATTCCCTGGAGTTCAGGAAAAAGAGGGGGGATCTCATAGAAACATTCCGAATGTTAAAAGGCCTGACAGATTACATATGGCAAAGTTATTTCCCATGGTAGGGGAGTCTTGGACAAGAGGGCACAACTTCAGGATTGAAGGACGTCCATTTAGAAAAGAGATGCAGAGAAATTACTTTAGTTAGAAAGTGGTAAATCTGTGGAATTTTGTTGCCACGAGCAGCTTTGGAGGCCAAGTCATTGGGTGTATTTAAGGCAGAGATAGATAGGTTCTTGATTAGCCAGGGCATCAAAGGGTATGGGGAGAAGGTGGGGGAGTGGGAATGACTGGAAGAATTGGATCAGCCCGTGAACGAATGGCAGAGCAGACTCGATGGGTGAATGGCCTACTTCTGCTCCTATATTTTATGGTCTACATTGCTATGGCCCTTTTAGCCCAAGGTGTTTAATGTTGATGATTCTATTACAGGCCTTCTTCAAACTTCTTTTGAAATACTTGAAGTTACATTCCTCTCATTATCTCATCTCAAAGTTTTAATCAGCCAGAAAGTGTCTTTATAAATCCAAGAGTTTTCTCTACTCCAACCATGTCATTTGATAGCTTTCTATTCCTGGTAATTATTGATTGCAGCTAATCTTTTGTTTGTACTAATGGGGTCATACTTATACTCGGAAGACAAACTGCCTTGTACAAGCAGGAACTTTAATTTATATCTTTCACTCTCCAGTTGAAGACAGGGACACAAACAAAAACAGCAAATACCAACATTTAATATCTCAGTACTGTTAACTGCGGGCAGAAGCAGGTTGAATGCACAAGATTGTATCTTAATTCTCCAACTTTTCCAAGAAAAAATTTGGAAAAAGTTTGAAACTCTACATTTCATACCAAGATAGATTTTAATTTCAACAACTTCATAAAAAGCTCGCTAGAGTTTTTGTTTAATACTATCAAAAAGCTCACATATTAACCAAAAAGATAATATATAACAGAGCCTATTGTGTTCACCCAGTTTAACATCTGAGGTCTTTCATGTCTGTATGACATTGTATAGAGGGAGCTACTGTATCAATTTAAGGTATATAATTATGCATCAGGGATGAAGCAAGTGGGCAGTTCTGTTAAAGGGCAAATTTGGGGCTTTAAAGCAGTTTTAGAATTTGGTTATGTTGTTTAACAACTTAATGGTCTGCCGACACCATCTGCATTTGAACATTACGAACTGCTTTAACAACGTGAATATTTAGTAAAAATACCTGGCCACCACCGATTCCCATGCCACAGTTATTCAGTCGTAGCTCCTGTAAGGTGTAACACACTTTGCTCTTCAGCAAGGTTTCAATGCTCTTGACTCCGTCAGGTCCAAATGCATTGTCACTTAGATCGAGCTGTGTCAGCTGGGCTCCTGCATTCATCAGCGCATTACCAAGGGATTTCTTTAGAGAGTTAGAAGAAAATAATGTTTTTTAGGTTAAAAACTTCATGTATATACATCAAGATCTTTTTCCTCAACAGGACACGCTTTAAACTGATCAGAATGAATTAGAGCCAAATGAAATAAAGCAACCTGATGCTCAATTTAGGAGCTCTGTGACTCAGACATTCTGGGTGACCGTCCATGGGATTCATTATGGAGAGAGGCTTGTTGTGGCATTCTTCTCATCAGTATGAAATGCTGCTTGAAAGGTTATATTAAAAATTAACTTAAAGTGCTACTATAAGTTAAAAAATATGGCTGCTTCAATTGGTACTTGTTCTTTCTTCATGGTGCTAATCTTTCTTTAATGGCTTAGTTTTGAAGTCAGCTCAGAAACTCAACAGCAGGGCATCAAGAACTCTAAGGATTTCTCACAAAGCCTGAGATTAAACTCAGATCTGTTACTTGCTATTTTGAATGCTTTGCAACTTAGCCCAGAAGAATGCCACCACATTCAGCTTTATCTATGTATAGTTTGAATGATAATTAAACTTGATTTGATTTGATTTGAGATGAGATAAACTGATTAAAGGTAATGGCATGTGTTAGCAATATATTTAAGGAATCTACAATGGATCAGAGATCATTGGATTCAATTTCAGATGGAGTGCATTGTCTTAATCAAGTCACAAATGACCACAGGACTTGTTGGTTAAGTCTTGGAGAGGACCTTTGGCAACAGGTTCTTCAGCCCCAAAACCATCAAGTAAACCCTGCTTAAAAAGTGTGCAGATGTACACCTTTAGCAGCATATACTATGAACCACCTACAGATGTTAATCTTACCAGAGCAAGTGGAATCTCAGACCTAAGTCGTCCCGTGAACATATCACTCCAGTAGCATTTCTGAGGGAAGAGGATAGAAAATGCAATTAAACATTTTAAGAAATTGTAACCATTGTAAGTATATTTACTGAAACTAAATTTAAACATTTTACTGTGAAGAACTTTTCCAGCTGTGACATCAAACATAACTGAACTAAATTGCAGAATACTTAGGAAAACAGGACCTTTGCTGGATAGGTCAATATTCATCACTACCACCAAGTGTTCTTGAAGTGGTGGCAGTGAACCATATTTTAAATCATTATAGTTCTTCTGAAGATACAGAGGTATTATATAAAGATTTTTAGTAGTAAATATTTTACTTCAGTGCAAAGCTTCATGAAATGTTTTCGACTCACCAAATTCTTGGCCCAATTTGACAATACCGAAGACATATTTAAAGTGGACAAAATTAACTATTTTAAATCGATGACAGCTATTGATAAAACCACCTCTCTTCCCCTTTAGAACATAGACTAATCAATTTGTTACCAATAAATTATAAAATGCTATAGTAGCCCACTAAATATTACAGGAATTTTCAAATAAAACAGTTCCATGAGATGAAGGCCCAGATAATATATTTGGTAATGGTACAAGGAAGAGATTATCAAAATAAAATTCGTTCTAATTATGACAAGACTTACTATTTTATTCTAGAACAATCTGTGATAGCCAGTGCACTAAGAGCACAACAACAGAACCTTTAGAAAATATAATTTTCAAGTGTAGTTTATACCAGTAGCTTACTCAAAGAAAGTGTATTCTAGCAACAGAGCTTGTTTAACATTTACAAAATGTATGTGACGTTCTTTCTGGAACTCAGATTTGGAAATATTGCCAAGGAAGATTCAGAAATAAAAACAAACAGAATGTTTAACACAGCAGAACGTTCCAAACCTGTTGACAGGAACAAAATGATACTCAGCCACAAGACAAACAGTACCAGAGCAGAAGACAAAACCCCCAGTTACTGGGGCAGTTGTTAAGATTTATGAATAAAGTTAACAACATGAAAAGGAATAGAGTGAAGACCAAAAAGTGGAGTGTTGAGTTCAGATATAATTTAGAATTAGTGGTTAAGGGCCTGGAGATTTGGGATGTGCAGGCAAGACAATGGAATGCTCTGAAAACAATGGTACAATCACTTAAAATGAGGCATTGCTTAATCAATGAGCAGGAAGAACAAGTCTTGTTGAGTGTTCAAATGTGGGCATGCCCCTAACATCCACGGTACACATAATTAGATTGTCCCTTTTCAATAATGAAGAATAGCAAGTTCTATAAAATCTCAAATTCCACAACTGGGGAAGCTATTTTTTTCCTTTCCATTAAGGCCGAAGGGGGGAGAAAACGACTTGTGACTGAGGATGTGCTATAAACTTGCAATTGCAATGTTAATTCTTCTCCAAATATAAAATATAACTCCACATTTTAAATTAATTTTGCAACAGATGTGGTTTATATGTGCTTGGGATGAAATTAACATTAAAAGTTGAAAAAAAAACACTGCAACCTTCAAACAAACTACAGCTTTGGACAATGGATACTGTTTATGATTTAATTAATTTAAATGATTAATAACCTATTTTTAAAAGGTTCCAAATTACTAAAAAGACAGATTATAATGTAGCTCCCTGTAGCCATACTGATCTATAGCAGGATTATGCTCCACACAAGGCTCCTACTCTACTTCATTTAAATAAATTGTAACATGGATACAGATTCATACACACACAAAACCACATGCTAATCATTTGTGAACCATTTATCAGATTAACTGGTAACTCAATTACAATACTTAAGGTTAGATTCCTTGCAAGTTGAAACACCCTACCCAAGACACAGTCTAACCCCTTTACAATTTAAAGAATTCAATTAAATTGCCCCTCATTTTTCATAGAGAAGACCTTTTCTAATAGTTATAATCACACATTTGGTAACCAGTATGCAAATATATTCTTTTGAATTGCAATAAATGAGAAATCTTATAAGAAGCCTGCACAGCACACCAAATGTGATGTTAACAAAATTTCTCCATTTTAACGTGGGTAAACCAGTACTGAATTAAAGCAGAAAATGCAGTAAGCACTCAAGTCAGGCAGTATTTGCTGTTTTAATTTCAGATTACCAGCATCTGCATTTTTTTGTATATTACAGACACAAATTGTTCAACTTGGAATAAGGTGGATCATTTCAACATTTGATCTAGTAAGGGTATTGAATGAAGGTGTCTGATAAGAAAAAATTGTGAAAAGATTATATATTTTATAAACAGATAATCAAGTCTGGAGTAAATGTGCAGGCAGTTTTAGTTCAATTACAGCATTCAAAAAGGAGTGGGACAAGCATCTAAAAGGGAAGGATCTGAACAGTTATGGGAAGCAGAACTTACTTGATTGCCCTCACATAAAGCTAGTACTGATCCTTCCTTGTGTCCATTCCATGAAGTGGAATCAAACTTGTGATATTACCATTAACCAACTGCTGTCATACATAATTGGCAAGCTTCAAGACCTGTGGCCTCAATGCCTTCTTGTGCAAATGGATCCTTGATTTCTTTACTTGCAGACCAGTCAGTTTGAATTGGCAAAAACATCTCCTCCACAATCTCCATCAATACAGGTGAACCACAAGGCTGTGAGCTTAGCCCCCCTTCTACTCGTTTTACACTTATGACTATGCGGCTAAGCACAGCTCCAATGCCATATTTAAGTTTGCTGATGATACTACTGTCATTACCCAAATCAAAGGTAATGATGAATCAGCATATAGGAGACAGAATGAAAAATCTGGCTGATTGATGTCACAACACCAACCTTTTACTCAACGTATGAAAAACCAAGGAACTGATTATTGACTTCAGGAGGAGGAAACCAGAGGTCTATGAGGCAGTCCTCATCAGGGGATCAGAGGTGGAGAAGGCCAGCAACTTTAAATTCCTTGGTGTTATCACATCACAGGACTGTCCTGGGCCAAGCACGTAAGTGCAATTACAAAGAAAGCACAGCAGTGCCTCTACTTCCTTAGAAGTTTGCAAAGATTCGGCATGACATCCAAAGCTTTGACAAACTTCTGTAGACGTGTGGTGGAGAGTATACTGACTCGGGGCATCACAGTCTGGTATGGAAACACCAATGCCCTTGAATGGAAAAGCCTACAAAAGGTAGTAGATATGGCTCAGTCAATCACAAGTAAAGCCCTCCCAACCACTGAGACAATTTACTCGGAGCGTTGTTGCAAGAAAGCAGCATCCGTCATCAGGGACCACGACCACACAGGACATGCTTTCTTCTCACTGCCACCATCAGGAAAAAGGTACAGAAGCCTCAGGCCTCACAGATTACCCCTCATCCATCAGAGGCTCTTGAACCAGAGTGGATAACTTCACTCACCCCATCACTAAACTGCTCCCACAACCTACGAACTCAATTTCAAGGTCACTTCATCTCATGCTATTGATATTTATTGATTCTCTTTTGTATTTGCACGTTTGTTGTCTTTCGCACTCTGGTTTTCCATCCTGTTGGATATGGTGTTTCAGTCACCCTATTATGGTTGTTGGATTTATTGAGCATACTCACAAGAAAATGAATCTCAGGGTTTTTCATAGTGACACATATGAACTTTGATAATAAATTTATTTTTAACTTTGAACATAATATAGAAGAAATAGTATTCTGAAAATAAGTGTTGAAATGAAGGAGTGCAAAGTTCTGGGCATAGTTACACAACTATAAAGTAAAAACATCTCGCAAGTTGGACAAATTCTACAAAAGAAACAAAATAAAAACAGGAAAACTTGAGAAGAATCTTGACCAGGCCAGGCTTGGAGTTTCATTAAGAGTTTCGGTCCCAATATAAAATAGAAGCATCTATTAGAATGACATTAAAAAATCTCAGCATTACATCTGTCAGAAAATAATGAAGGGTTTGGGCTTTTTTGTTAGAAAATAGACCTGCAAAGATGAATGATTGTTGCAAACCGAGGTTAAAAGCAGGATTAGTGTCTATAAATAATATTGTCATTTATAAAACCCAAAGGGGAATTCAGGAGAAACCAGTGGCTGTTAGAATGCAAAACTTTCTAACAGAGTACATTTGAGGCAATCATCATGAACGGTTTCATGGAAAATGCAAAAAAAAGGAATAAACTGATATGTTAATGATAGCAGACGAAATAATGCACATGGAATATGAACATTATAGCCCATTTTACTGACTGTCTATGTGTCATTTTCCATGTAAACTGTAAAATGAATGGTTCCATAACCAAGCGATATTTGGAAAGGGATAGTTCAGTGCTATTACGTTTTTAGTCAAAATTATATCAGTATTTGCATTTATTATCCAAACAGCTGGAGCACAGTGTTTGTGTTAATTCTTGCAAGCAAACAAAGATTTTGTCTGGTCTCTAATCAGTGTAACATGACCAGACACTGTGTTACAGTTTGGTTTAAAAGCAGCAGAGATTTGATTACTACATTCACCTTTGGTACTGGATACCAGGAAAATATAGTGAAGCCATAAATATAATATCCATACCTGCAATTCCTTTTTATTATCAAGACTTTTAGCAATGGCCTTAGCGGCTTCCACGCCAATTGTATTTCCTTCCAAGCATAAGGCTTGTAGATGATCAAATTTCTCAATCTCTTCAATAATCTCAGCAACTGAAAAAAGAATACGTGACATGTGCAGGTGGAGATGAAAGAGAATTAAAGTATTAGTATAAAATACCAATTATCATTTATATTTCTCCATAAATTTAATGAAAAAAATGGAGCAAAATGTATGTTTTTCATAAATGCTGCTCATTTGATGCTAAGCGACGTTGCTGCAAATTTTTTTTTAAAAATCGCAGCTGTGCATACAATAGTTTGCATATGACAATAAACCCAACTCTGAAATTACTTTTCTTAGGCACTTTTCATTCCAGCTATGCACTTGAACTTAGTCAAAAGCTAGTTGACAGAATCACCAAAAATATATCAGAATACCTCACTGAGTACAATTTAAAATCAGGTGTATTGATGAAGGGTGTTGGACCTGAAACATAAACTGTTTCTCTTTCCGTAGAATCAGTCTGAACTAAGCATTTCCAGCATTTTGGTTTTAGTTCAAGGTTCTAACATCTGCACTTAAAAAAAATCAAATTTAAGATTTGTTTGTGTAATTAAAACTGGATGGCAGTGGGGAAAATTATTCAAGATTTTATTTATTATGTGCTTAAAAGAGTAAAACTTATTTAATTGAGCTTTTCCAATTAGCTTGTTTCATAGTTATAATCAAAATACTTGCACGAGTTCATGCCACAACAGTCCACCTCAAGTGCTTCCTTCTCCATCAGTTTACTCCTCCTGAGTGCTAATGTACAGTTCCAAAGTGCTGCTAGTCTAGCCCAATACCTCCTCCATGCACAGACTATCCTTCAGGTACCAGTTGTACCGGAATGCATATTTCAATTAGCTTCCCTGCAAACGGATAAATCCTCCACTGGGCATGGCTGAATTAAGATGTAGCTTGAATAAGGAAGATGAACCTCGGGCTTTCTTGATTTATATGGCTGAAGTACAGCAGAGTAAGTGCTTACGCACTCCACCATCAGACAGCAGAGTGCGCAAGTACACAATGCGTTTTAGTATATCACCATTTGTAATACTGCACACCAGGTATGCTTCTGAAAAGGTATCCTTCTGGAGAACAGAACAGCAAGATGCTTTCTCTGCTCTACCATTATCAGATTGTCCTAACAGCTTGCTCAATTCAGCCAAGGAGGGTTTCACTCTAAAACTCTACCAAGTTAACACAAGAATGAGAAAAATACATTCAGGTCCCTTTAAGTTCACTTCTCACTTGATAAGATTGTAACTAAAATTATCTTTGGCCTCAATATCATTTTCTCACTCAAAACTTTGGTTCTCCCTTTAATACTGAAAGACTCATTATTTGCAATTCATCAGCATAGAGAACAAGATTCACATCTCTTAAGAAAGGAACTCCTCCTGTTAGTCTTTAATGGATGACTCATTACCCTAATCTTAGACTTCCCTCTCAGGAGAAACATCCTCAATAGCTAACCTGTCAAAACATACCAGAATGTTACCCTCATTGAAATCAGCAATCTTTCTTTTCATTTCTAGACAGCATAGGTCTGTTCTGATCAATCTTGCCTCAAAAGGCAACACCCTCAATGTGCATCAAAATACATCCTCATCTTCTGATATTTAGCTTCATTCTCCGAAGGTTCCTTTAATTCACATACCAGCTTCAGCAGTGTCAAGTTTTAGAGCACGACCTTTGAAACTCAGCTCTACTCCACCCACTTGAGTCTTTGCGAGAGTCTCCGCAAGCTGAGAAATATCTTCAGAAGCCATTTCTTTACACCTGTTGAGAAACAGCCATTTTAGGCAGAGTTAAAAATTAAAGAAAAAGACACTAAAACTCAGTAAATGCTGTTTAATTAGCTTAGTAAGAAGAACATTCAGGTGATAATTCTAGATAATAAGGAATTGCTAAATTACTACATCCTGGAATCACTTTGGAGTTCAGTAGTAGCCTATTTATATGCAGCAGAACAAGGAAGGGAAAAAAAATCTATATCCAACAGTGTTAGAACCTTAACGTACCAGTTGGTGAAGAATCTGACATTAAGTACGTAACACCATATGCTAGTGCAACATTAGTCAATTTCTCTTTGATAACTGTATATGGTGTTCAGGCACGATGCAATCCACAATAAAGAAGTGTTTCACTCAAGACTGCAGTAATACTGGATGATGGAGAGCAGAGTTCAATGCTTCTACAAGACGTACAAGTTTTTCTACAATCACATGCAAGACAAAGTAACTTTGAGCTTGCAAAACTGATCACAAACACTTTGATGATTCTGACCCACATAAAGGGATATTGTCTGCAGAAAGTACAGATAATCCCTTCATCACAGGTAGTTGTATTGCAAGATAACAGTTCATACTGTAATTTTCTATGAAGCAAAGCCATGTCATCACAGCATGTATCAACAAATGCAAGTTGATAAAATCACTTAAACTTACCCGTTACGCAAATTCCTTAAAAGCAAATTTTTATTCTGTATCCAGACTTTTTGTTAGCAATTTGTGAATTCTCTAAGAGTTCATTTGCATTATTTCAACTGCCACAACACTGGGGGGGGGGGGGGAGTGGATTCACCTGTACTATTTTTTCTCTTCAAAGTGGAATTTTAAAGTTTCAGGAGGAAATTTTGCAGCAATCAAGAATTAAATCTACAGCTTTGACCAATATGGCACTAGCTGGCAACAGGACATCAAATTATGGTCCCTCCCAAAGAAACGCAATAGAATCTCCTTGGTTTCAGTTTCCTTTCCACACTATTATTTTCATTTCCTTAGATGTCATCCCCGACCTTAGCCTTTCCTCTATTTACTGCACATGTGACAGTCTGCTATATAAATACTAATAACTTTTGGATCTATTACTCAACCAGCTCTACTACGTTTCTTCTGTCAAATATGCTGCAGAGACTATTCTTCAGCCCACCACAAAATAAATTCTATCCCCTCCCTACAGATTGTTCCTCTCTGAAACAGATCGCTTCGAAATACAACCGAGCAAGGTTTTCCACAGCATCATGACTGACAAGTGTCAAGGACAGCATAAAAGCAAAAGAGAGGGCATACAATATACAGTAGTAATTAGTCGGAAGCTAGAGGACTGAGAAGCTTTTAAAACCCAACAGAAATCAACTAGAAAAAAACAATGAGAGAAATAATGAAATACGAAGGTATGCTTGCTAACAATACAAATTCTTTATTCTGACATATGAAGGGTTAAATAGAGCAAGAATGGGCATTGAAACACTGGAAAATTATACTGGAGAGGTAGTTCTGCGGAACAAAGTATTTTGCGTTAACCTTCACTGTGGAAGACACCAGAACCATGCCAGAAATTCAAGAGGGTCAGGGGTCAGAAGTGAGTGTAGTCCTATTATCAGGAGAAGGTGCTTGGGAAACTGAAAGATCTGAAGGAAGACAAGTCAGCTGGACCTGATGGACCACAGCCCTAGGTTCTGAAAGAGGTAGATTGTGGAGGCATTAGCAGTAATCTTTTTAAGAATCGGTAGATTCTGGAATGGTTCCAGAAGAATAGACAGAAAATCATAGGCCAATTATCCTAACCAGTGGTTGGGAAGATGTTGGGAGTTCATTATTAAGGATGAGGTTTCAGGGTACTTAGGCACATGATAAAATAGGCCAAATCAGCATCGTTTCCTTAAAAGAAAATATTGTTGACGAATTAGTTAGAACTCTTTGAGGATATAACAGAAAGGATAGACAAAGAGCGTCAATGGATGTCGTTTACTTGTAGTTTCAGAAAGCCCTTGACAAGGTGCTGCACATATACCCACAATGCAAAAGCTAATGATGTTACAGGAAAGTTACTAGCACAGACAGAAGATTGGCAGACTGGCATGCAGCAAAGAGCGGGAATAAAGAGGGCTTTTTCTAGTGTTCTGTCAGGTCGGTGTTGGCTCCGTTACTTTTCACTTTGAATGTTAATGATCCAGATGACAGAATTGATGGTTTTGTGGCCAAGTTTGCAGATGATAAAAAGATTGGTGGAGGGACAGGTAGTGTTGAGGAAGCACAGAGTCCGTAGCAGATTAGCAGAATGAGCAAAGAAGTGGCAAATGGAATATACTGAAGCGTATAGTCATGCACTTTGGTAGAAAGAATAAAGACGTAAACTATTTCCTAACGGGGAATGAATTCAATATTGCAGGTTCAAAAGGACTGGGGTGTCCTAGTGCAAGATTCCCTAAAAGTTAATCTGGAGGTTGAGTCAATAGTAAGGAAGGCAAATGTAATGTTAGCATTCATTCTGAGGGGACTAGAATATATTTAAAAATGGATGTAATGCTAAGACTTTACAAGGCATTGGTCAAAGTATTGTGAGCAGATTTTGGCCCCATACAGTATCTAAGAAAGGATGTGCTGTTATTGGAAAAAGAATGACCTAGAGAACCAAAGTGCTAATGTATGAGGAGCATTTGATAGCTCTCGGTCATTTAGAGAATTTGGGGCGGGGGGGAATCCCACCGACTCCTACTAAATATCAAAAAGCCTAGATAGAGTGGATGTAGTGAGGACGTTTCCAATAGTGGGGGAGTCTAGGACCAGAGGGTACAACCTCAGAATACAAGGACATCACTTTAGAACAGAAAGGAAGAAGAATTTCTTCAGCCAGAGGGTGGCGAATCTGTGGAAATCATTGCCACAGACAGCCAATTCATTGGGTATACTTAAAGCAGAGTTCTTGATTAGTAAGGGCATCAAAGGTTACAGAGAAGGCAGGAGAATGGGGTTGAGAGGGGAAAGTATATCAGCCACGATCGAATGGCGGAGCAGACTCAGTGAGATGAATGGCCTAATTCTGCTCCTATGGCTTATGGTCACATTCTGAACATTCTGCGAGCAGTTTCACTCCTGGGAGTGCACATCTCGCATAACCTCTCATGCTCCCAGGATTCATCATACACAATCAAGAAAGTTCACTGACACCTCCACTCCTCTGAGGAGACTGAAGAGAACTTAGCTAAGCACATCACTCTAACATGCTGCATCATTGTACAACACAAACTGCTCTGTGGCAGCCAGGAAGGCTCTACAACAGGTAGTCAAAACAGCCCAATGTATCACTGACACCAGCCATCAAGGGCATAAATACAGAAACGTGCTGGAAAAGACCAGAAATATCATGAATGATCCTATTCACCCTGTTCATCCCACCCCCATCAAGGAGGAGGCTACTTAGCATCCATGCCAGGACCTGCAGACTTAAAAACAATTATTTTCCCCTAGCAGTAATGCTAATCAATACCTCTACCCTCTAACCCACCCCACAGCTGCCCCAGCAACACTACTTAATCATTTCCTGTTAGTCACCTCATGTACACTGCTGTACCTAGGATTACTTTATGTACATAGAAAAACATGCATATAAACCAATTCTATGCATTAATTGTATTTTTTTAATATTGTGTATTTGTGCTGCATCAGATCTGGAATAGCAATTATTTGTTCTCTTTACACCTGTGTACTGGAAATAACATTACACAATCTTGAATTTTGAAACATCACGTCTATGCTTCACAGCAACATCACTCACCTTTGCCACTCCAACAACTTACTTCTTAAACCCAAACCTATTCTTTTGTGACATACAGACTCAATGATATTCTCATCCTCTGGAGTCTGCTTTGTTGTTCCCCAATACCTCTTTTGTATGTAAATCATTCATGATCTCAGCAGTCTAACCTTCCATCTCTACTATCTGCACTTAAATCTATATCCAAATCAATCCGATTCCCCTTTGCCTCACCACCACCCAATCATTTAGGCATGCAAAGCCAAAGCTCTGAAGTTCTCAGTCTCTCCTCCACATCTATTTTAAAATCACATGATTTGCTTCCATGTATTAGCTAGAGCTATTTTTCTACATCAGAGTATCACAGATTTTCATTTACAGAATTCAGATGATCAGTGGTTTCTTAGTAGCATTGCTTATCCATTGAGGTCTGAGAGTGGAAAACATGAGATACAGCATGTTATACTCCCCATCATCATTCCCTTTTAAATGGTAATAGAACACGTCTATTTCCTTTATCTTTCAAAGGACAGTAGCCTAAATTAAATTATTGCACAAGTAATCAGAAACCTGAACTAATTATCCAAGAAACAAGATTACATTTCAATTCAGCTAATTCAAATGTCTGGATTTCTTTTTAACAGCCAGCATCAGTAATGTTCACCATGAAGCAATTACAGTGGATTCCTGTTAATTGGGATATATCGGGACCAATACATTTTGGCCCATTTAAGTGGATGCCTCAATTAGCCAAAGTTTCTTTGAAATAATTAAAAGGTATATAAAAAAAAGACGTTAGCATTTAACTGAGTAACAAATTATGCATTTAAATGAAATTCAGAATAAATTAGAACACCATGTATACTACTACATTATAAAATTCAATTAATTCCTAATTGTTTCAATGGAGGAATTCATCCAGTTTATGTTGCGTATTTTTTGATTGGATAAAATCAGTGGATACCTAGTGCTGACAACGGACTGCTTTCATACAATGCTTTAATTATATATATATATATATATATATATATATATATATATACATATACATATATATATACACACACACACACTTATTACAATTATGTATTACAATGTACTGCTGCTGCAAAACAATAAATTTCATGACATAAACCAGTGATATTAAACCGGAGTCTGATTTCGACAACTCCATCCTGCAAATCTTCATTTTCACTGTGACAGTCAAGATCTTCAAATTCTTCTAATTCTAAACTTGTTGAAGTGAAATCGTTTCATTTTCACTCCCAGCCATTTTAGGCATCTCTAAGCCTGAATGCTTGAAATTTCAGTGAGCAAAACAGTTCTGAACCGTCTTACTGCTTATTTCTATCAGTGACAAAAATCACTGCCTTTTGCACACAAACATAGGCACTGACATTACGGTATTTAAAAACTGTTCTAAGCACGGTGTAGTGTCCAATGGCTATGCAAGTGCACGGAACTGACACGATAGGTGGAAACTGTTTGGCAACAGTTCCACATCCCAATTAAGCGCCATAGTGTCCCAAAAAAAACCAAGGGAATCCCGGCCATTTTCTCAATTAGCTTTTGTTTTTTAAGTGGCAGCAGCGATCAATCGATGGGCCAATTAGCTAGAATGCACTAAATTTACATTTTTTGTGGAAAAGAATCTACTGCCCTTAAATGGCCATCTCCAAATGTAGAATCACATAGATCAATTATGAAATAACTAAGCAAGTCACTTAGTTGTTACCAGCATCACATTCACAAAGGCTATTAGAGATGAGCATTAGATGTGGACAATTTATATCTTATAAGTAAATAAAAAGTGTGTTAACTCAATCTTCAATATTATACTAATTTTATTCAGCAACAGGCAAGAAATGTGAAAAGTTTCTTCAATGTCATTTAAAAATATAGATTCAGTCTTCAACAATTATTTACACAATTAGCCTCAGACTAAATGGTAATCTTAACAGTCATCAATTAGCAAACAACCATGACAGAAATAACATTTAATCACCTTCCTACAGAGTAAAAAACTCAAGTGAATGGAAACGCTCATCAACTTTTTCCCCTTTCCTAAGAATTAGAATGTGATTGTAAAAAAGTGCTTGATAGCCAATGAGGAACAATTCTCAGCACTATGGTGTTAGAAACAGACAGCCACATTTAACATCTGTTCCAAGGAAAGCTCCTGAATCTCAGGGGATAACTTCACTCACCCCATCACTGAAATGTTCCCACAACCAATCCTTGACTCACTTTCATCTTCATCTCATGTTTTCAATAACTATTGCTTTTAAATTATTATTATTTTTCTTTTTTTGTATTTGCAGTTTGTTGTCTTTTGCACATTGGTTAGTTGCCCATCCTGTTTGGTGCAGTCATTCACTGATTCTATTGTTTCTTGGATTTACTGAGTAGGCCCGCGAGAAAATGAATCTCGGGGGGGTGGGGGGTTTATAAATGGGGACATAAATTTACTTTGAACTTTGAAGTAACAAGCTTTCATACCCCTCTGACAGTCAGTGGCGGCATCACTGCAGGTGTCATTTAGGTTTCCTAAGAAGATGTTTGACCTGTTGAGTATTTCCATCTTTATACAAATGAAAACATTTGCTCATATCTGCAAGAAGCCTACAGCATACAACACCTGCTTGCTTTACAAAAAACCCCTGCTTTTTGTAGTACACTTACAATGACTACAAAACGGTTTGCTGAAATATGCTTTCACGGTTCAGCAAGCAGCAAATGCAATATTGACCATATTATTTTGTCACTGTCACTATTTTAAAAACATAAAATAGAATTGGATGAAAAATAACTTATATTGGAGACAGTGAAAACTTGAGAGATTCAGGGAGAAAAAAAAGAACTGCTAAGTGTGGGGACAGGCAACTGGAATTTTGAATGAGTATAAACTATTTTCAGGAAACTTCTGGGAGCATGGTTAACACATACTTGCATGCAAAGCTGACAAAACCACAGATAATGAGTAACATTTTAAATAAGGACAATAAAGTGGTTTATAAACACAACACAGAATTATGAAGGACAGAGCCATCTATTTCAGCACCATGTACATGCTGGTACCTTGGTGCAACTTTCTCAAAATCTAATCTCCCTTCCCTATTACTAAGTACTCTTTAAGCTCTTTGAAAATAGGTAGATGTGTCTTTCTGACAATACGTATGCCCACGCATGTGGAGCCTCAAGAATCTTTGGACCTTCTTTCCAAATTTGTTCCTTTTTGGCTTAAGGTGAATCACCTCACTTCATTGAATTCCTTTTATCCTACCAATCCGAAAACCTGCTCCAACCATTCCAATTTGCTCAACAGATAAATATTTTGGTGTCAATTCACAGAGTTATTACTCCAGTCAGAGGATGGTGAATCTGTGATTCTTTGCACACGGAGAACTGTGGAGGCTAAATCACTGGGCGTATTCAAGGCAGAGATTGAAAGGTTCTTGTTTAGTCAGGGTTTAAGGGATTATGGGAAAAAGGCTGGAGAGTTGGATTGGAATTAAAAAAACAGCCAAGATGAAATGTGGAGCAGACTCAATGGACTGAATGGCCTAATTCTGCTCTGGTATTTTATGATCTTATGGCCTTCCAGAAAACACATGAATAAATATCCCAGAATTCACTCCTTCAGATGCAGGGTGGCACAGTTTTTAAACGTTATCACAAACTCAGACCTTTCAAATGAAACATCAGACTGTTAGAACTCATCCTTCAGATCCATGACCACTTTATCAATCCACCTGAAAACTTTTATGATTCAGAAAGAGACCAACAGTTTCTCAAAAGACAGCTGGAGTACACTCAGACCCTACTTAATGCCGAGGATGCGTTCCTCAGAGGTGGAGTGCTATGTAAATCAGCACTATGCAGGGGCATTATAATATTACGTAAATGGAGAAGTGCGTCTGATTAAAAAAATCAAAACCGAGATGCATGATATATTATTTTATGTATACACAGTAATTCGTGGAGTAACAAACACACTAATAGGCCTAACCTGTAGATCAGTGGTGCAGCAACACATTGCAGCTGCAATGGAGGGAAGCAGGTGGTGGTTACATCTCAGAGGGACTAGGCTGTGGGTCCTCTTCTAACTTTGACTTCTTCAAGTAAGCATCAAAATTTGACTGCCTTTTCTTAAGATTCCTTTCATGAAGCAGTTCTTGGTAGCAGGGAATCATGTTGAGAACATCTCTTTTTGCCTTATTGCTTCGTTCCCAATCAGGGTCATTATCGATGAACTGGTCTGTGATTTGTGTGATCGTGGTGATGCTGGTGCTGAGGAATTTTGTGGCGAAGTTTCTTTCTGGTGTTCCCTGGGCTGCCTTGCTGTCTGCACTAGCCACTTCACCAGAAATGTGTATTCTATGGAGGTCACTGCGTTGTATAAATCTATCAAACCAACCTCTGCTGGCTGTGAATGATACCGACTTAACTTCTTGTTGAATATGATTGAAGATGTTTCTTGCTTTTCCCATCATTATCAGCTGGCTTAGGGGCAAGTTTTGTTGTGTTTTGGTCATTCACCCATATATTTAGACTATTTTCCCATTTTTTCAAGCAAATGGCTCCTTGAACAAGTCACCTGCATTGATGACAACCTTGACGACTTGGTTTTGTAGAAGCTTTTACCTTGTCTGCACTTTTTCAATCATAGTTTTGATCGTCGATGTAGCCAATTTCAAAGAGGCGCCAACATCAGCCTGACGCTCACCAGCTTCCAAACACTGTATTACTTGCAGTTTCACATCCATGCCAATGTTTTTCCTAGACATCTTAGATGTACTATACTTACTGGAAGTTGCATGCTGTTTTCCAGACTTTATAGGAGGGGAAAAAATGGAATAAATTGGCGAGGGAGCAAGAATGTTTACACATGTGGAGGAGGCAGAGAGTGACTACTACGTGACTGGCTGTGAGTGGTTCAGTGTATGTAAAGCGCTCTCATTGGCTGATTGAATGTTTACCCTAATAGCAGCTGCTCTTGAGAAGTTTTAAGTGTTGCTTAGAATGATTTTTTGTCATTTAAAAAAAAATTTCAATAAAGAATTGAATAACTGCGTTGTAACGAATCAACGCTATGAGGCGTACCATTAAGCGGGGTCTAAGTATAACCAATTTGGAATTTGTTTATTATTATACCAAGATACAGTGAAAAGCCTGTCTTGCATACTGCTCATACAGATCAAATCATTATACAGTGCATTGAGGTAGAACAAGGTAAAACAATAACAGAATGCAGATAAAGTCTACAGCTACGAGAGAAACTGCAGTTCAGGTAAACAATAAAGTGCAACATCACAATGAGGTAGATTGTGAAGTCAAGAATCCATCTTAACGTACCATTCAATTGTCATAGAAAAGCACAGCGCAGAAACAGGCTCTTCAGCCCATCTAGTCCATGCTGAACCATTTAAACTGCCTACTTCCATCAACCTGCACCAGGACCATAGCTTGCTATACCCCTACCATCCATGTACCTATCCAAACTTCTCTCAAACACTAAAATTGAGCTCACATACACCAATTGTGCTGGCACTTTGTTCCACACTCTCATGACCCTCTAAGTGAAGAAGTTTCCCCTCATGTTCCCCTTAAACTTTTCACCTTTCACCCTTAACCCATGACCTCTTAGTGTAGTCTCACTCAACCTCAGTGGAAAAAGCCTGCCTGCATTTACCCTATAATTTTGTATAATCCCTCAATTTTTTAATCCCTCATAATTTTGTATACCTCTAACAAATTTCCCCCCAATCTTCTACATTCCGAGGAATAAAGCCCTAACCTATTCAATCTTTCCATATAAATCAGGTCCTCCAGACCCGGCAACATTCTTGTAAATTTTCCCTGTACATTTTCAAGCTTATTTACATCTTTCCTGTAGGTAGGTGACCAAAACTGCACACAATACACCAAATTAGGCCTCACCAATGTCTTATCCAACTTCAACATAACATCCCATCTCCTGTACTTAATACTTTGATTTATGAGGGCCAATGTGCCAAAAGCTTTTTCTACGACCCCATCTACCTGTGACACCACTTAAGGAATTATGGATCTGTATCCCCAGATCCCTGTTCTACCACATTCCTCAGTGCCTTACCACTCACTGTGTAAGACCGATGCTGGTTAGTCCTTCCAAAGTGCAACACCTCACACTTGTCTACATTAAATTCCATCTGTCATTTGTCAGTCCAGTTTTCCAGCTGGTCCACTTCCCACTGCAAGCCATGATCTGCAAATTTGCTGATCTAGTTATCCACATTATTATCCAGATCGTTGATATAGATGACAAACAACAACGGACCCAGCACCGATCCCTGTGGCACTCCACTATGCACAGGCCTCCAGTTAGACACAACCATCTACTACCACTCTCTGGCTTCTCCCACAAAGCCAATGTCTAATCCAATTTACTACCTCATCTTCAAAGCTGAGCAACTGAACCTTCTTTACCAACCTCCCATGTGGGACCCTGTCAAATGCCTTGCTAAAGTCTTTGTAGACAACATCCACTGCTTTGCCTTCATCAACTTTCCTGGTACCTGCTTCAAAAAACTTACTACAGTTGGCCAGAAACTGTCCTTGAGACTGGTGATACATGCTTTTGGGCTTTCCCTACCTTCTGTCCAATGGAAGAGTGCAGAAAAAGAATGCCCAGGGTGTGTGGGGTTTTTGATCATGCTAGCTGCTTTACTGAGGCAATCAACAAGTGTAGACAGAGTCCACGGAAAGGAGTCTGCTGTCTGTGAAGTGCTGAGCTGTGTCCACAAACCAGTTTCTCACTCTCACATGCAGGGCAGTTGCTATACTGTTATGCATCCAGATAGAATGGTGTATTGATAAAAGTTGCTAAGGGTCAATGGGGACGTGCCAAATTTCTTCAGCCTCTTGAGCAAAGAGAGGTGTTGGTTAAATTATAACTTCCTGGTTTCTGTCAACATCAGAGAGTAAAGTCAATTTCTCAATTTACAGGAGGAGTTACTAAACTGACAGAATATGATATTTAGACAACTGAAAAGTTCTCAGACTGTTCAAAAATCCAAGAAATTGGAAACAGCACTTTATACTGACACAATTTGAACATAATATATGCCAGTATGTGCATGATTACGACCATAAGATATAGGAGCAAAATTAGGCCATTTGGCCCATCAAGCCTGCTCCACAATGTCATCATGGTTGATCCATTTTCCCTCTAGGCCCCAATCACTTGCCTTCTCCCCATATCCCTTCATGCTCTGACCAACCAAGAATCTATCAACCTCTGCTTTAAATGTACGTAAAGACCTGGCCTCCACAGCTGCCTGTGGTAAAGACTCTCTGGCTAAAGAAATTCCTCTTCATTTCCATTCTAAAAGGAAGCCCTTCTATTCTGAGGCTGCATCCTCTGGTCCTAGACTCTCTCACCCTAGGAAACATTTTCTCCACATCCACTCTATAAAAGGCCCTTCAACATTCAATAGGTTTCAATGAGGTAACCCCTCATTCTTCTGAATTCAGGCCCAGAGCCATCAAATGTTCATCATATGTCAAGCAGTTCAAACCCCGTGTGAACCCTCTCCAGTGTCAGCACATCCTAAGATAGGTGGGCCCAAAGCTGCTCACAATCCCCCAAGTGAAGCATCACCAGTGCTTTACAAAGCCTCAACATTACTTCCTTTACAATATAGCAGAATAGCATCATACTTTGCTACAATAGAAATTTGTGACTGCTAGCCAGAGTTAATGTGTATTTTCCTTGGTTTATTATATTATTCTGCTCTACTGCATATGATTAATAATTTATATCACAATTTTCTAAGATTTACACTATCTTCGGCATCCTAATTCCTTACGATCCAATTTTTCTTGATATTATCTTGATATGTCCTGCAAGTTTGTTACTCCCTTTCTATAGTTTATTACCATTTACCCCCTCCATACTTTTCCCATGCACCAGAATCAATTTTTCACTTGTACTTTTATTCTTATATCCATGAGAAGTACAAATTTGCCCCGCTTGGGAGCACAACATGGTTTGTTATCACATCTATTTGACAGCTTCCTATTACCTAACCCTTCAAAATTTGCTAGTGGTTCTCTTACCCTGTTGACAACCCGCTTGTCCTAACTTTACATTCTAAGCAATCTGCAGTCTTTTACCTTTCAGAAAACATGAAATACAATGTGATAGTTTTGTACATATTGCCTTAATAGACCTAGTACCTAGTAGGGCTCATCTTTACAAATCCATGCTGGCTTTATCTATTCAGATGAAAATTGAAAGATCAGCACCCTATAATTCATAACCAGAGCCTTATAATTTCTTAGACAAATATTAAATTAATAATTTCCTCACTTTCCTCTGTTATTAAAGGGCAGTTTAGCGATCTAAGGAACTGCTGAATTCAGACACATTTTGGGTTTCCTGCTCCAAATACAAAACTTGTTACCTTTCCACCCTTGACTGCGATGTGAAAGCTACAGGACAACAATCGTCTTTGTTACACACCTGCCTATTTCACAAGCAGCAACCAAGTACAGTGAACTAACTTCTCCTAGGCCTCTGGCAACAGCATCGTGTCATCACTTTGCCTGGAAGGCCACAAGTGATACAGGGCAGCAGACCTGACTGGCTCTCAGTCTGAAACCTTCAGGGTTCCCGTCCGACCCAAATGTCAGCACTTATTTGCCTCCCAACCGGTAGGCAACCGGGTTCCACCTCATGAGCACAAACGTAACTCAAAGTGCGGTACTAGGTGACTGTTAGAGGCCTCACCTATCAGATGAGACACGAAACCGAGAGCCGTGTTGGAATACAGGGGATGATCTGAGCATTGGGAACACGTTGAGCACAGTAAGGCGACAACCACACACCAATTCCCCTCCCTCCATCAACCCTCAGCTTCCAAAAACCTACCGATCTCCGTCCCGAATCCACTCAGACTGCGCCTCCTCAGCCCTCCACCTGTTTACCACAAAACCCGACACCTTTGGCAAATTAAAAGACGATTAAGACGCAAGAGCCACTCTCGGATCATAGTTAACACTGACCTCATCAACAATTCAAGTCAAATAAAAACGTAATAAATTAAACGTGCAAAATAAAAAGTTCAAAAATTGCCACAAACCGTTTCGACTTTAAACAAATTTAAGACAGCCCCGCTCCACGCGCCTATTTTTTTTACTTAATGGCGGTCAACGCTTTTCAAACCGGCATCTAGTAAGTTCCGCCGTTCCTTCTTGCGCATGTACAGGAGGCCGAGCATTATGGGAGTTGTAGTTCTTCAAGGATGAGGTTCCTTCGGGTTCAGGTTAGAGTGATGAGTAGAGTGACGAGACCGGCCTACATTTCCCGTTAAACATTGCGCGAGCGGGATTTTCTCTCCCCTTTTCATCACAGAGCGAGTTCGTGACAGAATCTCCTGGGCAAGGTGCTCCACTGCACCATCTGCAGGCGTTGGAGATCATTGCAGGGACCCTGTTAAAACTACTGTAACTGAATACAGTACAGTAACTAACTCTCCCATCAGTGACAAGCTGCACTGGTATTCTGTATACAGTATACCAATATTCACTGCATATTCACAGAGAATATTCACTGCATTCTCCGTGAATATTTATCAGTGGAAAAATTTAGCCAAAGCCATCCACAGGTACTTCATCTCAAAGACAGCATGTCTGACAATGCTGCACGCCCTCGAAGTGTGAAATCATTCCTTCATTCATCTCTATGGAGTGGATTTATCAGAGCCCGCAATCGCCTGATTCTGAGCCAAGGCTGTTATATTTATATGCAGAAGTAAGAAGTACATTTATGTAGCACTCAACGCTAGCAACTTTTATGCAACACACATCAAAGTTGCTGGTGAACGCAGCAGGCCAGGCAGCATCTCTAGGAAGAGGTACAGGTCTCGGCCCGAAACATCGACTGTACCTCTTCCTAGAGATGCTGCCTGGCCTGCTGCGTTCACCAGCAACATTGATGTGTGTTGCTTGAATTTCCAGCATCTGCAGAATTCCTTGTACCAGCAACTTTTATGTGTGTTGCTTGAGATTCCAGCATCTGCAGATTTCCCGTGTTTGCGTTTTTAAATTCACTACTGCGAAGCCTCTTCCGGTGATGCCTACACTGAAGAAGTTTAAATCTTCTCTTCGACGGGAGTTCAGTGAAACCATCTCTCACTGCTCCCCATCTATAATTTCTTTGGCTCTTCAACTTTTCGACCACATTTTGACTCAGACTCCAGCTCTTGGCTCCATCCCTCCCCCTGCTCTCTTCTCCTATTATTTTGACCCTCTTCCCCACCCCCTCCCACTTTCAAATCTCTTACTAGCCCTTCTTTCAGTTAGTCCTGACAAAAGGTCTCGGCCCGAAATGTCGACTGTACCTCTTCCGAGAGATGCTGCCTGGCCTGCTGCATTCACCAGCAACTTTGATGTGTGTTGCTTGAATTTCCAGCATCTGCAGAATTCTTCATACCAGCAACTTTTATGTGTGTTGCTTGAAATTTCAGCATCTGCAGATTTCCCCGTGTTTGCGCTTATATAGCACTCTTCACTTTGCAGGACATGTTCTCAGCTATTAAAGTAGTTTGTAAAGTGTGGTTGTCAAGTCAAGTCAAGTTTATTGTCATTTCGATCGTAAACGGCTGGTACAGTACACAGTAAAAAGGAAACAACTTTCCTAATTGTTTTATAGTCTTGCTGCAGAAACCAGATCCCACAAAGATTAATAAAGTAACCACCAAGTGAGGGTTGATCAGCTCGTGGCTTTTTCATTGAAGAATGAAGGGTGTTCTTATAGCGGTGTCTAAAATCATGAGAGGCATAGATTTTTTGCCCTCACTTTTAGGAATCAATAACTAGACAGCATAGGTTTAAAGTGAGAAGGGATAGATTTAGTAGGAACTTGTCGAAGTTTCTGTTTAGGATTCTGACTCAACCCACGAATTTAACTCACAACAAGAGCAAATAATATTCTGATAAAGCCAAAAGACCAACTACATCTCCCACACCAAAGATGCTGTTTTATTTCATCAGCTTGTTACTTATTATTATAAAATGCCAAACAATGCTGCAAAAAGGCTGTATTGCAGTTTTGAGGAAAATATTAAGAGGTGAAAGATAAAAATTCACATCTGGTGGTATATATACCCCTGCCGTCCCTCCCTCCTGATTGATTAGTCCTCAACCAATCAGGTTTTGGCTGTCCTGCCTTGTTTACAATTGACTGGCGGGGGGGAAGGGTGGTATATATACCACTGGAAGAGACGTGCTAGGTATCATGCCTGATGAAGGTGGCAAAATTTGTCATTGAAATGTCAGTTAAAATCCATACCTGTACCCGGCTGGTAGCCTGAGAAGAGTTTATTAATTCAAAGTAAATTAATTATCAAAGTGTATATATGTCACCCTATACAACCTTGAGATTCATTTTCTTTTGGGCATACTCAGTAAACCTATCAGATGGTAACTCTAACAGGATCAATGAAAGATCAGCCAGTGTGTAGAAGACAACAAACTGTACGAATGTAAATATAAATAAATAGTAGTCAATAACAAGAACATGAGATATAGAGACCTTGAAAGTGAGGACTTTGGTTCTGAGAACATTTCAAAGATGAGACAAGTGAAGTTGAGTGTGGTTGACATGCACAAAATGGTGGAGGAACTCAGCAGGCCAGGCAGCATCTATGGAAAAAAGTACAGTTGATGTTTCAGGCCGAAATCCCGCGATACTGCCTGGCCTGCTGAGTTCCTCCAGCATTTTGTGCATGTTACTCAGGTTTCCTGCATCTGCAGATTTTCTCTTGAGTGTAGTTATCCCCATTTGTTCAAGAGCCTGATGGTTGAGGGGTAGTAACTACTCTGGAACCTGGTGTGCCAGTGCTGAGGCTCCTGTACCTTCTACCTGATGACAGCAGCGAGAAGAGAGCATGAACTGTGTGGTGGAGATCTCTGATGATGACTTTCCTACGACAGCATTTCACATGGATGTGCTCAATGGTTGGGAGAACTTTACCCATGATGGACTGCATTTACTACATTTTGTAGGATTTTTCTTCAAAGGTATTGGTGTTTCCATACCAGCCTATGGTGCAACCAGTCAATATACTCTCCACTACTCATCTATAGAAGTTTGTCAAAGTTTTAGATGTTGTGCCGAATCGCCACAAACTCCTAAGGAAGTAGAGGCACAGTCGATTTCATTTACGTGCCGGGCCCAGCACCCATGAATTTAAAGCTGCTAACCTCCTCCACCTCTCATCATCTGTTCGTCTCATGGACCTCTGGTTTCCCTCTCCTGTAGTCTCCTTGGTCTTACTGGCATTGAGCAAGAGCGTAACAGGATGACATCCAAATAAATTTATATTAAATTTGCTGTTTCAGTGAATATATAAATTGCAGCCAAGCTTCCAGAAATAAGAGTTGCTTAGCCTTGGTTGGGAATAAATTTGAAGAATGGTATTGAAAAGCTCTGGTCAGTGATAGCAGCTTTGTTGGGAGAGAGAGGTGGACTAAATTCAACATGGGACGTGGGAGGTATTGCTTCCTTCTGAATCGGTCACGGTGAGCAGGAAGGCGGAGCGCTGGTTGGAGAGTGCTGAGAGGCGTTGAGGCAGAAACTTCAGCGTTAAACCTTCAAGGTTTAAGAACAGACATAAGTGATTTCAATCCGGAAAGCAGGAAGGCGGCCTGAGGGCGGGAATAAATCCCATTGATAGAGGTAACTTGAGGGAAAATACAACGTGGGCAAAGAGATCGGTTTAAATTGGTTGGGGATATTTGCTTTTATTTCCTAGAATCTCCACTGCAAGCCACTTCAGGGTTAGGTTTCGGTTTCTCTCGCGTTTAACGCTCCTTACAATCATGTGGCCCGACCGTTGGACCCGCTTACGGTGTAGCCAGGGAACTGTTGTGAAATCGGGCAGAGAGCTACGCAATACCGCGGCCTTAATTTGCATTGTAGGCCTCGCATGCTTTTGTGTATATTAATTTCCAGGCAGAGAGTAAAGCTAATTTAATAATTTGATCAATAGGTAAAGTGCACGTGGCTACACATATGAGCTCTCGTTCGTAATTCAGACACAGTTTCCTCATTTAAACATGGAGAGAGTATTTTAGTTATTTTAA
This sequence comes from Mobula hypostoma, assembly GCF_963921235.1. Lineage (NCBI taxonomy): Eukaryota > Metazoa > Chordata > Chondrichthyes > Myliobatiformes > Myliobatidae > Mobula > Mobula hypostoma. Next base: position 102,623,655 of record NC_086107.1, read on the forward strand.
AGTGCCAAATAATTGTTTCTGGCATAAATGTTCGCCCTATTCTTACATTTCGCACACTGAAACATAACTTCCCACCTTTTAAATGGGATCATGAGCTGGGCAGTGTTCTTAAGCTTCTAATTTTAAAATAGTTTCTGTGATTTTGAGAGATCAATTGCAATAATTTTGTTTTATGAATGCAATTTAATTACTGGAAAGAATGAAGAAATGTGCGCATTTCTTTAGTGCCTTGTTATATTTCAAGGTGCTTATCAGCTAATGAAGTACTGTTTTAAAGTAATGCAGCCGAGTTGGACACAGCAAGCTCCCACAAAGAGCACTGTCATACCAGACCATGTTCCACTGCTCTGGGTTGAGAGGTAACAGTTGGCCAGGACGCTGGGTAAGATGCCCCAGGATATTACTGAGTTGGCATCAAGGGTTCTTCAGTGAGGAAGCAAAAAGTACAATATTTGTCCCTCTAATACTGTACTGAAGTGTCATTTGGTATCACCTCAAATTGCTGGAATGAGCCTTGGAAACACAATCTTATTCTTGGGGTGGGGGCATTCAGAACAGTTATAATCTGGTCCCCATTTTGGTTATATTTTAATCTTACTTTTACAAATCAATTGTATAATGGTGTGTTCATTCATCTTTGATGTGGTTATTCAATTATTCACTCTTCCAGGTGAGATGCTGTCACACTTGGGTTGGGGTTAGGATGAGGGGCGAAATCAGTGGAGAAAGTATACAAAATGTAGAAATTAGAGAAAGAATAGGTGTCTCATACCTGCTCCACTGTTCATTAAGATTGACCTGACCTTACATTGAATCTGCATTCCTTTCAACTTTTCACCTTTTTGGCTTCATCGGGTATCTGTCCTAAGGATATTTGATGTTGATACTTGCAACTCTTGAAGAGGAAGAAAGCCATCTCATTTCTGTTTTAAATGGGCTGTCCTAATTTTTAACCAGTACTTCTCCCCTGCTGTCCCAGTTTTATTTATTTATTGAGATACAGCATGATTGGCCCTTCGAGCTGAACCGCTCAGCAACCCCCTCCCCCCCATTTTAATCCTAGCCTAATCACAGAACAATTTACAGTGATCAATTAACCTACCAATTGGTATGTCTTTGGACTGTGGGATGAAATTGCTTTCCTTTTCAATCTTTTTATTAGTTTAGCATCATATACATTACAGAAAAATAGATACAGAGAAATTGGGATTACATTATTGAAAAGATAGTTTGAACAAATATAACCTCAATTGACACATAATTCATAAGCCTCCCAAAATCTCAAAAAGTACAGCTCTAATATAGGGAAATATAAGATAAAAATGGAAAAAAAAATCATGAAAAAGAGAAAAAAAAGGAAAAAAAAATTACCCCCAAAAAACAAAAACAGAACTGGACTTCCGCTAATGTCCCACCTCCCCCTCGTACCCCAGCCGTTATTTATTTATTTATTTACACACACATTCTTTTTCTCTCGCTCCTTTTTCTCTCTCTGTCCCTCTGACTATACCCCTTGCCCATCCTCTGGTTCCCCCCCCTTCCTTCTCCCTGGGCCTCCTGTCCCATGATCCTCTCATATCCCTTTTGCCTATCACCTGTCCAGCTCTTGGCTCCATCCCCCCCCTCCTGTCTTCTCCTATCATTTCAGATCTCCCCCTCCCCTTCCCACTTTCAAATCTCTTACTAGCTCTTCTTTCAGTTAGTCCTGACGAAGGGTCTCGGCCTGAAACCTTGACTGAACCTCTTCCTAGAGATGCTGCCTGGCAACTTTTATGTGTGTTGCTAGATAAAACATCCTCTACACGTCCACTTTGTCAAGGCTTCTCAGGTCCTCATACATTTCAATCAAACTCTCTCTCGCGTGTCTCAGCTCCAGCAAATGCAAGGCTAGTCTGTGCAACCTTCCTTAATGAGACCGCGAGACATTCAGTAGACATTCAAATATGTCTACTGAACTGCTTCCAGTAAATAAGGAGACCTAGGGTTCTAGATGTCATCCCATCAATGCACGATATAAGTGAAACATAACCTCATGGTTTTGTATTCTGTCCCCCCACCCCCATGTAATAAACAGTAATTTTGTTAGCTTTCTTAATTACTTGCCTTACCTGAAATCTAGCCTTTTGAGAACCATATAATAGGGCACCCACATCCCTCTGCCTCTCAGAGTTGCAGAATCTCTCACCATTTAGATATGATTTTTAAAAAAAAAACAAACTCCTACCAGAACGGACCATGTGACAAACACAAAATTCTGCAGATGCTGGCGTTCCGGAGCAAATACCCACCTAACGCTGGAGGAACTTTATAAAGCTCTGGTCAGGCCACATCTGGAGTATTGTGTACAGTTCTGGTCACCCCACTGTAGGAAGGATGTTGAAGCTTTGGAGAGGGTGCAGAAGAGGTTTACCAGGATGCTGCCTGGTTTAGAGAGCATGTGCTGTCACAAGAGGCTGGAATTGCTTGGGTTGTTTTCTGTGGAGTGTTGGAGGCTGAGGGGAGATCTGATAGATGTTTATAAGATTATGAGAGGCATAGATAGAATGGACAGAGAGTATCTGTTTCCCAGGGATGAAATATCTATTACCAGACGGGACACATTGAAGGTGAGAGGGGGTAGGTTCAAGGGGGGTGTGAGGAATAATTTTTTTACTCAGAGAGTGGTGGATGCCTGGAATGCGTTGCCTGGTATGGTGGTAGAGGCAAATACATTAGAGGCTTTTAACAGACGTTTGGATAGGCAGATGGATGTGAGGAAGATGGAAGGATATAGACATTGTGTAGGTAGGAAGGATTAGTGTTTGGGTGTTTTCGATTTTCACCAGAACTAGTTTTGGCTTCATACAATATTGAGCTTTTTGTTTCCACAATAATCTTTAATACCTTAATAAACACCTTCTGAAACCCTTAGTTGGTTCAGCACAACATTGTGGGCCGAATGGCCTGTTCCTGTGCTTTACTGTTCCATGTTAACTCTGCGGGTCAGGGAGTAGCTATGGAGGGAAATGAATAGTCAACATTCTGGGCCAAGACTCTTCACTAGGACTAGTTTTGGCTTCATACAATATTGAGCTTTTTGTTTCCACAATAATCTTTAGTACCTTAATAAACACCTTCTGAAACCCTTAGTATATCCGTTGGTTTCCTATTATCTACAGCATGCAGTAGGACTTAAAACAACTCTAATAAGCTACTCAAATGTAGTTTTCCTTTGAGAAAACCTGCTACAACTTATTTTTTAACATACCAGTATTCTAACAGTTTCTGACAATTTCCCCAAGGTGGAAATTGTTAGCTGACACTCACAACACGCTGGAGGAACTCAGCAGGTCGGGCAGCATCCGTGGAAACGATGAGTCGACGTTTCGGGCCGGAACCCTTCGTCAGGACTGTAGAGGGAAGGGGCAGAGGCCCTATAAAGAAGGTGGGGGGAGGGTGGGAAGGAGAAGGCTGGTGAAGAAGAAGAAGAACTCCTTCCCACCCTCCCCCACCTTCTTTATAGGGCCACTGCCCCCTCCCTCTTTAGTCCTGACGAAGGGTTCCGGCCCGAAACGTCGACTCATCGTTTCCACGGATGCTGCCCGACCTGCTGAGTTCCTCCAGCGTGTTGTGAGTGTTGCTTTGATCTCAGCATCTGCAGATTATTTTGTGTTTTGGAAATTGTTAACTGCTTTCTGCGCCCCTTTTTGAATAAGTGAATCACTTCTATTTTTCTGTGTTTTGGTACCTTTCCACATTAAGAGAATTTTGCAAAACTAAAACCAATGCATCAAGGATTTCATGAGCACCTCTTCCTTTCAAACTCTAGGATGTATTCATCAGTACCTGAAGACTTGGAATGTGTAGTGATCTGGCTAATAAAGGCGCAGCTCTGCAGTGACAGAGACCCAGGGTCAATCCTGACCTCTGCTGCTATTGGTGTGGAGTTAGCCTTTTTCTCCCCTGACTAGATGGGTTTCTTATGAGTGCAAGTAATTGTAGCTAACGACATGTGGGCTGGTAGGTTAACTGGCCGTTCTAAATTACCACTTGCATATCAGTGAGTAGCAGAATCTTAGGTGGGGGGTGGTTGGCGGAGAATGAAAAAAATGTGATTAATATAGGAGTTATGTTGCAGTTATACAAGATGTTGCTGAGGTTACACTTGGAGTAAAGTGTACAGTTTTGGTCACCCTGTTTTAGGTAAGACTTGAACTAGAAAGAGGGCAGAAAAGATTTACCATGATGTCGTTTGGACTTGCGAGCCTGAGAGGTCGCATAGACTGCGACTTTGTTCCCTCCTGCCATCTGACAAAAGGCACCGAAGTATTCGGGCTCTCACGACCAGACTATGTAACAGTTTCTTCCCCCAAGCCATCAGACTCCTCAATACCCAGGGCCTTGACTGACACCAACCTACTGCCCTCTACTGTGCCTATTGTCTTGTTTATTATTTATTGTAATGCCTGCACTGTTTTGTGCACTTTATACAGTCCTGGGTAGGTCTGGAGTCTAGTGTAGTTTTGTTCTACGTAGTTCAGTGTAGTTTTTGTATTGTTTATGCAGCACCATGGTCCTGAAAAACGTCTTGTTTTTACTGTGTACTGTACCAGCAGTTATGGTCGAAATGATAATAAAAGGTGACTTGACCTGAATTTGAGGGGTGACCTGATGGAGGTATATAAGATCATGAGGGACATAGAGTGAAAGTTGCCTCCTCTACGTTGGTGAGACCCTGTCATAAATTGGGGCTCTGCTTCGTCAAGCACCTCCGCTCCATCTGCCGCAAGCAGAACTTCCCAGTGGCCAAACGTTTTGATTACCATTCCCATTCCCGTTCCAACATGGTGGTCCAAGATGAGGCCACTTCAGGGGGAGGGGCAACACCTTATATTCTGCCTGGGTAGCACTACCGTCTGTGTGAAAAGTTGCCCTCCAATTGTGGCAGGTCAGAGGCTTGGACAGAGTATACCATACAGCAAACAAATAACTAAAAGATTTATAAGGAGCAAAAACACAGAGCACAAAATAAAGCTGGACAAAAATACTAGACAACAAGGATTTTGCTTCCTGAATATTTCTGGATGTATCTTATGGATAATTTTTGCTGCTGATCATGAAAATCACCATGGAATTTCCCTATCACGCTGTTTTGTGAATGCCTTCCAAGCACACGTAGGACTGCTTTAGGGACTCCCAGCTCCAGACTTTTTCTCTCGATTTAACTCCCGAAGCCTTCCCCATGTTGTTTATAAATGGCCCCTGCTCTGCAAAGATCTCACTCGCTCACTTGCTACTTCATAATATGACTCACATCCAACGAGACTTGCTCTTTTTCAAACGGCTCCTGTTGTGCTAAATGCTGGAGGAGCTCAGTGAGTTCAGCATCTGTGGGGAAGAAAGAAATCGTTGACGTTTTGGGTCGAAATCTTAGAGCAGCACTCATTGTTGTGTGTTTTGGCTGCAGGTCCTGATGCAGGGTTTCAACCTGAAACGTTGACACTTCCTTTCCTTGCTCAGATCCTTCTCAACCTGCTAAGTTCCTCCTGTTGATTTGCCAGGAATGTATGGTTAAGTGAATATTTACAATGCACACTGTACCTACTTCTGTTTTTTGCAAGTCTTGTATGCTGTACAGGTACATAAATGTTTCAAGTTGAGGTGTCACTGCCACTTTAAACTTCTCCCTCTAGGGCAGGGGTTCTCTACCTGTGGTTCATGGACCCCTCGGTAAATGGTAAGGCTCCGTGGCATAAAAAAGGTTGGGAACCCCTGCTCTAGAGGTCGTGGGTCTATCCTGCATCTTTTTGTCCTGGCTCTTAATGTTTTTCATTGAATGTAACTCTGCTATTTACAGGCACTGCCCAAATCTGGAAGAAGAGGTCAATTGTACATAAAGATTTACAAAAGCCCACCATTGCTGGCTGTCTCGTGGCATTACTAAACACTGTCTTCCTCTGAAATTTTCCGTTAAAATCTCTGACCCACTAGCTTAGAGCCATTTCTTTTTCCTGCTGAGTTACAACCTATTCTTTATCCTGGGGTATTTTTACTGTTTTGGAATCGAGGTGCCTAGATCTGAAAATGATAGAATTCCTTATTGCCTTCAATTGTACAGTATTTTAAAAAACATGTCTGACATTGATTGTATGTTGCTTTCCATCTTTTCCATTCTATTATATGTTCTGCATAATGAACCTTACAGTTATTGTTGATTTAGATCACTTTTCTCTCAGAGTAAGATTCATTAATTCGTTATGTGCCGTGTCGTATGACACAGGCAATCATCGTCTTCCCATGACCATGATTGTTCTTGGCAAATTTTTCTACAGAAGTGGTTTGCCATCGCCTTCTGGGCAGTGTCTTCACAAGACGGGTGACCCCAGCCATGATCAATACTCTTCAGAGATTGTCTGCCTGGCATCAGTGGTCGTAGCACCAGGACTTGTGATCTGCTCCAGCTGCTCATACGACCATCCACCACCAGCTCCCATGAACGGGGATGGGGGGGGCTAAACAGGTGCTACACCTTGCTCAAGGGTGACCTGCAGGCTAGTGGAGGGAAGGAGAGCCTTACACCTTCTTTGTTAGAGACATATCTCCACCCTGCCACCCATCAGAATAAGATATCTGAAGCCCGATATGAAGACATTGAACTCACACTGAGCTCCATTCTGTAAAAATGCCCAGTGAGCTACTTTCTTCTTGAGAGGCTGTTGAAGTGAGAGCCATCGTTTTGATAGGATTATTCCAGCATGAGGAAGAAAGATTTAGCCCTTCAGTTAATGTCATCCTTTCCTAATGTTGCCCTGTGGATATGAGAGCAGTTTGGAAAGGATACTGCCTTCTCGATGGCACCCAGCACCCACGTCCTGTAAGTTTTAGATGTGAAAATGATTGAACAGGGTATCTACAAAATAGCCATCTCCCTCTCCCATATAAAAAAAAGATAATGTACCCTAAAGTCAAACAAGAGAAAATCCGAGCAACACACACAAAATGCTGGAGGAACTCAGCAGGCCAGGCAGTATCTAGGAAAAGGGTACAGTCGACGTTTTGGGCCGAAACCCTTCGTCAGTACTGGAGAAAAAAGCTGAGGAGTAGAATTGAAAGATGGGGAGAGCTGAGGAGTAGATTTAAAACGTGCATGTTGCTGCACCTGGGAGGACTGTTTAGGGCCTTGAATGGTAGTGAGGAAGGAGGTGTAGAGGCAGGTGTAGCACTTGCTCTGCTTGTCAGGTTAAGTGCCAGCAGGGAGATCAGTGGGGAGGGATGAATGACAAGGAGTTGCTTAGGGGGCGATCTCTGTAGAAAGCAGAAAGTGGGGGGGGGGAGATGTACTTGGTGGTGGGATCCCAATGTAGCTGGTGGAAGTTTTGGAGAATTATGTGCTGGATGTGGAGGCTGGTGGGGTGGTAGAACCCTATCCCTGGTAGGGTGGCGGGAGGATGGGTTAAGAGCAAACATGCGTGAAATGGAAGAGATGCAGTTGAGGGCAGTGTTGATGGTGGAGGAAGGGAAGCTCCTTTCTTTGAAAAAGAAGGACATCTCCTTCATTCTAGAATGAAAGGCCTCATCCTGAGAGCAGATGCGGTGGAGACAGAGGAATTGAGAGAAGGGGATGGCGTTTTTACAAGTAACAGGGTGGGATGAGGATTAGTCCAGGTAGCTGTGAGAGTCCGTGTTTTTATATAATAGACATCGGTGGATAAGCTGTCTCCAGAGATGGAGACAGTGAGGTCGAGAAAGGGGAGGGAGGTGTCGGAAATGGACCAGGTAAATTTGAAGGCAGGGTGGAAGGTGGAGGCAAAGTGGGTGAAGTCGATGAGTTCAGCATGGTGCAGGAAGCAGCACCAATGCAGTCGTCGATGTAGTATAGGAAAAGTGCAGGATGGTCACCAGGGGAACCCTAAAGTGATTGCTGTGCTTCTTCCTGTGTGGTTAGATTTTGAATGCACATGTAAATCCACTGTCCTGAATGAATAACAGTGATTCTTTTTCTTCACAGGCACCAACTGATACCAACACTCGCTGTTGTTGACATGTCGAGTACCTCTCCAGGTACACGGAAACGCAAGGAGGATATTCAGAAAGGGTTACAATTTATTCAGTAAGAAATGCAATGCTATCCTTCTGTGTTTTCTTAAGGGGAAAATACCTTTGTAACCTTTTATCTTGGAGATTCTGTCGTCATGTAAACTACAGAGAGAGTGGGCATCTTGTCAGTGCACGGCAGAAGGTCCCAGATTCATTTTTCATTCTTAAATCTTTTTATTAATTATTATTGAAATTCAACAACAGAGAAAAATACATCAAAATAATCAAGACAACATATCCATATTTAGGATAAGAGTTAAACTATCAACCAAGCTGAGCAGTATATCAATAATAATAAAAAAACATGTTAAGCTTTTTTTTATGGGAAAAAGAAAAAAAAGAACCCCTGCTAACTAAAACAGAAAAAAACCCCTAATAACAAAAAAAACGGGAAAAAAAAACCCATTTGGAGCACAAACCCGGAGCTATACGCCATACAAGCTTCCATTAAAAAAAGACATCAATCCGCCAACCAAATCCATATACCCAAGCATCAGAAAAGGACCATCTTTATTAACTCAAATCAAATGATAATAACGGGCAAAAGAACCCCACCTTTCTTGATGTCAAATCTAGGATCAAAAGTTCGACTTCTAATTTTTTCCAATCTAAGACATAACATCACCTGGGAGAACCATTATATCAAAGTGGGAGTAGAGGCATCTTTCGTCTCAGATTCAGTTTTTACTCTATAATGACTGAGTTGATTTAATCTGGAACACTGGATGGACCCTCCTTTGGTCTCAGTACCTGTGTTTGGTGGGCAGAAAAACAACTTGGCTAAGGTGATCTTATCCTACCACCTTTGTTGGACTGCGAATGTGCTAAAGTAAGGCTAGAGTGCAAATTTGCATAGTTTTGCACCGCATTGATTTCAGTAGGGACTCCAGGTCATGCAATCAATTAGAATGCTCTCCAGGGTACATCTGTAGAAACCTGTGAGTGCCTTTGGTGACATACCAAATCTGCTCAAACTCCTAATGAAATATAGCCACTTCTTTGTAGCTGTATTGACATGTTGGGCCCAGGATAGATCCTCAGAGGTATTGAAATTGCTCACTCTTTCCACTTCTGATCCCTCTATAAGGACTGGTGTGTGTTCCGTTGTCTTGCCCTTTCTGAAGACCACAATCAGTTCTTTGGTCTTACTGACACTGAGTGCAAGGTTGTTGCCACGACACCACTCAACTAGCTGATATAGCTTGCTCCTATACGCCCTCTTGTCACCATCTGAAATTCTGTCCAGTATAGTTGTATCGTTGTCAGATTTATCCTGGCATTTGAGCTGTGCCTAGCGACACAGTCATGGGTGTAGAGAGGGTAGAGCAGTGGATTAAGCACACATCCCTGAGGTCTGCCGGTGTTGATTGTCAGTGAATGCTGGAGCATCTTTAAAGGACTACATGGCCTGTCCCCGTTCCTCATTCTAATATTAACACTTCCACCACTTGTGTCCACACCCATTCTACCTGTCCCTGCTTAACTTTTGTAACCTTTCTTTAAAAGTCTTAAGCACATATAAAAGAAGTCTGTAAAGCAAAGGTGCTTTTAAAAACAATGCAATGAAAATTTCTAAATATCAATAAAGTTACTATAAAGAGCAATAAACAGCAAAAATCAAAGTCAAATCAATATTTGGTGTGATCACCCTTTGCCTTTAAAACTGCATCAATTCTCTTAGCTACACTGTCATGCAGTTTTATAAGGAAGTCGACTGTTAGGTTGTTGCAAGCACCTTGGGAATTTGCCACGGTTCTTCTGCAGACTTTGGCAGTCTCGTTCGCTTCTGTCTCTCTGGGTAATCCCAGATAGCCTCGGCGATGTTGAGATCAGGGCTCTGTGGAGGCTATACCATCTGAAACCATACAAAATTACCTAGGGTGCCTAAGAATTTTATACTGTACTGTATTTATCCAGATTTATCTTCTGAACATAGATACCCTTTGCAGCAACCCCATTGTTACTTAGGAAGCTTCACATGTTCATCATGTAAAGTTTCTCCTATGTTACATTTATTAGTGACTATTGTAGATTTACAATGACTGTGATTGGCCTCTTCTACAGCTGCTCATGAATCCATTCACAACATTTTAATACATTACCCAAGTGTTTTCTAAGAGGGAGACCACAAGTCTATGTAGTTTTTGGTGATGAAAGAATGGTGTTGATAAGGACCTCCTCCCTTCACCCCCTGACTTATGGACTCCTCGTCTCTACAAGCAAGCTCCCTTAATATTAAATAGAAGTGAGAACCACTCTTAGGAGAAGCTTGTTTTCCTGTGAGCACTGGGCAGTAATCAGACACCATTGTCTCTGAACAACACAGGCTCTCGGTATTTTTTTTTGTTGTCTTTTTTTGTGGGTGCCATACTCTGCCAGAGCCTCGGCAACCACGTTTTCAAGTGGTTGTCTTGGAGGAAAGATTCTGTGAGTGGTCCCCCGCGTCCTTCTCACAGCGCAGTTTGTTTTTTTTTTACGAGGCCGAGTTGCGAGCTGGACACTCAACCCGGCACGGATGGAAAGCTTGCCCGGGAGCAGCCCGACTGGGTTCGAACTCGGGAACCTTCGCTCCGGAGTCTGGCACTGATGCCCACTGCGCCACCTCTCGGTATTACCACCTGTAAAAGTTTAGAAAGTTGCTTTGGAATCTGACAAGCAATGACTTCTATTGTTACTTGTGCATGAATGCTGTATGTCACATTCACTAATACTTTATGCCCGTCGATACCAGCCATTGAGCATTGGGACATTCTGATTCTGCACCACTGTAGCTAGGCAGGGGAAGACAATAAATTAACATTGTAGTAAATTGGCCCTTATCAACACCATTCTTTCATGTGAGTAAAACAATAAAAAGCTGATCATTGACTTGGAAGTGGGACGGTGTGCATGCTTCTGTTTACGTTGACGGTGCTGAGATGGAAATGGTGAAGCGCTTCAAGTTCCTTGCAGTAAACCTCACCAGTACCTCGTAGACACTATGACCAAGAAAGTGTAGCAGTGACTTCACCTCCTCATGAGGTATGTCCCTGTTGACTTTTCCCGAAGTTTATATAAAGCATCCTCTGCATTTGCATTGCAACGTAGTGAGGCAACTGCCCTCTCCAAGACTGGAAAAGAATTCTCAGATCATCATAAAAATCAGTCTTCCCTCCGTGGACTGTCTGTACTTCCTGCTGCCCCAGTAAAGCAACTAGCATAAATGAAGACCCCTCCCACCCTGGACATTCTCAGTTCTTCCCCCGCCCCCCAATCAGGTAGAAGATACAAAATTCTCAAAGTAAATGCCACCAGGCTCAAGGACAGCTTCTGTCCCACTGTTATGAGATTATTGAACAGACCTCGTGTACGATAAGTAGGGCTCTTATTGTCAGAGTGCACTGTGCTTTATAACTTTAACACTATATTCAGTATTTTGCCTTGTTTAAATCTCAATATACTGATGCAATGAAATGATCTGTATGGATGGCATGCAAAACAAAACTTCTAACTACACCACGGTACATGTGACAATAGTAAACTAAATAAATTACAATTCCTTGGAGGAATAGTTATCGTATCAGGTGATTTTGTGTACTTTCTGACTGATGGACAAAGTCGACTTACAGTCATCTATAAAAATGGAACCTGTTCATAATACAGGGATGGTCTGTATTTGTATCCTCTCATTTGATGTTGCAGTGTTCTCCAGGCTTGGCAATTTGCTTGCAGACGTTTCATCACCAGTCGAGCGACGTCCTTAATGCATAGTTGTTGGTGTTTCTCTCTGGGAATGCTTGCATTTATAAAGGCCCCCGATCACTTGCTTGGTCCTGATTGGCTACCTTTCAGTTGATCTTTGAATTCTATTGACTCGTGTTTTTTTCAGATCTTATGCGGTTCATAGATGGCGTCTATATCGATATGTTTGTTTACAGAGGCATCAGAAGAGAACCATGCTTCTAAAAATTAACACACTTGCTTCATGTTTGCCTACGCCAGGACCTCCGCGGTGCCTCAGTTAAAGTGGTGTTCTTCTCTTAGCGGTTCGTAGATGTCAACTGCGAACGCCTAAGAGCCAAAGAAAGGCGAGCCAATAAAACTCAAAGATTAACTGAAGAGTTAGCCAATCAGGAGCGAGGCAAGCAAACAGGGACCTATTGAAACATGAGCACCCCCAGAGAGAAACGCCAGCACATCTTGACTGGTGATGGAACGTCTGCAAGTTAATTACCAAGTTTGCAGGACACCACAACATTAAACACCTCAACTCGAGCTACGAATATTCACCAGTAACCTCTCATTTCTACCATCATTTTTATTATACAAAAAGCAAACATTTTTAAGTGTGGCACAACAGAGATTACGTACACATACATAAAAAGTAGTTACATCACAGACATGAGCTACAATTTTTGATATAGTCAATCAATATATCCTTTCATATCTTTCTTCCTCCTTGCATTTCTGTAAATACATGGTGTTTGCCTCAAGCACTCCTGATGGCATCAAAGCCCAGTTCTTTGCATTTATACAGACATGTGTTGCAACTTTTAATGCTTTATGAATATGTGATTCCTTTGCTACTGCGCCCCGTTAGACTCTTGGTTCAAAGGGGTAGGTTGCCTCCACATTCACCCTTCCAAAATGTTATTACCCTACCACCGTAGGCTCCTGAACCGGTGTGGATAACTTCACTTGCTGTAGCTCTGAACCAATTCCACAAGCTACAGACTCATTTTCAAGGATGCTACAACTCATGCTTTCTGCATTATTTTTTCAAATTTTGCACATTTTATCTTATTTTTCACATTGGCTATTTGTCAGTCTTTCTTTAGTTTAGATTTAGATTTGGATTCCTTTAATATCAGAGAATGCATACAGTATACAACCTACAATTCTTACTCTTTCAGATGTCCACAAAACAAAAGACCCCATAGAATGATAGAACATCGAAGCCCCAAAACCCCCCCCCCCGCTCCCCCCTTTACAGAAGGAGCAGCAAAAGCATCACCCCTCCACTGGAGCCAGCAAAAGCACTGACCCCCCCTCACCCCCCCACCATGCAAGCAACCGTAAAAGCCCCCCAGAGACCTTGATCCACAATCCGTCTAGACTACAGTCCATAACCCAACACTTAAGTATCTCAGACAGGCTCCGTCTCTCTCTCTCTCCAGCGAGGGTTTGCTCCTGTAACAAGAGCAGAGACCGGCAACTTGCTGTTCCGACGTTACAATCTTTCGCTCTCTCTAGTGTACTGTATTGCTTTTCATAAATTTTTTCCTGTTAATGCCCATAAGAAAATGAATCTCAAGGTAGTGTATGGTAACATAGGCATACCTTAATAATGAATTTTACTTTGACTTTGAAAGTGAGTCACATATTACTTGTTCATCCTGAGAATCATTTTCTTATTATGTAGATTCCATTGATATATCGACCAACAGTCATCACCTAAAACAGCAGCTCCAGTAAAAGTACATAGAACATAGAATAGTACAGCACAGTACAGGTCCTTTGGCCCACATTGTTGTGCTGACCCTCAAACCCTGCCTCCCATATAACCCCCCCCACCTTAAATTCCTCCATGAACCTGTCTAGTAGTCTCTTAAATTTCACTAGTGTATCTGCCTCCACCACTGACTCAGGCAGTGCATTCCATGCACCAACCACTCTCTGAGTAAAAAACCTTCCTCTAATATCCCCCTTGAACTTCCCACCCCATACCTTAAAGCCATGTCCTCTTGTATTGAGCAGTGGTGCCCTGGGGAAGAGGCACTGGCTATCCACTCTATCTATTCCTCTTAATATCTTGTATACCTCGATCATGTCTCCTCTCATCCTCCTTCTCTCCAAAGAGTAAAACCCTAGCTCCCTTAATCTCTGATCATAATCCATACTCTCTAAACCAGGCAGCATCCTGGTAAACCTCCTCTGTACCCTTTCCAATGCTTCCACATCCTTCCTATAGTGAGGCGACCAGAACTGGACACAGTATTCCAAGTGTGGCCTAACCAGAGTTTTAGAGAGCTGCATCATTACCTCGCAACTCTTAAACTCTGTCCCTCAACTTATGAAAGCTAACACCTCATAAGCTTTCTTAACTACCCTATCTACCTGTGAGGCAACTTTCAGGGATCTGTGGACGTGTATCCCCAGATCCCACTGCTCCTCCACTCTACCAAGTATCCTGCCATTTACTTTGTACTCTGCTTTGGAGTTTGTCCTTCCAATGTGTACCACCTCACACTTCTCCAGGTTGAACTCCATCTGCCACTTCTCAGCCCACTTCTGCAACCTATCAATGTCTCTCTGCAATCTTTGACAATCCTCTACACTATCTACAACACCACCAACCTTTGTGTCGTCTGCAAACTTGTCAACCCACCCTTCTACCCCCACATCCAGGTCGTTAATAAAATCACGAAAAGTAGAGGTCCCAGAACAGATCCTTGTGGGACACCACTAGTCACAATCCTCCAATCTGAATGTACTCCCTCCACCATGACCCTCTGCCTTCTGCAGGCAAGCCAATTCTGAATCCACCTGGCTAAACTTCCCTGGATCCCATGCCTTCTGACTTTCTGAATAAGCCTACTGTGTGGAACCTTGTCAAATGCCTTACTAAAGTCCATATACATCACATCCACTGCACTACCCTCATCTATATGCCTGGTCACCTCCTCGAAGAACTCTGTCAGGCTTGTTAGACACGATCTGCCCTTCACAAAGCCATGCTGACTGTCCCTGATCAGACCATGATTCTCTAAATGCCCATAGATACTATCTCTAAGAATCTTTTCCAACAGCTTTCCCACCACAAGCATAAGGCTCACTGGTCTGTAATTACCCGGACTATCCTTACTACCTTTTTTGAACAAGGGGACAACATTTGCCTCTCTCTAATCCTCCGGTACCATTCCCATAGACAATGAGGACATAAAGATCCTAGCCAGAGGCTCAGCAATCTCTTCCCTCGCCTCGTGGAGCAGCCTGGGGAATATTCCGTCAGGCCCTGGGGACTTATCCGTCCTAATGTATTTTAATAACTCCAGCACCTCCTCTGCCTTAATATCAACATGCTCCAGAACATCAACCTCACTCATATTGTCCTCACAGTCATCAAGTTCCCTCTCATTGGTGAATACCGAAGAGAAGTATTCATTGAGGACCTCGCTCACTTCCACAGCCTCCAGACACATCTTCCCACCTATGTCTCTAATTGGTCCTCCTTCACTCCTGTCATCCTTTTGTTCTTTGCATAATTGAAGAATGCCTTGGGGTTTTCCTTTACCCTGCCTGCCAAGGCCTTCTCATGCCCCCTTCTTGCTCTTCTCAGCCCCTTCTTAAGGTCCTTTCTTGCTACCCTATATTCCTCAATAGACCCATCTGATCCTTGCTTCCTAAACCTCATGTATGCTGCCTTCTTCCACCTGACTAGATTTTCCACCTCACTTGTCACCCATGGTTCCTTCACCCTACCATTCTTTATCTTCCTCACCAGGACAAATTTATCCCTAACATCCTGCGAGAGATCTCTAAACAGCGACCACTTGTCCATAGTACATTTCCCTGCAAAAGCATCATCCCAATTCACACCCGCAAGTTCTAGCCTTATAGCCTCATAATTTGCCCTTCCCCAATTAAAAATTTTCCTGTCCTCTCTGATTCTGTCCTTTTCCATGATAATGTTAAAGGCCAGGGAGCAGTGGTCACTGTCCCCCAGATGCTCACCCACTGAGAGATCTGTGACCTGACCTGGCTCATTACCTAATACTCTGGTATTTCTTGTTTGGGCTGATTGTACATCAAAATGTGGCACAACTGTGTACCCGTCGGGTTAGTCACTGTTAATAAGAGATCTCACATATGATGATGAATATTTCTGCTTCCCCCACCAGATCGCCATTACCTTATCCTGGAAGTCAGGATGAATATGAGGTACATGCATTCCTTCCTGTACTTTATTACTATTTGTTTTTCAAATTGTTTGTTGAACCATCAAGTTACTGGAAGCCACACTTTTATCTCAGTGGGAATAGCATAGTCCCCACCATCTTGTAATCTGGGTGTGTTTCATTACAGTTCCATTCTAAAATTGCACATGGAGTGGAGCGCATAAAGCCTTTCATCTTGAAGCCTATTAAGGTTACCTAGCAGTTATGACACAACTTCAGTTTGTTCATGGAACTTTACCTTAGAGGTAGTGGATAGTTCCTCTGAGGTCAGTGAGTTGCTTTCTTGCATGGTTCCCTCTAAGCAGCACAGATGGGCAGCCACGCAATAACTGAAATGCTCCCATGCACATAGCCTTTGTTGCCATGCAGCTGGAATTTTCTTTTCTATAATGCTTTTACAGTGCTGTGCAGTTTTCAGGCTGTATAATAATTTCCTGCTCAGAGCAGTGGTTGTTCAGCACAGCTGTAAAAAAAAATTAGAGGGAACTTTGGTCTGTTATTATTTGTATTAATCATACAAATATAGACACCATACTGCATCTGTCCTGTGAGACAATTGCCATCATTTTAGTGTTTTAGTTGCCAGTCTTCCTTGTTGTACAGAATGAAAGTGCTGCATTTGTGGCCATCTCAGGGAAAACCAGGTCCATGAGCGTTTTTAGAACAGGCCATGGAAGATGCAGCAACCTGTTGCCCCAATGGAAACATATGAGCAAAAATTCCCACTGTAACTGCAAACTACCACCCAGTCTTTATCCTCAATGTTGTTCTGAATGGTCCTTCAGAAGTAACGTACTATCTGAATATGCATACTTTATCTAGATCCACAACTCAATGTATGGCTTTAACCTTGTGCTCAATTAGGCATTCACAGGATGGTGAAAGGTTCTTGGTTCCGTTCTGAATCCCATTGAATTAGAGCATTAAAAGGGTGGTTGAAGGAGCATTTCTGCCCTTGCTTAAACTTACCCTAGTGCAAAGGAAACGTTTTCTCTTATTAACGGAATTAAAATTGGATATATTATCACTGACTTAGATGACACAATATTCGTTGTTTTACAGCAGCAGAACAGTACAAAGACATTAAAATTTACTACAAGTTACAAAATAAATAGTGCAGGAGAAAAAGGAATAACAACTTTGTGTTGAATACTGTTGAGAAATCTGATGGCAGATGGGAAGAAGCTGTTACTGAGTCATTGAGTGTGGGTTAAGATTCTATATTAATGCTCCTCCCTTACTCTATCCTCCTCCTTCCCCACTGATGGAAATAGTGTGTAATTTGGTTCACAGCTTAATTCACTTCTGCTGGGTTTGATTGTTCTATTTTTGTTTTATATCAGCGTAAGAATGTGCTTTTCCGCAGTTGGTGCTTGATCAGTATTGGTGGAGGTTAGCAGGAGACTGCATGTTGAATTGGAGTGGTTAATTAGCCTTGCATCCTAAATGTGGACTTCAGTGAAACAGAATAAGAGCAAGGTTTAGATTTCAAAACTTAGCAATCCTATCCCCAGGAGCAAGTTTGCAGACAGCTAGGCATCAGGTCCATATATTTTATCACAATCAAGGAAGAAGAGTTACCTCACACATTCCTTGCATTGGAAGAAGTCTTCTCCCCCCTTTCCCCACTCTGCTCAAGATCAGTGTAATAGATGTGAACCATCAGAAAATTCATGAGGTAAGGTGGAAAGATGGTGACTGTGTGGGAGCACTTTTTCCGGCTTTCCTCTCTGCTCAGGTAAGCCAGCTGTAAGAACTCATCAGAGAACCTTAATAGTCAGACTAGGCAGAAAAACTTGGTAAAGGCTGATTTATACTTCTGTGTCATATTGGCGCCGTAGGTACGGCGTCACCGCAAACCCTATGCAGAGCCAACGCGGATCCCTACGCCGTAGCCTGACGCACACCTCTCCCAAAATGTAACTACGCGTCGCGGCAACGCAGACTGCAACAACTGTGATTGGTCCGCCTGGTAGCATCGCATTTCCTCCTACGCTGCAATAGCCTCCCATTGGGCGACTGAAGGGCAGGGAAGGAACTCTGGCTGCAATGCTTTCCATAAAGCTTTACAGACCCCCGAAATTATGGATGCATTTCGCTTTTACGAAAAAGATGCTCGCTTTAAACTTGTTTACCCTGAGAAAGACTATCATGACCATGAAGCCTTGCACAGGCAGGTGTGTGCGCATGCGTGACGTGCGCGAATTGCAGAGCGACGTAGACACACCAACGCACAAGTATAAATGCTCACAACGCGTGTAGGCCTCTTGTGTAGGTTACGGCGTCCATTTGACGCAGAAGTATAAATCAGCCTTTAGCTTTCTGACATCCACGCTGAGTCGGTAGAGAAGGAAGAGGAAGTAATGTTGTAGTAACATAGTCTAACTGAAACAGATGTTCTATTTAATACAAAATGACAGCATGAGTTTTGAACTGTTCAGCAGCAAGTATTGCAGGCTTCAGTTTAAATTTACATTTATTCTTTTGTTCATCTGTTAAGACCTTTCTGCATCAGCTTGTTAAAAACTTATTGGAAGAAGGGAATGAGCTATACCAAGAGAAGGATTATAAACAGGCCCTGTTCCAATATGTAGAGGCCTTGAACGTAGCCCAGTATGCACAATCAGATGAAGTGGTAATCGCACAACGGTTACTGGAGCACCTCTATGTTAATCGAGCAACCTGCTATTTCAGTATGGTGAGTACTATCAAGGATTTTATAACTTATAATTATTTTTAAGACAAAGAATGCAGCTGCATTAGTTGATATTTATCCTTCAGCCAACATGAATAAAAGGGATTATCTGTCATTTATGTTATTGTGGTTAGTGGAATCTTGCTGCTTGAAGACGGGGTGCAACATTTCCTTCCCTTTCGAAGTACTCCCTTAGATATAAAGTTGTTTGAGATGTTAAGAATCTAAAAATGCGCTTTATAAAGCAACATTTTCCCATTCCTGTTCCTTTGTTTCCTTTTTTGTTTTTGCCTTTTTAAGACCATAAGACGCAGGAGCAGAATGATGCCATTTGACCCATCGAGTCTGCTCCACCATTTCATCATGGCTGATCCATTTTCCCACTCAGCCCCAATCTCCTGCCTTCCATCTCTCCCCACCCCCGTATCCCTTCATGCGCTGACTAATCAAGAATTTATCAATCTTTGCCTTAAATATCCCCAATGACTTGGCCTGTGGCAACAAATTCCACAGATTCACCACTCTCTAGCTAAGGAAATTCCTCCTCATCTCCATTCCAAAAGGACACCCCTCTTTTCTGAGGCTGTGCCCTCTGATCCTAGACCCTCTCACCATAGGAAACATCCTCTCCACATTCACTCTGTTGAGGCCTTCCAACATTTGATGGGTTTCAATGAGGTCACCCCTCATTCTTCTGAATTCCGGTGAGTAGAGGCCCAGAGCCATCAAAAGCTCCTTGTATGATAAGCCTTTCAATCCCGGAATCATTTTCATAAACCTCCTTTGAACCCTCTCCAATGTCAGCACATTCTTTCTTTGATAAGGAGCCCAAAGCTGCTCACAGAGCTTCAACTGAGGACTCACTAGTGCATTATAAAGCCTTAACATTAATCCGTGCTTTTCCATTAACTCTTTTCATTCCCTCTTTTACATTCTTTTTATTTCATTTTCACTTTTGCTTACTGTGGCGGGACAACTTGTGTGATGTAATGGGTTCCTGTGTATGATCTTTTGTTCAAATTTAGCCTCGTCATGCACCCTGGCCCAGCAGGGTGGCGGCTAGGGACGGATAGCAGCCCTGCCCTGTTTTATGGGGAAAACAAAAACGAAAGAAACAAGACAGAGGAATCAAATTCTGCTGTGTATATCATCGTTCAGGAGCCCATGACTGCTACTCAAGTGATCAGCATCAAAATAAAAGCAGTTGTTCATCAACACACAGAAAATGCTGGAGGAACTCAGCGGAAAATGAATACGCAGTCGACGTTTCAGGCCGAGACCTTTCTTTAGGACAGGAAAGGAAGGGGGGAAGATGCCAGAATAAAAATGAGGGAGGGGAATGACGATAGCTTGAAGGTGATAGGTGGGTAGGAAAGATAAATGGCTGGAGAGGAAGGAATCTAATAGGAAAGAAGAGTGGACCATAGCAGAAAGCGAAAGAGGAGGAGACTAAGGGGGAGGTGATAGACAGGTGAGAAGAGGCAAGAGGCCTGAGTAGGGAATAGAAGAGGGGAGGAAGGGGAGGGAGTTTTTTTTCCCGGAAAGAGTAATCGATATTCGTGCCATCAGGTTGGAGGCTATCCAGATGGCATATAAGGTGTTGTTCTTTAATGTGTTGTTATCCCGTGTACTAAAATACTGTGGAAAAACTTTGTTCTGCATGACTTCAATACAGATCATTCCAAAACATAAATGCATCGGGGTAGTACAAAGGGGAAATCAATAACAGGATGTGCTGCAGTGCAGGTAGACAAATAAGGTGCAAGGATACCAATGAGGTAGAGTGAGAGATCAATTGTGTTGTTTTTTAAATGGATGTGAAATGTAGAAAACAGGAACGTTAACTTGGGTCACAGTAGAGATGATATATCTTGGGTGTCCGCAACAGGACATAGATGGGATTAAGAAAGTTAATGGCAACCTTGGGAGAAATTCTCTTTTATTCTGGATGGAATGATGGGCCATACCACAAGGTTGTGGCACGGTACCTGCTTAAGTGGAAGCCCGTATTCAGCAGGGTTATAAGAGCCAAACTTAAAGTGAAAAATAGCAGCATCATCCTGATTCTGCGCGATTCTCCGACAAGTAACAGCGACGAAAAAGCAAAGGAGAAGTTCTGCCTGATGTTGAAGGCAGAGCTAGGGAGAGTACCACCTTTGGTGGGGAAACAGCATCAGTAAAGACTTTACAAATAATGGCTGTAATGTGAACATATGGCACCGTGAATGAAACCTGAGTGGAGTTTGTTGATCTTTGCAATATAAATGTTCAAGTTTTCAGCAGAGCGTTCTCTTAGCAAGCTGATATGGTGTTTCTGAATGGCAAAAATAACAAACACTTCTACACTTGTGATGATCAATAATAAATGGTGATAAACCACTGGCAGCACTGAATGTGAAAAGGTGACCATAGTGCTAAAGCTGGGAAGGGTGAGTTTGCCAAATAAGGGACAGTGATGCTTTGACATTGACATTGCTAAAGCTGCCTGAAGCACTAAAATATTTTGTTCTGTAGCAAAAGAATGTATTTTGGGCATTTACAGTCTTTAATTAAGAGGAGGAGAATACAAAATCAACAAGAACTGGAATAGAGGCAAGAATTTATAACAAGAGAATATTGTTAGACTGCAGGCTAAAGAGAGGATGGATTATATGCCCTATAATCCATTTTATTTTATAATCCTTATATAGATTATATGCATATAAGAGAGGGAGGGGTGGATCCTTTTTATGACCATGTGGAGTCATAAAGAGAAAGATTCCAGGTACAAAGATCCCAGAGGTTATTGGACATGAGCAGTCGAGCATGATGCATGAGGGAAGACAAATAAGACTAGATGGATTACCCAGCAGCACAAACAGAAGATGCAGCTGCCAACGGTGAGCATGGAACCATTTACAGAATGACACAGTTTACCAAAGCCAGACATCAACACTATGCTATACATGTCAGCAGGTGGCTTTCGTGACTGTTAACAGCAAAATAACAAGAAGGATGCATGACAGAGCACTTCAAAGTATTGCTGAATCAGAAACCAACTAAACATAGGGAGGCAAAATAAGATCTTGATGTGACAACACACTACCAAAGCAAGAGATCGTACAAGCTATCAAATCCTTAAAATCTGGAAAGCTTCCCTGCCAGGACAACTCAAATGCAGAATTCTTCAAGGTAAATCCCGAGTTAGCAATATTTATCCTGGCTCCCCACTTGCAACTGTCTGGGAAAGGGAAAGCCAACTGACTGATTGGACCCAGAAGATGCACGGTAAAGATTCCCAACAGGGTCACAGTAAAAATTCCCAAGGAAAAAGCACTCAGTGATTGGCAGGATATGACACTTCTATCAGACCCACTTTGAAAAGAGAAAGCTAGTTTTTAGAATGAGTATAGATGTACTGAGTAGATCTTTAAGCTATGAAACATTATTTTCAAGGATCACAAATCAAGTTTTAATTTGCTGTGGTACAGTATGTTGGCGTGACATACAACAAAAACAACATTCAACAATTCTAAAGAATTAAGAATGGTATAAAACTAAATTAGAGAATAAAGTACAGATATTGAATATAACGTGCATAAGTACCAGCATGTATTTACAATGTAAACAGCATTATAAGGAGTGGTTTAGAGTGCAGTGACTGAGGTAATTGATAAAGTGGGGTGGGGCAGAGCTAACTAGAATAGTTGATCAAATTAGCTGCCCGGAGGAAAGGACTGTTAAGATGGTGTGAACTTTTTGTTTGAATAGCCCTACAACCAAAAGGGGGCTTCTGGAAAAGGCAGTTTGTAGGGTGGATAATCCACTTCAATATTATCATTTATTGAATAATATGGAGAATCGTAGAGGACATGCCAAAAGGCATCAGATGGATGGCCTTCTCATCCCTTGAAGACCCTCTTTACAGATGCTCCTGCTGTCCAGTAACAAACCCAATACCAAATATAAAGAAAAAGAACTACCTGACTTAATGGATTTGATCAGTAAATCGCACTGAGAATTAGTAATAACAGGTCAGATATTATGACCTCCAAAGCTGCCTCACCATCACTGGTGTGGATAGAAGATCACCTTCTCACCAATGAGCAAGCAAACACATTAGGTAGTAGTACCAAACAACAGGAATTCTGCAGATGCTGGAGATTCAAGCAACATACATCAAAGTTGCTGGTGAATGCAGCAGGCCAAGCAGCATCTATAGGAAGAGGCGCAGTCGACGTTTCAGGCCGAGACCCTTCGTCAGGTAGTAGTACCAAGCAGAGGGGTGGATATCCTGAACAGAACTGCTAAATAAAGCCAAGAACATCTTCAGAAGCTGAGATTTGGTCTGGAAATTATTCAAACACAACATTAAAGGCAAGTAAAATTTATCAGATCGTTTGTTGTTCCTTTCCATGCCACGTGGTGCAGTGGCCAATACCTTGCTGTTTTCCTTAGCATTTTTCTGTTTTTTATGAGTCTGAGTTGCTAGTTCAACACTCAACCAAGCACGATTGGAAAGCGCGCAAGGACCATTCGCCTCGAAGTCCGGTGCTGATGTCACTACGCCACCAGCCGGCTATTAGATCTTTTAATGCTTCTATAATGTAGATTTTGGAGAATGATGGAATATGATACTGTCAGCGTGCTTCAGAAACATCCTGAGTGTACTTTTGGCCCAGGACAATCTCAATCCAGTTGTACAAGCATTTTTCATCCAGCCAGAATCTGTGCTGAAAGTGGTGGTTGGTAAGGGGATGGGTAGAGTTCATGGAAGCCAACAATTGGTCTTCAATGGGCAAGGTGAGAGAGCAATTAATTGAGGTATTAAAGCAATTGGGGCTGATAATTGTGTCGCAAGACCTGAAGCGAAGCAGCACTTTTAAGAAAATAATGAAAATAAAAGTACATTTTTCAATCCCAGTGTGGAGCAATGGGGGGGAAAGTACAAATCTGTGTCATTGGATTGCTAACTTTCACTATTCTTGCAGGGTGTTTATGAGAAAGCTCTTGAAGACTGTGAAAATGCTTTGAAGCTCAATGAAAATAACTATCGAGCTCTTTATCGGAAAACCAGAGCACTCAATGAACTAGGAAAGCATAAAGAAGCTTATGAGTGCATCGCCAAGTGTTCCTTTGCTGTCCCCCAGGTGAGTAGGCCTGTTTACAAGCAGTGCAATTCCTTGTTTCAATCCTCACTTGCATTGTAATCTGCAAAATTTACTTGGTCGAGAGACTCAATTCCCTGTTTCGCAAGTCCATCGAATTTTAGAGTCCTAGAGAAATACAGCATTAAAATAGGCTCCTTGGCCCTTCTCTATTTCTGCTTTCTGTTTGCCAACCTTTCTGCTGTCACTAATAGGGTTCTAACCAGATAAATGGCTTTTCAAAGGCATTTTGGAAGTCCAGGTTTTTTTTATGTTTTCTGCACTGCGTTATACCTGTCTTTCATCGTAATACTTTTTCAAAGAATTAAACAAAGATGGTCAAGCTTTAAGCTTTGAATTTTGTGTGACTTTTTCTCTGGATGTTTTACTGCTAACTACGTGAGGCTTTATTTTGAGATTGTGACTCCTGTTCCAGACATCCCAGTCACAGGAAACATTTTGAGATACAGTGCTGAGTTGGCCCTTTGAGCCGTGCTGTCCTGCAATCCCCCAATTTAACCCTAACCTAATCACAGGGCAATCTATAACGACCAACTAACCTACCAACTGGTACGTCTTTGGACTGTGGGAGGAAACCAGAGCACCCGGAGGAAACCCACGCGGTCACTGGGTGAATGTACTAACTCCTTACAGGCACTGGTGGGAATTGAACGCAAATTCCCTGTACTGTAAAGTGTTGTGCTAACCACTACACTACCATGCCGCCTCTGGTATCACAAAATCACAAAATATAATCTGCTGCTCACATTAAGCCAACCCCAGCTGGTCCAAGGTTCCATGAATGTATTCCATTCCCATTTTTAAAACTTAGAATAGTGGACGTAGACTTAGTATTAAGCTTTAGACAATTAGTAATAGTGCTGCGTCCTGCATCAAGCTATTGAAGTAGGCTGCTCGTTTGCTTTGACCACCGAGGCTCTGAAATGAGTAGCTGCCACTGTTCAGCAGGGCATAGCTTCTTCCTGCTTTGAACTTTGTGGCACAGTTGCAATACAGGGCAATGCTTGTGTGATGTGTGGGACCTAAATGCACTGCCTTCTATACTTTAATGCTTTAACAAACTCAGATGTCTCTTGCTGCTCCCATTCTGCCACAGAATTGAGTAGTGAAAAATGCTCCCCTTTCAGAATGTCACTGGGATTATATTGTATCCATGCATGCAAAATCAGTCTCTGACATTATTGAATGGTCGGAAGCATCCAGCAGGAAAAATAAAACTACTTTCAATCATTTTATTCATGATAGAAATATTTGTCACCCACCCAGATCTATGTGAACCCTCAGGGAGAGGCAAACTTGAGGTTAAAAACTAAGCCTCTTTGAGAAAATTATTTAGAAATTCCCCCTCTGACCTCTCTTACAGGATTGGTACCAGTCCAGGTATTTCCCGACACTGTCAACAGTCATTATACGATGTGATTTCTGTCCCGCCCTGTACAAGCTGGCTCGATATTGGAAGTATTAATTGTATCATTGTCCACTGTAAGAGTTGCCGTTTGCTCCTCTTGATTAGAACTGCCAAATACCCAATCCAATTCTGGTTTTGTGCAACTAGGAAATTTGATTAGGAAGGAGGTTGAGGCTTTGGAGAGGGTGCAAAAGAGGTTTACCAGGATGCTACCTGGTTTAGAGGGCATCTGCTATCATGAGAGGCTGGATAAACTTGGGTTGTTTTCTCTGGAGGTTGGGGGCTGAAGGGAGGATCTGATAGAGGTTTTCAACAGTATGAGAGACATAGAGTGGATAAAGAGTATCTATTTCCCAGGGTTGAAATATCTAATACCAAGAAGACATTCATTGAATGTGAAAGGGGGTGGGTTCAAGGGGGATATGAGGGGTAAGTTTTTTTACTCAGAGAGTGGTGGATGCCTGGAATGCACTGCCTGGTATGATGGTGGAGGCAAATACATTAAAGACTTTTAAGAGACATTTGTCTAGGCACATGGATGTGAGGAAGATGGAGGGATAGGGACATTGTGTATACAGGAGGGATTAGTGTTTGGGTGTTTTTGATTTGCTTTTTAGCTGGTTCAGCACAACATTGTCAGCCGAATGGCCTGTTCCTGTGTTGTACGTGTTGATCATTGGCCTTCCCTCACCAAACATTTGAAATTGGTTATTTTACAATCCTTGTTTAGAGAAAGTACTGGCTCAGACCATCTTAGTCCACAGGCCTCAGTTCTGAAAACCTGTCACTAATGGGCTTTGAACATGTATTAGCTGTGTAGGCAGCCTTTACTTAAACACAAAGTTGTTCTGTTGTATCTCCCAACTAGATCACAAGACACAAAATCACAAGACAAAGGAGCAGAAGTAGGCCATTCGGCCCATCAAGTCTGCTCCACAGCTCCCCCATGAGCTAAACTATTCACCCATCTAGTTCCAATTTCCGGCTTTTTCCCCATATCCCTTGATACCCTGACTACTTAGATACCTGTCAATCTCCTCCTTAAACACCCTCAGTGATCAGGCCTCCACAGCCATATGTGGCAATGAATTCCACAAATCCACGACCCTCTGGCTAAAAAAATTTCTTCTCATCTCTGTTTTAACTGGGTACCCTCTAATTCTAAGACTATGGCCTCTTGTCCTGGACTCACCCACCAAGGGAAACAACCTTTCCACATCTACTTTGTCCAACCCTTTCAACATTCGAAACGTTTCTATGAGATCCTCTCTCATTCTTCTATACTCTAATGAATACAATCCAAGAGCCGACAGACGCTGCTCATATGTTAGCCCCTGCATTCCAGGAATCATCCTCGTAAATCTTCTCTGAACTCTCTCCAACATCAGTATATCCTTTCTAAGATAGGGGGCCCAAAACTGCACACAGTATTCCAAATGAGGTCGCACTAATGCCCCATAGAGACTCATCAACACCTCCTTACTCTTATACACTATTCCTCTTGAAATGAATGCCAACATAGCATTCGCTTTCCTTACCGCCAATCCAACTTGGTGGTTAACCTTTAGGGTATCCTGCACGAGGACCCCCAAGTCCCTTTGCACTTCCGATTTTTGAATTTTCTCCCCATCTAAATAATAATCTGCCCGATTATTTCTTCTTCTGAAATGTACAATCGTACATTTGTCAACGTTGTATCTCATCTGTCATTTCTTTGCCCACTCTCCTAAACTGACTTAAGTATCTCTGCAACCTTTCCGTTTCTTCAACATTTCCTGCTCCTCCACCTATCTTGGTGTCATCCGCAAACTTGGCCACAAAACCATTTAATCCACAATCCAAATCATCGATATACATCGTAAAAAGAAGCGGCCCCAACACCGACCCCTGCGGAACACCACTAGTAACCGGCAACCAATCAGAATAGGATCCCTTTATTCCCACCCTTTGCTTTCTGCCTATCAGCCAGTGCTCCACCCATTTCAATATCTTTCCTATAATTCCATGGGCTCTCATCTTATTAAGCAGCTTCATATGCAGCACCTTATCGAAGGCCTTTTGAAAATCCAAATACACAACATTCACAGCCTCTCCCTTGTCAATCTTATTCGAGATTACCTCAAAAAATTCCAATAAGTTGGTAAGGCAGGATCTTCCCTTCATGAAACCATGCTGGCTTCGGCCTATCTTGTCGTGCACCTCAAGGTATTTCATAACCTGGTCCATGAGGATTGACTCCAATACCTTTCCAACCACGGATGTCAAACTAATAGGTCCGTAATTTTCTTTTTGCTGCCTCCTTCCTTTCTTAAATAGCGGAACTACATTTGCGACCTTCCAGTCCTCCGGAACCATGCCAGAGTCTATTGATTCCTGGAAGATCATTTCCAATGCTTCCACAATCTCCAAAGCCACCTCCTTCAGAACCCTTGGGTGCACCTCATCCAGGCCGGGAGACATCTATCCTTAGTCCACTTAGCTTCCCAAGCACTTTCTCTCTAGTAATCTTGACTGTACCTAATTCTATTCCCTGATACCTCTGGCTATCAGGTATATTGCTCATGTCTTCCACTGTGAAGACTGATGCAAAATACTCATTCAGTTCCTCTGCCATCTCTTTGTTATCCATTATAATTTCTCCAGCATCATTTTCAATCAGTCCCGTATTTACCCTTGTCACTCTTTTACTCTTCATATATTTAAAAAAACTCTTAGTATCCTTTTTTATGTTAATTGCCAACTTCCTTTCATAATTCATCTTTTCTTTCCTAATGACTTTCTTAGTTTCTTTCTGTAAGTTTTTAAAGGTCTTCCAGTCCTCATTTTTCCCACTAATTTTTGCTTCCTTGTACGCCGTTTCTTTTGCTTTTATTTTTGCCTTAACCTCTCTCGTTAGCCACATTTGTGCCATTTTTCCATTCATGATTTTCTTTTTTCTTGGAATATATTTTTCCTGCATTTTCCTTATTTCTTGTAGGAATTTCATCCAATTCTGCTCTGCCGTCCCTCCATTTAGTTTACTTTTCCAATTGACTTGGGCCAGTTCCTCTCTCATACCACTGTAGTTTCCCCTGTTCCACTGAAATATCAATACACCTGATACCAGCTTCTCCTTTTCAAATATGAAACTGAACTCAATCATATTATGATCACTACTTCCAAGAGGTTCCTTTACCTCCAGCTCCCTAATCGCCTCAGGTTCGTTACACAGCACCCAATCCAAAATAGCCAGTCCCCGGTGGGCTTCTGGACAAGTTGCTCCAAAAAGCCATCCTGTCAGCATTCTACAAACTCCCTCTCCTGAGATCCATTACCTTCCCGACTTTCCCAATCCACTTTCATATTAAAATCCCCCATAATTATCTTGACATTGTCCTTCTGACATGCTTTTTCTATTTCCAGCTGCAACTTGTAGTCCACATCCCGACTGCTGTTTGGAGGCCTGTATATAACTGCTATTAGTGTCTTTTTACCCTTGCCATTTCTTAATTCTACCCATAAGGATTCTACCTCTTCTGATCCTATGTCCCTTCTTTCTATTGATTTGATATCGTTACTTACCATCAGGGCCACGCCACCCCCTTTACCTACCTTCCTATCCTTCCTGTACACTGTGTATTCTGGGATATTCAGCTCCCAATCACATCCATCATTTAGCCATGACTCAGTGATGGCCACAATGTCATACCTTTTAACCTGCAGCTGTGCAGCAAGGTCATCCACTTTATTTCTAATGCTGCGTGCATTTAAGTACAGTACATTTAGATGGGTTCACCGAAGGGTCGAAATGGGGGTCTTCAAAGGCCTGTTTGGTAATATGTGGGGCGTGAGGATTTTCCTAGCATTCTTTGTTCTACCACAGCCTCCAGTGTGTCCAGTGTGACTCCTATAACAGAGCCAGCCTTTCTAATCAGTTTATTGTGCCTGTTGGCATCACCCGTGTTGGTGCCACTGCCCCAGCATTCCACTGCATAGAAGGTTGTACTGGCGAGAAAAGACTGGTAGAACATGTGACTCTCCTGCCTGATGGTAGGGGGAGTCAAAGAGATTGTTGGATGGATGGGAGGGATCACTGTCAATGCTAAGTAATATACCTTATCGAATGGTTTCTCCATTTTTTATTTTGGCGTGTGCCTGCGTGCGTGTGTCCGTGGTTTTTCATGGCTTTTACAAGGCGCGGAGCGAGAGAGAGACTGTGTGGCACACCACTCCTCACACAGATATTTTCGCAGTATATTTCCCTTTTGATGGAAAGCGTACTCGGGAGCGGACCCGACTGGTTTCGAACCCGGGAACCTCCGCTCCCGGGTCTGGCGCCGATGTCACTGTGCCACCAGCCGGCCCCCGGTTTCTCCATTTCTAATATCTTCCTGGTTTCCCTAATCCATAAGCAGAGTGGTGATTTCAAAATATTTAGTTAAATTGTAAGACCTGTTTTTGATCTCTGACTCTGGCAAGCTGACAAAGATCTTTCACAATTCACGTTAAGCATCCTGGATGTCAAAGGCTGAAGGTCGTAAGTCACTGAGCTTAATAATCCTACTTCTCCATAATGAGACCCATTCCACAAGTGCCATTCACATGTGAGAGCAGTTGTTCAAGTTGCTGCTCCCCAAGCTGTGAACATGGGAAGAGGAGAAGATGGCAGTGTGACACAGCTTGCACGACCACTCTGGTGAATGATATCTGTAATCTGTCAAGTAGGGTGCCGTGCACAATCCTGATTTGATGGAGACAGACTTGAGAGATCGGAAGAACATCTGGAGAAACTTCTGAAATGCCTTTCTGGCTGCCGCTGTTACTGTGTGATCCAGAACCTCCGGAGGGGAAGGCCCCGAATCCTTGGCTTTGCTTGTTGCTCGGCTGCCGGGCCGGGGTCGAGGTGCTCGGCAGAGATGGTGCTCAGTGCTCGGTGTCAAAGGGCTGGTCGGAGGCTCAAAGTTTTCGGATGGACTCAGGGTCGGCTGTGGTCGGGTGCTTCCAATGCATCGACAGTTGTCAGTGCCTGGAAGTTTATGGCACGGAGAGTTTCTCCCTTCTGCTGCCTGCTATCGGGGACTATCGGGAGTCGGTCAGAACTTTGAGACTTTTTTTTACCGTTCCCATGGTCTGCTGTTAATCAAATTGTGGTATTGCTTTGCACTGCTGTAACTATATGTTATAATTATGTGGTCTTGTCAGTGTTAATCTTTGGTTTGTCCTGTTTTTTTTGTGATATCACTCTGGAGGAACATTGTATCATTTCTTAATGCATGCATGCATTTCTAAATGACAATAAACGAGGACTGAGTGTCCTCATAATCTAATCTAATTAAGAGCAGCAGGCTTATGGATGGTGCACTATATGTGCAGAGCTTTATGCCTTCCTGTACCTTGCCTCCATTTTATGAACCCATCCCCTTTCCAACAAGAACTACTAGCTGACACAGACCAGGGACTGAACTGGAGACCTTTCATTTTCCTATGCCCATCAATTTGCTGAGGAATCTGGAGAAGCAGCGTCATTGATGACATAGTTATTTCCAAAAATTTACTACAAAAAAATTAAATGAACTTGAGGGATGGGGGGAGAGGGTTAAAGCTGTGGGGTCTGACTGTCGAATAATGTGTTATATACCTTTTATTTGTTCAGGATGAAAATGTGGTGAAATTGACACAAGAACTGGCACAAAAGTTGGGGCTACGGATCCGTAAAGCATACATCAGAGCTCAGGTGCGTGATGCTGTGCTGCTGGGTGTCTGCTCCTCGTTCCTCCTTTATTTTCCCCTCGGAAATGATCGGATATTATAAGCAACAGGAAGGAGACCTAATGAGCCAAAGTTGCTGACTCTATGCCATCAATGTTGGAGTGGATGTTGGCAGGAATGCAGTGTCAGATAGATGGACAATGTTATGTTAAGCCCTTATAAATCACCAGTTCATTCACTGCAGGAAAGCTTAGTCAGAAATTGTTCTGTGTTGTGTTTTTGGTGATTGAAAGGGGTTGCAGCTCATGTTGATGCTGCTAAGTAGATAGTCATACAGCACATAAACAGACCCTTCAGCCCATCATGCTTATGCCAACCACCATGTACCTACCTATACAAATCCTACAAAGCTCTTGGTTTGCAGTCTTCCATGCCTTGGTGATTCAAGTGCTGGTCTAGATACTTGTGAGAGTACTTGTTTTCACCACCCATGCAGGCAAAATGTTCCAGATTGCAGCCACAAGTGGCTTGGGGGAAATTCCTCTGATTCCTTCTAAGCATCTTGCTCCTTATCCTAAACCTAAGCCCTCTGTAAGCTTACTCACACACAAGCATCCATAAATTGGGCATTCTCTACCTAGGGACGACCTATATACCACTAGAAACACTCTTCTGGTTACTGGAAAGTGTTGCAATTAAATGAATGGACACTACATAATGGGAAGGGCGGGGACAGTGTTGCCAAGAGTTCAACAGGTTCTGGACAGACAGGTGAACGTCAATGCACGCAGAAGGCATGTCCTTTGTTCAAGGGAGCAACAGAAACGCCCCAAGTTACAGACAGGAAGCTGGTGCTCCTGCCCCTTTCTTTCTTCCATGGTCTTCTGTCCTCTCAGATTCCCCCTCCTCCAGCCCTTTATCTCTTTCACCAATCAACTTCCCAGCCCTTTACCACCCCTTCTCCCTCTCCTGGATTCTCCTAACACTTGCCCCCTTG
This sequence comes from Mobula hypostoma, assembly GCF_963921235.1. Classification (NCBI taxonomy): domain Eukaryota; kingdom Metazoa; phylum Chordata; class Chondrichthyes; order Myliobatiformes; family Myliobatidae; genus Mobula; species Mobula hypostoma. The sequence continues at coordinate 102,655,603 of NC_086107.1, forward strand.
TACTTCTTCCTTCCCTCCCCCCACCCTCTTACTCTGACTTCTCCTCTTTCTTTACCGTCCTGATGAAGGGTCTCAGCCCGAAATGTCGTCTGTTTACTCTTTTCCATAGATGTTGCCTGGCCTGCTGAGTTCCTCCAGCAGCACTTTGAGTGTGTGTGTGTGTGCTGCTATGGTGTAGTCAAGTGCCTTTGCCTTTTTCTGCATGCCCCATGTTGAAGTCTGAGTAACTGAGTTTGGGTGACACTTCTAAATTTACCAAATTTAAGATGTGGGAGAAGATGAGCAGCAAAAGCCCGAAATACACCTGAGCTAAAAGGCCTGAAAGCTAAAAGTGACTGAGCCCTTGACCTATTTGGGCAAAGCAACTAAGGGTCATACAAGGCTGTATTTGAGGTTCCAGGCACTCGGGGAGAACAGAATATGCAATTTGAGTCAGAAAGAACAACTGCATATGCTGGAAACCTTGAACAACACGCACAAAATGCTAGAGGAACTGAGCAGGTCAGGCAGCCTCTATGGAGGAAAATGAGTAATTGACAATTTGATCTGAGACCCTTTATCAGGACTGAAAAGGAATGAGGCAGAAGCCAGAGTAAGAGGGGAAGGAAAAGGTGATAGGTGAATGCAGAGGAGAAGGGAGGGTAGGACAGTGGGGGGAAGGGATTGAAAAGGGGATAATTTGAGAAGCTGGGAGGTGGAAGGTGGGGAAGGCACACAAAACTTTGGAGGGCCTACAGGTAAAGCATTTGATATTTTTAAGTAGCACATTGAATAGAATTCTTGGATTTTTAAACACGAGATGCTGAAAAAGTAACACACACACACAATGTTGGAGAGGTTTATCAGTGCAAACTGTTTAATGGAGTACAAATATCCCACTGAGAAATGAAGAAATAAAATTTGCATGGGTTCTAGCAACCCTGAAATGGATGCAAAAATGCTTTACTCCAGCATAACCCTGCAAGTTTTTTCTAGAGTTTTAGAATGCACTTTTCTAGTCCGCAGTGTTCAATTCCAGCCACAACACTTTAGGCTTGAACTCAAAGCCTTAGAGTGGATCCAGTGGAAGTTTAATAGAATAGAGATAAGGGACTATTTGTAGAGGCTGGAAAACTGGATTGCAGGGAAGTTTAAGGGGAGATTTAGTGTTTATGGTTATACAGAATAAATACAATGATCCAAATGGCTGTATGATCTTTGTGAGGCAGAAATAGCTGAGGGTGAGAATTTTTTGTTAAATGTTGATTAAACAAAATGGATGTAAATATGAAAGAGACTGAATATGGGCAACACTAATTGAACTAATTTGCCGATACTTATCTAGTTGGTAACTGGAAAGATCTAAGTACTTGTTGGGCTGCAGAAGACATGGATTGAACCAAGTTGAGTTTCAAGTGAAATTTATTGTCATAATCACAAAAACAGTGAGGTACAGTACGATGGAAAAACTTGCAACAGTATCATAGGCATTGTTCAGTCAACACACAGAATTTAAAATCATACATAAAGTTTGAATAAAAATTATACCAATGAGAGTAAGTGGTTCCTCTTTCAGAGAACTGCCATAAGTTTGATGTGGTAAATGACCAACTGAATTGTATGATTTTTAGGGTTCTGCAAGGAAGTTGTTAATTTCTTTCAGTGAAAAAAATACAGTCAGTCTTCAAAATGACGAGGGTTTAGAAATTCCCTTTTTTTTTAACTTCCTATTTTTTTAACAAGCCTCAGTCTACCTCATTAGACACCTACTGAAAAACTTAATCAAGCTTGTCAGACATAACCTATCCTTTACAAATTCAGGTTTAAAAATATGGTTTTAAGAATGCAGCATTCCAAACGATGATATTCTGGTATGCATTGTTAATAAATTGCTTAGTTGTGTTGAGCCTAAACACAAGAGATTCTGCAGATGCTGGAAATCCAGAGCAACAGACACAAAATGGTGGAGGAATTCAGCAGGTCAGGCAGCACCTATGGACATGAATGAACAGTCGACGTTTCGGGCTGGAGCCCTTCTTCAGACCGGTTGATAGCTTTTTCTTATTTTAGCTGTTCTTGAGCAAGCTCCGTATTTATACAAATGGGTGAAGTTAATTTTAGTCAAGTCTGAAGCCAGGAAATTTATGTGACTGTACTCAGTTTTCCACCCCACTAATCCCACTAATTCTCTTTCTCAGCCTGATGTGGATACAGGGGGTCGGACTACAATTGGAAATTCCGTGAACAGTGGGCATGTAAGTTGACTTCTGAGTTGTTACTCCACTGAGATGTTTCTTTCAGGAAAAGTTCACAGAGAGAAAAATTTCTGTGAACGGAACTGTAGTTTGAATGATAATTAATAAATTCAAGGATCCAGTATCCATGTGGGGATGCAAAGGAAATTACTGACGACTTCTGCATTGAACTAATCAAAAATTGGTTAAACAACCAGACACTGCCTCTTGTATTAAATTCTCTGAGGTCAAGCAAAGAAAACTTTATCAAACCTCTAAAAAGATGTTTACCTGCATCTTTTTTTTCATGATGGATTTTTAGACTCTGCTTCTGAAGTAGTTCCACTACTTGATGGAGAATAGTACAAAAAAATCTTCCGACATCCCAGTGCAATAATGAAGGGCTGGCACACTGTCTTTTGGATAAGACAGAAAAGCTAGGAACTACATGCTGCATTACTTGACGGAGGAGATTATCTTCAAGAGGGACCTAGCTGATCCCTCAATTAACTTCACTGAAAAAAGCAAGCTCATTTGGTTATTTATTTATTGAGTTACAGCACGGAATAGGCCTTTCCAGCCCTCGAGCTGTGCGGTCCAGCAATTCCCTCTATTAATCCTAGCCTAATCATGGACAATTTACAATAACCAATTAATCCACCAAATGGTAGGTCTGTGGAAACTGGAGTGTCGGAGGAAACCCACACAGTTATGGGGAGAACATACAGGCAGCGGTGGGAATTGAACCTGAGTCACCTGTACTGTTTAGTGTTGTGCTAACCACTATGCTACTGTGCAACCCATAATATTTTATTGTTGTTTAAGGATCCTTCCCGTGAATGGCTGTTCTGCCTAATTCACTCTTTGTAGATCTAAAGTTTAAATTAATATTTAGAAGTATTGTACATATCCAGCAGAACGTCACCATGGTTCACTGGCGCCATCTTGTCTCACTTGCTCTAAAGTGGGTATTTGCTTACACTGAAACTTATTTTCATAATGTTACTCATGTATGCTGCTACCTATATCATTATGTAATTATGGTGAATAGCTGAGATACTAATTGGAAAAAAATTGCCATTTATCCCTCTACGTTTCCTGCCACTCACCAATTTCCAAACAAGTACAAGAATTTGGCTTAATTTGCATTAAATTCAATATTTGCTAGAAGTTGCCTATTTGGATCTTCTGATAGCCTATATTCAAGCCTCTGCCCACTTATACAGATTCAAAATCAGGTTTAATATCACTGGCGTATGTCGTGAAATTTGTTAACTTTGAGGCAGAAGTATAATGCGATACATAATAATAGAAAAAATATGAACTATAGTAAGTAATTTTATATATATATATATGTGTGTGTGTGTGTGTGTCTCTATCTATCTATCTATATATATATATGTATGTATGTTAGAATCAGGTTTATTATCACCAGCATGTGGCATGAAATTTGTTAACTTAGCAGCAGCAGCAGTTCAATGCAATACATAATCTGGCAGGGAGAGAGAGAAAAAAATAAATAAAATAAAGCATAATAAATAAACAAGTAAATCAATTACAAATGTTGAATAGATTTTTAAAATGTGCAAAAACAGAAATACTATACATTTTTAAAAAAGTGAGGTAGTGTCCAAAGCTTCAATGTCCATTTAGGAATCGGATGGCAGAGGGAAGAAACTGTTCCTGAATCACTGAGTGTGTGCCTTCAGGCTTCTCTATCTCCTACCCGATGGTAACAGTGAGAAAAGGGCATATCCTGGGTGCTGGAGGTCCTTAATAATGGACGCTGCCTTTCTGAGACACCGCTCCATAAAGATGTCCTGGGTACTTTGTAGGCTAGTGCCCAAGATGGAGCTGACTAGATTTACAATCTTCTGCAGCTTCTTTCGGTCTTGTGCAGTAGCCCCTTCACACCAGGCAGCGACGCAGCCTTTCAGAATGCTCTCCACGGTACAACTATAGAAGTTTCTGAGTGTATATATATATATATATATATATATATATATATAATATGTTATTTAGACATAACCTTTCATTTACAAATCACAGTCAACCCTGATCAGTTCATTAAATGATAAGAGACTGGGTACTGTTATGTTCTGACACCTAGGTATCCTTGTGTGTAAATCTCTGAAAGTTAACCTGCAGAAGCAGCAAGTGATTAGGAAGGTGTATGTTGGCTTTTATTATGAGAGGGTTTAAGACAGGAGGAGTAAAGAGGCTTTGCTGGAATTGATATTTGGTCTAAGTGAGATTCCACACCTGGAATATTATGTATAGTTTTGTTCTGTTCATCTAAGTAAGGATATTCTTGTCAAAGAGTGAGTACAAAAGAGTCACAACTGGTTCCTGAGATGCTAGGTTCTTTACAGTTTAAAAGAACAGAAGAAATAGCATTGAAATGTATAAATTCATATAGGACTTAATAGAGTGGATTCAGTGAAGTTTCCTCCTGACTGAGATGTGTAGAAACAGGTTGGGTGGCAGATGTGTAGGTCTGAGCTAAGGAGAAATTTCTTCACTCAGAGGAAAATGAATATTTGGAATTCTCTACTCTGGAAGGCTGTGGAACCTCAATCATTGATTTCAATCAAAACAGACTGATAGGTTAAAGAAATTGAGAGATATGGCAGAGTCCCAGCAGGATGGTGCTGAGGTAGAAGAGCAGCCGTGGTCTTGACGAATGGCAGAGCAAGCCTGAAGGAAAGGATGACCTACTCCTGCTCCCATTTCCAAAGGTCTTAATTCAAAATGTTATTATTTTAAAAATATTTAATCATTGTGTCTTTCCTGACCATAGATTTTCTTTTTTTTTTGCTTTTTGAACCATTGCTTCTCTCTCTATTCTTGGATAACACAACCAAGTCCAGCTCTGTAATCAAAAGGCGTTCCTAATATTTGAAACCCTTCATCGATCATATCATCATGTCATGTTGGTTAACTAGCAAACTTTCTTTGGCAATCCTGTCAACATTGTAAGCCACTCTTTGAATTCTCCCACAGGTATCCATAAGTGGCACAAGTGATATAGATGATATTGAGTCAGGTAAGTTTCTGTTTTGTTTCTCTTGTGTAGAAAAATGAATCATCACCGCAGCCAAAGAGGACAACGGGTCGTGCTTTCTCCAAGCCCATAGAAGTGCCCTGTCCACCTCTTAAATTGTCCTTTCAACAGTTTAATTGGGTCTATCAGGCATCACCTGTCCTTCTAAAAATAAAAGCATTGTCATACGCTTTAGTGCATATATGCACTGGTGCAATAAGTCAAGTCGTCACTTTTTATAGTCATTTCAACCATAACTGCTGGTACAGTACACAGTAAAAACGAGACAACGTTTTCCAGGACCAATGTGCTACATGAAACAATACAAAAACTACACTGAACTATGTAAAACAACACAAAAACTACACTAGACTACAGACCTACCCAGGACTGTATAAAGTGCACAAAACAGTGCAGGCATTACAATAAATAATAAACAAGACAATAGGCACAGTAGAGGGCAGTAGAGGGAAGAAACTTTAACATACGAGGAGCGTTTGATGGCTCTGGGCCTGTATTCACTGGAGTTTAGAATAATGGGAGGGATCGAATTCAAAGCCTATCTAATATTGAAAGACCTAGATAGAGCGGATGTGGAGGGGATATTTCCTATACTGGAGGAGTCTAGGACCAGAGGGCACAGCATCAGAATAGAGGGTCGTCCGTCTAGAACAGAGATAAGGAGGAATTTTGTTAGCCAGAGGGTAGGGAATCTGTGGAATTCATTGCCTGAGGTGGCTGTGGAGGCTGAGTCATTGGGTATATTTAAAGCGGAGGTTGATAGTTCTTGATTAGTCGGGATGTCAGAGGTAACAGGAGAATAGGGTTGGGAGGGATAATAAATCAGCCATGGAAGAGTGGTGGAGCAAACTCAGTGAGCTGAATGGCCTAATTCTACTCCTATGTTTTATGGTCTTATTATCTCCTTCTATTTTAGACATATTGTGTGGTGATTTTTATGTCAGCAGATGCCTTCTAGGTGCCCCGATAAGAGCCAGACTCCCCACACTGGACTTGTTGGTGCCACAGTAGCATCGCGGATAGCGCGACACTGTTACAGATCGGGGTGTACCAGAGTTCAGAGTTCAATTCCAGCACGGTTCTGTCAGGGATCTTTGCACGTCCTCCCTGTGGAATGTGTGGGGTTTCCCCCAGGTGCTCCGGTTTACTACCACAGTCTAAAGACATACCCAGTAGGTTAATTGGTCATTGTAAATTGTCGTAGTTATGAGGTTGCTAGGGCAGCGTGGCTTGAAGGGCTGGAAGGGCCTTCTCTGTGTTGTATTGCTAAACAAACAAACAAACAAGTAAATAGCCAGGCCTGGTGGAATAGCTGAGTAGACTTGATGGGGTGAATGGCCTAATTCTGCCCTATATTTTATGGTCTTAAATGCAGCAGGTCACTGGCACACAGATAAGCAGATTCACACGAAAAATGTTAATTAAACATAAACTTTATATATTTTTTACAAGAAAGACATAATTAGAACAAAAATGATGAAGTCCATGGTGGATTGTTATTGATCAATTCCCTTCTTTTGTGCAGTTGTAAGAAACCTGAGTACAATGAGTTTGAGCAGCATATAAACAAGACAATAGGCACAGTAGAGGGAGGAAATTTTAACATATGAGGAGTATTTGATGGCTCTGGGCCTGTAACCTTATGGTTTCCATCGGGAAACTCAACTCTGAATTGTCTGTTTCACATGGAGGGTTATGGTCATTGAACAGTGAGGCTTTGCAACCTACACAAAATATGAATGTCATGAAGTTTGGGGACTGAGACTCGAACCTGGTCACTTGACCCAGTATTCCATTCCTTGAGCAATGATTGTTCCTCAGGAATTGATTAGACCCTCAACTGTCCTACCCCTGCCTTCCCCACTTCACGTGCTTCCCTCCCTTCCACAATCACCGTCAGGTTTCCCTTGTCCTCGCTTTCTCCCCATCAACCTTTCAACAAAATGATTACCTTTGAGCACTTCCTGTGTAATGCCATTACTAAATATATCTTTCCCTCCTCAGCTGTCACACTACAGCATTCCAGAGGGACAGTTCCCTACCTAACACTTTGTTTATTTTAAATGCAATCACCCCATTTGTGATATAGTACTTTCTTCTACAAGTACACTCAGCCACACTCAGGTTGGAGGAACAACACCTTATATTCCGTCTGGGTAGCCTCCAACCTGATGGTATGAACATCGACTTCTCTAACTTCCGCTAAGGCCCCACCTCCCCCTCATACCCCATCTGTTACTTATTTTTATGCACACATTCTTTCTCTCACTCTCCTTTATCTCCCTCTGTCCCTCTGAATATACCTCTTGCCCATCCTCTGGGTCGCCCCCCCCCCCCGTCTTTCTTCCCGGACCTCCTGTCCCATGATCCTCTCGTATCCCCTTTTGCCTATCACCTGTCCAGCTCTTGGCTCTATCCCTCCCCCTCCTGTCTTCTCCTATCATTTTGGATCTCCCCCTCCCCCTCCAACTTTCAAATCCCTTACTCACTCTTCCTTCAGTTAGTCCTGACGAAGGGTCTCGGCCTGAAACGTCGACTGCACCTCTTCCTACAGATGCTGCCTGGCCTGCTGTGTTCACCAGCAACTTTGATGTGTGTTGCTTTCTTCTACAAGTGTTGGAAATGCCTGATGATCTCCTCCCTTCCTAACATCCTGGGCTCCAAGTATATAGTTTCCAGATGAAGCAGTTCCTTATAATGCTCAGTATGCATCTGCTGTATTCCACTGCAACCAAATTCAGATTGAGGACTGCTTTGCTCTGATTCATTCTGCAAGTCCGAGCTTCTGGTTGCATGCCACTTTAATTCTGCATCCCATTTCCACACTGTCCACTCTGTCCTTGGCCTCCTAAACTATTTTAATGAAGCTCAACGTAAGCACGGTAGCTCAGTGCACACAAAATGCTGGAGGAACTCAGCAGGTCGGGCAGCATCTATGGAGAGGAATAAGTTGATGCTTCAGGCTGAGTTCCTTACCATAGATGCTACCTGACCTGCTGAGTTCCTCCAGCATTTTGTCTGGATTTCCAGCATTTGCAGAATCTCTTGTATTTATGATTTACTGCTCATTTTCTAATCAGCCAAATGCAGTCAATCCAACATCATTTAACAATTTTGGTTGGTATTTCTGTTGTTCTCCATTCTTCATAGACAGGATTGAAGATTTCTTGCTTCCTCTGTAGTTTTGTGAGTTCTGGGGTGGCTGCTGAAGCCAATATTACGACCACAGACTTCTACATTTCGACAGGAGTGACTGATGGGGCGGGTGATTTGGTAGTTTCAGAGATGGTATGCTCCTCCTGCCACCAACACTGGGATTGTGTCTGCTCCCAAAGCATGGACTTCAGGTTCTCACTGCCATTCCAAATACTCCTGATCCAATTGGAGCAGTTATGGCCTCATAACCTGTTTCCTCCCACAGCAGTTTGTGTTGGGATTCTGATGCCAGGCGTGCTCACGAATTGGCCAGCCCAGTGTAACTGTTTAGAGAAACCAGAGCTCAAAGCTGGTGCTGGCCTGGCAAAGGATGCTGCTGTTCTCTTACCCTTCTGATGAACTTGGAGGATTTTGCAGAAGCAGATCTGGTGGTTTTATTTCCAGTACTGTGAGAAGCCTGGTGCATTGAAGGCAGTGGTGACTTTCATCATCCATGTCTGCCTTTGCCAAGAGGTTGAAGGAGGAGGAGGAACGTCGACTCAGACCATGAGAGGTCTGTGTCGGGCATTTTCGTGTCTTACAAGGCGCAGATTGGAAGTCTGTGTGGGGCACCACTCCTCGCACAGACTAGAGCAATGTGTGATTAAGTGCCTTGTTCAAGGGCACAAACACGCTGCCACACTGAGGCTCGAACTAGCGACCTTGAGATGACTAGACGAACGCCTTAACCACTTGGCCACGTGCCCAACACAAGAGATTCCTCCAAGAAAAAGGGACGTAATGTAACAGGGTTTTGTCTATCTTTATTTTTGGCTGGCACTGCAATGCAGTGGGACAGATTGGTGGAAGGTCTTGGTTTTGCGAATGTTGAGTAAAAGACCTATCTTTTTCATATACTTTAATGAATGAATTGACAGGGTCTTGGAGTTCAGCTTCCAAATGTGTACAAACACGAGAGTCATCTGCATACTGAGGTTCAGCTTCTGAGGTGTGAGGTGGTTGTGGTTCTAGTGTGAGGTGACCATAGGTTAAACAGTTTCACAGTTGCCCTCAGAACTAGTTTCACTCCCACAGGACATTTGTGTCAGGTGCAACGTAATATCGTGGTAAGCAAGATTTAAAAAATAACGTATACTATTTAACACTGACCCCAGTCTTCACTGAAACTGTCTCCAGTGCAAAATTATTGATTAACATCAAGACTTGAACATGGCCGAGTACATTTGGAAGATGGAAACAAATTTCAGTGGGCATTTTATTTTGAAGAGGATTTTCCTCACTCATTCCTGACTGATTCCTTTCCCAGGATGGGAATGGCTTATACAACGGTGTCACAAGTAATTTCTTTACCCAGAGAGTGGTTGATGCGTGGAATGCCCTGCCAAGTATGGTGGTAGAGGCAGATACATTAGGTGCATAAAGAAACTCTTAAATATACACATGGATGATAGAAAAAAACGGAAGGTTATGTAGGAGAACATAAGAAATAGAAGCAGAAGTAGGCCATCTGGCCCGTCGAGCCCATTTAATAAGATCGTGGCTGATTTGGCCATGGACTCATCTCCACCTACCTGCCTTTTCCCCATAACCCTTAATTCCCCTACTATAAAAAAAATCTATCCAACCTTGTCTGAAATATATTTACTGAGGTAGCCTCCACTGCTTCATTCAGCAGAGAATTCTACAGAGTCACCACTCTCTGGGAAAAGCAGTTTCTCCTCAACTCCATCCTAAATCTACTGCCCCGAACCTTGAGGCTATGTCCCCTGGTTCTAGTCTCACCTATCAGTGGAAACAATTTTCCTGCCTCTATCTTATCTACCCCTTTCATAATTTTATATGTTTCTATAAGATCCCTTCTCATTCTTCTGAATTCCAGCGAGTACAGTCCCGGGCTACTCAATCTCTCCTCATAGTCTAACTCCGTCATCTCTGGAATCAACCTGGTGAACCTCCTCTGCACCACCTACAAAGCCAGTATTTCCTTCTTCAAGTAAGGAGACCAGAACTGCACGCAGTACTCCAGGTGTGATCTCACCAGTACCCTGTACAGTCCTCTTAAATTCAATCCCTCTAGCAATGAAGGTCAGCATCCCATTTGCCTTCTTGATAGTCTGCTGCACCTTTTGTGATTCATGCACGAGCACTTCCAAGTCCCTCTGCACAGCAGCATGCTGCATTTTCCATTTAAATAATAATCTGTTCTTCCGTTTTTCCTTCCAAAGTGGATGACCTGGCATTTTCCAACATTGTGTTCCATCTGCCAGACCCTTGCCCACTCACTTAACCTATCTATATCTCTCTGCAGACTCTCCATATCTCCTACACAATTTGCTTTTCCACTCAATATAGTATCATCAACAAACTTAGATACATTGCACTTGGTCCCCTCTTCCAGATCGTTAATGTAGGGAAGGGTTAGGTTAATCTTCGAGTAGGTTAAAAGGTTGGCACGACATTGTGGGTACTGTGCTGTACTGTTCTATGTTCCGTGTTCTATGATGGAGTCAAAGGCTTTAACAAAGCCGAAGAAGACCACGTAAACTGGCTGGTGATGTTCTCTGTATTTTAGTTGGAGTTGTTACATCAAGAATATGTTCACCATGCCCCCTTGATAAATTAACAGCATTCCTAGTGTCATTTAGCCTCCCACACTTTCTGAGACATTTCTTTCCTCCTCTCTTAAACTTTTATCTCTTGATTTGCTCAGTTCTGATGAAAGGACATTGACTTGAAACTTAAATTCTGTTTCTCTCCCCAGTGAGACTGCAGAATAGTTTCACCATTTTCTGTTTTTAATTCGTTTCCAATTTCACAAAATTTTAACCTTGATTTATCCGTCAACTATTATTTCCGAGATTATCTCTGAGATGATCCAATCATCTGTGGGACTTTGCCTTATCTATATATTGCCAGTAATCTATCCCCATAACCACAGTTCAGATATATTCAAAGCTTTGGAATATTCTGTATTAAAGGGGATAAATATCTGGCTATATTTGTTTTCTCTCTGCATTATTTATTCCACATTTTTTTCTTTCATTTTCGCTATCGTTAACACCTAAACCCTAAATTGTATTAGAAAAGCATTTTTACTCACTTTTTATCCATTTAAATCTCGTTGTTTTTCAATGGATGTTGTATTACAATTCTTCTCATTATGCAATATGATCTGCCTATCCTAATTAAGTCACCACATTCACCAAATTTCCTAAAAACCATTCTATGGGAGATTGATTATGTTCTTAGAAATGTTGTGTACAGCACAACTTCTGACAAAAAAAATTACTTATCAGTACATATCACTATAAATTACAGCGGTAACCATTCTGGCACACAGTTTTGCTGAGTCATTGCCAGTTGCAAATTTCAGCCATTAGGGGTCTCTGTGTAGTGGCTATTTGAGATCTATAATCCTGTATCTGAGAAAGTGTCTTCAGCAACTAACAATGTCACAGCAAAAAACTGATTAATCATTGTGTTTTTGATGCTTTTTTTTTGGCCACAATTGTGTCTTTGTTTTTATAATGCAGATCTGGCTTTGGAGTTTCCACGTGCTCCTGGTCCTGTCACCAATCCCATACCAGCCAGTGATCCGTCAGGCCCTCTTCTCTCAGCTGCCCTCAGTATCCAGCAGTCCCAGGAAGACCCTGCTCCACTTAAAGGTCCAGTCGGCGATGGCGTCTCTCTCTCGGTCCCTGAAACTGCAGATGAATTTGCAGATGGAGAGATCATTGGAGAAGACTTGGACACGTTATTGGATTCTATCGGGGAGGCAAATGAATTTCCGATGGTAAGAGGCAGATGTAGACAAAAGGAAACGTAACTTCCAGTGTTTGGATTGGTCTTGTACTCTGGAGCATTAAAAGTATACCATTGTGTTCCAAATCCAGATTGCAAATCAATCAGTGGTTACCCACCTGTGGTCCACAAACCCCTCGGTTAATGTTTGGGGTCCATGGCATAAAAAAAATGCTGTGAACCCCTGTTCTAAAGGTTGGTGTGAATGCCAGCCCTCCTAGTAAACTGCCGTAACTCTTCTGCATTCTGCCCCGTTCCTGGCCAGTTTTGTTGTACTCACTCTTGGTCTTCTAGTAAGAGATGATTTTACTGTGGGCCAAGTTGTTCAGGGCTTGATAACTATTGACTTGCAGAGTGCCCTTTTGTCCTTTGCTAAGTCATGTCTCAATGCTCCCAACCCCACCCCATATCATCCTCACTGAGGCTGGCCCAGCCACAGGGTACCAGCTTAAGGCAGCATACTGGTAGTAGTAGAGCCAAAGACTTGGGTTTAATCCTGATCCTCAGTGAAGCTTCGTGTGTCGTTTGCACATTGTCTCACTTTGTGGGTTCCACAGGACAGGAACAGCTCTTCAGCCCATTATGTTGTGCCAACCTTTTAACCTACTCCACGATCAAGCTAACCCGCCTACATTTATCTTTCTTTCATCCATACGCCTATCACATCATAGGAGCGCACACATTATAGTACAATAGTCTCTTTTTTTATTATTCCGTACATTATTATTGCACATTATTGGACACTCCAGCCAACTTAGCTCTCCGGGTCATTGAGACACTCAAGCCTCCATACCCCACGACAAGGTTGTGGTCTTCTTGGAGGTTAACAAGCAAGCAGAAATGTATTTCCTTCACCTGAGATAAATGTCATCCAATTGGAGAGAGTGAATGTGACTACTTTGAGAAAGCAAGGTATCCCAGAGAGAGCTTGTAAACACATCATCGAAACATGCCCCAGTATTTCCACGATTGGATGTGAAAGAAATGCAAAGTTAATTTCTTGTTTGTAATGTTTTTTGTATTCTGTCAGTGTAAATCTAATGACATGAAGACTTGCCTTATATGGTTTAATGTTGGGTTAAGGACTATAAGATTGTAAACTGGTGGGTCCTAGCATATTACAGGGATTGGAGATGATATAGGCGAACTTCATGGTGTCATTTGACAGAAGGGATCTATTACTGAAAGTGCACCTGCCTATGGTATCTCAAACCGAAGAGATGACACGCAAGCAGCTTGGGAAAGGGCAGCAGAGGACTGAAACAGGATCGTTTCAGGATTCTACATGGGGAGGAAGAATAGGAGCAGTCAGCAGTAGAGGTAGGTTGAGATTTACAAAGGATGAAGTTTTCAGAGCTAGATTAGGATTTTTTGAGCAGAACAAAGGTGAGGGCCCAGTGGAGACAGGTGCATTGTGTCAATGGCAATTTATACGAACCTATCAAGTGCAGTAGATTCACAGATATTAAGCTTCTTTCATTTGCCTATACCGAAACAAAAATAGTCATGCAGATTAAGCTCAATCTTTGCTTTTACCACCAGTCAGTGTCAGATTGACCAACTGCTTTACATTTCACTCTTGGCTTCCATTGAATGAATGGCATTAGTATCTCAGTTACGAGCAGGCATGGTGAAGTTAAACCACTCTTGCAATTATGGCCACTGGTGACTGATCGTAAGCCCTGGGAAGTTGGCCACTGTTTGTGGAATTTTGACTTCATTGGTCTGTTGGTATTGCCACGGTTCCCCCGTGTGCTTGTGCAACAACAATTGTCTGATCTGCAACACAGTCTGCCACTGGATGGTTCCTGTTGTACTAACAAGATGGTGTGATTGCTTGTTCTTTGTGCAATTGTAGCCAAAACTGCCCGTGGTGAAAATACAGGTACATTTTAAGGTTGTGGTTTTCAGCTGAGTAGTTGGTAGCTAACTTGAACAAACAAAAGAGTAGTAGTGTTTCTACCACTTTAAGGGATTTTTTTTTCTCTGTTCTGCAGCATCAGCTGTGTGAGCACTTCTCGCTCATATCTAAGAAACAGATTTGCTGGCATTGCAGAAGGTCCGGAGGAGGTTTACCCCAATGATCCTGGGAATGAATGGGTTAACATATGAAGAGCATTTGATGTCTCTGGGCCTGTAATTAGTGGAGTTTAGAAGAATGGGGGCAGGTGGGATCTTATTGAAACCAAACGAATATTGAAGGATAGCGTGAATGTGCAAATGATGCTTCCAATAGTAGGAGAGTGTAGGACAGAGGGGACAGCCTCGGTATAGAAAGATGTCCCTTTAGAAAACAGATGAGGAGGAATTTCTTTAGGCAGAGGATAGTGGATCTGTGGAATTCGTGGCTCTGAAGGCAAAGTCATTGGGTATATTTAAAGCGGAGGTTGTTAGTAGAGCTCCAAAGGTTATGGGGAGAAGGCAGGAGAATGGGGTTGAGGGGGAAATAAATCGGCCATGATCAAATGGCGGAGCCAACTGGGAGGGCCAGATGGCCTAAATCTGCTCCTACGTCTCATGGTCTTGCGGTCTTCTCAGGAAGCTGTGTAAACAGAGGCCAAGGCTGAGGGAGCAGACATCTGAAATAGTATGGTGTAAGAACTAATGGAAATAGGATTTGTTCCTGCTGAATACCACTTGTACAGTGGTAACTGATTCAAGCAAGGGTGTGTTTTCCCCACCCATAATTTACCCCGGCCCCCCCCCCCAACCAACCTGCACATCGTTGGGACGTGGTGGGGGTGGGGGAGAATGGAGAGTACATAGTCGAAGGATGCACACAGTCACCTTGAGGACATGCAAGCCACACACACACACACACAGACACACACACACACACACACACACACGGTTTGGTCTCTGGTGCTGTGAGACGGCAGTTTTACAAGCTGTGCCACCTGCTACTTTTTGAGATCATTTTGAGTACCATTGAATGTTGCTGGACGTTTGCTAAGTAGATACTCATGAACTCTATTTACCAGCATTACATGTACAGTTCATTCACAGCATTTTCCTCCCAAACTTAGTGCGTCAGTCTCAAACAACAGGATTGTGAGCTAGTTGACATTTGGCCGGGCAAAACTAGAGCAAATCTACTCTACCAGGTGGGACGTTCTGCTCTGTCCCTCTTAGTTCTGCTGTTTAAATGAGTGAGTGTTAAAAATACACAGATTCTACGGAGGGAAGGAGCATTTTAATATTTTGGATGTGATTCTTTGTCAGAGGTATCAATCTTTTTCCTGCCCTCCCACAGGCCAGATTCCTGAGCACTTACAATAATGGTGCTGTTCTTCCTGGGGCTGGATAACCTTTCAGCTGCTTTCCCAGTGATTCAGTGAACATCCCACTCCCTGTTGACCTTCATCACCCAGGGATCTGTAAACCCATCACCCACAGCCAGAGGAGTTTCCTTGTGCCTAATCTGCAGAGCAGCACCAAAGTTGGAACAGCAGGAAAACCGTGGAGACTTGTGCGGGAGTCTAAGACCAGAGGGCACGGCTCAGGATAGAGAGGGCGTCCTTTTAGAACGGAGATGAGGAGTAATTTCTTCAGTCAGACAGTGGTGAATCTGTGGAATTTGTTGCCACAGGCAGCTAGGGAGGCCACGTCTTTATGTATATTTAAGGCGGAGGTTGATAGATTTTTGATTAGAAACATAGAAAATAGGTGCAGGAGTAGGCCATTCGGCCCTTTGAGCCTGCACCGCCATTCAGTATGATCATGGCTGATCATCCAACTCAGAACCCTGTACCTGCTTTCTCTCCATACCCCCTTATCCCTTTAGTCACAAGGGCCATATCTAACTCCCTCTTAAATATAGCCAATGAACTGGCCTCAACTGTTTCCTGTGGCAGAGAATTCCACAAATTCACCACTCTGTGTGAAGAAGTTTTTCCTCATCTCGGTCCTAAAAGGCTTCCCCTTTATCCTTAAACTGTGACCCCTCGTTCAGTATCCCTTCAAGTCAGGACATGAAGGGATACAGACAGATGGCAGGAGACTGGGACTGAGAGGGAAAACGGATCGGCCATGATGAAATGGTGGAGCAGACTCGATGGGCCAAATGGCCTAATTCTGTCACTACATCTTGTGGTCTTATTAATCCCAAGCTTCGGGATGGGGCATTCAGAAGCACGGACAGTGTCGTAGAGGTTGCCACTGCCGATTTAATCCAGTGCCAGTGAGGTGCACCAGAACTTACTCATTTTGATGTTGGTGTATTATTGTCATGTGTACTGGTTCACTGTGAAGAGCTTTTGTTTATGAGGCATCCAGACAGATCATTCCATATGGGAATACCTGAGTATGCAGGTGACTGCTGTCGTGGAAGAGCTGCCCCGTGATCATTTCTTCACTCTGTTCCACAGACGTCAGTGGCAGGGACTATTCCAACTAACCTACCCGATGATGTGTCCAGGCTACTCGCCGCCTTACCCAGTGGCGCACCAGTGCTTCCACCTGCTGTAAAGGGTGATGTTAGCCCTAAAGTGTCGCTCCCACCAGCCTACTCAATGCTTCCGGTCCAGAAAATGGACACCCTGGACACAATTGGTCCAAGCACAGCTGTGACTAGTTTGGATTCTTTGGATCTACTCCCTGGAACAGAATCTCAGTCTGGTAAGCCTGTTTTCATTCTTGAACTACTGACCACATATTTAGTGGCAAAACGCTTCCGTTTGTTTAAAATCTGCCCCACGAAAGTAACTGAGACTTTTAACGTATCCATTTTACGCAGGGCAACACATTTCACAGCGGATCTATTGGCCTCAGTGGATGTTTCTGCAGATTCACAAAAATGTTGCCAGTGTTGTTCAAAGTCTTATTGGATACCCCATCTGTTATTTATTTATATACACACATACTTTCTCTCTCTCTCTCCTTTTTCTCCCTCTGACTATACCCTTTGCCCATCCTCTGGGCTTTTTTCCCCCTCCCCCTTGTCTTTCTCCCCGGGCCTCCTGTCCCATGATCATCTCATATCCCTTATGCCAATCACCTGTCCAGCTCTTGGCTCCATCCCTCCCCCTCCTGTCTTCTCCTATCATTTCGGATCTTCCCCCTCCCCCTCCCCCTCCCACTTTCAAATCTCTTACTAGCTCTTCCTTCAGTTAGTCCTGATGAAGGGTCTCGGCCCAAAACTTCGACTGTACCTCTTCCTGGAGATGCTGCCTGGCCTGCTGTGTTCACCAGCAACTTTGATGTGTGTTGCTTGGATAAATTACTATTCCCTGGAGAATAGGGAGTTAAGGCGTCGTTCAACCGAGACTTTCAGATTTTGAAAGTAATCCTCCAAGTAGGACGTGCACTTCAAGTCAGAGCCAGACCATTCAAAGGAAAAGTTAGTGGTGAGAAGAGCAGTAAATTGTGGGACCTTCTTCCACAATAGTAAACCTGAGACAGGCTTAAAATTGCTTAACACTGTTGGCGAGTAAAACTCTGTCAAAGTGGTGAAGGTAGGATACAGATGAATCCCATCTCATTGAATGACAAGCAAGTTTGAGACCCCAGTTTGTATGCTTCTAGCTTGAAATATTATTTAGTGCATTCACTCTTCTTCATCTTCATTTCAATCTAGACCAGGGGTTCCCAACCTTTTTTATGCCATGGACCATTAAGCAAGGGGTCCATGGACCATTCAGCAAGGGGTCCATGGACCCCAGGTTGGGAACCCCTGAATTTACTAGCCAGAAACCTTAAGCGAAGATGCTGGAAATGTAAAATACAAACAGAAAATGCTGGAAACACTCAGCAGGTTAAGCAATATCTGTGCAGAGACAAACAGAGTTAATACTTCAGTGTGAAGGTTGCTCCATCAGTTTCGATGAAAGGTCTTTGACCTTCTCCTTCCACAACTGTTACCTGGCCTGCTGAAGTTTCCTGTATTTTCTGACCATTTATTTCACCTGTCCTTCAGCCACACCTCCGACTGGAAGGGATGTCAGAGGACCTCGGCTGTTGTGAGTGTGACGGTTTTCTTTGCTCTTGGAGTCATAGAATGCCACAGCAAAGAAACCGGGCGTTTGGCCTGTCTAGTCTGTGCTGATCTATTCATCTGCCCATTCCCATCAACCTACATCTGGTCCTTAGCCCTTCATGCCTCTCCCTTCCATGTACCTATCCAAATTTCTCTTAAATGTTGAAAGGGGCCCTGCATCCACACCCTCACCACTCTCTGAGTGATGTACCCCCTCATTTATACAACACAGAGTAGGCTTTTCGAGCCGCGTTGACCCAGCAATCCCACGATTTAATCTGGGACAATTTACAGTGACCCATTAACCTGTCAACTGGTACATCTTTGGACTGTGGAGGAAACTGAAGCACCCGGAGGAAACCCACAGGGTCACGGGGAGAAGGTACAAACTCCTTCTGGGCGGCAGTGGGAATTGAACCCTTGGTCGTTGGTCCTGTAAAGCGTTGTGTTAGCCACTAAGTTACTGTGTTGCCCCTTAAACCCTTAAACCATGACTCAGTGGAAAAAAAGCCTGCTTCCATTTAGCTTATCTATGCCCCTCATAATTTTATATACAATTGCAGATGCTGCAGTTCTTCTCTTCGGTAAAGTGTTTGCGACTTTCACTCTCAGGACTGAGACCACTTAATCCCCAGGTCAGGAATTATAGGCCTAAAGCCTACCTCCAGTGCTGGCTGAAGAAACATAGAAACCTACAGCACAATACAGGCCCTTCGGCCCACAAAGCTGTGCCCAACATGTTCTTATTTTAGAAATTATCTCAGGTTACCCATAGCCCTCTATTTTTCTGAGCTCCATGTACCTATCTAGGAGTCTTTTAAAAGACCCTATGGTATTCACCTCCACCACCGTCGCTGGCAGCCCGTTCCATGCACTCATCACTCTCTGCGTAAAAAAACTTATCCCTGACATCTCCTCTGTACCTACTTCCAAGCACCTTAAAACGGTACCTTCTCATGCTAGCCATTTCAGCTCTGGGGAAAAGCCTCTGACTATCCACACAATCAATGCCTCTTATCAACTTACATGCCTCTCTCAGGTCACCTCTCATCCTCTGTCGCTCCAAGGAGAAAAGGCTGAGTTCACTCAACCTATTCTCATAAGCCATGCTCCCCAATCCAGGCAACACCCTTGTAAATCTATTCTGTTATCCTTTCTGTGGTTTCCACATCCTTCCTATGGTGAGGTGACTGAACTGAGCACAGTACTCCAAGTGAGGTCTGACCAGGGTCCTATATAGCTGCAACATTACCTCTCGGCTCCTAAACTCAGTCCCACGATTGATGAAGGCCAATGCACAGAGTCTTAACCACAGAGTCAACCTGCGCGGTAGCTTTGAGTGTCCTATGGACTCGGACCACAATATCTTCCGACCCTCCACACTGCCAAGAGTCTTACCATTAATACTATATTCTGTCATCATATTTGACCTACCAAAATGAATTACCTAACACGGATCTGGGTTGAACTCCATTTGCCACTTCTCAGCCCAGTTTTGCATCCCATCAGTGTCCCACTGTAACCTCTGACAGCCCTCCACACTATCCACAACCTTCACACTATCCATTATCACTATCCTCCACACTATCCACAAGATCTAGTAAAAATTTACAACCTTTTAAGGCTGATAGAATATAACTTTTCCCATTACGATAAATGTAATAAGTCTGACTTAAATGTTGGAGTGTAGGTATAGATCTCTCCTGTACACTTACAAATGCTGCAATGAGTTAGGACTGAACTTCTACAGCTTTAAAATCTGTGCAAAATAATGGTTTTGCACCAGCTACTCGATATTAAGAGTTAAAAACAGTCATGCTGACCTATTTTCACACTAAATCTTGTGACTGAAAAAAGTCAGAAAACGCTACAGATGAAGGAAATCTGAAATACAAATGGAAAATGCCAAAAAATACAAAAATAAGAGTGAAGAAGAACTTTAGCTTCGTAGCACAGCTTCATTTGTTCTGATAGGTTGAATGAAGAGCAGTGAGCAGAAGCTTATGCAGTGCAAATACTGGCACTTATCTTTGGTTCTAGATAGTCTGTTAATTTTAGAGTAAATTTTGTTCAGGGTTATGATAGAGAGAATGAGTATCAGTTTTTCAGGAGCTCAAGATAAATAATGACGATCATTTTTGTGCCTCACCAGTATCAAGACCAATGACACCAAACAACAACAAGGGCGTATCAAGCAGCTTCCCTTTGGTGAGTCCCTTATGTTCATTACACCTTCTTTATTGCAGTTCGACTTATGTTTAGTCCAGGGAGCATATTGGTCCTGAAAACCTTTGATTGAATTAATTGTCACAAGCCTTTCCATCAGTTGCCTCCACGCATTTTACCGAAGTCTCTGAGCTGCGATTCAATCCTTTTGCGACCTTGATGAGCAAGGATGGAGGCCATGCCCAGATTTTGAAAGTGAGACAATCTCAGTCCGTTCTCACCTGGTCGCCATTCTACCTGCTTTCTGGCAAAAGGCAGTAGGTAATAGTCAGGGGCCACTGAGGTTCAAAGATCAAGCGATTCAGATTAATTCAGTTTTGGCGATGGGCATTTATTGAATGGGTGGTGATGGTACTTTCTTGTAACTCTGTGGTCATTGTTCTCCCACAGTGCTGTTGGGTTATAGTTCCAGTATTTAGACTTGGTAATGATCAATGGACAGCAAGTTTTTTAAAGCAAAATGCTGGAGGAACTCAAAAGGGTCAGGCATCATCCACTCTGTATCTCAATAAATAAATCTGTGGAAATGAATAAACAATTGATGCTTCAGTCTGAGACCTTTCACCAGGACTGGAAAGGAAGGGGGCAGGTCAAAGTAAGGGGTATTTTCATTTGATTTGATTTATTACTCTTCCAATTATTTCTTTTCGAAGTTTTAGATTT
Organism: Mobula hypostoma; assembly: GCF_963921235.1. Taxonomy (NCBI): domain Eukaryota; kingdom Metazoa; phylum Chordata; class Chondrichthyes; order Myliobatiformes; family Myliobatidae; genus Mobula; species Mobula hypostoma. Next base: position 102,676,700 of record NC_086107.1, read on the forward strand.
GATCAGAAAGTCGTATCCTCAGAATGGACTACCCAGTCCCCGTTTTTCCCCCTCTTTTCTTATAGTGTAGTGTTTTTTTTCTTCTCCTTTAAAAAATTGTAAGTTTTTTTTCTCTCCCTATGAATTGATAAGAGGAGAATTAGTTGTCTTTATTATATATTACGCATTTGCTTAATACTATGTATGATTTTGATAATGTCTATTTCACTTTCTGTTTGTATTGTTATTGATAATTATATTTGAGAAAATTCTCCTCTTGTTTGTATATATGCCCTTTCTAAATCAATAAAAAGATTAATAAAGGAAGAATGAATGTAGTTTAAAATAAAAAAAAGAAGCTGGGGGAGTAGAAGAGATACAAGTGAGAAGGTGATAGGTGAAGACGAATGAGGGAGGGGGGATGAAGTAAGAAGCTGGGAAGTGGAGAAGGAATCTGACAGGAGAGGAGAGTGGACCATGAGTGAAGGGGAAGGAGGGGGAGGTGATTATGCAGGTGAGGAGAAGACAAGGGCCAGAGTGGGGAAATGAAGAGCGGGGAGGGAGAAATTTTCAGCTTTCCACACCTGATGGAAATTGGTAGTGAAGGATTGGGGTGGATTTGCTGTCAGAGTCCACCTAAGTAAGAGTCATGGTCACCATCCAGACCCTGCTGTCTTCTCATTGGGCAGGAAGTGCAGGAGCCTTGGGTCCCACTCCCCCAAGTTCTGGAACAGTTATCACCCCTCAACTGCCAGGCTCCTGAATCAGAGTGGATAACTTCATTCACCTCAACTCTGAACTGAAATCACAACCTATGCACTTGCTTTCAAGGACTCCACAACTCACGTTCTCATTAGTTAGTTATTTATTATGTTGTTTTATCTTTTTATATTTTGCACATTGGTTGTTTGTGCATCTCTGTTTGTGTGTTGTTTTTCATTGATTCTATTGTGTCTCTTTGTATTTACTGTGAATGCCCGCAAGAAAATTAATCACAAGGTAGCGTGCGGTGACATGTATGTACTTTGGTAATAAAATTTACTATGTACTTTGTACAATGTGAGCCATCAGACAACAGTAGTCTGCAGGAGAGTGTAAGGAGATCCAGAATTTTGCTCCTTCCTAACGATCACCCCCTCTTTCTGCGTCAGGTTAAGCAAGTGAACTGCCTGCCTGCATCAACCCACCCTGCGGCTCTACTTGGATTAGTGCAAAGAGGCAGTGAAGCAACCCCGTCGCCGTTGACAAAGAACCCACTCAGCGATACGCACAATCTGCGCCAGGCCTGCTCCACCTGCTTCGTAAAATCAGGTAAAGAAAGCGCTGTGGCTAGATTCCTGATGCTCAACATTGGGCCTGCTGGTTGATGGGCTGCTAACAGTCAGCGGATCGTAGAGTCACAGAAAAGTACAGCACAGAGACAGCTCATCTAACCCGTGCCAAAGCATTTAAACCGTCTAGTCCCATCAAACTGCATCCAGACCACAGACCTCCACACCCCTCCCATCATGTACCTATTCAAACTTCTCTTAAAAGTTGAAATTGAGCTTGCATGCACCACTTGCACTGGCAGCTCATTCCACACTCTCTCCATCCTCTGGGTGAAGAAGTTTCCCCTTAAACTTTTCACCTTTCACGCTTAACCCATCACCTAGTTGTAGCCCCTCCCGAACCTCAGTCTAAAAATCCTGCTTGTGGGTACTCTGTCTATACCCCTCATAATTTTGTATACCTCCATCAATCTTCCAAGGAATGAAGTCCGAACCTACTCAATCTTTCCATATAACTCAGGTCCTCCAGTTCCAGAAACATACTTGTAAATTTCCTCTGTACTCTTTCATCCTTATTTACATTCTTATGAGATCTTATGATGATAGGTCTGATTGCCTGTCATTTCCAAGACATGAAGCATGTACATACTGCTGGGCTGCAGGGTACAGCTCTGGCTGTAAGGTTGGGATTCAATTCCCACTGCTGTCTGTAAGAAGCTTATATGTTCTCCAAGTGACCACACGGGTTTCCTCCACATACTCTGGTTTCCCCTCTCACTCCAAAGGCGTACGGGTTAGGGTTAGTGTTAGTGAGAATCAGAATCAGGTTTAATATCTCCGGCATATGTTGTGAAACTTGTTGCTTTTTCTTGCCCTTTCTGAAGTCCGCAATCAGTTCTTTGGTCTTAACTAACATTGAGTGCAAGGCTGTTGCTATGACATCACTCAACTAGCTGACCCATCTTGCTCCTGTACGCCTTCTTGTCACCGTCTCAAATTTGGCCAACAAGAGCTGTGTCATCAGCAAACTTATAGATGGCATTTGAGCGGTGCCTAGCTACACAGTCATGGGTGTAGAGAGAGTAAAGCAGTGGGTTAAGTGCACGTCCCTGAGGTGTGCCAGTGTTGATTGTCAGCAAAGTGGAGATGTTATTTCTGATCCGCACAGACTAAGATCTTCCGGTGAAGAAGTCAAGGATCCATTTGCAGAGGGACGTACATAGGCCCAAGTTTTGGAGCTTTTCAATCAGAGCTGTAGGAATGATTGTGTTAAACACTGAGATATAGTCAATAAACAGCATCCTGGCATAAGTATTAGTGAATTGTGAACATGCAGTGTTGGTGCCAGAAGTACGGTGTTCACTTGCCCGACACAATCCTCGCTGATTTGATGCAAACAACGCATTTCACTGTGTGCTTCAATGTACCTGTGAAAAATAAAACTAATTTTTATCTGATAGGACAATAAACTCAGCACTATCCAATATTCGGTAGCAATGTACTACAGGTGACTATGCTAACGAGTGGGGGAAAAATAAGTGGAGTTGTCATTATTGAAGAGAGGGGAATTCTGACTTGCTCCACAGTAGGGTTTTGCTGTTTTTTTCAAAATGTACTGCATTTAATATTGGTTTCACTGGTAGTACAGGTGGACACTAACTAGTTTTCCTCAGAAAGGATTACTCTTGTCTAATATCCATTAATCACAGATGGCAGTATTAGCTGAGAAACACCAGGCATCCATTAGGCAATGGAGGGAATCATAGAGGTGAGTGTGAAAAACTGATGGTGTTGCAACTCAAGTAGCTAACGAGCTGCATTTGTAGTTGCCTAGACTCTGACCCGCTTTTAGGGTCTTATGCCATTTCATTGAAGCCCAGTGGTATAGTTCCTCATCTACTGACTAGACATGTTACAGGCTCGGAGCTCGACATTGGATCAACGATGTCATATAACCGGCCTTTCCAGGTTGGTGTCAGAACTGTACAGTCTTGGTACATAGACATCAATCTCTAACCTTAACCCTGTTTTTCTTTCTGTACAGATTCTGCCTAACCTGCTGGGTATTTGTCTGTTTTACATGTTTCAGCAAATGCTGTGTTTTATGTCCCACACATCCCACATTTTTTGTTTCTTTCTCTCTGCATTCACGTTCATCTCCCTGTATTTCCAGCCTGTCAGGACAGACCAGTTGTAGTCAGCAAGCCTTTTTCACCTTCTCTCAGCGCCATCTGTGTCATTAAGCTTCCCTTGGCCTCCACCTTTCTGCAGACATTCCCTTTGTTCTCTCCACCTCTCTCCTTCCTCTGCAACTTTAAACATGTTTGTTTTCTAACATTTGCAAGTTCAAATCTCTCATTCCCCCCGTACAGATGCTGCCTGATCTGCTGAGTTATTTTGGCATTTTCTGTTCATCTTTGATCACCTCTATTTTGGGTCAGCAGATGGTGCTACGTTGGACTGCATTCTGATGCCAGGAGTAGTCCCACATACCTGGAAGAGAATGAAAGCTTCACCAAAAAAAAAATGATGCAGTTTATATCAACTAGGAGAGACCGAATTAGAAGTGGTTGATACTCTTTGGAATTATATAAAAAGATGAGAGTGAGGCAGCACAGTAGTGTAGTGGTTAGCACAACGCTTTGATGTACAGGCAACCCAGGGTCAATTCCCGTCACTGCCTGTAAGGAGTTTGTACGTTCTCCCCGTTACCGCCTGGGTTTCCTCCGGGTGCTCCGGTTTCCTCCCACAGTCCAAAGACGTACCGGTTGGTAGGTTAATTGGTCATTGTCAATTGTCCCGTGACTAGGCTAGGGTTAAACTGAGGCGTTGCTGGGCAGCGTGACTCGAAGGGCTGAAAAGACCTATTCCACGCTGTATCTCAATAAAAAATTAAAATATGTTTTTTAAGTGTTTGAAATTCCCGAGAGTTAGATGGTGTACCTGAGAGTTGGATGGTGAAAGGTTTTTTTCCTCTCTCTAGCTGAAGAGTCCAGAACCAGGAAATGGTGAACCTAAGGGATGGGGCACGTGTGACTGAGATGAGATGATTTTCACTTGGTAGGCTGAGGATCATTCTCAACCCTAGAGGGCTGAAAATGATCGGTTCAAGGCTGAAGTACTTAGATTCCTGGACACACAAGGGTTAGGGAGACATGAATCCTTGAGGAAAACTGGATGAGATGCAGTTTTTTTTTATCTATGATTTTATTTGAAAGATGATGCGTGTTTTATATGGTTTACCTGTCTTCCCATTCCCAATGTTTTAAAATCCATTTGTTTGTACCAGTTTCCCGACCTTGTCCTATTACGCCAACTTTGGTCTAATTACGTTTTTTTCTCCCCGTGTGTTTTGTCTTTTTTTAGGAGCTAAGGCATTAGATTTCACTTATAACCCTGACCTAGATCATAAATGTAAAAAAGATCTTTTGATTGGAAGACTGAACAATTCAACGGACTCACGATGGAAGAAAATCAGGCCCAGACCTACCCGGAATAATTATGGAGGACCATACTACTTGTGTAACGGTATGGTCGGGCACGTAATTCCATTCTACTTATAAGGGAGACCTAAACCAGCGGTTGTACATATGCAGTATACAACAGTAACTTATAAATGCAAAACTGAAATGAAATAGTTTAAATAAGAATTGGCTGCTGCTGGAATAATTCTGTTGAACAGTGTGGAGAAGTGTACGGTCATACTCTTTGGTAGAAGGAATGAAAGCATAGATTATTTTTAAACGAGGAACAAATTCCTAAAGTGCAAAGGGTTTTGGGAGTCCTTATGCAGGATTCCCTAAAGGTTAAGTTGCTGGTTGAGTTGGGAGTAGGGAAAGCAAATGGAATGTTAGCATTCACTTCGAGAGGACTAGGATAGGAAAACAAGGATGTAATACTGAGGCTTTATAAGGCATTGGTCAGACCATATTTGGAGTACTGTGAGCAGTTTTGGCCCCCGTATCTAGGAAAGGATGTGCTGACATTGGAAAGAGTCCTCTGGAGGTTTACAAGAATAACTCTGGGAAATGAAAGGGTTAACATATGAAGAGTGTTTGTTGGTTCTGGGCCTGTACTTGCTGGAGTTTAGAAGAATGAAGAGGGATCTCATTGAAACCTCCAAATATTAAAAGGCCTAGATACAATCCAGGATAAGTCTAGGACCAGTAGGTTCAGCCTCTGAATAGGAAGATGTCCCTTTAGAGCAGAGATGAGGAGGGATTTCTTTAGCCAGAGGTTGAGAAATCTGTTGAGTTCATTGCCATAGACAGCTGTGGAGGCCAAGACTTTGGGTATAATTAAAGTGGAGGTTGATAGTATTGTGTATTTGATATTTCAGTCATACTTGAGTAATCTTTTATATATAGTTTGATTAAGTATTTTTGTTTGTTTAAACAAAATTAATTACAGGTTATACATCATCACGCTACCATGTGATGTGTGCGTGCCCCACTTAAAATAAAGAAGATAGACTCGTTTCTGCAGACTCTCATGCCTTCCCTTGAATTAGTTCAATGTTTTGAAGTTACAAAAGATAACAAGTAGCTTCTTGGTTAATCAGGGCATCAAATGTTATGGGGTGAAAGCAGGCGAATGGGCTTGGGTGTGATAATAAATCAGCCACAATCGAATGGTGGAGCAAACTCGATGGGCTGAATGGCCTAATTATGCTCCTATGTCTTATGACCTTAAGACAATGCTTTAAGAAGAAGTTGGATCACTGTTCTGTATTAACTCAACTGTCTTTGCTGAACCAAGCTCAGAGTTCGTGGTAGGAAGACGATAGAAATTTAAGAAAGGCCCAGGGAGTGTTTCTGGCTCAACAAAAATCCACAGGTGTGTGGATGTGTGAGAGGCAGAATCCACTAATTATTGTTGTAAAAGTGGTATTGAAAAACACAAGATGCTGGGAATGCACAACAGGTTAGGAGGCATCTGTGGGGAGAGAGAGAGAGAGGGTTAATATTTCAAGTCCATGATGTTAAGAAATACCCAGCCTACTGAATATCTGCAGCACACATAAAATTTGCTGGTGAACGCAGCAGGCCAGGCAGCATCTCTAGGAAGAGGTGCAGTCGACGTTTCAGGCCGAGACCCTTCGTCAGGAAACGTCGACTGCACCTCTTCCTAGAAATGCTGCCTGGCCTGCTGCGTTCACCAGCAACTTTTATGTGCATTGCTTGAATTTCCAGCATCTGCAGAATTCCTGTTCTTTGTGTTTTTGAATATCTGCAGTGTTGTCTGCTAATGAAGTACTATTGATTTGCGGTTCCTGTTCTGTTTTTGGAAGGTTGGTAGTCAATTTGCCACCCACAATCTGCAATATGATTATAACCACATAATTTGCTGTATTTGTATATAGTGAAGATAAATATTAACGAGGATGCTTAAGGAGAGAATCCCCACCCCCTTTACAAATAGTGCTATGGGATCTTTTTATGGGAGTAGACGGCACATTATTTCAACATCTTTGCCCAAAGGTACACCCTCCATGCACTGTTTTTTGTGCTGGTCTGGTGCAGGACTTAAACCTTCTGATTCAGAAGCAGGAGCTAACTCGCTTTGTCACAGCTGATACCTCCAAATAGAGTCATAGAGCCACACAGCATGGAAAACAAGCCATTCAGTCCAACTCGTCCATCCTAGCCAAATTGTCCAACTGAGCTAGTCCCGTTAACCTGCATTTGGCCCCTCCTCAAACTGTCCCTTTCCATTCACCTGTCCAAATCTCATAATTGTACCCATTTCTACCACTTCCTTTGTGGAAAAGACTAGAGCAATTGAAGTCTTTTTTTGCTGATGAATGCCATCAGAACTTGTAAGGATCAATATTTATTCTGCAGAATGATGTAAGTATACACATCCATACTCTGGTCATTCTACAGGTGCACTTAGAGAGCATCCTAACAAGCTGCATCACTGCTTAGTAAGGAACCTGCATCGCGGCAGTCAGGAAGACTCTACAACGGGTAGAGCCCAACACCAGCACCACCCTACCCGCCATCAAAGACATATATACAGAAAAGCGCTGGAAGAGGCCCAGTAACAACATGAAGGATCCCACCCACCCTGCTCATGGACTGTTTGTCCCACTCCCATCATGGAGGAAGCTACGTAGCATCCACACCAGGACCTCTAGACTCCAAAAACCAGTTACCTTCCCCAAGCAGTAAGACTGATCAACACCTCCACTCACTAACTCCACCAAGACTTTATTATTTCCCATCAGTCACTTCATGTACAGTCTAGCGTCACTTTACAGACATAAAAGCTATGTAGATACAGTACATAAGCTATCTTATGTACTTATATTTATGATGTGTTATTATTATTGTAGAAATTTATTTTTCCTCAGCTCAAGCTGGTAAAAATCTGAAGTATTGAAGCACACTCATTTCTCCATTGCTATGTTCCCCGTTGCTTGGAACTCTCAGTGAGCCGTGTTCTTCCCTGTCATTTCTGTAACCTGCTCTGGTCTTTTTGTGTTTCCCTAATTTTAATAGACTATTCTAGTGGTGTTTAGTATTGTGGCATTCTGAAGATTTACATAGATATTGCTGAGTAATCCTAATTGTTTAATACTATTGTGTAGTGACTTTGGAATGATACCTGTTGTAGACATTACCATCAGGACAATATATACCCTGTTCATATTTCATAGTCTTACAATTTCCTCTTTTAATTGTGCATATTTCTGGTGTTTTTCACTTCTTGATTTCTGTAAGTTATGTGTGTTTGGAATGGCCATATCTACTGAGTAAGTTGTCCTTGCCTGTCTATTCTTTATGGTTATTATTTGTGCTGCATCAGATCCAGAGTAACGATGATTTTGTTCTTCTTACATTTGTGTACAGGAAACAACATTAAACAATCTTGAATCTTCTGAGAGAGTTGTGGTGTTCAATGGTTTTCACAACAGGATAGATTATCAATACCCACTGATAATGTGCTAACCTGTAGAGTAGTGACTTGAGAATGTACTGGTTGCAGAAGTTAATCCCTTTTGGGAATAGAGATGGGTAAATTGACGGAAAGCGGGAAAAGGGTGACAGATCATAGTGTGAAACATAATCAATTCATGAAGATGTTCTCAATTTTTTTTACTTGCAGATATAGTGAGTAAGGGGGAATGCAAGTTTGGAGATCGCTGTACGTTTGCGTACAGTCAGGAGGAGATAGATGTTTGGACACTGGAGCGTAAAGGGGCAATAAACCGCGAGCTACTCTTCGATCCACTTGGGGGTGATACCAGATGCAGCCTCACGGTAGCTAAGCTGCTGAAGGAACATCTTGGCCACTTTATGTACCTTTGTGAGGTGAGATACCGTAGCACAAGTGCATGCCTCTTAATGCCAACATCTCTTTGCTCTATTTCAATTAACGCAACACCTCAATGTTATGTTCCCTGTGGCTTGGATCTCTCAGTGAGCCCTATTTATCTCTGTAACCTGCTCTGGTCTTTTTGTGCGTCCCTGATTTTAATATTTCCCAATGTTTCCAACTCCCATGGCTTGGAGCTATAAAAACTTCCCCCTAAAGCTCTGCCTGTCTACCTTTCTCTTTTTCTATCTCACTTCAGCTGCAATGCTCATTAAAATATACCTTCCTGATGAGGTTTATCTATCCTGGTACTTCCTTCTTTGGTGTCTTAAGTGTATTCATTAGTAATAATCATGATCATTACTTTGCTATGTAAGTGGTGCCTAATAAATACAAGTTGTTACTGGTTCACTTGTCAGTCCATTACCAAATATAGAGCACCGAACATTCAACCTATTCTACCAGTTTTTAACTATACACTCTTCTTCCTTTTATTATCTAACTTTTGCCTTTTCCCTCATGTATTTGTGTAGCTTTCCCCTTAAATAAATAGTGCCAGTTGGCACTGTATATATCATATCAAAAACTTTTGTGTCTAAACACCAAGCACAAAGCAGTCATAATCGGGCTTGCGTTCCCAAGCCACACGCACAAAGGGAGCTGGAGGAACTCGGCAGGTCAGACGGCATCTACGGAGGGAAATGGACAGTCAACGTTTTGGGTCGGGACCCTTCATCACTGAAGCAGCGCCATAGGACCCTTCACCGCCGACCTGAAATGTCAACTGTCCATTTTCCTCCATAACCCGCTGTGTTCCTCCAGCACAGTTTGTGTGTTGCTACAGGTCTCCAGTATCTGCAGTCTTTTGTGTTTTCATTCCTAATACTGCCTTCTTTTTATTGTGACTTTAGAATGTGCTCAGAACATCTCTCCATCCCTGGCATTCCCTGCCATAAGGGTGGATGCTGAGTGAATGAGTATATTAGGGGCTGAGACTCATAGGTTTTCAGACACTACGGAGATACTGTTAGGACTTCCTCTGTTAGCGTACAGACACACTAATTCTCATCGGGACCATAAATGCCACGTGGGCTATTGCTGCAGGTGATAGGTTAATGTGACGTACATTTTATGTAGTACCAGCTTTGGGAGAAGTGGGGCTTTTTGAAGCAATTCTAGTGGCATAGAGATGAAATCTCCATGGCAGCTCCAGTACCATATAGATTGTGTGTAAGCATGAGGAAGTTGGTAGATGCTGGAAATCCAAAGCAACACGGGGGGGCGATCTCAGCAGGTCAGGCAGCAGCTATGGAGATTAATGTTTCAGGCCAAGACCCTTCTTCAGGACTGGAAAGGAAGGGGGAGGACGCCAGAATAAAAGGGTGAAGGGGAGGGGAAGGAGGCCAGCTGGAAGGTGAGAGGTGAAGCCAGGTGGGTGGGAAAGGTAAAGGGCTGGAGAAGAAAGAATCTAATAGGAGAAGAGAGTGGACTATGGGAGAAAGGGAAGGAGGAGAGGATGCAGAGGGTAGGGATAGGCAGGCGAGAAGAGGCAAAAGGCTAGAGTGGGGATTAAAGAAGAGGGGGAAAGAAATTACCGGCAGGAGATAATGTGTATCCATGTTCATTCCAGATCTGGACTGCAGCTGGTAAATTGTTAACAGTTACAGTGATGCCCACGTCTGTGTTTACTGGATTTTTCCACAGTGACTATTTCCTCATTCCTCAAATCAGTGATGCAAAATTTAAAGGCACCAAGTCCTGTGTGTATCTCCATTTTAATTGTGTTTATCTGTTCCAAATCCATTCCTCCTCTCACCTCAATCTCTGATGCTCATGTTTGCTTTCTGTTGCAGGAATGTTTTGATAGCAAACCCAGGTTAATAAGCAAGAAGATGAAGGATGATGCTTCTTTCTGTTCCAATCCAGAAGTTAAGCACAACTTTGAGGAGAACAAGTGAGTACGCAGCACCTCGATGGAGGGAATCAGTGGGCAAACGATTTCAGTGTTAATCCTGCATACTGAGGGAATCCTCATTTGTGCTGAGTAAATTGGCGGCAGTCAGTCAGTTTTGAAGGGCCACCAGTAACGTCAGTACTCCCACGAGCTAGGACAGTGAAACGAATCACCCTGGCTTCCTGTTCCTTAACACTTAGATTCTTCCTAGAAGGTGTGTGCATGGTGAAACTGAGGAAGGGACAACTCTTAGTTGTGATACCAACTGTGATTATAGCTTGTTGCTTGTTCCTGCTCTCCGCCCAACTCAAACCGTGAAGTATTAGTTATCTGGGCAGAGTGTTGGAGCCAATCACACAAGGGAAATAGACAGAAAGTATTCTCTAATGTTGATGGATTTTTGTTTGAAAAGATGGAAATATACACAGGATTTGCTAGCTTTAAATTTTGCATCGCTGATTTGCGGAATGGGGAAATAGTCACCGTGGGAAAAATCCAGTAAACTCAGACGTGGGCATCACTGTAACTGTTAACAATTTACCAGCTGCAGTCCAGATCTGGAATGAACATGGATACACATTATCTCCTGCCGGTAATTTCTTTCCCCCTCTTCTTTATTCCCCACTCTGGCCTTCTGCCTCTTCTCGCCTGCCTATCCCTACCCTCTGCATCCTCTCCTCCTTCCCTTTCTCCTGTGGTCCACTGGCCTCTCAGATTCCTTCTTCTCCAGCCCTTTACCTTCCCACCTACTTGGCTTCACCTATCACCTTCCAGCTGGTCCCCTTCCCCTCTCCCTCACCTTTTCATCCTGGCGTCCTCCCCCTTCCTTTCCAGTCCTGACAAAGGGTACCGGCCCAAAACATCAACTGTTGATGGGGTTATTAAGAGATGCAGAACAAAAGTGAGTAGATAGTTAAATTAGCCACCATCTATTAGAATCATCTCAAGGGCTTCAATGGAAAAAAGGAAGTTGTTGAACTAAGAAAGTTTTACCCAGCAGGTAATGGCAAAGGTATAAAATGGCAAGGCAGATAGATCACTTGCTAACTCTCAGATTACACGACTGAGAGAGAAGATTAAGAGGATAATGAATTAAGTTGGTATTAGAAACGCGAGAAAGTCGGCAGATACTGGAAATCCAAATGGAATGCACAAAATGCGGGAGGAACTCAGCAGGTCAGGCAACGTCTGTGGAAATGAATGGACAGGCAATGTCTCAGGCCAAGACCCCTCTTCAGGACTGAGAAGGAAGTGGGAAGATGCAAGAGTGAAGAGGTTGGGGGAAGTGAAGGAGGCTAGCTGGAGGGTGATGGGTGAAGCCAGGTGGGTAGGAAAGAAGGAATCTGATAGGAGAGGAGAGTGGATCATAGGAGAAAGGGAAGGAGGAGGGTATTAATATTGGTTTATTATTGACACTGAGATGCAGTACAAAGCTTTTTTTTCCCCTGCCATCCAAACAGATCGTTTCATAAATAAGTACATTGAGGTAGTGAAAAGAAAACCATGTAGAATATCTTGTTGCAGTTACAAATAAAATGTGTAGCAGGTAGACAGATAAAGTACAAGGGACTAGAAGTTTGAGTTCATCTTTCAGTGTGTGAAAGGTCCATTCAAGAGTGTGACAATGGTGGGACAGAAGCTGTTGTGGAGTCTGGTGGCTCTTGCCCTCAAGCTTTTGTATCTTCTGTTCGACAGGAGAGGGGAGAATAGACTATGACCAAGGTGGGAGGCATCCTTGATTATGTTGCTTTCCTGAGGCAGCGGGACGTGTAGATGGAGTCAATGAACAGGAATTGTAAATGTTACTCTTAACTTTTGAGTGCTTGCTTTTCATTTACTCCCCGTGGTTCTCCCCGAGGTGCCTGGTCCACATGTTGCGGGCCATGACTGTGAAGTACTCCAAGATTCGTCAGTTCCAGGACCACTGCCAGTTTGATGTGTGCCGTCACGAGGTGCGCTATGGGTGTCTGCGGGAGGATAGCTGTAACTTCGCTCACAGTCTCATTGAGCTCAAGGTCTGGGTGATGCAGCAAAGTTCAGGTACACCTGAGGAAACCATGCTGTCTTTTCTTTTCAGCGTATCCACATTAAAACTTTGAACATACTTACGGCAAGTTCACAGAGCTGTAAGATGGTCAGTACCACCTAATTTCCATGACTTGGACTGGAAATGTACAGTGACTGTTGACCCGAATACCTCTCCTGCTAAACTCTAATCATCCTTTGCTTTATTCGCTCTGCAAATATATATTTTTAAAATTGCAGCTACTGAAATCAAAACCAGAAAATGCTGTAAACACTCAACAGGTCAGGCAGCATCCATGGAAAGGGAGAGGACCTTTGTTAGAGGAGAACTCAACTCTGTTTTAAATGGTTAACATTGTTTTACTTCAACAGCAGCTAGGCTGTACATTTTTGTACTCCTCATCATCGTCATTATTATGTGTCGTGTCATATGAAGTGGTCTAGTCCATGATTGTTCTGAAAATTTTTTTACTCAAGTGGTTTACCATTGCCTTCTTCTGGGCAAGGTCTTCACAAGATGGGTGACTCCAGCCATTATCAATACTCGTCAAAGATTGTCTGTCTGGTGTCAGTGGTCACATAACCAGGACTTGTGATATGCACCAGCTGTTCATATGACCATGCGCCACCTAGTGACTCTGAGCGGGGGACTAAGCAGGTGCTACACCTTGCCCAAGGGTGACCTACAGGCTAGCGGAGGGAAGGAGCACCTTACACCTCCTTTGGTAGAGATGTATCTCCACCCTGCCACCTGATTTTGAGTGTAAAAAGTATAAGTCATACCCCAGAGCAAACTTTCTGCCTTTGCTTGAAGTATTGTTTCAGTTCCCCATTTCTAAAAACCCATCTGGGAACTGCATTGTGAATTGGGAATTCTAGGCTTCCTCCTAACTTGTATGGTATAGGCAGTTCTTCTCTCCACCTCCCTGGGCAACATAACCTGCGAGGAAATGAATCAACTCATTGAGCTGAAGCTGCAAGGACAGTAGACCTGGGAGTCAACTGCATGATGCACATTAGGGACAGAGTCAACTGGAGTTTGTCACAAACCAGCTTATCTGTAAAAACCTTTCCTGGAATGTACAATGATAGGGTGCAGCCTGCTGTGCTGATTCCCTAGTATACAGCTTATTGACCAGTCCCTTGTATTCGGATGGATAGTTCAAGGTTGTTTATTGTTATTCTTCAATACACAGGTGTAAAGGAAAAAGAAAATGATTATTACTCCAGATCCGATGCAGCATAAAAACACACAGAAAATATAAATATAAAAGCAATATTATAAAACACAATGTATAAGTATTTGTTTAATGTGGCCGTGTAAGATTAGCTTACATGCACAGGCTAATTGGACGTGCATAAAGTACGCTAGGTGTAGGAGTAAACCAATCACAAACAAGAGAAAATCTGCAGACGCTGCAACTCCGAGCAACACACACAAAATGCTGGAGGGACTCAGCAGGCCAGGCAGCATCTAGGAAAATAGTGCAGTCGACATTTCGGGCTGAAACATTGACTACTATCTTCTTAGATGCTGCCTGGCCCGCTGAGTTCCTCCAGCATTTTGTGTGTGTTGTGAGGTGCAGGAGTATCTGAACACAGGGTGACTCTGACAGGAAATGATAAAGTGATAAGGTGGCTCTGGGCAAGAGGAACTCTCCGAGGTGGCAGCAGGGCGTATGAAAACACAGTCGGACAGTTACTCTGGCACATACCCCCTTCTCATTACTCCCCTCAGGAAAGAGGTACTGGATCTTAAAGATGCACACTCAGTGTTTCAGGATGCCTTGCAACTGTCCTGCTGCCACAAAACAAATTTTATGACATATATGAGTAATATAAACCTGATTACGTGTGCAATCGCAGTGATTCTGTAACCCTCATGAGGTGTGGTGCGTAAGTGTACAGTCATAGTGCTCCAGAGTTGGAGGGTGCTAGGGGGCTGTGTAGAAGGTTGGATGATGTAGTGGTGGGCAGAGTGTCAATAGTGTGGACGTCCATGCTGCCAGTCTTGACCTGAAGAAGCTTCGTCATTTGGGAGTGTACGTATCAGTTCTCATTGAGGAGACCAGCTGAAGCAGCTTCAAGTTCTGGGAGTCATCATCTCAGAGGGTCTACCCTGAGCTCAGCATATAGATGCAATCACTAAGAGGGCACATCAGCAGCTTTATTTCATGGGGAGTTTTGCGAGATTTGGTGCGCCACTGAATTTCTACATGGAGGGCGTTCCGATTGGTCACATCACTATCGGGTATAGAGGCTCCAATGTACGGGATCGAAAGAGGCTACAGAAGGTTGTAAGCTCAGCCAGCTCTATCACGGGCACGAGCCTCCCCACATTCGAAGACATCTTCAAAGGGCAGTGTCTCAAGAAGGTGGCATCCATCAGAGGTTTCAAAGATACATGTAATGTCAGGGAAATGTATACAATACACATCCTGAAATTCTTTTTCTTCACAACCATCCACAAAAACAGAGGAGTGCCCCAAAGCATCGGCACCCACCACTTAGCACTCAAGCGCGCAGCAAAGCATCTATAATGACACAGACTTGCAGTACCCCAAAGACTTACTCATTCACCTGGTTAATTCAACATATTACAGGCTCTCTCTCTCTCTCTCGCTCCCTAATAAGGGAAAAAGAAGTGTCATAGAACATAGAACATAGAATATTACAGCACAGTACAGGCCCTTCTGCCCACAATGTTGTGCCGATCCTCAGACCCTGCCTCCCATATAACCCCCCCACCTTAAATTCCTCCATATATAAACTTCTCTAGTGTATGTGCCTCCACCACTGACTCAGGCAGTGCATTCCACGCATCAACCACTCTCTGAGTAAAAAACCTTCCTCTAATATCCCCCTTGAACTTCCCACCCCATACCTTAAAGCCATGTCCTCTTGTATTGAGCAGTGGTGCCCTGGGGAAGAGGCGCTGGCTATCCACTCTATCTATTCCTCTTATTATCTTGTACACCTCTATCATGTCTCCTCTCATCCTCCTTCTCTCCAAAGAGTAAAGTCCTAGCTCCCTTAATCTCTGATCATAATGCATACTCTCTAAACCAGGCAGCATCCTGGTAAATCTCCTCTGTACCCTTTCCAATGCTTCCACATCCTTCCTATAGTGAGGCGACCAGAACTGGACACAGTACTCCAAGTGTGGCCTAACCAGAGTTTTATAGAGCTGCATCATTACATCGCGACTCTTAAACTCTATTCCTCGACTTATGAAAGCTAACACCCCATAAGCTTTCTTAACTACCCTATCATTTAGGACCCTCACCATTTGGGACATACCCTCTTCTCATATACCCCTCAGGAAGGAGGTACTGGATCTTAAAGACGCACACTCAGTGTTTTAGGATATCTTGCAACTGTACTGCTGCCACAAAACAAATTTCACAACATATGTGAGTAATATAAACCTGATTACGCGTGCAATCGTAGTGATTCTGTAATCCTCATTCATCTTGCAGGGATCACGCATGATGAGATTGTCCAGGAGTCTACAAAGTATTGGCAGAGTGTGGAAGCTGGTGCAAACAAAATGCAGGTATATTGCAGCCAGTGGAAAGGACGAGGGGCAGACTACATGTTTATAATCACAACTGCTACTTTTATAGAGTGCCTTTAACACTGCTAAGTGTCATCAAGACGCTTCGTATAGGTATTAAATAAAGTTTGACACTGGGCATCTAGTAAGAAATCAGGATAGGTTGGATTTAATGAATCTCCTGTAGGTGGAGGGGTTGGGGAAGGAAAAGAAAGAGGGAATTCCAGAGGTTGGAACCCGGGCAGTTGGTGACACCCCTCATGATAATGGAGAGCACAAGAGTGCACTATTGGAATATTGTGGATCTGACTATTCTCAAAACATGCCAGTGAAATATTACATTCAGCGATAACTTGCGTATGCATGACACGGCAAACAACCCAGTTGCTTCTCGGGAGTTTTCTCAATCAGAGTTTGATGATGAGTCACAAAAAATTTATTGGGGTCAATAACCAGAAGCTGTCCTTTTCACCTGAAAGGAGGAAAGAGTGCTGCATAGTGGTTAGCACATCGCTTTACAGTACAGGTGACCCAGGTTCAATTCCCGCACCTGCCTGTAAGGAGTTTGTACATTTTCCCATGAGTGTGTGGGTTTCCTCTGGGTGCTCTGGTTTCCTCCTACAGTCCAAAGACATACTGGTTGGTAGGTTAATTGGTCATTGTAAATTGTCCCGTGATTAGGCTAGGATTAAATTGAGAGATTGCTGGGCAGCATGGCTCAACGGGGCAGAAGGGCCTACTCCACACTATAGATCTCAACAATAATGTGGCTCTGGAATTCCCTCCAACTTTCCATCTGCAAATGATTTGGCGCCATTTCCAAAAGTGAGGTATTTAAATTCAAGGCTGACTGTAACCAGAAATAGGACTGAAGATGAGGGATATACAAGTCCTTAGAGGGGTTTGTACATGAGGAGGGCATTGCTTAGCAGGAAGCCAGTGGTGGTCAACGAGCACTGAGCTAATGAATGGATGAGACACTGCAGGTTACATGATCACAGACCTTTGGATGATCTCGGGTTTCTGGAGGATGAGGAAGTCCAGCCTAGAGAGTATTTAAATCTATGTGACAGATTGAACAAAGCTGTAGATGAGGTATTCAGCATCAGATGAAAAGAAGTAGGGATGGAGTCCAGCATGAAAAAAGCAAAGGGGAAGAGAGCTGCTTGCCTGTCACCCTCCCACACTCAGCCGCCCCCATCTCCCAGCTCCCAAAGAAACAGGTCAATTTTTGTGCCTCTTTCACTACCACCCACTGACTCATCTGCACTGAGACAAACTGAGATTTGCTTGCCCTCTATGGTTTTGAGATTGGTATCTGCTGACCCTACTAGGCTTTAATTTGATTGCTGACCGCTTGGTTCTGTGTTCTGCTTGGTTGAGGTGACATCCAAAGCTGGAAAGACAAACTCGCTGGGCATGAAGATGAAATTTGTCTGCGGCCAGTGCTGGAGGAATGGGCAGGTGGTTGAACCAGACAAGAGCCTCAAGTACTGCAGTGCCAAAATACGTCATGGGTAAGGATAGCAGTGGGCAGGCCAAGAATGTGATGCATAAAATCAGAGAAGCTGGGGCTAGACACTGTGCCAAGTGTTGATACAGTCAGGGGTGGGAGTTTCTGATTGGAACTAAAGCATCCAAGTATCTTGTTTGCAGTGTGTTATTCACGGTCTCTTTTCTTACCTGGCTTTACATTTCCTGCATGCTCTGTGTCCCTCTTGCTTCCACTAATACTATACTACTTTTTCTTTAGGGCCTCATTTCTTTCTTTCACTCCCTTTTTATTTCAAACCTGGCCTCCCTGCCTTCGATTTCTTCTCTCTTTTTCTCACTCTCTACCTTTTCTTTCTTTTCACCTTTCTGTTCTAGTTCTCTCTCTCTCTCTCTCTCTCTCTCCCTCTTTGCAGCCTTTCATATTCACCCCTTTGTCAAAGATGCTAATGTAGCAGTATCCTGACACCAGCCACCCTCTAGTTCGTTGGACATTAAGGTTGCATTTTATTCAATTGATTAAAAATTAGCTTTACTTGCCGCAATCATTTACATCAACGACCAATGGATGTTATTAAAGCAAAGGTTCAGAGGTTCATTTATTTTCAAAATACAGTTGCAATAAAAAAAGTTTGTGAACCCCTTGCAGTTACTTGGTATTCTGCATTAATTACTCTGATCTCCATCGTCTAAGTCGCAGTAATAGACAAATACAATCTCCCTCAGCTAATAATGCACAAACAACTGTACTACTTCTCGTTAATACTGAGTACACCATTTAGACAATCAGTCTAGGTTCAAAAAAAGTATGTGAACTTCTGGGTTAATTTTGAAGTCATGTGTTCCAATCAATGAATGCTGAAGGAGATGAAAAGGAACCCAAGGGTAACAGTAAAAGACCTGCAGAAATCACTGGAACTTGCAAAAGTTTCTGTTCATGTGTCCACTATAAGAAAAACACTGAAGAAGAATGGTGTTCATAGAAGGACACCACAGAGGAAACATTCAATATTTCAAACGGAGTGAAGCAAGGGTGTGTGCTGGTCCCTGTGATCGTGTAGTTCAGCACATATGTGAAGAACAGGTGGAACAGCAAAGACCTTGAATGTGGTGTCTACCTGTAGTACAGATTTGACGGATCACCCTTTGACCTGCATCGTCTGAATACCAGAACAAAAAAAAACATTGCAGCATGTCTCAAATTTGCTAAAGACCACCAGGATGTTCCACAGCGCTTCTGGGACGATGTTCTGTAGACAGATGAGACAAAAGTTGAACTTTTTAGCAGAAATGCACACCGCAATGTTTGGAGGAAAAAGGGCACTGCATACCAATGCCAAAACCTCATCCCAACTGTGAAGCCTTGTGGAAGGAGCATCATGTTTTGGGGCTGTTTTGCTGCCTCAGGACCTGGACACTTGCAATCGTTGAGGGAACAATGAATTCAAAATTGTATCAAGGCACTTTACAGGAGAATGTCAGGGTAATGGTCTGTCGCCTGAAGCCTGATAGAAGTTGGATGATGCACAAGACAATGACCCAAAACACAGGAGTAAATCAACAGCAGAATGGTTTAAAAAGAAGGAAATCCGTGTTTTGGAATGGCTAAGTCAGAGTCCAGACCTTAACCCAATTGAGATGCTGTGGCATGACCTGAAGAGGGCTGTTCATGCAGAGCATCCCAGAAATGTTGATGAACTGAAACAGTTTTATATGGAGGAGTGGTCTAAAATTCCTCTATGCCGTTGTGCAAGTCTGGTCAGCAGCTCCAGGAAACATTTGGTGGAGGTTATACTGCTAAAGGAGTTATTAAATACAAGGGTTGGCATACTTTTTCCAGCCTGGACTGTGAATGATTAAGCAATGTGTTCAATTGTTTGTGTGTTATTAGCTTAGGCAGATTGTGTTTGTCTATTATTGTGACTTAGATGAAGATCAGAGCACATTTTATGAGTAATTAATGCCCATTCAAATTCATCAATCTCATCCGCCTTTTTCATGATGACATGACTGGCCAAGTCCTCTCAAACGGTGACACCGCAGAAACATTCAATATTTCAAACAGAGTGAAGCAAGGGTGTGTGCTGGTCCCTGTGATTGTGTGGTTCAGTACATATGTGAAGAACAGGTGGAACAGCAAAGACCTTGAATGTGGTGTCTACCTGTAGTACAGATTTGACAGATCACCCTTTGACCTGCATCGTCTGAATACCAGAACAAAAATAGTCAAGGAACTCATTGTTAAAGCCCTCTATGCCGATGACTGCTCTGAAGGCTCACACTGAGTCTGACCTAACTTTCAACAAATTTGCCAAAGCTTTGTGTCTCTTTAGGCTCACCGTCAGCCTAAGCAAGATGAAAATCCTATTTCAACTTGCTCTTGGATCAGCTGCTACCAACCCCTCTGTCAATGCTGAGGGAACAAGGCTGAGAACGGTGGAAGAATTCAAGTATCTCAGCAGTGCCATTTATAGTGATGGCTCACAAGACAGGTGAATCAGTGCCAGGATTTGCAAGGCCAGCCAGAGCCTTGGTCGACTGCGATCGTGTGTTTCAACTAGTACAACATCTGCCTGTCCACAAAACTAAACGTTTACGAAGCTGTTGTCCTCAGCAGTCTCCTGTATGGATGTGAAACCTGGACTGTATACAGAAGGCACCTCAAAATGCTAGAGGCATTCCATATGCATAGTCTGAGGTCGATTCGTCAGCCAGACAGAGTCACAAAACTGGAGGTCCTTGACAGGGCAGGGACCTGGGTGTTGAGGTCATGATTGTAAAAGCACAGTTTCAGAGGACTGTGCATGTCCTATGCATGAAGGATTCCCGAATTCCCAAGCGGCTGCTGTATGCTGAGTTTTCACTGGGCAAAGGAAATCGAGCCAGGCCCTGTATAAGGTTCAAAGACTGTGTGAAATCTAACATTGCATACGCTGGGCTTGTACCAAAACTGCTGGAAGAGAATGTGTAAGACCAGAGTGGCTGGCGAGCCTTGGTTAGAACCACTAACAACTGCCTGGAGGAGACCGCCGAGCAGTGCTAGTCGCTGCCTGACAAAGAAGGAAAGCAATAGCAGCAGCTCCACTCCAAAGTCCAGCTCAGTTTTCACGTCCTTATTGTGGACGTCTAATTCGCTCATAACTTGGACCCAGCAGCCACCTATGAACACACAACAGGACTACACAAATCTAACTGTCATCGTCGGATGCGGTGGACGACCAATCACTATCAGGCAGTGTGATATGGAGAAACTACAGATGCTGGAACCTGGAGCTAAGAAATGAAACTGCTGGAGCAACTCAGCAGATCACAGAGCATCTGATGAACTTGGGCTTGAAGGATCTTGAACTGTAACATCGGTGGTCCTTTTCCCTCCTCGGATGCTGCCTGACCCTGAGTTCCTCTAGCACTTTGTTTTTGACAGCGTAATCTGAAGCTCATTATCTCTGCCCATTACATTAAATAAATTATACTTGGATGTTGCCTCTACATTACTGGGAAGTTTTTACCTTTATTATCATATCAGATAAACCTATTGAATATTGAAACGCTTAGATAGAGTGGACGTGGAAAGTATGTTTCCTGTGGAGGGGGAGACTAGGACCAGAAAGCACAACGTCAGAGTAGAAGAATGCTCCTTTAGAACGGAGATGAGGGAGAACACACACAAAATGCTGGAGGAACTCAGCAGGTCAGGTATCATCTATCGAAATGAAGAAACTGCTGACATTTAAAGCTGAGATCCTTCTTCAGGACTGGAAGGAAATGGAGAAGGTGCCGTAATAAAAAGCCTGGGGGTGGGGTGGTGGGGGGGGGAGAGGATTAGCTAGAAGGTGTTGGGTGAATCCAATCGCAAACGAAAGAAAATCTGCAGATGCTGGAAATCAAAGCGACACACACAAAATATTGGAGGAACTCAGCAGGCCAGGCAGCATCAATGGATGAAATGTACAGTCGACATTTTGAGACCCTTTGGCAGGACTGGAGAAAAAAATGAAAAAAAGGTGTTAGGTGAAGCCAGCTGGCTGGGAAAGGTAAAGGGCTGGAGGAGCAACACATTCCACACCATCTAGGCAGCCTCCATCCTGATGGCATGAACATTGATTTCTCCTTCCCGTATTTTTTTTCCTCCCGCCCCCCCCCCCCAGTCTTCTATTACCCACTCTGGCCACTTACCTCTTCTCATCTGCCTATCACATCTCCATGGTGCCCCTCCTCCTTCCCTTTCTCCATGTATCACTCGCCTCTCCTATCAGATTCCTTCCTCTCCAGCCCTTTATCTTTCCTACCCCCTAGGCTTCACCTATCATCCTCTAGCTAGCCTCCTTTCCCTCCACCCACCTTTCTATTCTGGCATCTTCCCCCATTCTGAAGAAAGGTCTTGGCCCGAAATGTTGACTTCTTTTCTAAGGATGCTATTTGACCTGCTGAGTTCCTTCAGCATTTTGTGTGTGTTGCTCTGGATTTCCAGCATCTGCAGAATCTATTCTTAAGAAATGAGAAGGAATTTCTTTAGCAAGAGGGTGGTGAACGTGTGAAATTCATTGCCACATGCGGCTCTGGAGGCCAAATCATTGGGTATATTTAAAGTGAAGGTTGATAGGTTCTTGATTAGTAAGGGCATCAAAGGTTGGGGAGAGAAGGCAGGAGAATGGGATTGAGAGGGATAGTAAATCAGCCATGATGGAATGGTGGAGCAGATTCAATGGGCCGAATAGCCTAATTCTGCTTGTATGTCTTATGGTTTTCTAGTCTTACAACTTTTCATAGTTTAAAATGTTCTATTAGTTTTTACGAAGAGAGAGGCAATCAGCGTAATGTTAAGTTTATGACAATAGCATTTTGTTCAACGAAGGTATTAAAGGATATGGAGCTATTGAAAGTGAGCCATAGATGAACCATGATTGCATTGCAGGCTGGAGTAGACTCCAGTGTTCTTGCCTCTCAGCTCTAATGGGAATTCTCCAGCTTCTCCAATCCATCCTTCTGAATGTAATCCCTATTACTGGAACCATTCCACCAGACCTCTTCCATACCCCCCTCAGAATCGTCGCCTCTTCCTGAAGAGTGACGCTACTCTTCTTTTTGTGCAGGTGGACTAAAGAGCGCCGGGTGATGCTGGTTATGTCGAACGAGCGCAAGAAGTGGGTTGCCATCCGTCCTCTGCCACCTTGCAAGAACATCCCACAGCAGTATGATGTGAGTAAAGAGAAGGTGTTCTTTTCTATCGCTGCTCTAATCGCCACCACACCCCTCCCCCCACCTCTTACAAACGCCCAACCTGAATACACAAGTTTGGGAGACTGGTGGGATAGATCTTCCGGATGCTGTGAGGCTACAGGCAACTGTCCTTGACAATAACTGGAATTCTGCCTGATGGATCTCAAGAAGAATGCATTGTAGTTAACATGTTGTCGTCCATTTTGTGAATCCTATTCAGAGACTTGCCAGCAGCAGTGTCCTCAACTCGTCTGCAGTGAAATTTTTTAAAAACAATATCGTTATTAGCCCAAGATGCTATATTTGATTTAAATGAGATTTAAATTGCTTCTCCTGAACATATTTATTCCTTTGGTAAAAACTACCTCTGCGGGCAATTTCTGCTGTGTGGGAACTTGGTTCATTGCCACATTTTCAGATTAAGAACGGTTCTCAGGTCCGGGATCCTGATGTAACCTGGGGCTGATCATTACTTTACAGCCAATAATGTATTTGTGAAATGTAGTCTGTGGCCTGGGGCAAGTGACAGCCCAATCCCAGAAACAGTGATGATGCAATGTTGGTTTTAGTGATGTTGTTCTGGGATGACTATGAACTTGAGCAGAAGAGAGACCTTGCTGTACTCTCAAAGTAATGCATGAGATCGTTGGGGTGGCAGGGTAGTGTAGTAGTTAGCATGATGCTATTACAGTGCCAGCGACCCAGGGTCAATTCCCACCACTGTCTGTAAGGAGTTTGTACATTCTCCCCGTGACCCCATGGGTTTCCACCAGTGCCTCGGTTTCCTCCCATGTAATAAAGACACATGGGTATAGTTGAGCAGCATGGACCCATTGGGCCTGAAGGGCCTGTTAATGTTTTGTATTTTTAAAGTTATCTATCTGAGAGGACACATATTTAAAGGGCTTTCGAAGTTTAATTTGGGAGATCCCAGCCTTCTTTTATGCCATGGATCCCTACCATTAACCAAGGGTTGGGAACCCCTGGTTTAAATTTTCTCTCTGTTTAAAGCCTCATCCAAAAGATCGTGATTCTGACAGTGCAGCACTCCCTCAGTATAGTGTCAGTACTATGTAGACTTTTTTATTGAAATGACCGGAATGTAACTTAAATGCAGAACCTCCATGGCAAAGTCTGACAATTGAACCAAACCTCTTGCTCAGATTCGTCCTGGAGTGTGAGTAATCATACTGTTCCCACAGCAGTGTACTTGATCCTTAATGTAGCGGTCCTCAACCACCGGGCCGCAAAGCGTGTGCTACCGGGCCGCGAGAAAACGATATGAGTCAGCTGCACCTTTCCTCATTCCCTGTCACGCACTGTTGAACTTGAACATAGGGTTGCCAACTGTCCAGTATTAGCCGGGACATCCCATATATTGGGCTAAATTGGTTTGTCCCCTGCTAAGGTAGAGCGTTCCTATGAAACCTTTCGTGCCGAAATGGAGTAAAGCGAAGAAGCAATTACCATTAATTTATATGGGAAAAATTTTTGAGCATTCCCAGACCCAAAAAATAACCTACCAAATCATACCAAATAACACATAAAACCTAAAATAACAGTAATATAGTAAAAGCAGGAATGATATGATAAACACACAGCCTATATAAAGTAGAAATAATGTATGTACAGTGTAGTTGGGAAGATTAAGTCAAAACTGGTGTGGAAAAAAAAACACGTACGCGCATGCACAAGTCACGCATGCGCACGCAGGTGCCCGCGCAAGGCTTCATGGTCATGGTAGTCTTTCTCGGGGTAAACACTGTCCCGTATTTGACTGCTACTTTTGTCCCTTATTTGGGAGTAAGAAAGTTGGCAACCCTAACTGTAAAAGACATGTTGAGATGAGTTTAACCCTACTTGAACACCCCTCCCCCCAGGTCAGCCCGTCCGCAAGAATATTGTCAATATTAAACCGGTCCACGGTGCAAAAAAGGTTGGGGTCCCCTGCCTTAATACACTGTCTTTCAGACTGGTGCAAAAGGAGATTAGTGTTCAGCTAGATAGTCTGAATGTAGTTCGTGTAGCCTTCCAGACTGATTAAATACTCAGTTGTTGTCAGTCTCCGTTGCTGGTCTGTATTTGTGCATAAGGATTTATCTGCAATTAAACAAACCACACAGGTGTTGCCAAACCAAATGCTAGCATTCTTGAGTTACAGAGGAAAATGTTGTTGGGTAGCCGGCTGCAGGATGCCACACAAATAGGTATCAGTGACAGGCAGAAGCAGGGACAAAATGAATTTAGGCAGCTAGGCAGCTATTCTAAGGGCAGGACTTCAAATCTCTGGGCTGCTTCTTGGCTACATACTGGTGAGTACCGGACTAGATAGATAGATATGTCAGATGAAAGGTGGCTGAAGGAATAATGCTGGTAAATAGGTTTTAGGTTCTTGGATCATCAGGGTAACCAGAGTGAGACCAACGTCCTTGCTGGGAGATTTGCTCGTGCTGTTGCAGGAGAGTTTAAACTGAGTTGGCAGTGAATAGAGGCTCTGAATAGTTGTTCAGACGGAGTGATAGGGATGGGCAATAAATGCTGGCTTAGCTGGCAACACCCACATTCCATAAATAAACGTTAAAAAATACAGTCGCCTAGAAATGAACTAGGAAGTCCAGTAAGCAGAGCAAACGAGAAAGTGCACGTCAAGTGATTTAAAACTAAATTACATTGATTTGAATATAAGGATCTTAATAAGTAAAGTTGATGAAGTCAAAATTATAATTAACACGGGGGTCTACAATATTATTACCATTGCTAAGACACGGTTAAAGGATGGGCAGGACTGACAACTTACTGTAGTCCATTGTACAGAATTTTCAGACAAGGTAGAAGGTAGTGATGGGGGAGAAGGTTTTGCACTGTTGGTTAAAGATTATATTATTACAGCCTTGAGGAAGGTTATCCTAGAAGGCTCCTTAACCAAGGCCATATGGGTAGAGATTAGAAACAAAGAATGCCATCTCTTTGCTGGGGGTGTATTACAGACCTTTCAAAGTCGATGAACCGATTATGTAGGCAAATAGCAAAGAGATGCAATAAAAATAGGGTTATCGTACTGGGGGATTTTAATTTCCCAATTATTAACTCGGATTTAAAGGCTCAGAGGGGTAGAATTTTTGATATGTATCCAAGAGTGCTTTTTGATACAGTGTAGCTAGACCAATGAGGAAGGAGCATTACTGGACCTTATCTTGGAAAATGTAACTGGTCATATTGAGGCAGTGTCAGTGGGGGATCGCTGACAATCGGAGATAACCAACATGGCTTTGTCAAGGACATATCAGTCTGACCAACTTGACTGAATTCTCTGAAGAACGAACAAAGTATATTGATGAGACAGGACAGTCAATGCTTTTACATGGACTTCAGTAAGAAGTTTCCACATGTGACACTAGTTCAAAAGATTAGGCCCATAGAATCCAAGGCAAGTTGGCAAACTGGATCTAAAGTTGCTTAGCAACAGGAGATGGAAGATGCTGGTGGGTGGTTTTCCACTGGATGCCTCTGACCCACATGGATTGGTGCTGGTGCCCTTGCTGTTTACAATATATGTGAATAACTTGGATGTGGGAGGCATGATCAGTAATGTTACAAGTGACAAAGATCGGTGGGGTTATTGGCAGTGGGCTGCAAAGTGTTGGCAATATGTCGGTGAAGTAGGCTGAAAAATGGCAGATGAAGTTTAATCCAGACAGATGTCAGATGATGCATTTTGGGAGTAGTATTGAAGCTAGGGTATACACCATGAATGGCAGGTATTGAGGAATAGAGGGACCCCAGACCCTGGACAACATGGTAAGGAAGGCATATAGGATACTGGCATTCATTAGTCACTGGATACAGAAGTAGTGAAGTTAAGCTCCGACTTTCTAAAGCCTTGATCAGACCTTAGCCAGAGTATTGCATGTAGGTCTGATTGCCAGAGTATAGGACGGATGTGAAGGCACTAGAGAAAGTACAGAGGAAATTGACTAGGATGCTGCCTGGAATGGAGCTGTTTAAGTTATGAGAAGATACTGGAGAAGCTAGGTCTTACTTCCCTGGAGTAGGGGAGGTTAATACGAGACATGACTGACATCTATAAAGCCTTGAGGAAGAAGATAGGATAGACTTCAGAAAACATTTCCTCATATCATGGGTAGATAAAACTAGAGGTCATAGATTTAGTGTAAGGGGGAAGAGATTTAGAGGGAATATGAAGGGGTCTTTCCTTCACCGAGCAAATGGTGAGTACCTAGAACACACTGCCTGAAAGTTGAAGCTGGGTCAATAGCATTCGAGTTTTTAAGTGAGCCCTTGAATTGCTTAGGCATAGAGGGTTATGGACATAGGACTGGTTGGTGGGTTAATCCAGAAGGGTGCCCACTGGTCAGCATGGGCTAGTTGGGGCAGATTTCCATGCTGTATGACTCTATGGTAATATTGTCCGCTGAACCCAAGCACAAGGATCACAGTATGAATTATATAGCCCGATGCCATTGAAATGAATGGTCCCATTCATGTATGTTCATGACATCTGGTAACACAGCAGGTTTGCAGGGTAATTTTCACTAGATATTATAACAAAGAATCAAAAAGACATAGAGTGAATCTGTTCAAAAGCGTTTTTATTACCTGCAAGAAAAAGGCCACCTCCACTCCTCAATGGATAGCCAGTGGCTTCTGTTTTACAGCTTACAAAGGTCATTTTTTTATACAAGCTTTCAGGCTATTCTTTGGCTGTTACCTGTTCTGGGAGTCAGCTCCTCCACAGCAGCTGCACTGTTCAAAGCCACGCAATGCACTGACCTTCCCTTAGTTACACAATAAACAATGATCGAAACATTACATGCCTCCTGCCACGTACACTCTTAGCATATAGCAAAGCACTCTGGGATTATACAGATTCCTTTTTGTCACATTATATGATTAAATACATTTTTAAAAATCTCAAAGTTTCAAATATATTTCCACGGTTTCCACCAAAGGACAGCAGTTTCAGGTGTTTCTCCTCATAGAGTCATGCAGCACAGGATGAGGTCCTTTGGCCCATCAAGTCCATGCCGAGCACCCATTAACAATAATCCTACACCGCTCCCCTGTTTTCCATTCTGCTCACATTCTCATCAACTCCCCTCAGCATCTACGTACCACTCAGCTACGCCCTGGAGCAGGGCTTTCCAAACTTTTTTATGCCCATGGACCCCTGCCATTAACTGAGGGGTTCATGGACCTCAGGTTGGGAACCCCTGTCCTAGACGTAATTTACAGTGGCTAAGTTACCAACTTTGGGATGTGGGAAGAAAGTGGAGCACCCAAAGTAAACCCATGTGGTCACTGGAAGAATGTGCAAACTCCACACAGACTGTGCTGGAGGTCAGGATTGAAGCTGGTTGCTGGAGATGCTGTGCTGACAACTGTGTATTGTGCTGCATTTGACTAGTGATTGTAGTTGTGCCAGAGGCTGGCAACAAGAGAGACTAGTACCCGAAGCCTGTCTTTCACCCGAGACAGGGTTTGCTTAGCATTTCCTATGGGGATCAGCCCTCAAGTATGTCCGTCTGTCTCCTTTCTAGTTGTGTACACATGTGGCAAATGGGAAGAAGTGCCAGTATATTGGAAACTGCTCATTTGCGCACAGTGTCGAAGAGCGTGACGCCTGGACCTACATGAAAGAGACTAAAAGTGAGTAGCTTTGATTTTTCAATGGCTTTTATTTTTCCCGATTTCTCCCCCTGTGGGGGTGTCCACACTTGTTGGGTCTGTTCTAAGAGAAGCAGTACCCTTTCAAACCACCCAGCCATCTGACTCCACCTTCTCCTTTGGCAGCGTTTTCTAGATATTAGTTCAAAGATTCAAAGTACATTTATTATCAAAGTATGTACATGGTATACAACTGTGAGATTCATCTTCCCACAGACAGCCACGAAACAAAGAAAACCATGAAGCCTATTTAAAGAAAAACATCAAACCCCCAATGTGCTTTTAAAAAAAGAACAAATCATGCAAACGGCAAAAAACGAGCGAGAAACAAAGAATACAAAACACCAAATGACAAAGTCATATCCAGGCATATTCAGATAATTATTCTCACCAAACTCCCTCGGAAACAGGAAAGTTTTATGTTTGTGAAACAAAAACTTACCTTTCAGATCTCCTTTAAATCTCCTACACTTCACCGTAAAATTATCTCTTTTGTTGTTGATAACCCCACCATACAAAAAAAATTGATGATCTAATTATGCCTCTCACGATCTTGAATACCCCTCACAGATCACACCTTACTCTCTTTCATTCTAGAGAAGCCTAATGCAGGCGATCCAATCTTCCCCAGTTGCTAAATCCTCCAAACCAAACAACACCTGGTGAATGTCCTCAGCATTTTCACCAATGCAATCACTGGTTTCTGGTTTACCCCATCCTTGTGATTTTCACAACCTTGTTGGTCCAAAATGCAAATTTAAATGCATATTAAAGTGCAGTGTCTGTGATGTTGTAGGGAACAAAGGGACCAATTTGTGCATCACAAGCAATGCCATAACAAACAGATAATCTGATTAAGTGGAGCTGGTTGAGGGATGGAAATTGTCCTGGGCCTCGGGAGAACTCCTCCATTCTTCCAATGGTGCAGTGAAATCTCTTAACATAAAACAAGAGCACAAGAATATAGAACCCCTCGGTACAATGTAGTCTGTGCTAGTCTCAATTCCTCTTCTGTTCCTGTTCTCTGTAACCCTCAAATCCTTGATCTTTCAGATATTTATCTATCTTCATCTTTAGTATCTCTAGTGATCTGGCCTCCACCACCCTCAGGGACGGGGAATTCCAGATATTCACCATCCTCTGAGAGAAGAAACTTCTACACACCTCCATTTGAAATGTCCACCCCCTTATTTTGTAACTGTGTCACCTTGAGTATCTCCTGTTAGTGAGAAATGTTTTCACTAACATCTCAACATTCATTCGATCAAGCCCCTTTAGAATCCTAGAAGTTTGAATAAAGTTGCTCCTCATTTCTAAGCTCTTGAGGAATACAGACTCAAGTTATCTTGCTCCTCTTGATAAGACCACCCTCTCAACCTAGTAATTAGCCTGATGAATCTCCTTTGGACTGCTTCCAATGTAGTTGTATCCTATTATAGATAAGTGGACTATTTGCATCTGCTTTTGAGAGGACAGATAGAAACCTTGGTTTTTATTTTTTTCCCATAACCTGGCACATGAGGTAGTGAGGTGCTGCAGCAGTATTGTGTTTGAAGGTCTCTAAAGTTGGATGTGAACTCACCAATTTTTTAAACTAGGAGATGAGATGTTACATTGTGCCTCAGCCAACACAAAAAATAAAAGCCATCAGCACATAAAATTGGAGCTGAGACTCAAGAGTATTGCTCTATGTATCTCGAGTTTTTACATTTGGCATGTCTTTTGTGCAGTGCATGACATGCAGCAGGTATATGAGATGTGGCTGAAGAGTCAGAAGCCAACGATGACCGGAGGGGCAACAGAACTCTCCGCCAAGCAAAGTGAGAAGCAGATCCACATGCCCACGGATTATGCCGATGTGGGGGTAAGTATAGGGTCTAAAATTCATCACCCACTTCATAAAAGTGTGCTCTCACTAATGGTTTATTCTAGGTTTCTCTCCTTGCTGTTCCTTATGTCTCTTGGCCATCTTTTCCTTCCCTCTCCTGTTTGTCTTCTGTCAGTCTGCTTTCCTTTTGTTTGTCTCTGCACTCATTCTATTTCTGGTGTTCCCACAACCGATGGTCTCACTTTAAGGACTCTTTATCTTGTTATTTCACACTCCTTCAGTTCATGTTTATTTCATTCTCGTAATTTATTGCTTTTTGTTTATATTTGCACAGTTTGTTGTTCAATGATCCTGTTTACAGTTACTATTCTATAGATTTGCTAAGTCTGCCCACAGGAAACAGAATCTCAAGGTTGTATGTGGTGACATGTGTAACGTTCCGTTATATTGGCTCGTATATGTCTAGGGGAAATCCCACCCAGCACCTGCCTCAACACTCCCCACAGGGTCGGTTGCCGCCCGAATCAAGCCCAAATATCAATCATCAGCCAGCACACCCAGTAAATTTTAACAAGTATACTTTATAGATATTACTAATTCTATGACATTGATATAAATTCGATACAGAAAGGGAAGTAATGGAAAAAAAAGGCGCCAACACTTATCAAAGTCCAAGTTCTTCGCGCGCTACCGTTGGAGCTCAATCGATTCCGGACGACCACCCGAATTCCGTCGACTCACAGCTTGGGACCACCCGGAGTGATCGACCGGAGCCTCTCCGCACGTCTGCCGTCCTCCCCGTCTCTCCTCCGACTCCCCGTCAAAAACCCCGTCCACCGTCCTCCCCGTCTCTCCTCCGACTCCCCGTCTCTCCTCCGTCCTCCCCGCCTCTCCTCCGACTCCCCGCCAAAAACCCCGTCCGCCGTCCTCCCTGTCTCTCCTCCGACTCCCCGTCTCTCCACCGTCCTCTCCGTCTCTCCTCCGACTCCCCGTCCCCAATACTCCCCGTCTCTCCTCTGACTCCCCGTCTCTCCACCATCCTCTCCGTCTCTCCTCCGTCCTCCCCGTCTCTCCTCCGACTCCCTGTCTCTCCACCGTCCTCTTCGTCTCTCCTCCGACTCCCCGTCTCTCCTTCGCTCCCCCCCAAAAATCCCATCCACCATCCTCCTCATCTCTCCTCCGACTCCCCGTCTCTCCTCCGACTCCCCCCAAAAAACCCCGGTCCACAGTCATATGATGTAGCATGGTATCCGAAAACAAAACAATACATGACCACCCATTGGTTAATAGCACCCTGCTGTCTATAATAACCCAAGCAACTGTCTAGTTAGAGACTTTCTCAGCATTCCCCAGTATAACATAACAAAAGAAGCCATTTTAAATTTAACAAAAAAGAAAGACATGTATATGCTCTGATAATAAATTTTACTTTGAACTTTAATTCCTCTCCTGAGCTCCAATCACAGAACCAAACAGAACAATTTGTTCCTATGTGGACTTCCAGTCAACCTGCTTAGCTTCCTGAAGGAGGCATACAACAGACACAAAATCAGGGATTTCCCTTGTCCAAAACTCACTGCAGGAAGTAGAGTAAATCTCCAGCCCGCCTTCTCCTGGACTCCAAACACTCACTACTGCGATTAGAACCATTCGCCTTTGCAACCCTATATGTGCTCTTTCCCTTTTCTCTATGCCCCAGTGTCTAACACAACTCTCCAGCCTTGCACTGACCTGTTGCCACACCTCACCACCCCCCCCGCCATTCTCCAACCCTCCAAACGAAATGGACCTATGGACCACATAGAATGGGGCAGTTGATTGCAATCTCCCCCAGTGAGGTAGTAAATTTACACTGAACCAGGAAGATCTCGCTGCAATCCTTGGTCCGTGACAATTCAGCTAATTTTCCATGGGATGGCTTCAGAGGTTAAAGAAGGGCTTGTTAGCCTGGCTTATATCCTGACGTCAATGCTAAAATTCTCACTGAAGGGTGGATATTGCTACAAAGCCCCTGCAATCATTACCCGTATAGATTCCTTTCTAAGTCATGTGCATGAGGTTGTGTCACAGGCGGCCACTTGAGTGTGTTGATTAGAAATTCAATGAGTGAAACAGCTTGTTAACAAAAGAAAACCTTGTGTTTGTGTTAATGAAAGAATTCAGATTTCTAAAGTGATATTTGTGCCCTTGTGATACGAAAGAGTAGGGACATTACGTTGCACTGGTTAGACCAGGGGTTCCTAACTTCATTCTTACCCTCAGTCATTAGGCTTTATAATGAGTCAATCTATAGCTGGAGAAGTGATGACCCCTTGCTGTTAGACTGTTTGAGGTAACTTATTTTCTATTCTTTCGTACTTCTCTTCTAATATTTGTATATCTGTGCATTTATAATGCTACTGTGACACTTTGGGATCAATAAAGTATCTATCTATCTCATCTTTTTTATGCTATGGACCAATATCATTGAGCAAGGGGTCTGTGGAGCCCTGGTTGAGAACTGTATTTAAGAATATTTTGTACAGTTTCGGTTGCCTCACTACAGGAAGAATGTTAGCAATAGAGATTCACCAGGATGTTGTTTGAAATGGTGGCTGGTCGTTACAGCAGAAGAAGATATTGGATAGCCTGGGCTTATTCTCATTGTAGGAGAGAGGGAGGTTTATGAGATACCAGTGGTCGGATTCTTTGTCCCAGGCCAGCTGAGGAGAACTGGAGAGCGCAAGTCAGAGGTGAGAGGGGACAAATTTAAAGTAGATGTGAGGGGTAAGTTTTCCATGCAGGGAGCGTGGTGAGCAAGCTGCCAGAGGAGCTGGTAGAGGCAGACACAGCAGTAATGTTTAAACTGCACTTAGGGACAGGTACGCAGGGGTTCCCAACCTGGGCTCCACGCACCCATTAAGCCCCTTGCTTAATGGTATTGGCCCATGGCATGAAAAAGGTTGTGAACCCCTGGTGTAGAGGGATAAGGGCTGATTGCTGGCAAATAGAGTTGGTGTGGACAGGCATTATGATTGAGATGCTCCAAAAGGATCTGTTCCTGAGATATATAATTTTTATAATTTAAAGTACTTTACAATGGTTGAATACTTGCAAGGTGTGATTTTTGGTAGAGAATAGTAAATTAAGCAGATGGTTTATCTCTACCCAGATCTCACAAATAGCAATATGATAACTTTAGTGATAATGACGGACGAAGTGGGAGTTCCTCTCCACTTCAAGTAGTACCCTGGGAT
Organism: Mobula hypostoma; assembly: GCF_963921235.1. NCBI lineage: Eukaryota > Metazoa > Chordata > Chondrichthyes > Myliobatiformes > Myliobatidae > Mobula > Mobula hypostoma. The sequence goes on from NC_086107.1 coordinate 102,710,265, forward strand.
GTTTAGCATACTTTTTAGAGAAAACCTGCAGATGCTGGAAATCCAAGCAACACACATGAAATGCTGGAGGAACTCAGCAGTCCAGGCAGCAACATTTTTTTCCTCCTGTCCTGATGAAGGGTCTCGGCCCAAAACATCGACTGTACTTTTTTTCCGTAGATGCTGTTTTTTCCATAGATAGCGCCCTGGCCTGCTGAGTTCCTCCAGCATTTTGTGTGTGATACTTCTGAGAGGCTGGGTGGACCTGGTTCAATGAATCGTCTGCAGGATGATTGCATTGATTCCTCTGTACTGCCACAAGATGTCAGTGTAGGTCGACGTGTTCAACCACATGCATTCATGAAGCACCGTGAGCATGGTTGAGAGCTTCAGCAACAGGTTTATTGAGGTGTTGGACAGAATGGGAGGTGCCTGTAACATGATGCCAGGTGAGGTAGTGGAAGTGGATACCAGAGAAACATTTACGAGACGTTTAGACAGGCCCATGAAAGTGGGGAATGGAGGGAGCCAGACCACGGGCAGGCATATGTAGCTTCTTACTCAACATGGATGTCGTAGGCTGAAAGATTTGTTACTGTGCAATGCTGTACTGTGCTCTATGTCCTAAAACTCGACTCAAGAGTCAAATGAAATTCTGAAAGTAACCTGGATTTATGTTTGGTAGTTAGTAAGTTAGTGATAATTTGAGGTTTAAAAAAATAATGGTACAGTTTCCTCCTGAGACTTTACAGTAAAACATATTAATGAAGGAGTTTTTAAAGATGTGATATTTAACAGCAATTATAATACACCAGTTACAGCCGGCTGGTGGTGTAGTGGCGTCAGCACCAGACTTCAAGGCAAACGGTCCAGAGTTCAAATCCGGCCAGCTCCTTTCCATCTGTGTTGGGTTGAGTGTTGAGCTGGCAATTTGGCCTCGTAAAAAAAGTTAAAATGCTGCCCAATGTGTCACAAGGCACGGAAAGGAACAACAGCAACAACACACCCATTACTAAACAACAGACAGATGCTGGCTCTTGCTCATGGTTTTTAAACTTTAATTTATGCAACTTGCTGTAATATCGGAGTTCACTTCTCTTATCCACCATCTGTACCTTTCTGATTCTGCAAGAAATTTGAACAAATTCTTGCATGCTTCACAATGTGCCTGCATCTAATTTAATTTTTGTAACAGTTTTAGGGAATTCTTTTCCTTCCTCAGACCCCAGTAACTTATTATTTATATCATAAATTGGGCATGTCGTGGATAAGTGAATTCTAATTACTAGTCTGTTTTTTGAAACTACTGCTAACTTTGCATTTTAGTTGCTTTCATAATACCCCTACAGAAAAAAACTAGTCCTACAAAGTTGCCTGCAAACTTCATTTCAAAGAAGATTTAAACAAATCTTTGATCTCTGAACTGTTGGCAGTGTAACAGTTCTATAATTATCCGTTGAGATGGCTTAACCTTTCCTTAATCCTGTTTCCTGCTCTAATTTCTCACTATAAATTCCCATTTATTTATGTATTGAGCCTTTGCAGTGCACATTGTGGTAGGGATTGGAAATACGTAACTGCAGCTCTTTAATCTTACGGGTGACGTCCTTCCCAGAGAGACGACTTCTAATCTTAGTCCAAAGGATCAGTGCTAACGTGTCACACAGCGCGGCTGGAGGTTCACTATATTGATGAGGGGGAAGAGACAGATGATCTCACATTAGTAACTAAGTGTTTATTAGCTGGGAATAAAGATAAAAGAATTTAAGGTGATGGTTTGTAGTTAGTGAAATGCCACTGGTTTCCTTGGCTGTGTGACACACTCCAGACCTGCTAAACCCATGAGATTGAGACGACTCTCCCCTTCCCAAACCCCGGTTTGTGTGGACGCTGTAAAATTTGCTACCCTGTTACAACTCAGTGCTAAGGAATAACAGCACACTGCATACGACTAACGGAATTATATCTATGAATCTTACTTAACTAAAGGGTTAGTAAAGATAAGAAAAAAAGCAAAGAGGGCCCATTCTAATTAAACAGTCAAATGTGCACAAGTTTGAGCTCATCTTGAACTTCTCAGTCAGTCACGCGCCGGACCCTCGGTCAACATGAAAGCACACACCACCTTCCGAACGTCGCTCGCAATCCATCTCGAACAAACGGGTCTCCCACTAGGTCGTAACCTATGACCGGTTCCTTCCAGAGTCTTGTCTCTTCCTCTCCCACCGAACAAAAAGAAACCCAAGACCAGCCTTAGAGCCCCTCACCAAGAAAACCTCCCCCTAATTGGATGGCCCACATTCCTTATCATCCCTTATCTTCAACAATAACCCAAACAGGCTGAAAGCAGAACAAACTGCTCTTACAGAACTGCTAAATGAAATACCTACAGCATAACAGTAAAGATGCGAACCGGGGCATTACATAAGAATAAACTGGGGTTAATTTGCCTCTGAAATGGTCCAGCAATCATGAAAAGTATTGGTGAAGAGGACCCCAGCTCAGTGGAGCTCAGTGTGATCCATCCTGAAAGAGGGATGATAAATTCAATGTGTCAGTTCTGGTAAAGTCTACACTGGTTAGCCTTGCAGAAAAGAAGCTTGTGGTCATTCCATTAAAGCGGGCAGAGCTGAAGTTTTGTTGTAAATGGCAGGGAGGTGGTTGTTAATGGATCAGTAGCTGCAGGACCATGATAATATAACGTTTTAATCGTTTTGAAATTAAAAGCCTCATGCTCTGATCTGTCATTGTCCGACAAAAATATGCCAGCATCAGAGCAAAATACTTCAGGCCAATTTCCACTGAGGTCAGGTGGGACTGCAACCAGAGCTCATGGGTTAAGGGTGAAAGGTGAAAAGTTTAAGGGGAACATGAGGGGAAACCTCTTCACTCAGAGGGTTGTGAGAGAGTAAGATGAGCTGCCAGCGTAAGTGGTGCACGTGAGCTTGGTTTCAGTGTTTAAAAGAAGTTTGGATATGTACGTGGATCGTAGGGGTATGGAGGGCTATGATTCTGGTGCAGGTCGATGGGAATAGGCAGTTTAAGTGGTTTCAGCATTGGGCTAAATGGGCTGAAGGGCCTGTTTCTGTGCTGTGCTTCTCAATGACTCTATGACTAGCTCTGTAACTCCTCCCATTTAGTTTTTCCCATTTCTCGTCGCCTCTAAATGTAATTCGCCTACAGCAAGTGCTAAACAACTCAACAACTTCCACAATTACCCGCAGACGTTTTTCTCGTCTGCCTTTCCCGCAGCTTCCTACGTTAGAGTTCACCATAACAATATTTCACATGTGGATTTATTCAACAAGATGACAGGTTTTGGGAGATTACACACTCAGTCTGAATTGCCCAATATTCAACCCACAGCAGATGCTGACTAGAACCTGCAATCTTGACTGATTTTCCTTCCTTCTTTTAACCAAGGCAGGAGGGCAAGGCTTGGTGCAGCACTCTCATTCACTCCCTAAACTTAATCAGTTCCACAGACTGTGGGATGATCTATCACCTGTGACTGCAGTGTGCTACATTTACCAAATGTGCCAACGGTAGTTTATATCAGTTTTATTGCTGTCATTTTCCTCCTCCTGCTCCTCCATAGAAGAGTCTTATCTTTAACCTTCGCCCTCAACCAATAGCCTCAATTGTAACATCATTTTAAGCAAGGTGGAATGCCCAACTTTCTTCCAAAAATTGACATTGAGCAACGGGCAGTTGCAAGAAAAGTTGCCAAGGGCATGGCAGAGAGGTGGCCTTTGGAAGGTGAGGAAGGGTGAAAGAAGGTAGAGGAATTGGAAAGAGAATTTTAAAGTGATGTGGTCTCTACTTCTGGAATTGAGAATGATTCAGAAGAACAAAGTGCAAGCTGCACTTCAGGCGGCAGGAAAGGTACGAGCCAGTTTTTGCGTGGGAAGGTACAAGTTGATGGTAACTGGTGCCACCACAGCGATCCTGGCTCAGGGGTGCGCACTTGATCCGTTTTATCCTCTTCTCCTTTAACCTGGTGTGTGGTTGCATTTGGACAGATCGGCTACCACTGCTGGCTGTGTGGGAAGAACAGCAACAGCGAGAAGCAATGGGAGAAGCACATCACGTCGGAGAAGCACAAGGATAAAGTGTTCAACTCCGAGGATGATCATAACTGCTGGCAGCACCGCTTCCCTATGGGAGAGTTCAAACTGTGTGAGAGGTGAGACGTGGAGAAAGAGTTCACAAATCAAGAGCTGCATAGTCAACATTAGCTGTTTAAAATAAGTCCTCAGTCATTATTTGCTTATTGGTGTAATGCTGTTCTTACTCATGCTCATATGGCCATCCCCTTGCAAAGGGAGGAAAAGCCATGAAATTCTCTCTTGGGATATGGGTGTCCTTGGTAAGGCTGGTATTTATTCACCATCCACCACTGCCCTTGAAATACTGAGGAGTATCCACAAAAGTTCTTGTGGTTAAAGCTGCGGTGGCAATTTTCACTAGCTCAGCTGTTTCAAAAACAGTTAAAGCTCAGCCACTTCTCTCTGGGTCTCAAGTGACGTATGATCCAGACTCGATAAGTTTGGCAAATCTCCTTCCCTAATAGGGTTAACTGCAACCACGTGATTTCAGACTCATTGTTACCAATAACAGCTTTTTAACGTAGTTATTCATTTTTGAGATTCAAGTATCACTGTCAGGCCCTGCATTTATTGTCCATTCCCAGTTGTCCTTGAGAAGGTGATGATGATCTGCTGCTCTGAACTGCTGTCGTCCTTCTGGTTAAGGTGACTTCACAGAGTTCCGGGATTTAGACCCAGTGAAGGTCTGGCAACATATTTCCAGATCAGACAGTGTATCACTTGAAGGGGAATCTGCCCGTAGTGGGGTTTCTTTGCACCTGCTGCCCTTGTCCTTCCTAATGGTAGTGATTGCAGGTTAGGAGTAGCTCGAACAAGTAATTGCAGGGCATTTTGTGCATGGTACTTGATGATGAAGGGAAGGGTGGTTGATAGGCACCAATCAAGTGGGTTCCTTTGTCCAGGATTGTATTGAACTCCTTGATTGTTGTTGGAACTCCATTCATCCAGAAAATGAAATTTATTCCATCACGCTTCTGACCTGTGCCACTAAGTTTACTGTTGTTCTCCTTCAGGGAGCTCATTGGCCAACATGTGTATTGGCCGAAATGCACCCATGTGCCTGTCCCGGCATTGAGTTCTTCTTGAACTTCGTAGCTTGCTTCAGTCACAAGTCATAGGAGTGAAGGCAGCTGCTCCTGTGTCTTGTGAGTGAAGTTACAGGCTCTCCACTGACTGGTGCTGCTGTATAATCGTCAGGGATCCCTGAGGGAGGGAGTGAGAGGGGTGGGAGGGATAGGGAGTTTAAAAATAGGTATAAATAGAAGGAGACCAGGGAATCAAGGGCGATGGGGATTAGGTGGGATAATGACGTTTGAGGTGGAACATCAGTCACGGTCTTGTTGAACAGGCTTGAAGGTTGAATGGCCTGTTACTGCTAGTTAATATTGAGAAGGATGAGCAGACAAGGCGTATTTTCTCTCAGACACCAAATCTGGATCAGACCCCTCTCTCACCCGAACTTGGCTCTTTTGATTGAAAACTGGTGCTCGGTTTGATTTGCTGCCCTCTCATTCACCTCAGGACTTGAGATATTTGCCTCAGCTCCAGGACTGATGGACCATCTCATTCTGGGTCTGCAGCTTAGCTTGGACCCAGATCTGATCTGGTGTTGATTCACACAATGTCCTGTCTCTAGTCCTTCTTGGTGTGGTAAGTCACCAGCACCCCAGATGAGGTACAGTCAAAGCCCATTGGGAGCAGGACCCAGACCTGAAGCTTATTGCTCCTATCTCCACTAACCAAGCCTCTCTGTAAGTGAAAATCCTCACACATACTGCCTATGTCTTCTCACTGAGCTAACCAAGTTCACACTGAGCTAGATGTTACTTTTTATAATGCAATGGTGTTAAGTAAGCACTGAATGGTATCCTCTATTTTCTTAGAAGATCAATACATTTCCCCAACACATGGAAGGAGCCATTTGATACTGATTCACAGAGCAAACCCGTTCCTCCAATAATTTCTCTTTAACTTATTTTCTTCACTTTCCCATCAACTGCCCCTGAATTTTGCCACTAACGTACACCAGGTGCAATTTACAGTTACTAACCAATATTCCTTTTTGGGGGCGGGGGGACAGAAGCACCCAGGTGAAACCCACTTAAATATGGGGACTTTAAACTCCAGCAGGAATTTAAACCCAACAAGGCCAGCAGCCAAGGTCGGGATTGAATTGGGTCACTGGAACCGTGAGCAGCTCTCTGAGTGGAGTTTACAACCTCTCACTTTGAATCCTTGCTGTACATGCCTCAAATAAATAGACTTTTAAAAATCATTTATTAGTGTGGACAATTCAGCTCCGCAAAATATCCTTCAGGATGATGAGTAGCCACTCTAGGTATTAACCTGGTAAACGTCTGGACTGTTTCCAACACATTCTTTCTTAACTATGGAGACCACTATTGTACACAATACAGTGTATGCGGTCTTACTAATATCCAATATAATTGAAGCATAACCTCCCTACATTTATATTTAATCCACCTCATTATATATAAATTCAATAATGTTTTGTTACAATCGAGACTGATGAACATAACACAGTGGTTAGCATAATGCTTTATAACACCAGCAATCACCAATCGGAGTTGAATTCCCACCGCTGTCTGTAAGGAGTTTGTACGTTCTCCCTGTGACCGTGTGGGTTTCACCTCACATTCCAAAGACGTACGGTTAGGATTAGTGTTGGTGAGTTATCGGTATGTTATGTTGGCGCCAGAAGTGTGGCGACACTCGTGGGTTCCCCCCCACCCAGCACAGTCCTCCGACGATGACGCAAACGATGCACTTCACTGTATGTTTTGCTGTTTCAATGTGCATGCGACAAATGAAGTTAATCTCTTTACCTTTTGTTTCATCGGGTATAAAGGATATGACGTTTTTGGACTGGAATGGAACGGAAGAAATCAGGATAAGAAGACGTGGGGAGGGGGGCAGGAGGAGAGATTGAATAGGTTAGGACTTTGTGCCTTGGAATGTAGAAGATTAAGAGGAGACTTGATAGAAGCATACAAAATTGTGAGGGGGTGTAGACAGGGTAAGTGCAAAGAGGCTTTCCACTGAGGTTGGGTGAGCCTGCAACTAGAGGTCATAGCTAAGGGTGAAAGGTGAAAATTTTAAGAGCAACATGAGGGGAAACTTCTTCACTCAGAGGGTTGAGAGAGCTGCCATCGCAAGTGGTGCATGCGAGCTCGATTTCAACGTTTAAACGAAGTTTGGATAGGTACGTGGATGGTAGGGGTACGGAGGGTAATAGTCCCAGTGCAGATCGATGGGAGTAGGCTGTTTAAATGGTTCAGCATGGACTAGATGGGCCAAAAGGCCTGTTTCTGTGCTGTACTTTTCAGTGACTCTAAAACCTATGTGTATAACTGGAGCCAGTGAGGAATGTAAATGGAAGCTGGGTAGATATGGGAGGGAGAAGAGTAAAGGAGACATTGATAATGAGAAGATGAGAGGTGTAGGGGAATTTCTGTGGAGCAGAGACACAACTGTAGACTGTAGAAGGGTTTCGGCCCGAAACGTCGACTGTATCTCTTCCTAGAGATGCTGCCTGGCCTGCTGCGTTCACCAGCAACTTTGATGTGTGTTGTAGACTAGTTGCCTGGAATGCTTTGCTTACTAATGCACTGGGAAAGGTGGAGGGCCTAGAGGGGCTGAGCGGCGTCCTGTTCCCTTGTTCCTGTCCGAATGACTCTCCCACTCTTCTCCTTCCCCCAGAGAAAAGAAGAAATGCTGCCCTGACGGCGACGACTGCCGGTTTGCCCACAGCCAGGCGGAGCTGAACGAGTGGCTGGAACGCCAGGAGATCTTGAAAATGAAACTTGCCAAAGCCAAGAAGGACATGTTGATCACGCCGGACGACAACGACTTTGGCAAATACAGTTTTTTGATGAAAGACTTAAATTAATGGATAAAACCGGTTCAGTTTAATTATCACTGAAACCTTTAAATTTAACAAAAATTGATTTTGGTAACATAATGGATAGTCATGAATTGTGACGTCATTACACTGAGGTGACCTTTGTTACCTCACTTACTGCATCTTTACTCCTGTCTTAAATGCAGTTGTTAAAGGATGGGAGCGTCTGTAAGCAGATGCTAGTGCTCACAACTGCTGCAGGAGAGGTATGATTGAGCTGGGGTTTGGGTGGGTGCGGGAGGTGTGAGGTCAGTGGGCTAAACATCTGTACTTTGACAGGTTTAAAAACCCATGCAACTGCGTAGTGCTGGATAAGGGATAGCCCAGTGAGTTTCCCCGACAGAACTTGGGGGCATAAGCACCTAGGTTCAATCCACATTCTTCACTGCGTTAGCTGATTGCTCAAAAGAACCCAATTGCCTTCAACAGTGTTAGTATTGGAACTTGGCCAGGGTTTTTTTTACCTCTGATAGTTGACCAAAAAAATACCTTTAGGTGTAAAAAAAAATGACGATATTAAGAAATGGACACATTACCAGTGGGCACAGTACCCTAGTGAGGTTGTAGTGTTTTGGGAAGGTAAATGTGAGGGAGAAATAATGCCAAAGATTATAGAGAAGGCAATACAATGCCCATGTATTATTACCAGAATGAGTAATGTCACACTTAGTATATTTTTGAGCTTTTGTGTGTGCTTGTCTCAGGTCAGCAAAGCTATTTTAGAAAGAATAGGTAGCGTCTGTTGTCATCTGCTAAAAAAGCTACTGATATGTCAGCCTGATTACGGTTCACATGCACTCAACCCACCCGAGCTGGTTTAAAGCAGCCAGTGCCCAGCACTAATATCCCATTTTCTTCCTTTTCCCCTGAAGTCCTGCAGAGATTTACGGTCTCCGTAAGCTGACCCATTTGGTCACTATTATGCTGTGAATCTAGCTGGCAGGGCAGGTGAGGTGCAAGCTTTCAAACCGGCCCTGCCGTCTGAGGTTCACATCAGCTGGACTACCTGAAGGATGACCGAGTAATTATCGAAGGTAAAACCCTGACTGAATTGGTTTCCTGCCCCCACTGTGACGCTGAGGGTGGTTGTTGTATTATAGGCCTGAGATCAGCTAACCCAACACACACCTCCCTGCTCCCTACCTTGGGTCTACACCAGTTGTAACAAAAGAGCACTGAGACAGCGTTAGTCTACTGAGCAAAAGGCTGTGGTCCATACCAAACTCCTCAAGATGCTGTAACTGCTCAGTTTGTGTTTAAATGACCTTGTCGTCCAAATATATTTGGGGGGAGAATGTTGTATTTTGTAAATCCCTTCCCCCAAAGGAACTTTCTCTTAATTTTAATTGATTTGTTATTAACAAATAGATCTGTGAAATCTAAACCCACTCTTTTAAGTGCAAAACTCATCATCTTCTCCTATCTTCCTCCTCACCTGTATTTGGTTTCTCTTTCTATTGTCTGTCTAATTTGTCCACATTGTGTCTTGCTGGGAAATCTGTTCCCTGCTCAGTTTTACACATTCAGTAGTTAACTACCGTAGTTGAACTCCCTAGTTCATTAAGCAACTGGGTCCACCACCCTGTCAGGAGTTTGTGCATGGGTCAAACTCATTATAAAGAGCTGAGCTGAATAGTCTTCCTTCCATTGTGTTCAGTCGGTTACTTAACTCTGTACTTTGATAAGCATTTCCTCTCCCCACTGTTCATAGGACAAGGTCAGCTTTTTGCTCCAAGTCTTTGTGATAGTGTCCTCATAACGACATTGAGTAGGAAATGACAGCAATGTGACAAGGTAATGATGAAGAAGTAACTTTGTCTAAATTAGCTGTTAGTTGACTTGGAGAAAAGTGTGGACACGATTGGTTACTCTTTTCTTTCTCTTAGTACCCGAGCTTGAGAGGCTGAGTGGAATTGCTATTGCGCTGATTTCCATTTCGTGAGCTGGCCATTGAGACCAACTGCTGTCCGCCAGGGTTTATGCTCTTATCCTGCCTCATCTAAGCTCCATCAGCACATCTTCCATTTCTAGCTCCCTATGACCATTCCTAGTCTTCCTTTCAATTGCAACATATGGTCGTCAGAGTTCCATATCCTTAACACTTAAAAAAGAAGTTTTCTCTATTGACTTCAGTTATGCCCCTTTTGCTTGGACTTTCCACAGTGGAATTTTTTTTTCCCACATCTGCCCTATAGTATTACTTTATAGTTCTGAAGACCTTTTCTCCAATGTAATTGTTTGAGTGCCAAGCATGGTACAGACTGACACAATGATCAGTGTAGCACGATATGAAACTTAAGTCGAGTTTGTACTCAGTGCATGTCCCATCTCTGGCATTGTGTTGCTTGCTCTATTGCTGTTAGCAATGAAAAATTACAGCTTTCTGTAATGTTGATTCTTGTATACTTTTAACTGCTGAACGTGCAATCTACACATCCTCAATTTAAATTGTTACATACGTTGTGCTCTGTGCTTAGAACTTCCCGTGTTAAAGTTAAATCTTTGCAAGAAAGTGCAACATCAGAGAATGCTACATAACATTTTGAGCCTGAGGAATGAGACTAATGCCAACATGATTTTACACTGCCATAGGTGGGTCCATGTTGCTGACAAGTGGACGCGTCGAACATGTTCACTGGCTTTGCTCTGCTCTAGAGCCTGAGCTGAGTGGGACAGGCATAAGCCAGAGTCGAAAAGAGAGGATGGTAGGGGGTGCTTTTGAGGCAGGGACGGTTACTGAATTAGGCTGAAATTTTAAGGAGGCCAAGTGTGAACTTTGGGTTGGAAACTGTCAACCCTAAGTGCAACTAAATCAGACCAGCCCTTCAGATCTGTTCCTTTTCCTAACTATGTGCGCACACACTGCAGCCTCTAATACTTTTCAAAAATACCCCAGCCTGTACCCCCAGTGAAAAATGCTGTTGGACCATCTGCTGTCTTTCAGTGCCAGGTATGGCTGAGAGCAGCATGCACATTTGGATCACTTGGTTGGGTTGAGTTGAAGCTCTACTTTGCAGAGCAGCAGAAGCCAAAAGAACGTTTCAAGTATAGGAATTTGCGGATTTTGCCCAAAATCACCTTCCTTAGTATATTTAAGGTGGGGGGAGTGAAAGAACTGAGATATCTTTATGATTTTTCACTTTGAGTAGTTAAGAAAGGGAATTTTTCCGAGCTAGTGATTTGATTGATGAGCCAAAATAACCAGCTGCCTTGAGCATTGTTTTGAGTACAAGTTAAGGGCTTTCTTACTACCCTGTTCATACGGGGACTTGTCTTCACAAAACATGGTTTAGATGTGCTTCACAATGTAATAAGTATCAGATCAAGTGATTTTGTCCAGATCATGTTGGAGTTTATTGTTTGCAGAGTCTGCAAAAGATGTTCCAAGGATGGAATCAGTTGGCTGGACAGCACACTCTACTTGAAAGTGGAAATTCATGGGTTTCTTTCTCAGTACAATTGCCCTAGGGTCCAGGAATTACTCTCCAGGACATTGCTATGTACCAATCATGCAGAAAAATCAGAGTGCGATTTCAAAAAAAAATCCTTTTTATTTTGCATCTTAGGCCTATATCACATTCTGCCTGGTGTCATCAATAGGTTGTCATTTGCAAAGTTAAGGTGAATAGGTGTAAGTGGTTTTTTTTTTAGGAAGTTTGCTGGTTACCAATCTTTTACCAATTTTACTGTTTCTAGTAAACTTTTCTATATAGTTTGAAAAATATTAGATGTGCTTGTGCTTAGATAGCTAAGAATCATCCAATTGGGTATTAAGTCATATTACTTTCCTATTGGTTTAGGAAGGTTGGGTTGTGAGATTGGAAGTGTTTAACAGGAGTGTTGGACAGGGCATTTATTAAGAGACCATGTGGTTCCACCTCCAAGAGTATGACCATTCAGAATTGGTCATCCCCAGGGCAGAAGCAACTGAAGGATACAAGACCTCTACGTAATACAGAAGTGGAATTTTGCTACCTAGCTCGCAATATAAAAATCTTAAGATTTAAGGCAAAGCTGCACTTGTTACAGAGCCAAACAGAGATGTTTGAGGAAACATGGTGGGTCTTGGTGCACAGGAGACAGTGCACGCATTAATCATATTATCACCCAGGCAGAGAGACTGCAAATTATTATTAGAGAAAAGGGGAATGATCTTCTTCCTTTATATCCCTGATAATCAACTGTTAAATAAGATTTGATAAGTAAGTTTGGCGCAAGGCCACAGTTAACAGATAACCTGGTTCAGTTAATTTTGTTTTCTGCAACCATTTCTTACTTTAGGAATCTAAGTAAGGTGTGAATTTAGGAAATTATGAAATAAGATTTTACTACAGATGCACATTTCAAATGTTATAAATATTATAATATCAATGGCATTAGGTGATTGTCGGGAATTGTACTCAAAATCATTGGAGATGTGACTAATCTTTTTTCCATTAAACTTGTCCTGCTTTGCATTGGGCTGACAATCAGAGTGTCAGGCATGAACGAAATAAATCAGAAATATTTGGTAATCAAAAGAAAAAAACAAAATGAGAAAGGTGGAAAGTGTATTCGGCTAAGAATTGGTTATCAAGACCAGACCTCGGCTGTAATGCTGTTGACAGCCTTCAGGATCAAATGCAAGAGTTATGAGAAGGCTAGAAGGCTGTTTCAAATGGGTTTGCTAATTCACAATGTGTTCCTGGATTCTGCAGTAGTCCTGAATCTCCCCACGTCATTTTGTCATGCTGGACCCCTTGACATCAGGACAAGCTGGCAGAAGCCTGCAGTACTGCAAAATCCTGGAGGCACTTGGTGGGTTTGGCAGCATCTATGGGTGGGGGTGGAATGGTTACTTGGTGTTTCAGATCAAGCCTCTTCTTCTGGACAGGTTGAGACCCTTCATCTGAGTCATTCCGAAATGCCGACTGTCCATTTTCCTCCATAGATGCTGCCTGGCCCACTGAAATCCTCCAACAGTTTTAGTGTTGCTCCTGATTCCACCACCTTGTAGTCCCCTCTGGCTCCAAAATCCTGGAATATGCCTTATGGAATACACTTGCACCAGGATTACACTGATGAATGGGAAATGGTTACAGATTTAAAAGACAGTCATTGTAAATGAACATCTTATTTATTTTAGACCAAAATAAATCCTAATAATTCAGGTTGGTTTAGTACAGAATCCAGAATATGTTAATTCGATATGGCATTATCGAAGAAGCATTAGTCATTCAGTCTGGAGAAAATGAGATTGTTTGCATTAGAAAAAAGATAATCAGATTGGCATAATTGTATTTATGAAATTATGTTATATAAATCATAGTGGGGGAAAACTGGCTGAATAATAATTCAAATTATGAATTACTAAAGGTGAGATTAAGGGAACACCTTTGTAGAGAGTTTTTAAGTTATTAACTGTATTATGAAAACACGATTGTTTTTAAATTGCTAGTAGATAAAGATCTAAAATAATTTGTTTAAATGGCTGTGGGGAGAGGGCAAGACCACGAAGAGAGCTCCACAGTCTGTACAGAGCGGTGAACACTCTGGGATAATAAAATTGTATTGGACCTACATTCTGAAATATTCATTTCTGAAGGTATGACGAAGAGGGTTTATAGTATGGCAGTCTTCGATCCCACCTATGTCCCAAGTCCATAACTGGGTGACTCTGACAGTGCTAGCCAGATATCGGTCATCTACAGACCGGAAATGTATTTGGAGGTCTGGGTGACAGGTGGTGGGGGGGGGCAGCTTCGTGACAACGTGCAGCTTAAAAGTCAGGGTGTGTCAAAGGGTCTTGACTGGAGACGTGGAAGGGGGAAAAATCTATAACTTTGTTGGAAGGGAACTGAAGTGCTAACCAAGGAGACATAACCCTGACACGTACCCCTCAGCCATACTGCAGGTTAATCAGCACTCTAGCCACTTCCTCCATGGTACTTTAGGGATGACCAAAGCTGGGTGGAGGAAACCTGATGAGAGCTAAGAACAAGCTTGGGCTTATTACCGATTAGTCAGCAAATTAGCACAGGAGTAGAGGGGAAAACTGAAGGTTAATGGAAAAAAGATTGGGGTCAAGATGAGGGATCCTTTTTCTCCCTCTCTTGTTTAGAATCTCTGAATACTCATTACAGCCTTTTATCTTCTTATCATTAAGATCATATTTACTTGTTTATATATATATATATATATAAAAATATATATAATTATACATATAAAGTCCCTTGCTATGATAATGCTTGGGGCCGTCCGTCACTGTGTCGAGTCTACAGGATGTTGACAGACTGAAAATGTTTTACTTTAATGTCCTTTTTAACTTGCTTCAAGAGCATGTGAACAGCAGGTCGGCCCCTCCCAGAATAAAGAAAGTAAGCGTAGTGATATATTATAGGCCTATGTTGATGCAGAGGCTAGTTTGGTGAATATGTAAATGTAAAATTCATCACTGATGTGGATTAGTAATCCTGATTTTTTTGAGATATAATTGAAGACTATAATGGAAACTAGTATGAACAGGGACTTGTAATAGTACTGCATGCAAAGGATAATGTTAAAAGTGTTATTAATGTGTTTGTACTTGCAGAGAAACCTGCTTAAATGGTCACTTTCATACTAAATTACCATTGTACTGCGAACGTGGCTGGATGTGGCCTTTGGTCAGAGCTGGAAAAACTTCTTCAGAAATAGGATCCCCTCAGCTGACTCCAACCCCATCAGATCCCATTCCTGTTAGAGCTTCACCCACCCATAAACCCCCATTTCCTGGCCAAAGGCCATCATCGCTTCTGATCTAAATGCAACCCCCATTATACACTCCATAGAGAGACTCACACCCCTGAACAAAACCAAAACTCGTCACAGCGTCCAAAACAGCACTCGAGAAGCTGGTCTATCAGCTGGTCCCAGGAGCTAAAACCGGGATCTGCTGTAGAACAAAGACAGAAATGAAAGTTACGGAATTGTACAGCTCAAAAGAGGCTATTTGGCCATCAAGTGATTCGGAGAGCAGCTCCAATAATGCCACGCCTTCCTGTAGTTTATTTTTCTTTTCAGGTATACATTCTTTCAAAGTTACTCTTCAACCTGGTTTCTGGGCAGTATGTTTCAGTTTATAATATTGTTTAAAATAATCCTGCCCCCTCTCCTCTTTGCTTCTTTAGTTAATTCTTCTGGGCTTGCCAGTTGCCCAAGTCCTCCCTTTCCTAAACTGCTCCCTGTACTGTACATCTACCATAGAAGGTTGCCACAAACCATGAGACTAGATGATATGTTGGGGTTGATGCAGATGGAGGGGTGGTTATGAGGTGAGGTATAGAGGTATCTGTCACCCTCAGCTATAAAGGTGGCTTGTGGCACAGGTCACTAACTCAATTTTATGAAACTTCTGTACCCTCCTGGTCACCAACTTTTGGAGAGCAGTCCTGAGCGATAATGTAAGTAAAAATAGGACTCATGTTCTCGAACAAAAACTCACCTCCACCACACCAGACGTCGCCTTCCTGACCCTAACCTCCCACAGTTATGTGCTGTAGACTAGGATAATGAGATTGAAGTGTTTTGGGGTCAAGTACAAGGGAGAGAGCTCACATTTGGACCCACAGGTGTCCATATAATGCAGGTTTAACTGTAAGTCCATTGGATCAGCCTAGTCCATTAATGGAGCAGGTTTATAAAACGTGTGTTTTATCGATGTGGGGGCTTAATCCCCAGACAGTGTTGGTAAATTATGTAGGAACATTCCTGTTAAGAAATTTTATATTTCACTTTCCAGTAAATTTGTTTCTCTTTATTTGAATCCAAAGCTGTGGAATATACTTCGTTTATTAAAATTATTCAAACTTCAGATAATTGGTACAAAAGCGAACACCTGCAGATGCCAGAAACCTGAAATAAAAACAGGAAATACTGTAAGTGCTCAATGTGGGGAAATGAGAGATCAAGTTTCAACAGCAGTTACAGAATAAGCAAGTAAAGAATCAGAGAAAGGGTGGTAGAGAAGAAAACCAATAATCTGACATAGACTGGCATCCAGAGGTGATTTAAATGGATAAAAGATGTATAACAATCTACAGATAATACTCAAACACGAGGAAATCTACAGATGCTGGAATTTCAAGCAACACACATAAAAGTTGCTGGTGAACGCAGCAGGCCAGGCAGCATCTCTAGGAAGAGGTACAGTCGACGTTATTTATATACACACATTCTTTTCCTCTCTCTCCTTTTTTTCCCCTCTGTCCCTCTGACTATACCCCTTGCCCATCCTCTGGGTCATCCCCCCCCTTCCTTCTCCCTGGGCCTCCTGTCCCATGATTCTCTCATATCCCTTTTGCCAATCACCTGTCCAGTTCTTGGCTCCATCCCTCCCCCTCCTGTCTTCTCCTATCATTCTGGATCTCCCCCTCCCCCTCCCACTTTCAAATCTCTTACTAACTCTTCCTTCAGTTAGTCCTGACGAAGGATCTCGGCCCAAAACGTCGACTGTACCTCTTCCTAGAGATGCTGCCTGGCCTGCTGCGTTCACCAGCAACTTTACAGATAATACTCTATAGATGGAATGGAGTGTGTGACTTGCCTTACAGCAAAGTCTGGAAGACAAAACAAATAAAATTTATTCATTGAAAATTCTATTTAAACATCTAGAGAGGGATTCAGAACTGCTTCAACTCCTGATAAAAGGGTAATCTCTCAAGAAATCTGTGCTGAATGAAGGATAGATGCACATTTCTACCTGAAAGGATTAGAAGGATATAGGCTGAATTCAGGCAACTGGGACTAGCTCAGGTAGGCATCTTGGTCGGCATGGATGAGTTGGGCCGAAGGGTCTGTTTCCACGCTGCACAATTCTATGACACTAGAATTGGTCTCAATCCATTTGATTACCAGGTTTGATTGACAGGCAAATGGCCCAATCATAGTCATCTCTGTTTAGCAACCAATAATGTGAAATCAGTAAAGAAATTAAAGCTGGATTAAGGAAGGGCATAAATAGAAACAGCGAGACCAGCTCCTGTTCAGAGCAGCACTGATACCAGTACTAAACTGTTAAAATTTAATGTCAAAACCAGATCTGTAGATAAAATAATGAGCTATTACATCAACATAGAACAGTTAAATCTTTTACACAAGAGATTCTGCAGATGCTGGAGATCCAGAGCAACACACATAAAATGCTGGAGGATCTCAGCAGGTCAGGAAGCATTTATAAACATGAATAAACGGTTGGTGTTTCTGGCCAAGAACTTTCATCAGGACTGAAATTTTTAAATTTCATTCCATATAAAAAATTATTTAGATAAATTCAATTGCTTAGATATATCTGTATAACTGTATCTAAAATTATTCCATTTATCTATTTATCTTCCATCCCATTAGCAGATGTGATCATTTTGAATGGTGGGGCAGGGTCAAGTGGTTTACTCATACTCTGCTCCACTTGCTCATAGAGTAGCAGCACGCAAACACCCCCTTCAGCCCAGCTTGTCAATGCCAACCAAGATGCGCATCTAAGCTAGTCCCATTTACCCATGTTTAGCCTATGAACCTAAGCAGAGTCATAATTTGGACAAAGGAAAGTGGCTGTGGCTGTTGGTGACCTATCATCTAAGTTTCAGGACATCAGCCTGACCTTCCCTCCAGCACAGGGGTTCATTTTTATGCCATGGACCCTTACCATTAACTGAGGGGTCTGTGGACCCCAGTTTGGGAACCCTTGCTCTAGCAAACAGAAGTAGGGATGTTCACTGTTGAGTGTAGATGTTTTAGTTCCATTCACAACCCCTCAGCGATGGAAGATATCCTTACTTGTATGCAATAAGATCAAGTCAACATTCAGGTGTGGGCCTGTAAATGGTAACAGTCGCACTACAAAAGTGTGGTACAATGGCTGTCTCCAACGAGAGGGAAACAAGCTACCTACGCTTAACATTAAATGATATTTCCATCACTGTGTCCCCTTTTAATATTCTGGGAGTCACCATCAATGATGTGACTACAAGAACCGGCTGGGTTCCATAATGATCGCATTGGGAGGGAGCTGCCATTTCACCCTGCGCTGATGCTGAAAGAATCAAATGAGGATAAATATTAGCCTTCCCACTCTTAGACCAGGAGGTCCTTCAAAAGAGTTTACTTACTAAAGTCCAAGTGGAAAACTATTGGACATCCACTGTAAGAACTGGATTATTTCTTCAAAGTACGGTGGCGATGCTAGCTGCACTAGCCTGCAAAACTGAGGCCTCTGAGTCATTGTGTCTGCAACGTTTCAACTCGCCTCACCAGATGGCACCTGACCATGGGACCCAGCAAAAGAGTTATCACTCACGTTCACATCAGAGAGGACATGCAGGAGCTTGAAGACTTGCCCGATGTTTTAGGAATAGCTACTTCCCCTCCGCCATCAGAATTCTGAATAGGCAATGAAGCAACCCATTGCCACACCATTTTGCCCTCTTTTTGCACTACTTGTTTAATTTATATGTGTAATTCGCAGTATTTTTATGTATTGCATTGTGTTGCTGTTGCAAAGCAACAAATTTCATGTAATACATCAGTGATAACAAACCTGATTCTGATCCGGCTGGTGCATTTTGGGATCTCTGAGGCAGTAGAATCCATGAATGCTTTATTGTTCATCTGCTGACATTTCCTGGCTAATCTGATTCATGGGTGCCCCCTGACCCGGGGATGCTGTCTTCAACTGTACTGGGCATTTCACTCAAGCCCTCATCCCTATACCCACTGCTGTCCCTTCCTGGACACCCTATCAGTGTGTATTAATGGTTTCAAATCCAAACCAGGCTGATCTTCCCCGGTTATTTATTAAGGCTTTGTCACCAACACCGTGTCGATTAAGCAAACCAGAAAGTGGATCAGATTTCATTCAGTTCGTTGACTCAGACTAGTGGCACCTACCGTTGTATTTCTTCACCTTTCTACCCGTTGAACTAATTGTGATGCCTGGGAGCTTACAAAGAACAGGTTTGAGATCGTTTGGATGACAAATTTGCCATGTGTAACACTGACCCAGTTTCTGATTGGCTGCAGCAGTGAGAATTTCACAAATCAGTCTCCTCCCATACCCGTCAGCTGCTTGGGCAACTGAAAAGTTCAGATCTAATTAGCTAGTTGCACGCATCCTCTGAAATCAACACTTGATGTTGTATAACAGGAAGGTTCCATTTACAGAACCAGACTGTATCTAATTCCACTCCCTCCTGGGTGGCAGTCCCTTTATATGTGCAATAAAAAAACACAAAATGCTGGAAACACTCAGCAAGTCGGACAGCATCGGCACAGAGGGAACCTTTCAGAGCAAAGACTTTCCATTAGAGTGCAATAGTCATCAATTGTCGAAACTTGCGCTGGGAAATTCTGATGTATTTTACAGAACAAAATATCCCAAGGCGCTTCAAAGCAATGCGTCTAAGCAATATTTCATTCTTAGCGGCATATTAGGAAAGAAGGTGAGAAGCTTTATGGAGCATCTTAAAAAAAAAATGAAACTCAGAAGTACATTTAGGGAAGAGGTTAAGGGGGGGAAGTTCAGGTAATAGTGCCATGGCATCAGAAGACAGCCATGGCTGCATGGTAGTGCAGTGGTTAGTGTAACGCTATTACAATGCCAGCGATTAGTGACTGGGGTTCAATTCCCACCACGGTCTGTAAGGAAATTGTACAGTCTCACCACGACCACATGGGTTTCTTCCAGGTGCTCTGGTTTCCTCCCACAGTCCAAAGACTATAGGTTAGAGTTAGTAAGCTGTGGGCCTGCCACACTGGCACCAGAAGCATAGTGACACTTGCAGGCTGCACCCCACCCCCTGCCCCAGCACATATTTGGACTGTGTTGCAAATGACGCATTTCACTGTATGTTTCAATATTTTGAGTACGTGTGAAAAACAAAGCTAATCTTGACCTTAAATCTAAAGTTAGGAAAGTGGTAATTGTCACAGTTCCAGGTATGGAAATGATATCAAGGACCATATATCCCTGGAGACACAAGACACCATAGACACTGGAACCCAGGAGATCAGGCAGCACCTATGGAGGGTAATGGACAGTCCAAGCTTCAGGTGGAAACTCTTCATCGTGTACCTTTGACCTCTCTTGACTTGTTATTAGAAGATATTGTATGTGCCACACTTAAGGGATCATACCTATCCACTATACATATTCTGTGGTTTGGAATTAGAGCACAGCAGAAACCCATGTACCCCATTGTGCAAGTGACTGCTCCTTGAACTATTACTCTAAGCCTCTGCTCTTCCCAGAGCTCTGTTGCCTCTATGACTACTTACCCAATTCACTTTTGAAAATTGAAATTTGGTTACACAGCCCTTTCAGTAGTTACAATCCAGGTGGTGACACTTCGTGAAAACAATTCTCTACCTCCCTCACTCTCCGGTTTGTCAATGCCTCATGCAACTACAGGAGCTTTAGTATACATGCTTCTGCTTATTTTTTATTGTTTATTATTTATTATTGAGAGACAGCATGAATAGGCCCTTTTGGCCCTTCGAGCCATGCTGCCCAGCAATCCCCCGATTTAATCCTAGTCTAACCATGGGACAATTTACAATGACCAATTAATCTACTAACTGCTACATACTTGGACTGTGGGAGGAAAACTGGAACACCCAGAGGAAACCCATGTGGTCACAGCAAGAACGTACAAACTCCTTACAGGCAGCGGTGGGAATTGAACCCTGGTCTCCTGTGCCGTAAAGCATTCTGCTAGCCACTTACACTACCATGCCAAGAGCCAAACCCTCCCTCAAGATGATGTCATTTTTACTCCTTCCAATCTAATACAATGCATTCAGTGCCCATAATGTGGTTTCCACTGCACTGGAGAAAGCAAACAGATTAGGCTACTCCTTTGCAGAAAATCTCCATTAGTCTGCTAGGATGGCCCTGGTCTTTTACCTGTCTCTGGCTTTAATTCCCCATCCCACTCCCACTCTGCTGTATCGTTGGTCTCTTACACTGTTCCAGTGAAGCCCAACATTGACTCAAGGAACTGCATCTCATCTTCCATTTAGGTATGCTACAGGGTTCAACTCTTGTCGACCAGATAGATGAAAGATCATCGAACAAGTATATCAACTCTCTTTCTCTCTCTCTCACCACAGATGAAGCCTTACCTCGTGAGTATTACCACCACTTTTTTGCTCATTTTTCGGATTTCCAGCACTGCAGTTTTTGGAATTTCAGTCCTAAAAGGTTCTAACTTTTATAAGGTCTTGGCCCGAAACATTGACTCTATTCCTTTCCATAGATGCTGCCAGACATGCTCCAGTGTTCTGTGTGTGTGTGTGTTACACTTAATGTTTATAAAATGCACACAGGTCCTAGTGGATATTAGATTAGATTATGAGGACATGCAGTCCTCTTTTATTGTCATTTAGTAATGCATGCATTAAGAAATGATACAATGTTTTTCCAGAATGATATCACAGAGACACATGACAAACCAGGACTGAAAAACTGACAAAAACCACATAATTATAACATATAGTTACAACAGTGCAAAGCAATACTGTAATTTGATGGAAGAACAGACCATGGGCACGGTAAAAAAAAAGTCTCAAAGTCTCTCGAAAGTCCCATCATCTCACGCAGACGGTAGAAGGAATAAAAACTCTCCTTCCCATGAACCTCCAGCGCCGCAAACTTGCCAATGCAGCACCCTGGAAGCACCCGACCACAGCCGACTCTTGAGTCCGTCCGAAAACTTCGAGCCTCCGACCAGCCCTCCGACACCGAGCACCGAGCACCATCTCTGCCGAGCGCTTCGACCCTGGCCCCGGCAACAGGCAATAGGCAAAGCCGAGGATTTGGGGAATTCCCCTCCGGAGATTCTCAGGAGAATCAAAGTTTACATCTCAATCTTTCTCACCCCTCTGGTCCTTTATCCAATCTAATGGTCGTTTTTGTGCTTTGTTTATACTATTTTTACACTCTACTGACAAAACCATACCCTTGTGCTAGATAACTATTCATCATCTGCAAGCAGATTAGTGTTTTACATAACAGCTCAAACAAACCAATTATTTTATTTAGACCAAAGAAGGTTAATAGATTTAATAGAGGTGTTGAAAATTATGAAATTAAATTAGTTCCAAGAGAGTCAGTAAACAAATTACATAGTAGTACTAGGCAGCCGTCGATCCCAGGAAATCACGGGTTTGTGCCTCTGTGGACTGTGTCCTCTCCAGGGCGCAAAGCTGGGCGGAAAGATTTGTTACCCATGCAGCGGGCTCCCCCTCTGATGTAGTCCAAGGGAAGGGCAAGTGCTGATGCAGTTTGGCACCAGTGTCATTGCAGAGGTTGCCAGAGTGAAGTTGTAAACAACATCAAACTGCCTGAGGGACCCCGGCTCCGGATTTCCTACTTGGGGTTTACTCCCGAAGCCCACCCCATGGGTGGGTATAGCCGCAAGGCAGCGGAGGTTTAAAATCAGAGCTTTCCTTCTCCAAATAAACAAACAAATTACATAACTTTAAGATAACCGCCAGAAGTGTGAGTTTTCATTTCGGCCAGTTAGCAAAGACGTGAAAGAAGATTCAGATGGGAGAGGCAGATTCAATTGACTCCTGGATTACAACAGGATATTAGATGTACCGAAAAGCAGGAAATAATCCTCGGGGCGGGCGGGGGAAGAGCAGAGAACTGGCAACATGTTTCTTTCCAAAGTCTGCACAGGAATAATGAGCAGACAACAGGAATTCTGCAGATGCTGGAAATTCAAGCAACACACATCAGTTGCTGGTGAACGCAGCGGGCCAGGCAGCATCTACAGGAAGAGGTACAGTCCATGTTTTGGGCCGAGACCCTTCGTCAGGACTAACTGAAAGAAGAGCTAGTAAGAGATTTGAAAGTGGGAGGGGGAGGGGCAGATCCGAAATGATAGGAGAAGACAGGAGGGGGAGGGATGGAGCCAAGAGCTGGACAGGTGATTGGCAAAGGGGATATGAGAGGATCATGGGACAGGAGGCCCAGGGAGAAGGAAAAAAAGGGGGGGGAACCCAGAGGATGGGCAAGGGGTATAGTCAGAGGGACAGAGGGAGAAAAAGGAGAGAGAGAGAGAAAGAATGCGTGTATATAAATAAATAACGGATGGGGTACGGGGGGAGGTGGGCATTAGCGGAAGTTAGAGAAGTCAATGTTCATGCCATCAGGTTGGAGGCTACCCAGACGGAATATAAGGTGTTGTTCCTCCAACCTGAGTGTGGCTTCATCTTTACAGTAGAGGAGGCCGTGGATAGACATGTCAGAATGGGAATGGGATGTGGAATTAAAATGTGTGGCCACTGGGAGATCCTGCTTTCCCTGGCGGACAGAGCAGAGTAACTCATTCATAATGTATGAATTATATAAATATACATTATGTTTATGTCATTCTAATAGAACTATATATATACATAATATATGCTTCTGTAATTCCAGTAGAACAAGACCGAAGCTGTGGCCTTGCTGATCCTCGTGGTTCAATCCTACACTGAAGATCACACTCTCTGAAGGAAGGCCACCACTGTTACAGTCTATATTTATTTTTAAGCATACATCCCACAGATCAGAAAACTGTATGCAAACTCCATTCTAATGTCAGCTTTACTTTAGAGACTTCTGTAACAGAGAGCTGCTAAGGCAGGGAGTCCCACCTTCTTTATGCCATGGACCCCTACCATTATCCAAGGCGTCTGTGGACTTCGGGTGGGAACCCCTGTTCTAGGGCCTCTTCTGGAGAAATCTGAATGTCTGAGGCATCCCAGAGTTTGTCATACCGCCCCCCCCTTAGGATGTATGTACAAGGATGAAACAGCCTACAGGCTTGAGGTGGATCATCTGACGGAGTGGTGTAAGGACAACCACCTGGTCCTTAACACTTCTAAAATGAAAGAGATGATCATTGACTTCAGGAGGTCAAAGGACAGAGTACACACCCCCCTCCATATACATGGAGAGGTAGTGGAAAGTGTGGAAAACCTAAAGTTCCTTGGAGCTATGTTGTCAAAACAGCTGACATGGACCACCAACACCTCGTTGCTTGTAAAAAAGGCACAACAAAGACTCTTCTTCATCAGAAAGCTGAAACAGGCCAAACTCCCACAAAAGCTGTTGCTTAACTTCTACAGAAGCACAATTGAAGAACAGCACCACAGTGTGGTGTGCCAGCTGCACAGCCGCTGAGCGACAAGACCCGCATCGCGTGGTGAAGGCGGCCCAGACGACTGTCAGGATGGAGCTCCCAGGACTGGACACCATCTATTCCAGCAGACTCAGGAGGAAAGCAATCAGCATAACCAGAGACACCACACACCCCGGCCACACCCTGTTTGACCTGCAGTCGTCCAGCAAAAGGTTCAGGACACTAAAAGCCAGAACAAATAGACTGAGGAACAGCTTCTATCCCAGAGCCGTGGCCTCCATCACACCACTCCCACAGAACAATGACTGAAACTGTGAGCACAGACATGCCCACACAAGGACTCAAATAGTTGCACTAACGGCACTTTGTGCATTACTGTGATATTCTGGTGCTGCTGCAACTTATTTTCTGTTACTTACCTATTTAATATTGTTTTTCTATTACTGTCTTGTTTTTATCTACCGCTCTATTTAATAGCCTGAGAGGAAGCCAGAGTTTCATTGTACCGATGTATAATGACAATAAAGATCATTCAGTTCAATTCAGTTCAACTTATGTCATTAGAAGCTTGAAGGCTGCACTTGTTAATCATTTAATGATTAAAATAAAGTAGTGAAACGACACACTGCACACAGTCTTCATGTGCCTTCGTTCCATTTTCGCTCAATAGGCTGCTGCCCTTCTCCTGGGCTGCCTCCATCTCCGATGGCTTCTCGTTTCATCCTTGTTTTCAGACCCTTCCACCAACTCAGCCCCTCAAACTTTTACAGCAGCCTCCAGCCCTTCTGCCTGCAGAGATTCCTGCAGTCCTCCCTTTCTGCCCTTTGCTCCGTCACTGGCGGCTGTGTCTATACCTCTGACTCCCTGCACCCAGGAAATCCCAGCTGATAATTCCCCTCTGTAATGTTCCTTTCAGGATGCTTTGGTCACAAGCTCACCCTTACTGGGGCATCGGCCACTGACAGCAGGTCGCCAGAGTCCTCTGTGCTGGGCCAGTCTTTCGGACTGTCCCCAGGCTTAGCCCATCTTTGATGATCTTTCCTCTCCCAGGGATGTTTCTGGCATTTCTGCAGCATTGGGTTTTTATGGAATGGTGTTGCTAGCCCTTCTCCTTTCACATCTGCGTTTGGGACCCTGCGTGGCGGAGTTACGTTTTGGTCAGCTGTCCTAATATCCTCAGTCACAGATTCTGAATCCCTCCTTTAGGATATTATACTCTGTTTAAAGGTGTTACATATATACAAATATTTATGACAAAGGTTTTTTCTACTATCAAGGATCTGAAATGAAACTCAAGGATTCCCAACCTTGGGTCCACGGACCCCTTGTTTAATGGTGTTGGTCTGTGGCATAAAAAAGATTTCTCCATTAACCCCACTGGACGGTGAGAGTCAGGCACAGCCAGGGGCCATGAGACCCGCTGACTCCGGCCACTCACTGAGACAATTAGCATGCATGTAAAACAGCCGTAAATAGTCGTGTTGTGCAGATTTACGAGAGTAGGCTCGGCATCAAGAAGCACCTGAGGTTAGTGGGCTGGTCATCTGAAACTTCCAGTAAATGATGATTAGTCTCAAGACCATTACTTCCAGAACCTCAACAGAAAATTCATAGGAAAAATGGTTGTTACTTTTACATTTTGTTTTAATGTATTGTTAAGGTATTGGCAATGGTGAGAATCACCTCAGAATCAGAATTAGGTCTATCATCACTGACTTATGTCATGAACTTCGTTGTTTCATGTCAGTGCAAAACGTAAAAATTATGCTCACACCATTTAAAAAGTATCAGATATTTGAATTGCCAAGACTGCTGTGTACATACATCTATTGATGCCTCTGGACACATCTTCAGTGATGTTCCTGGAATCATCGGGTGTTTCGGGTCTTTCAACATCATACAACCTCCTCCAGGTGACCCAGCCGGGGCTGATCAGACCCCAGCTTGTGTCCAGATGGCTAGCTACTTATGACTCCATGGCTCCCCTCTATTGAGCCACAGCCATCTTGAGGCCCTCTCTGCCGCATCGGTGGTACTGCGGATGGCTCTCCTCTTCCTCTCTCCCTCGATGCCCAAAATGCTGAAGGCTCTAACTAAGGAACGGGCTACGAATCCCCTACAACCAACCTCCGCTGGGAGACACCTCGCTCTCCATCCAGCCTGCTGACAGTTACTGACCAGTCCTGTGTACTTGGAGAGCTTCCTTTCAAAGGCCTCTTCCAAGCTATCTTCCCATGGGACTGTCAGCTCCAGCAGCACCACTTGCTTAGTAGACTCAGACACTAGGACAATGTCTGGTCACAGGGTGGTGGCTGCGATATGGTTGGGGAACTTCAGCTGCCCTTCGAGGTCCGCCAACAACTGCCAGTCCCTTGCAGTGGTCAGAATGCCTGCAGATGTTCTTTTGGCAGGTATTGGCTGCTCCCCAGCTCTGACAAAGGCAATGGACTGCTTGGAGGGTGGGGACCGCTTCACCCACTCGACTAAAATCTAGTGGGGTTAATGTGGGAGGACGGTGTGAGTAGAATGGAGGACTACGTCAGGACTACGAAGGGTCTCGGCCCGAAACGTCGACTGTACCTCTTCCTATAGATGCCGCCTGGCCTGTTGCATTCACCAGCATTTTTTATGTGTGTTGCTTGAATTTCCAACACCTGCAGATTTCCTCATGTTTACTGTTTTTGCAATTCTGATTTGGTTCTAATGGAATCAAGTCTCCTGCAATCATTTGCTTGCACTTTCTGCAAGTTGGGCAAAACACCACTGTCTCACAACAGCCTAATCCCAGCCCAGGTTCCCTATCAGTGGGTGAAAAATCCAACGCTTGGTGAATTCTGCTGCACAATGATAGGAAGAGCCAACATCAAAGAATCAAAAAGTGATATTGGGGAGATCGTATAGAAACATATAGAAGTATTAAAGGAATAGGTAAGATAGAGGCAGGAAAGTTGTTTGCACTGGTAGGTGAGACTAGAACCAGGAGACATAGGCTCAAGATTCGGGGGAGTAGATTTAGGATGGAGATGAGCAGGGAACTGCTTTTCCCAGAGAGTGGTGAATCTGTGGAATTCTCTGCCCAGTGAAGCAGTGGAGGTAAATATATTTAAGACAAGGTTGGATAGATCTTTGCATAATAGGGGAATTTAGGGTTATGGGGGAAAGGCAGGTAGGTGGAGATGAGTCCATGGCCAGATCAGCCATGATCTACTGAATGGTGGAGAAGGCGCAATGGGCCAGATGGCCGACTCCTGCTCCCATTTCTTATGTTCTTATGTTATGCAAGTTCTCTTGTATGATTCTGCTATTCGGACTGCCCAGTAACCCTTGCCACTGATTATTACATTGTCACAAAAATAATAAATATTGCAAAAGAGCAATAATGAGATAGTGAGGATGGTTCTAAACTTCTGAGGGTCTTCAGACTCTCGTACCTCCTCCCCGATGGTAATAATGCAAAGAGGGTATGTCCCAGATGGTGAGGGCCCTTTGATAATGGATGCCCCCTTCTTGAACAGCAGGCAAGGATTGTCCAGTTAACTACTGAAGGATTTCATTACTTTCAAATTAGTAGTGGAAGGTGAGTGATTGCAGGTTGGAGGAGTGAGGGCACTTGGCAAGCAGGAGTGGGTGGGGTACAACGAGCCAATTCGTGTGATGAGACCAACCAGGGTTGGCAATCTACCTAGTGGCTGACTGGAGGCGCTGGGATGACGGCCATTGAAGGGATAACACTAAGGGAGTGAGCAGAAGAAGTGAGTGCCAACTCCCGCTGTCCAGAACAGAGACATTTTAGAATCTGAGGCTCTGTAGCCTGCATCTTCACCATAGAGCAGGGGCTCCCAACCTTCTGAATGCTATGGACCCCAGTTTGGGAACTCCTGCCACAGAGGGACCATAAATGCAGCAGAAATCAAAGTTCAAAGTAAACTTAATATCAAAGTATTTTTATGTCACAATCAACAAACTCATTCGTAAGGCCAGTGAAGTTGTGGGGATGGAACTGGACTCTCTGACGGTGGTGTCTGAAAAGAGGATGCTGTCCAAGTTGCATGCCATCTTGGACAATGTCTCCCATCCACTACATAATGTATTGGGTGGGCACAGGAGTACATTCAGCCAGAGACTCATCCACTGAGATGCTACACAGAGCGTCATAGGAAGTCATTCCTGCCTGTGGCCATCAAACTTTACAACTCCTCCCTTGCAGGGTCAGACACCCTGACCCAATAGGCTGGTCCTGAACTTATTTCCTGGCATAATTTACATATTACTATTTAATTATTTATGGTTTTATTACCATTTAATTATTTATGGGCAATTGTCACGAAAACCAATTTCCCTCGGGATCAATAAAGTATGACTATACTACCCTGAGATTCATTTTCTTGCAGGCATTCGGAGTAGAACTAAGAATCAATGGAAAACTACACAGAAACACTGACAGACAACCAATGTGCAAAAGAAGACAATCTATGCAAGCACAAAGCAAACAGACAAATGAATAAATACTACTGAGAATATGAGTTGTCGAGTCCTTCAAAGTGAGTCCACAGGTTATGGAATCAATTCAGAGATGAGGTGGGTGAAGTTATCCACACTGGTTCAGGAGCCTGATGGCTGAAGAGTAGTAACTGTTCCTGAACCTGGTGGTGTGGGACCTAAGGCTCCTGATTCAGGATTTCCAAATAGTCAGTGATCAGCTTATGAAAGGAAAACTGGATTTGACAAAGTTTTGAGTAGACAATTTGTAATTTCCAGATAAGGGAACCAGAGCATGTAATATTTCTAGATTCTCAAAATGGCCAGTATCGTATGTGACGAGAATACATATAGATTAAGATGTTAGCTGTCCTGTGCTGGCACCAGTGGGATCAGCAGTTGGTCTGCCACCTGTCTTCAGGAGAGAGAGAGATAAGGAAAACAACGGAGCAGCATTTGGAGAGGTTAATGAAGGGACGGGAGAGAGTAGCAGAAGGAGAGCTGTCAAGATCGGCTCCCCCTTTGAACCCTGAACTGTTTGAAGTGATGGACTGGCGATACCCCAGCAGGGGGATAAAAAGGGACAGGTTCGCTAAGGCAGGACACACACGACACCTGAGGTAACGAGACCCTGGAAGCGGTGCGTCTCTCACAAGTCGGTGGGAAGTTTTGGAAGGCCAGTTGCGGGACCAGGCCATAGACGCACAGGGTGGAAAGGCACGATCGGCGGGAACCTGGTGTGTGTCCACCCTTGCCTGGGTGCCGGGTTCACCGCAGAGAAACGATCGTATCTGGAAATGGAGGGGTCACGGTCGGTGACCTCAGATGACATCACAAAGGACTCGCCCGAAAGCTGACTGCGAAGGTCTGTGTGGAGGCCATTTTAAATATTCATTCGTTTTGCTCTCTCTCTCCTTCCCTCCACTGTCTGCGAACTGAACTGAACTAAATTGAACTGAACTTTGCGTCACTTGGAAACTGGTCATTTACCCCTAGACAACGATAGAGCTTGATTGATCCTGTTATCTTAATTCTGTGTACATGTGTGTTTATCATTGCTGAACTGTTGCATTTATTATCCTTTTGATTAGAGTACTGTGTTGCTTGTTTCTTTAATAAAACTTTCTTAGTTCTAGTAATCCAGACTCCAACTGAGTGATCCATTTCTGCTGGTTTGGCAACCCAGTTATGGGGTACGTAACACGTAAGAGTTAATATTTTAGCATGGAAAGAGGATTTGTTAAAGGGCAGAATACAGAAAGTAGAAGTAAATCAAGGTGACAGATTGCTTCTTGGGGAGATACCACAGATTTAGATTAGATTAGATTCAACTTTATTGTCATTGTGTCGAGTACAGATACAAAGCCAATGAAATGCAGTTAGCATCTAACCAGAAATGCAAAGAATAGTGTTATTTACAAAATAACTGCCAATAAAAAGTAAGTGCTACAGCACACAAATAGAAAAGTCCTGAGACAGTACAATATGGGTGTGAGGTTCAGCAGGGTCACAGCCTCAGGGAAGAAGCTCTTTCTGTGCCTGCTGGTGCGGGAGCGGAGGCTCCTGTAGCACCTACTGGATGGGAGGAGAGTAAAATGTCCATGGTTAGGGTGAGATGCATCCTTGATAATGCTTTTCGCCCTGCCCAGGCAGCGTTTATGGTAGATGTTCTCAATGGTGGACAACTGGGTGCTGATAATCCGCTGGGCAGTTTTCACCACACGCTGGAGTGCTTTGCGGTCCGATACGGGACAATTGCCATGCCACACTGAGATGCAGTTGGTGAGTATGCTCTCAATGGTACAGCGATATATCAATGACTTGAAAGGTTTACAGATTAGCTTTATCTGTTACATGCACATCGAAACATACAGTGAAATGCGTTGTCTGCGTTGAGGATGTGCCGGGTGCAGCCCGCAAGTGTCAGCGCCAATATGGCATGCCTGCCATTTACTAGCCCTGACTCGTACGTCTTTGGAATGTGGGAGGAAACCAGAGCACCCAGAGGAAACCCACGCTGTCGTACAGACAGTGGTGAGAATTGAACCCTAATCTTAGAGCCCACACTATAAAGCGTTATGCCCACCGCGGTGCTACTGTGCTACCCTTCTTGGATAGATACATTACAACTTGCAGTAGACGCAAGTTTGTGGAGCTGTAGGTAGTGAGGAAGGAAATCAATTGTAGATCAGTTGGAAGCTTAGGTGGAGGAATGGCAGACGGAGTTTAATCCCAATAAGTGTGAGGCATTGCATTTTGGATGGTCAAATTGTAAAAGGAAAGTATACAGCAGGGGTTCTCAACCTTTTTTATGCCATGGACCAATACCATTAAGCAAGGGGTCCATGAACCCCAGGTTGGAAACCCCTGGTCTACAATCAATGACAGGAGTATTGATGTTCAGAGGAATCTTGGGGTCAAGTCTATAGCTCCCTTTAAGCAGCAACATAAGTGGCTAGGATGGTGAAGGAGGCGTACGACATGCTGGCTGTCACTAGCCGTCACATTGATTGTAAAACTCAGGGAGTCACGTTACAGTTATGCAAATCATTGTCGGAGGATTGTGAGCACTTCTGGTCACCGAGCCACTGGGAGGTTTGTGATTAAGTGAGAAAGAGTGCAGAAAAGATTCGCAGCAATGATGCCTGGATTGAAGGCCTTAAGTTGCATGTAAGGAGAGACTGGATAGGCCAGTACTGATTTGTCTTCTGTTTCGAGCCCTTTGCTATGTCTTTGCTCACATACAATCTCACTTCCCGACTCCTTGAAGACAAACAACCTTGCCTTTTCCCTGCCATCCTTTTTAAGTCACCAGAATACCTCCCCTGACTTTCCTCTGCTGGGTGCCTTCAAAACTTTCACCTCTGCCATGTTATTTTCAGCCGGTCTTGCCACTCTCTAGCTTCAGCTCTGAGTGGGTGTCCCTGTCTTCTGACACTGTGCCCTCAGATTCTAGACTCTCCTACTAATGGAAACATCCTCTTTACGTTCACTCTCTCCAGGCCTTTCAATATTTGGTAGGTTTCAATGAGGTCCCCCGTCCCCTCCCCACCCCAATACCACTGCCTTCTGAACTCCACTGAGTACAGGCCCAGAGCCATCAAATGCTCCTCATACATTAAGCCTTTCATTGGCTGTTGTCATGAAATTGGCTGTCTCATCCTGCTGAAACTCCTCCTTGCAACAGCTTGCCACTGTACTTTATGAATAGTCGCACTGTTCTCAAATTGCTCAGTCACTGTACAAGCAGTTCTCTAACCTGGCTACACATATCGATGGTTCTTTACTAACGCTGGATTTGGAACACGGTTTCTCGTAACACTTCACGCTGGTGTGAACCTCTGGCCAGCTCACCTCTTTGCAGGTCTCAACCCACGGAGGCCCCTGCCAGCCCTTCTGTAATTCACACCTCTCTGCTCTCGCATTTCCCATCCATCACAATGTTCACTTGTAGACCCACATTGCACACTCTCGGACCGTCCTGACCCACATTCAAATCCTTCAATATTGCAAATCCACGACTCTCAAAGAACGCACTCTGTTCTCTTTGTGTCTATGAAGGTTTTGTTTTTAAGATTACACACTCACGTTGCAAACTCACTTCTGAAAGCATCATGTTTAGCTGCCAACAACAGGAATTCTGCAGATGCTGGAAATTCAAGCAACATACATCAAAGTTGCTGGTGAACGCAGCAGGCCAAGCAGCATCTATAGGAAGAGGCGCAGTCGACGTTTCAGGCCGAGACCCTTCGTCAGGACTAACTGAAGGAAGAGTGAGTAAGGGATTTGAAAGCTGGAGGGGGAGGGGGAGATGCAAAATGATAGGAGAAGACAGGAGGGGGAGGGATAGAGCCGAGAGCTGGACAGGTGATAGGCAAAAGGGGATACGAGAGGATCATGGGACAGGAGGTCCGGGAAGAAAGACAAGGGGGGGGGTGACCCAGAGGATGGGCAAGAGGTATATTCAGAGGGACAGAGGGAGAAAAAGGAGAGTGAGAGAAAGAATGTGTGCATAAAAATGAGTAACAGATGGGGTACGAGGGGGAGGTGGGGCCTTAGCGGAAGTTAGAGAAGTCGATGTTCATGCCATCAGGTTGGAGGCTACCCAGACGGAATATAAGGTGTTGTTCCTCCAACCTGAGTGTGGCTTCATCTTTACAGTAGAGGAGGCCGTGGATAGACATGTCAGAATGGGAATGGGATGTGGAATTAAAATATGTGGCCACTGGGAGATCCTGCTTTCTCTGGCGGACAGAGCGTAGATGTTCAGCAAAGCGGTCTCCCAGTCTGCGTCCGGTCTCACCAATATATAAAAGGCCACATCGGGAGCACCGGACGCAGTATATCACCCCAGTCAACTCACAGGTGAAGTGATGCCTCACCTGGAAGGACTATTTGGGGCCCTGAATGGTGGTAAGGGAGGAAGTGTAAGGGCATGTGTAGCACTTGTTCCGCTTACACGGATAAGTGCCAGGAGGGAGATCAGTGGGGAGGGATGGGGGGGACGAATGGACAAGGGAGTTGTGTAGGGAGCGATCCCTGCGGAATGCAGAGAGAAGGGGGGAGGGAAAGATGTGCTTAGTGGTGGGATCCCGTTGGAGGTGGCAGAAGTTACGGAGAATAATATGTTGGACCCGGAGGCTGGTGGGGTGGTAGGTGAGGACCAGGGGAACCCTATTCCTAGTGGGGTGGTGGGAGGATGGAGTGAGAGCAGATGTACGTGAAATGGGGGAGATGCGTTTAAGAGCAGAGTTGATAGTGGAGGAAGGGAAGCCCCTTTCTTTAAAAAATGAAGACATCTCCCTCGTCCTAGAAAGAAAAGCCTCATCCTGAGAGCAGATGCGGCGGAGACGGAGGAATTGCGAGAAGGGGATGGCGTTTTTGCAAGAGACAGGGTGAGAAGAGGAATAGTCCAGATAGCTGTGAGAGTCAGTAGGCTTATAGGAGACATCAGTGGATAAGCTGTCTCCAGAGACAGAGACAGAAAGATCTAGAAAGGGGAGGGAGGTGTCGGAAATGGACCAGGTAAACTTGAGGGCAGGGTGAAAGTTGGAGGCAAAGTTAATAAAGTCAACTAGTTCTGCATGCGTGCAGGAAGCAGCGCCAATGCAGTCGTCGATGTAGCGAAGGAAAAGTGGGGGACAGATACCAGAATAGGCACGGAACATAGATTGTTCCACAAACCCAACAAAAAGGCAGGCATAGCTAGGACCCATACGGGTGCCCATAGCTACACCTTTAGTTTGGAGGAAATGGGAGGAGCAAAAGGAGAAATTATTAAGAGTAAGGACTAATTCCGCTAGATGGAGCAGAGTGGTGGTAGAGGGGAACTGATTAGGTCTGGAATCCAAAAAGAAGCGTAGAGCTTTGAGACCTTCCTGATGGGGGATGGAAGTATATAAGGACTGGACATCCATGGTGAAAATAAAGCGGTGGGGGCCAGGGAACTTAAAATCATCAAAAAGTTTAAGAGCGTGAGAAGTGTCACGAACATAGGTCGGAAGGGATTGAACAAGGGGTGATAAAACAGTGTCGAGGTATGCAGAAACGAGTTCGGTGGGGCAGGAGCAAGCTGAGACAATAGGTTGGCCAGGACAGGAAGGTTTGTGGATCTTGGGTAGGAGGTAGAAACGGGAAGTGCGGGGTGTGGGATCTATAAGGTTGGTAGCAGTGGATGGGAGATCCCCTGAGCGGATAAAGTCGGTGATAGTGTGGGAGACAATGGCCTGGTGCTCCTTAGTGTGGTCACGATCGAGGGGTAAATAAGAGGAGTATCCGCGAGTTGTCGCTGTGCCTCGGCAAGGTAGAGGTCAGTACGCCAGACGACAACAGCACCCCCCTTATCAGCGGGTTTAATAGTAAGGTTAGGATTAGTGCGGAGGGAGTGGAGAGCAGAGCGTGGATTAGTGCGGAGGGAGTGGAGAGCAGAGCGTGGATTAGTGCGGAGGGAGTGGAGAGCAGAGCGTGGATTAGTGCGGAGGGAGTGGAGAGCAGAGCCTGGATTAGTGCGGAGGGAGTGGAGAGCAGAGCGTGGATTAGTGCGGAGGGAGTGGAGAGCAGAGCGTGGATTAGTGCGGAGGGAGTGGAGAGCAGAGCGTGGATTAGTGCGGAGGGAGTGGAGAGCAGAGCGTGGATTAGTGCGGAGGGAGTGGAGAGCAGAGCGTTTAGCTGCCATGTGATTTCCCCATAGTGCACGTGTGACCTTCCTTTGGCTTATCTCACATTTAACAGCTAGCTCTCCTGTCTGCCCAAGCTTCACACTCCTGATCAAGTTCCATCAGTGATGGTGGCAGTGCATCATAGCTCATCACTATACAGGAGCCTGAAGGTGCACACTTTCAATGTTATTGTCACTGTTTTTTTTTGTGTGTGGGAGGTCCTTGGGGGTAGGGGTTTGATGTTTTAGCTGGCACGTCCAGGTGGGCGATCTGTTAGTTTTTGTGGGAGGGGAGGGGTTGGAGGGTTTGGGGTTTGTGAGTTTTATTTCTTTTTCTTTTTCATTGGGGGGGTTGATGTCTTTTTCTTTCAACGACTACCATGGTTTTTCTGTATTTTACGGCTATCTGGAGAAGACGAATCTCTGAGTTGTATTTTGCATACATACTTTGATAATAAAATACATTTCTCTGACATTAAGTGTACCTTTGAAATCTTTGAAACCGTTGAACTGTTGAACACTCAATGTTTGAGGAACAGCTTCTTCCCCTCCACCAGCATATTTCTGAACAGACGACGAACCAACCCATGAAAAATATTTCACTATCATCGCTCTCCTTTTGCACTACTTAATTCAATTTTGATATCTGTTTCTTGTTGCACTTTACAGAATTGTTTACGTATTGTCCAGTACACTTGCTGCAAAACAACAAATTTTACAACATTTGTCAGTGATAATAAACTGGATTCTGAATTCACACCTGCCTTCATGGAGAAAACTGCCTGTATTTTCATCTCTCTCTCTCTCTCTCTCTCTCCCCTCTCTCCCTCCCCCTTCCTCTCTCTCTCTCCCCCCTCCCTCTCCACTCCCCCCCCAACTGTTCTTTCCTTTATTTCTTTATACAGGAGCCATTCATCTATGTCCTTCCATATATACTATACTTCATCAGAACTGCGGCTCATAACCCACAAACTGCTTGCCATCCCTCAAACCCATTTGTTTGGGCAGGGCTGACGCATCTTGAAGCAGATCCTGCATGGCTTCAGTAGTTAATCCTTTCAGTCTAAGTGACTCAATCCAAGGTTCAAGGTACATTCATTATCAAACTGCGTGAGCAGTGTACAACTCTGAGATTCATCTTCTCCAGATAGCCACAAAACAAACCATGGAAGCTGTTCCAAAAGAAAACATTAACACCCCCACATTAAAAAAAATCACGCAACCTGCAACATGAACATCAACCCCCTCCCCACCACGTGCAAAAAAAAACCCCCAAACAAATCACGCAAATGGCAACAAGAAAGAATGGGCGTGGGCCGGCTGGTGGCACAATGACAACGGCGCCGGACCTGGGAGCAGAGGTTCTCGGGTTCGAAACTAGTTGGATCCACCCCCGAGCACGCTTTCCATCCGTGCCGGGTTGAAGTGTCGAGATCGCAACTCGACCTCATAAAATAAAGGGAAAAAATACTGTGAAAATGTCTGTGTGAGGAGTGGCGAGCCACATAGTCTCTCCCTCGCTCCACGCCTTGTAAAAAGCCATGGAAAAGACATCATCACGGACGCACGCATGGACACACAGACGCACACACACAGACTCGCACGCACGCAGGCACACGCCAAAAAAAGAAGAAAGAAAGAAAGAATGGGCAAAAACACAGAATATAAAAACATAGAACGGAAAGGGTCAAATTGAACTACAGTCCAATCCGTCTATAAATTGCAGGCCCAGAACTTTGGTATCATCCCCTGACAGCATCAAGAAAGAGACCATTTGAATGCAGGGGCCTTCCCTTGGGAGCAGCAAGCGAGAGACCGTCACAAGCAGACGCCTTCTACAGGCAGCAGCAAGCGGGAGGTTGGTAGACGGTGTTGAACACCCGCTCACCTCAATGTCTTCAATCTTCGATGCTTCAACCAGCGAGATCAGCGAGAAATGGAGTCGATTACGGGCTTGCGCCCAGTCCCCAGGCTTTCTTAGCCGCTCGTCTCCAGGAGTCTTCTCAGAGACAGCCAAGTACCAGGTCCCTCAGTCGATCTACAGATTGTAGATCGCAGGCTCCAGCAGTACCAGAAACACATTTAAAATCTACAAGAAGGCGTTAAAGAAGTGAAAGGAACAGTTACGTGGAGTATCTGGAAGATGTCGCCTAAAATAGTGTTGTCCACTGGCGGCAGTATCCAATGCAGTGATCCGTTCAAACGGCCTCTCAGTCTAAGTGATTCAATATAATCTACGTCCATCATCACTGGGACATACTCAAGGCCAAATATGACAATACTGGACCTCTCTCCCTCACTGGTCACCTAGCAGATTGCAAACCCCTCAACTTAAGAGTGTCCCTCCTGCATAAATGTCCAATATCCTTTTACTCCACTTAAGGGAAAATACCCAAGGTGTTTCAGACGCCCTCCCTAGTTTATAGGCCTGTTCTCTTGTGTGGATAGGTTAACTAGCCACTATAAATTGGCACTACTGTGCGGGTGAGTGGTAGAATTTGGGGAGAGTTGATGGGAATGCAGGGAGAATAAAAAAGGGATAACACAGAGTTAGTATAAAAAGGTGGTTGGAGCAAGTCAATGTTTCCATGCAATGGGATTCTACGACCATACTGAAACCTCCTGGTTTTCTTAGTTGTCGTAGTCACAGAGTCATACAGCAATACAAGAAGGGTACAGGCTCTTCAGCCCAACCAGTTCATGCTAACAATGGTGACAATAACTAACTAGCCAGCTAGTCCCAATTTCCTGTGTGTGGCTACTATCTCTCCAAGCCGCATCTTCCAGTCCCTTGCGCTCAAGCATCCACTGGTACCCCACCATTTGTCGCGTCCATGCTACTTAACCATGATGACAACCACAGCATTTTATGTATTTATTAATTTATTTATTGAGATACAGCGGGGAATAGCCCCTCCTGGCCCTTCCAGCCGCTGCCCAGCAACCCCCATTTTAACCCCATCCTAATCATGGGACAATTTACAATGACCAATTAACCTGTCCACCGGTACGTCTTTGGACTGTAGAAGGAAACCCACGCGGTCACGAGGAGAACGTATACGAACTCCTTACAGGCAGTGGCGGAAATTAAACCTGGGTCGCCTGCACTGTAAAGCGTTGTGCTAACCACTACACTCCCATTTCTGAGGACTTGGTCCCTCCTTGCTCCTCAAGCCCTGAGCAAAACTGCCACATGTGATTAACCCCAAACCCTATACTGTCAAAGGTATTCTTCAATTACCCTTCAACTGTTTAGTCCAACACATGAAATAGTTTCAGCCAGTCCACATGCAAAACAATGCCTGATCCAAAAGGGTAGAGAAATTCGATCTTTCTGTGGTGTCTTCAGCCTGACTCCAAATACACCAACCATTTCTTTAGATCACATGCCAAACCTATCACTTCTGAAATTATGTGAGGTTTTAGATTAAAACATTCCTTCAAATGTTTCACTCCCTCCCATAAGGGCCTCATCTGTAGCTTATAGTACTGGAATCCTCATGGGCATCTTGTTTGTCTTGGACCGCCAGCACTCCTCTTCCTGTGTCTGCTCATGTTCCCCTGTTTTGTGTGGTCTGCATCCTGTTGAGCAGTTGTTAGATTTAGATTAGATTCAACTTTATTGTCATTGTGCCGAGTACAGATACAAAGCCAATGAAATGCAGTTAGCATCTGACCAGAAATGCAAAGAATAGTGTTATTTACAAAATAACTGTGAATAAGAAGTAAGTGCTACAGCACACAAATATAAAAGTGCTGAGATGGTACAATATGGGTGCAATACGCTTAGCGCTGTGATGTGAGGTTCAGCAGGGTCACAGCCTCAGGGAAGAGGCTGCTGGTGCGGGAGCAGAGGCTCCTGTAGCACCTACCGGATGGGAGGAGAGTAAAAAGTCCATGGTTAGGGTGAGATGCGTCCTTGATAATGCTTTTTGCCCTGTCCAGGCAGCATTTATGGTAGATGTTCTCAATGGTGGGCAATTGGGTGCTGATAATCCTCTGGGCAGTTTCCACCACATGCTGGAGTGCTTTGCAGTCTGATACGGGACAATTGCCATACCACACTGAGATGCAGTTGGTGAGTATGCTCTCAATGGTACAGCGGTAAAAGTCTGTCAGTATCCTGGGACAGAGGTGAGCTTTCTTTGTGCTCCACAGGAAATAAAGGTGCTGTTGCACCTTTTTGATCAGGATGGAGTTGTTCAGGGACCAGGTGAGGTCCTCGGAAATGTAGATACCAAGGAATTTGAAGCTTGATACACGCTCCACTATAGCTCCGTTGATGTTGATGGGGACGTGAGTGTGGCTCCTAGCAAGCCTGAAGTCCACAATGATCTCGTTGGTTTTCTGGGTGTTAAGGGCCAGGTTGTTGTCGGCACACCACACGGCCAGGTGCTGCACCTCGTCCCTGTAGGCTGTCTCGTCATCCCCTCTGATCAGGCCAACCACTGTGGTGTCGTCTGCGAACTTGATTATGGAGTTAGAACCATGTACAGGAATGCAGTCATAGGTGAAAAGGGAGTACAGAAGAGGGCTCAGCACACAGCCTTGAGGCACGCCGGTGATCAGGGTGAGAGTGGAGGAGGAGAGGTTGTCTAACTTAACTGATTGGGCCACACAACGACATGTGTTCGATCCCGAACTAAAATGTCGTCACTGTATATTCTTCCTTTAACCCTGTTAGTTTCCCCTAACTGTTTCAAGTCCAAAATTGGCTGGTAGGTTAAATACCCAAGTGTAGATGGGTGGTAGGAAATTAAGGCAAGAGTTGATGGGTGTGTGGGAGAATAGATTATAGGGAAATGGGACTGTTGGGATTACTCCTTGAGGTAGCATAGACGTGAAGATCTGATCAGCCTCCTTCAATATAAATGTAAATAAATACACGAAAATAATCTTACTGGTTTCAAGGACACATAACGAAACTAGAGCCAACAATAAAATATTACTAACCGAAGTAAATTCTTAATGAAGAACAATGTCTGGTGGAACAATTTATCAGAAGTTGCAACACATGGTAGTATCAGTCCTCAAAAGGTAGTCATATAAACAACACTTTCAAAGTTCTGCAGGTAAACGGGTGCAAATTGGAGCTGGTGCATTCAGATCTGGGACACACCAGGTAGCATATTGGCCTTGGTCAGGGGAGTGGGGATGACTGGAAGAACTGGATCAGCCCATGATTGAATGGCAGAGAAGACTCGATGGGCCGAATAGCCTACTTCTGCTCCTATATCTTATGGGATGGGTGTAGCACACTAATTAACTCTAAACGGACTCTTAAAAATAGCTTGGTAAGGCCCCTACCGAATGATATAAAGGATGGACAGTGCCCGATGCTGTGAGTCAGAGAACCATTAGTGGAGATATTCCACCTGCCTTCAACAATCTAACTCCAATAAATGCACAATTCCAGGATAACTTTCTAAGGAATAATCACATTAGCACTTTGAAGCCCTGTGTTCACAGAGCCCCCTCCATCACATTGTAGAACACCCCCACCACCACTATGCTTTGCTCCAACATCTAAATTGTGAGTCACCAGCAGTAGAATTGCATTCCACTGTAATCTATAATCCTATAGCCAGATGTATCCCACAAACTGGAAAATAGACCAATCCCAGTTCACCAAGAGTATTGAAAAGCATGTTTGTAGCAGTACCAGGCATACCTAAACACATAAAGCCAACTTGCCGAAATACAAGACAAGACTGAGTGCCTGTTAAATATTTTATACAAAATGCTAAAGGAAGAGTTGAGCTGGATGACAGCTCCACATGTCCCAGCTTGTCTTCCTGAAAAAAAGTCAATTAACTTATAATGGATGAAATCCCAGCTAAGCCTTCCCTGTTGCATAATTAAGCTAAAGGCACAGTAAGTGCAAAGAAAGGAAAGTTGAGGGTGTTGACTATTCATCAACTAATCTAGGTCAGGCAACTCAGTGTGCAACTATTAATCAATCAAAGCTCGCACTTTATTGTCTCTACACAAACAAGAACATAACTAGGCTGGCCCCAGGCCAACAATTTACAACATGAATTCTACTGCTCCTTCTGTACCAATACTCACTCAGATCAC
Organism: Mobula hypostoma; assembly: GCF_963921235.1. NCBI lineage: Eukaryota > Metazoa > Chordata > Chondrichthyes > Myliobatiformes > Myliobatidae > Mobula > Mobula hypostoma. The sequence goes on from NC_086107.1 coordinate 102,751,131, forward strand.
TCCTCCAATTTATAACACCAATGTAGAGATCTCCTGTTGGCTTGGCGATCGATCCCTTTTCTCCCAGCCCCTGGCATGGGGCTCCTTCCTTGTGGTAGTCTCAGAGTTCTCACCACTTTTCATCTGAAGCCCTTCGCTCTTATAGTCTTTCCTTTATCAGTTCAAATGTTGTGTTTCAACCTTGTTGGCTCGAGGTCATCTGACTGACCTGTGTGAGGTTGCCATTGGATGTAGCCAAGGACTACCCAACTTTTGTGCCTAAGGTGACTTCTTTTGTTCTATTCAACTCTGGCTCAAACCAGTCAAACCAGGTCATCTGGACACTGGGCCGAGATAACAAGATTATTTCTTCAAATCTACCGTTGTGTCATGGTCCGGTCCGTGAAGTCCACACTTCGGTTCATGGTCCGGTCCGTGGACTCAGGACTCCGGGTCTTCCAGCTGTCCCTTGTTTGAATTAATCATAGGCACCTGATTCCCATCTTTGGGCTTGCAATATAAGTAGCCTTGGGGTTGAGTGGGGGCTGCTGGTTTGTCTTGTCAGTCCCCCTTGGAGCAACCTGCTGATGAAACCATTTGTGATCTCCAGGCCTGGTTGGAGGACCACTGCTTCATGGAGCCTTGTTGCCACTTGTTGGAGTGGTCTTTGCAGTATGGATTTGGCTGTTTTCCGGGCCAGCTGAGTGGCTGCCAGCCACTCCGAGCTAGGTAGGGATCCAGCTGTTTCTGCAGCCAGCTGAGGTTGCTGGCTGTAACTGCAATTTGGAGCTACCCTGGAGCAGAGATGGAACTGTCTGTTGTTCTTTGGTGCTTGTCTCTTCTTGTCCTCGCCTCTGTAGGATAAGTCAGGCCGTCTTGCCGTTGCCCCGTGGGGGGGGGGGGAATGTCTTGTCTTGTCTTTGCCTCTGTTGGGTAAGTCTAGCTGTCCTGCCGTTACCCAACAGGTGGACCTGTCCCACCTTGGTGTGGAGAAGTTGAGTCCCGGCTTGTCTTAGGATAAGTCCCAGCTGTATGTCTATGTTCTGTCCTATCTCATGTTAGTGTCGTGTTAAAGATGAGTCCCGGCTTGTCGAAGGATAAGTCCTGGCTCTATGTTGATGTTTGGTTCCCGGTCTGTCTCTGAGCTCCAAGAACCCCAGCCTCAAGGATCCCGCAACCAAGCTCCAAGAACCCAAGCCTCGAGGATCCCGCAGCCAAGCTCCAAGAACCCTAGGCTCGAGGATCCCGCAGCCAAGCTCCAAGAACCCTAGGCTCGAGGATCCCGCAGCCAAGCTCCAAGAACCCTAGGCTCGAGGATCCCGCAGCCAAGCTCCAAGAACCCTAGGCTCGAGGATCCCGCAGCCAAGCTCCAAGAACCCTAGGCTCGAGGATCCCGCAGCCAAGCTCCAAGAACCCTAGGCTCGAGGATCCCGCAGCCAAGCTCCAAGAACCCTAGGCTCGAGGATCCCGCAGCCAAGCTCCAAGAACCCTAGGCTCGAGGATCCCGCAGCCAAGCTCCAAGAACCCTAGGCTCGAGGATCCCGCAGCCAAGCTCCAAGAACCCTAGGCTCGAGGATCCCGCAGCCAAGCTCCAAGAACCCTAGGCTCGAGGATCCCGCAGCCAAGCTCCAAGAACCCTAGGCTCGAGGATCCCGCAGCCAAGCTCCAAGAACCCTAGGCTCGAGGATCCCGCAGCCAAGCTCCAAGAACCCTAGGCTCGAGGATCCCGCAGCCAAGCTCCAAGAACCCTAGGCTCGAGGATCCCGCAGCCAAGCTCCAAGAACCCTAGGCTCGAGGATCCCGCAGCCAAGCCCCTAGAACCCTAGGCTCGAGGATCCCGCAGCCAAGCTCCAAGAATTCAAGCCCCCAAGCCTCGAGGGTCCCAAGCCAAGCTCAAGACCGAAGACTCCAAGCTTCGAGGACCCCAAGTCAAGCTCAAGACTCAAGACCCCAGCCTCAAGCCATGTCATGTCCTTGCCTGGTTCTGGGGTCCGAGCCCGAGGCAAGACCCAGGTTCTGGGTCCTTGTCCAGTCTCGGGCTTGGAGTCCGAGCCTTGTCTTGTCTCCAAGCTCAGGCCTCTGGACCCCAGCCACGTCCTGTCCTGAAGCCATGTCATGTCCTTGCCTTGTGCCGGGTTCCGAGCCCGAGGCTGGGTCCTTGTCCAGTCTCGGGCTTGGAGCCCAAGCCTTGTCTCCTAGTCCATGGTTCCTAGTCCTGGTCCCGCTTTCCCTAGCCCAAGTCTGCGTTCTTGTCCCTGTCCCTTGCCCGAATCCTGTCACGTCCCTACTCTAGTCAAGTCCTGTTCCTTGTACTTCAGTATCTGTGTCTTGCATTTGGGTCCATTCCAGCACCCCATTGTGACACGTTGTACATAATACAGAGCTTAGCTGAGAATGTTCTCAGGTTTAGCGGGTCAACAGCATAAATTCTTTGTGTCCATGGTCAACAATTGCTCTGATTAAGTTATCCCAGAGAAAGAATCAGTTCATCAAACAGTTCACAAAATGGAGGTTACAAAGCAGCTTCACAAAATGGCAGTATCCATTCTTTCAAGCACACAGCAAAAACAAAGACATCTGGTTTGTCTACCACTGACCTTAACCCATTCAAGTTTGACGTTTTCTTCCATATTTTAGTTCCTTCATGGCGAACAGGTGTGTTGTGGAGAATGTAGAAGTTTGCCGTAGGTTTCAATGGGACATTAACAGGATGCAGAAATGGCTGAGAAGTGGCAGATGGGGCTCATTCTGGAAGTGATTCACTTTGGAAGGTTGAACTTGAAGGAAAAATACAAAGTTAATGGCAGGATTCTTCTCAGTGTGGAGGAACAGAATGATCTTGTGGACCATGTCCATAGATCCCTCAAAGTTACCGGGCAAGTTGACAGGGTTACTAAGAAGGCACTTAATGTGTTGGCTTTCATTAGTTGGGGAATTGTGTTTACAAGTTTCTTGGTAATGTTGCAACTCTATAAAACATTGGTTAGACAACACTTGGAGTATTGTGTTCATTCCTGGTCGCCTCATTACAGGAAGGATGTGGAAGCTTTAGAGAAAGTGCAGAGGAGATTTACCAGGATGCTGCCTGGATTAGAGAGCGTGTCTAATGAGAATAGGTTGAGCAAGCTAAGGCTTTTCTAATAGGAGCAAAGGTGGTTGAGAGGTGTAGAAATGGTAAGAGGCATAGATAGAGTGGACAGCCAGAGACTATTTCCCAGGATGGAACGTCTAATACAAGGGGGTATAACTTTAAGGTGTTTGGAGGAAAGTATGGTGGTGGCACGGGGGTGTTGGAGGGAGGTTTTTTACATAGAGAATAGTAGGTGCATGAATGCACTGCCAGGGCTGGAGGAAGAGGCAGATACATTAGGGCCTTTTAAGGGACTCTTAGTCAGGCACATGGGCAAAAGATAAATGGGGACTATGTGGGAGAAATGGGTTAGACTGATCTTAGAGTAGGTTAAGGGGTCAGCACAACATTGTGGGCCAAAGAACCTTTACTGTGCTGTAATATTCTAGGTTCTATATTCTACCCATGCTTACTCTAGTTTTATATATTGTAGCTCCAGCATCACTGCTCAGCTTCCTTCACCGCAGCCTATGCAATCCTTCTCCGTAACTAAAGTCATCCCATCCACCTGAAAGGCCCCCTTCCCCACTGTGTACCTCTATGACTCAAATGCCCTCGAATTTTTTCATCACTTCAAAGACTTGTCTTCAGTGGTTGTTAATCAGATCGAGTAACTCTGGAGATGAAGAAAATCCTCAGTCAAGATGCAGCAACTTTCAGATTCAAGCTCTAGTAAAGAGAAACTAGTAATAGTAACAACAGCAGAGAGGCCAGGCTTTTATCTTGATTAATTATTTGATAAGGTCTTTCATTTTATTCCATGTAACCACAAACATGGAAAGAAATGACTTCTGTTTCAATTCCACTATGTTACTCTTCCAACCTTTCTTCTACCACCATCTTGCTACAGACCAATAGGTCCACAAAGAGGCCTAGATGAGTTTTTCGATAGCCGTGTGTGACATTCTTAAATCAAAGTGAATGAAAGCATAAACTCTGCATGGCTGATTGTGGTCATGGAGTTATACTGATGGCAAAAAACAATTTCCAAGGCACCCTTTGGGTTTTGTATTCAGTCAGCTCAAACGGAAAAACATACAGCCTCTGGGATTCCATGTTGGTGGGCATTCGCCATATCCCCGAAAACTTTTCTGTCCTGCATTATGCTCATGCGAAAGCTATAGGTAAAATGAAATGTGCTGTAAATGCAATAATTTGCATTCACTTTATGGCATATATTAACTAACAATTTGAATGTATTTCCATACAAATTATATTCTACCTTCCTACCAGTCTTTCGAGCTGCAATGTGACACTGCAGCCGCTCCTCTCTGAAAGCTGCCAAGTCTCATTCACCCATGACACAAGAACATCAGAGCACAGGGAGGCCATCTGGTACCTCAAGGCTGCCTCACTGTTCAGTATCATCATGGCTGATCTACCCCAGACCTCCTTTCCTGGATACCCCAGTTGCCTGTAGCCCTCAATCCTCTGATCTTTCAAAACTGTATCTTCTGTTAAAAACCTCCAGTGATACAATTTGAATGACCCCACCCCCACCCCCGGGACAAAGAATTCATGAGATTTTCCATCCTCTGTCCTCCAAGAGGACCACAATCTTGCCGTGGGGTTTGGAGGCTTGCATGTCTCAATAACCCAGAGACCTATGTTGGCTGAAGTCAGGGCTTTGTCCTTTGGCTCCTGGTAGGGTCACCCATGCCAAACAGGTCAAAGGGTAGAGACCAGACTAAGGTTGCTCCACTGGTCCTCCAGGTTTGGTGGTTTAGCTCAGGGCCAACAACTCTGACTGGTCAAACAAAACTGTTATGGAAGCAGCAATGAGGATTCCTCCTACGTGGCCAAGGACAGACAAAGATGGAGGATTTTCATTACTACTTCAAACACCATCGGTGTAACGGGCAATTAACAATAATTAACCACCCTCTATGAGAAGAAATTCCTTTTAAAAGACAATCATTCATCTTGTAACTTTGTTCTTTTAGTCTGAAGTTCACCCACTTCTGGAAACACCTTAACATCTACCCTATCAGGCACCTGTAAGATCTTACCTTCTCCGTGGATTGTCACCTTGTCGCGGTGGAGAAGCTTGTGTGGTCCTGAGATACTAGAGCGATGCCGTCTGGAGCTATGCTCCCGGTAGGGTCACCCATGGCGGTAAGGTCGAGGGTGAGGTCCCTGACAAAGAACAATCCAACCAAGACCTCAATAGTGGAACAGGCGGACGAAGTTACTTCGAACTCAACGGCTGTGAAGGCGGATGAAGGCTGCAACAAATCCATCAGCTCCAATCGTCGTGGTTTCCATGCCATTGGAATCAGTTGGTTGATTTGTGAAGTATCGTGTGCTTCTTGGAGTGCAACATCAAGTACACATTAAACAAATACATGCACAGGTGTCTTCGCTCTGTGGGCCACTTGACCAACAGAACGAAGACCATCATCCTCCACCCCGAGGGATAGCCACGATGACGCAGATCTTATATGTTTCAATAACTTCATCCCATATCTTAAAAACTCCAAAGAATTGTTGAACTACATGTGCTGTGTTAAGTAATTGAGTTAATACTTAGGGTCCAATCCTATGATTTAAGTGGTTTATTCAGATGCATGAGAGGAAACAGCTCCCACGCTTTTCCACCAAGTTACAAATTGTTGTGAGTTTCACACAGAAACTAACTGCACATGCCCTATACACCACAGGAGTTCAAGATGACCGCCAAAGTCTGCAGAAGAACTGTGGCAAGTTCTCCAAGATGCTTGGAAGAACCTCCCAGCTGATTTTCTTATAAAACTGCTCATCAATGTACCTAAAATAATTGATGCAGTTTTAAAGGCAAATGGGGGGTCACACCAAATATTGATTTGATTTAGTCTTATACTGTTTACTGTTTATTGTAATTTTTTGATACTTAGGAACTTTTCAATTCATTACTTTTGAAAGCATATTCGCTTTATAGAATTTTTTATGTGTGTATAAGACGTGCATGGTACTGTACGTGTGATAAATAAGTCTCAATCTGAATCTATAGGTGGACATTAATACTGGTTATGCACATTTATTGTTAACTGAGAGGTTAAGAGATTCTCCAGCTTTGTCAGTTGTTACTTATTGCTTTGTAAACAGGTTTGGAAATCTAAAATAAAATCAGAAAATGTTGCAAATACTTAGGAGGTCAGTCTGCATCTGTGGAGACAGAAACATCCTTCAGAATACATATCACCTCTCTGTTTATTGATTGATTCAGATACAGCATGGACTAGTCCTTCTGGCCCTTTCAGCCTCGCTGCCCAGCAATCCTCGATTTAACCCTTGTCTAATCACAGGATGATTTACAATGACCAATTAACCTACCAACCGGTAGGTCTTTGGACTGTGGGAGGAAATCAGAGCTCCTGGAGGAAAGCCATGCAGTTTTGGGAAGAACGTACAAACTCCTTACAAGCAGTGGTGGGAATTGAACCTGGGTCGCTGGTACCATAAAGCGTGGTGCTAACCACTACGCCACCGTGCCACACTGAGATACACTCACATTTGTGATTTGGTTCTCATCCCTGACTTCACCACTCATGATCCTTTCCCAATTTATTTGCTGCCCCCACCATCAATGGTGAAACATATAAATTAGGATGGTGCTGGAGTGTTAGGGCGTATTCTTAAGTTAGGGTATATAGTAAATATTTACTTCACCAGCAACCAATCTTCAGACTTGAACACGGATTGTAGTTTAAATTTAAAATGCAGCCCCGAACAATAGTTTTCCTGGAGCTGTAGACTGGAGTTCATTGCAAAACAGACAATGCTGATTAACATACATTTTGGGTGTCTGGAGTGTGGGTGTGAAGAAGGAGGTGTGTGAAAACTATATGTAACTCAAAGGAAGCATTGTAGATACATTGTTACTATAGAATTGTCCTGCTGTTATGTTGGATTTTTAGCATATAAAAATGTTATATAATATCAGTTCAAGAGGCCTCTTCCTCCAAAACCGTCCCATTTTGTTGAACAAAACACTTCAATATCCACTAGCTTCAGTGTCTCTCTGGTAACTTTGTTCATGTTACAACAGGTGAAACTGTACCTGCTTACAGTCTCTTTATTTAATGAAGTTAATACCAACTTTGGGAGCGGTCCAGAAAAGATTTGCTATGCTAATTCCTGGGATGAGAGGGTTGGCTGACCACAAATGGCTGAGTAAAACTAGACCTGTATTCTGTGCAGGTTAGAAGACAAGGGGTGATTTTATTGAAACATATGTAGGTCCTAAGAGGCAGGGAAGGGTAGGTGCTAAGATAGTTCCAGAGGTAGAGGAGTCTACAAGATAAATACGCAGTTTTATGGAGACATCGGTAAGAGGTAGTACTTCAAGAAGGTGGCATGCATTATTATAGACTCTCTATGCACTTCTACCATTGGGAAGGAGGTAGAAGAGTCTGAAGACCCACACTCAATAATTCAGGAACATCTTCTTCCCCTCTGCCTTCAGATTTCTGAACGGTCCATGAACCCATGAATACTACCTCTTTCGTGCTATTTATTTATCTTTGTATTTATAGTCATTTTCATATCTTGCACCGCAAAACCACAAATTTCGTGACATATGTTTAGTAGTTCAATGGTTCCATTTAACATTAGAGAACATATACAGTATACAACCTGAAATTCTTACTCTCCTCAGACATCCACAAAAACAGAAGAGTGCCCCAAAGAATGAGTGACAGGAAAAAAGTTAGAACCCCAAAGCCCCCTTCACCCTCCCCCCAGTGATACACAAGCAGTAGCAAAGCGTCAACCCTCCCCCACTTACTTCAGCAAAAAGCATCAGCACCCACCACCCACATATATCGGTGATAATAAACCTAATTCCAACTCTGATTTCAGGAATCCTCTAAGGAGATTGTGGAAACTAGATGTCTGGAACTATCTGAAGAGAAGCTAGGTGACTTTGAATGATCGGGAAATGAAGGGCTATGCGGCACAGAGATGAGCTGAGGTCTGTAGCAGATCAGCTATTGCATAGAAGGGCAGGCTTGACATACAAGCTTGTCTACTGCTCCCATTTTGTTATGTGTACTCAGCTCTGAATTGCCCTCTCTAAATCTTTCTGCCTCTTCTTCTTCCTTTCAGAACTCCCATAACACCTACTTTGAACGTGAGCCCTAATATCTCCTCACGTGATCTGAAGTTGTTTATTCTTGTTTGAAAATGGCAGAAAATGTTGGGAATACTCAGCAAGTCGGGGCAGTGTCAGTGAAGAGAGAAAAATAATGACTGTTTCCTTCACAGAATCCCACATTACGACCAGACTTGTTCATCATCATCCATGGGTCTATCCATGTTTGATCAGCAGGACACACCCACTAAACGTGGTGGCATTGTGATGTACACTCAGAATGGAGTGGCCCTGGGAGTCCTTTACCTTCAGCTTCGTGGACTTCTGACACATGTCAAACGTGTGCACGGAAACCTCCCCCCAATTTCTTCTGACCCCTCTCGCTCAGCTGATGAATCATCTGCCCTCCATGTTTGAAGAAAACTTCAGGATGGTAGGAACACAATGGGAGATCTATAATGTCTTTCACCAAGAAGAGTTTAGTAGCCCCGTTGCCTTGAAGAGCACAAATCCAAACGGTCTCGGGGCACAATACATTGGGACATCAGCAAATGTTTATATCAGTAATCCCTATGATCACCAGTATATAATCAGCCAATTTCTGTTTTAGTAGATAAATTAGCTCTCTTGAGCACATCAAACAAATCAGACCCCTGCTGGCTTTCTGAGCTGCATCAAAACATGTTGTGTGTCAGAAACATGCCTCATTTGGGTCACGTGACCAAAACTGAGCGTGAGAAAAAAAGTTGTCCCTGCTGGACATTTCACAGAGCTGGAGTTGTATTTATAACACCAGGACATACACTCAGTGGCCACTTTATTAGGTACACTCAGTGTATTGTGCAGATCAAGATATATGCTTCGATGTTCAAAAAGTTCAGAATTCGAAGTAAATTTTATTATCAGAGTACATTTATGTCACCACATACAACCCTGAGGTTCATTTTTCTGCGGGCATACTCAGCAAACCGAGAGAATAGTAACTGTAAACAACAGGAATTCTGCAGATGCTGGAAACTCAAGCAACACACACCAAAGTTGCTGGTGAACGCAGCAGGCCAAGCAGCATCCACAGGAAGAGGCGCAGTCGACGCCCCAGGCCGAGACCCCTCGTCAGTAACTGTAAACAGGATCAATGAAAGATCAAGTAGAGCACAGAAGACAACAAGCTGTACAGATGAGGAAATAATGGCTGGAAAAGACGTTAGAGCAGTTGGTTTGTTACGTTTGTTGAAGGTTGTATAACCAAGCCACGGTCTAAAATGTTGGTTGCACTTACAGTTAAACATGGCATCATGATTTCTTGCTCATTGATTAAATCATAATCGCCACGGCTGTACTTCAGTAGTAATCTGTTTCTAGAATTTTCAGTTGATTGAACTTTCTGCAAATTCTTAAAGAACAAAGTTCAAGTAAAAAGACTACAGCAACATCAGGATTTCAAAATGGCTTATGGCTAATGCAGTCATTTAAAAATGCTGTTACTGAGAGAAATATGGAAGCCAGGAGCAGAACAAATTTCCATAATATCAAAAAGAACTAAGTCTTAGTAATGCTGACTGGGATACAACCACTAACCTTGAGCTGTACTACCAGTAATTCATGAAATCTAGAACATGGAACATAGAAGAGTATAGCACAGTACAGGCATTTTGTCCCACAAACATATCTTTGCAGAACTCCATGAGTCACAGACCTCCAATCAGAATATGATCCATCTACTATCACCCTCTGCCTTGTGTGGGCAAGCCAGTTCCAAATCCACACAGTTTTCCCTGGATCTCATGCCTTCTGACTTTCAGATGAACTTACACCTTACTATCCACTGCTCTACCTTCATCAATTTGTTTTGTTACTTCCTCGAAAACATCAATCAGGCTCGTGAGCAAAGCCATGCTGACTATTCCTAATCAGACTCTGCTTCCCCAAATGCTCATAAATCCTGTCTCTAAGAATTCTCTCCAATAGTTTGCCTACCAGTAAAGTTTGCTGAACATGTACCAACTTGGCTTAAGTCAAATACAAAAGTATTCAGTCTATTATTAGCGGTGCTCTCAACTTCCTAAGCCCTAAACTCTACAAACCTTTCCAGCTCTCTGCTCTAAAATGATCATTGAAACCTCTGACCAAGCTTTCACTCATATTTCCTAGTGCAGTTCTGAATTGAACTCCACCTGCCATTTCTCAGCACAGTTGTTCCCAACATGGTTCAGTACCAAATTTTGTTTGATACTGTTCACATGAAGCACCTGGGCCTTTATGTCAACCCTTTATCAACACACCCTGGCCTTTATGTGTGGCTTAGCTGCTACGCCCGGCGGAACCATTTCTACTGACAGGAGAAGAGGCAAAGGTAGGGTGCCTTAAAACTCGTCACTTCGGGCAGATGGGGCTTGTCAGTCATAGTTGGCAGCTTGTCTAGCAGAAGGAAAACTCTGATCTCAAACCTCTGCTGCCTTGTGGCTATACCCACTCATCGGGAAAGTTTTGGGAGTAAACCCCGAGGGAAAATTCTGGAGCTGGAGTCCCTAAGGCAGTCCTACGTTGAGTTCAACGCTGACTGGCAACTCCTGCGACGCTGCTGGTACCAAACTGTATCGGTCTCTGCCGTTCCTTTGGGTTCGTCAGATGCATGGAGAGGAAGAGCTTGCTACTTGGGCAACAGCTTGCTCTCCATATCGTACTGCCCTGGCTTGCGTATCTAGACAGCTAGGACACAACATCTACGGTCCACTCTGACCGACGGAGGCCAGCACCAGTACATTATCAACACAATGACTGTTTAGGTCAACCTGAAAAGACCAAGAAGATTAATTATATAATTAGGTTCCTTCAGTTTGAGATGGTGAAGTTTAAAGAGTGCTGGAAATAAAGCAAGGTCAGTTAAATAACAGTATGGAGTGCACAGGAGATATGTGTGGACTGATTGAATGACGTAGGAGTGAATCAAATCTGTAAAAGGTTGTACAGATTCTGAGAGGGGATTTGACAATTTTAAATACAAGACATTAAGGAAAGCAGGTTTGCTAGTATAACTAGCAAGAAATATACTGATGGGCAAATAATGGATCGAATTTGAACTAATTGATGTTTATAGAGATGGAAGTGAAGATTAAGGGAGCCATTAGTCAAGGTGGCAAAGGTTCTCTTTCTGATTGGTACAGTTTAGATGTTGAAATTTTAGTTCACTCTGGAAAACAATCCCAAGAATTTAAGTAGTCTACCTCAACCTGAAGAATATAATAGCTATAGACTTTCCAACATTATAGGTTCATGGAACAGTTATCTGAAAAAGATAAACATTAATCTGACTTCAACTCTTTTAACCCAGAGTCCCTGTAAATATTTTCTTTTCATTTCCTGTTGAAAGTTACCATGAATCTGTTTCTTATTACATTTCAAACTAGATCAAAGCAACTTGCTGAGGTTTTGTTTAAAAATCTGCTTCCCTTTGGCTTTTTTTCACAATGTTGGGTTTAATATCACTGGCATATGTTGTGAAATTTGTTGTTATGTGGCAGCAGTACATTCAATACGTAATCATATTAGAGTAATAGGTGTGTACGTATACTGTATATACACATATATATAATGTTAAATTAGATAAGTAGTGCAAAAAGAGAAAAAAAAGTAGTGAGGTAGTGTTCATGGGTTCAATGTCCATTCAGAAATCTGGTGGGAGATGGGAAGAAGTTATTCCCAACTTGCTGAGTGTGTGCCTTCAGGCTTCTGCACCTCCTTCCTGATGGCAGTAATGAGAACAGGACATGGGCATCCTTAATGATGGATGACTTTTTTTTGAGGCATTGTTCCTCGAAGATATTCTAAATGCTCCGGAGGCCCATGATGGAGCTGACTGAGTTTACAACTTTCTGCAGCTTATTTCGATCCTGTGCAGTGCCCAACAACCACCATCCCACCCCCAACACCAGATGATGCAGCCAGTTAGAATTCTGCATCTGTAGAGATCTGTGAGGGTCTCTGGTAACATACCAATTCTCCTCAAACTCCTAATGAAATATAGCCACTGTCGTGCCTTCTTTGTAATCGTATTGATATGCCGGGCCCAGGGTAGATCCTCGGAGATCTTGACACCCAGGAACTAGAACTAGAAGTTTCCACTTCTGATCCCTCGATGAGGACTGGTTTGTGTTCCCTTGTCTTGCCCTTTCTGAAGTCCACAGTCAACTGTAATAGCAGGGAGGAGCTCTGGATGTGAGATTCTGGATCTTCTTATGTTTGACATCTTTTAACATCTGAACTTCCATTGCACGTGGAAGCCACTGGCAACACTGGGATGTACTATTGCTGATTGCATTTAAACAGGAGAGCCAATTAAAAGTAAGTCACATATTTGTTGTTTAATTATTATTAATTCATTTTCTCAGGATGTGGGAGTTACCAACAAGATTAGCACTTATCACACGTTCTTAATTCTGCTGACTGGTGACTCACTCGGCTATTTCAGAGGATATTTAAGAAGTCAATTTCATATTGCAGTGAGTTAGAAGTCACACCCAGTAAGGTAAAGTGGAGGATTTAAGAACAGTGATTGAAAATCACAGTTCCTATTTCTGATGACCAAAGTTTATTGTTATAAGCACAAGTACATCTATGCATAGGTGCAAAGAAAAAACATACTTGCAGGAGCATCACAGGCATATAGATTCAGACACACAAGAAAAACATGAATTAAGCATAAATTGTACACAATTTTTTACAAATATAATTAGAAGACAAGGAAGTCCTTTCAACACACACACACACACAAAATGCTGGTGGAACTCAGCAGGCCAGGCAGCATCTATGGAAAAAAGTACAGTCGACGTTTCAGGCTGAGACCCTTCAGCAGGACCGTTGTCGTGCAAGGTGGTCATGGTGTTGCCGAACAGAAGTAATAATTAAGGTTGTGCAGGTTGGTTCAAGAGCTGAATGGTTGATGGGACTTGAACTGGAGTTGTGGGACTTCAGGCTTCTGTACTTCACGCCTGATGAATTTGGTATGGCCCGGACGTTGGGGGTCTCGATGATAGATGCTTCCTTCACGTAGTTATCGCCAGTGGCAGGGAAAGATGTGTCCGTGAGGTATTGGCTGAGTCCACAACTCTCTGCGGGCTTCATCATGTGTACCAAGATACAGGGAAAAAACTTTTGTTTTTGTGTACCATACCGATAGATCGTTCCATTAACACATCAGGGTAGAAAAGAAAACCGTTTCCCTTTCCCACAGATTTTGCCTGAGCTCCTGAGAGTTTACAGCATTCTCTGTTTCTGCCTCTGTTAAAAGGAGCACTTTTAGTAATAGACTAAGACGACTGCACTGCTCCAAAGAGCGCTATATGAGGCCATTCGTACCCTCGGCCATTAGGCTCTGTAATGAGTCAATCTATAGCCAGGGAAGTGATGACTCCTCCCCCTCCTGTTAGACTGTTTGTGGTAACTTATTTTTTATTCTTTCTTATTTCTCTTGTAATATTCATATCTGTGCACTTGTAATGCTACTGTGACACTGTAATTTGCTTTGGGATCGATAAAGTATCTATCTATCTTTTTATTCCTTGCCGGTGTCACCAACTGAAGCGTTGCAGGACATCAGAAATTGAGACAGCGGTGTATGTTGCTGTCAAAATAAATGACGCCGCAGATTGTAACGTCGAAACAGCAAGCTGTTGGTCTCCCTCTGGCTGTGGCAGGAGCGATACCTCTCTCTCCCTCATTAGTGAGAGACAGAGCCTGTGAGATGTCCACGTGTTGAGATGGACAGTAGCTTTTTTTTTGATGGAATCATGGTCTCTGGGAGCTTTGCTATTGTGAATGGTGGGTGGTGGTGGGGGGGTCTGATGATTTTGCTGGAGAAAGTAGTGGAGGGGGAGAGGGTAGTGTTTATGATTTTTCTGCTGCTTGGGCGTGGGAGGAGGGGTGACTTTGGGGTTCTAATGTTTTTTTCTGTCATTCATTCTTTGGGGTTTTCTTCTGTTTCAGGGATGTCTGTGAAAAGAAAGAATTTCAGGTACACCGTGAACATTCTCAGATATTAAATTGAACCACTGAAAAACTCTGCATTCACTAAAAAACAGTCCAGTAGCTCCAGGAATACTCTTACTCGGGCAAGCTTATTTTTTAAATTCCATTTTATATAACGAATGATGATAGGGACATTTAAGAGGCCTTTTGACAGGCTGGGGATGGAGAGATTTAGACTATATACAGGCAGCTGGGATTATTTATATTTAAATTAACACCGTGCTTGGCACAGATATTGTGGGCTAGAGGGCCTGATCTGTGTTGTACTGTTTAATATTCTAATTTCCACGGTTTACAGCTTCTCCAGAGGGACTTGAACTCTGGACCAATAATCCAGCATCAGGCTGCTTTTCCAAGAATTTTTATTGCCTCAAGCAATGTGAAAGTGTTTGTAAGAATACTAGAAATAGAAGCGGCGGGTTGGTCTAATAGCCAAGGAAAATGTTCCATTATTCAATAAGATCATGGTTGGGCCTTACTTCTACTTTCCTGACTGAAGATGAAGGTGAGATAATATTAGGTATGTCACCGTCCAGGGAAGGCAAGCTGTATTTGGATTGGTTGGAGATGAACCAAGTGATTGACTGAAAGATCCAGACAGGGTAGATGTAAAGAGGTGTCTCCTCTTGAGGAGAATCTAGAAGGGGGATGGTGTTGTCACTATTTAAAGTAAGTGGTTGCCTACTTAAGGCAAAGATGATGCTCTTCCATTGTTATTAAAATATTCAAAGTTCAAAGTAAATTTATCAGAGTACATATATGACCCCATATACAACCCTGAGATTCATTTTCCTGTGGGCATACTCAGCAAAACTACAGAATAGTAACTATAAACAACAGGAATTCTGCAGATGCTGGAAATTCAAGCAACATACATCAAAGTTGCTGGTGAACGCAGCAGGCCAAGCAGCATCTATAGGAAGAGGCGCAGTCGACGTTTCAGGCCGAGACCCTTCGTCAGGACTAACTGAAGGAAGAGTGAGTAAGGGATTTGAAAGCTGGAGGGGGAGGGGGAGATGCAAAATGATAGGAGAAGACAGGAGGGGGAGAGATGGAGCCGAGAGCTGGACAGGTGATAGGCAAAAGGGGATACGAGAGGATCATGGGACAGGAGGTCCGGGAAGAAAGACGGGGGGGGGGTGACCCAGAGGATGGGCAAGAGGTATATTCAGAGGGACAGAGGGAGAAAAAGGAGAGTGAGAGAAAGAATGTGTGCATAAAAATGAGTAACAGATGGGGTACGAGGGGGAGGCGGGGCCTTAGCGGAAGCTAGAGAAGTCAATGTTCATGCCATCAGGTTGGAGGCTACCCAGACGGAATATAAGGTGTTGTTCCTCCAACCTGAGTGTGGCTTCATCTTTACAGTAGAGGAGGCCGTGGATAGACATGTCAGAATGGGAATGGGATGTGGAATTAAAATGTGTGGCCACTGGGAGATCCTGCTTTCTCTGGCGGACAGAGCGTAGATGTTCAGCAAAGCGGTCTCCCAGTCTGCGTCCGGTCTCACCAATATATAAAAGGCCACATCGGGAGCACCGGACGCAGTATATCACCCCAGTCGACTCACAGGTGAAGTGATGCCTCACCTGGAAGGACTGTTTGGGGCCCTGAATGGTGGTAAGGGAGGAAGTGTAAGGGCATGTGTAGCACTTGTTCCGCTTACACGGATAAGTGCCAGGAGGGAGATCAGTGGGGAGGGATGGGGGGGACGAATGGACAAGGGAGTTGTGTAGGGAGCGATCCCTGCGGAATGCAGAGGGGGGGGGAGGGAAAGATGTGCTTAGTGGTGGGATCCCGTTGGAGGTGGCGGAAGTTACGGAGAATAATATGTTGGACCCGGAGGCTGGTGGGGTGGTAGGTGAGGACCAGGGGAACCCTATTCCTAGTGGGGTGGTGGGAGGATGGAGTGAGAGCAGATGTATGTGAAATGGGGGAGATGCGTTTAAGAGCAGAGTTGATAGTGGAGGAAGGGAAGCCCCTTTCTTTAAAAAATGAAGACATCTCCCTCGTCCTAGAATGAAAAGCCTCATCCTGACAGCAGATGTGGCGGAGACGAAGGAATTGCGAGAAGGGAATGGCGTTTTTGCAAGAGACAGGGTGAGAAGAGGAATAGTCCAGATAGCTGTGAGAGTCAGTAGGCTTATAGGAGACATCAGTGGATAAGCTGTCTCCAGAGACAGAGACAGAAAGATCTAGAAAGGGGAGGGAGGTGTCGGAAATGGACCAGGTAAACTTGAGGGCAGGGTGAAAGTTGGAGGCAAAGTTAATAAAGTCAACTAGTTCTGCATGCGTGCAGGAAGCAGCGCCAATGCAGTCGTCGATGTAGCGAAGGAAAAGTGGGGGACAGATACCAGAATAGGCACGGAACATAGATTGTTCCACAAACCCAACAAAAAGGCAGGCATAGCTAGGACCTATACGGGTGCCCATAGCTACACCTTTAGTTTGGAGGAAATGGGAGGAGCAAAAGGAGAAATTATTAAGAGTAAGGACTAATTCCGCTAGACGGAGCAGAGTGGTGGTAGAGGGGAACTGATTAGGTCTGGAATCCAAAAAGAAGCGTAGAGCTTTGAGACCTTCCTGATGGGGGATGGAAGTATATAAGGATTGGACATCCATGGTGAAAATAAAGCGGTGGGGGCCACGGAACTTAAAATCATCGAAAAGTTTAAGAGCGTGAGAAGTGTCACGAACATAGGTCGGAAGGGATTGAACAAGGGGTGATAAAACAGTGTCGAGGTATGCAGAAACGAGTTCGGTGGGGCAGGAGCAAGCTGAGACAATAGGTCGGCCAGGACAGAATAGTAACTATAACAGGATCAATGAAAGATCAACCAGAGTGCAGAAGACAACAAACTGCGCAAACACAAATATAAATAAATAGCAATAAATAACGAGAACATGAGATAATGAGAGAAAGAGTCCTTACAGTTAGATCACTGGTTGTGGAAACATCTCAATGGATGGGCAGGTTAGTTATCCCCCTTTGTTCAGGTGCCTGATGGTTGAGGGGTAGAAACTGTTCTTGAACCTGGTGGTGTGAGTCCTGAGGCTCTTGCACCTTCTACCTGATGGCAGCAGCGAGAGAAGAGCACGGCCTGGGTGGTGGGGAGCTCTGATGAGGGATGCTGCTTTCCTACGACAGCGTTTCATGTAGATGCGCTCAATGGTTGGGAGAGCTTTACCCGTGATGTACTGGGCCAAATCCACTACTTTCTGAAGGATTTTCCGTACAAAGGCATTGGTGTTTCCGTACCAGGCCGTAACGCAGCCAGTCAATACACCCTTCGCTACACATCTATAGAAGTTTGCCAAGGTTTCTGATGTCATGCTGAATCTCCACAGACCCAAAAGGAAGTAGCGGTGCTGTCATGCCTTCTTTGTAATTGCATTTACACGCTGGGTCCAGGAGAGATCCTCTGAAATAGTAACAACCAGAAATTTAAAGTTGCTGACCCTCTCCACCTCTGATGAGTACTGGCTCATGGACCACTGGTTTCCCTCTCCTGAAGTCAACTATCAGTTCCCTGGTCTTGCTGACATTGAGTGAGAGGAATCTCCCTCCTGTATGCTGATTCGTCACCACCTTTGATACGGCCCACAACAGTAGCGTCATCAGCAAACTTGCATATGGTGTTGGAGCTGTACTTAGCCACACAGTCACGGGTGTAAAGCGAGTAGAGCAGGGGGCTAAGTACATACCTCTGTGGTGCTCCTGTGCTGATGGAGATCATGGAGGAGATAATTTTGCCAAGCTGAACTGACTGGGGTCTACAAGTGAAGATATCCAGGATCCAATTGCACAAGGAGGTATTGGGGCCAACGTCTTGGAGCTTATCGATAAGTTTTGAGGGGATGATTGTATTAAATGTTGAGCTGTAATCGATGATGTGCATCCTGATGCATGCACCTTTGATGTCCAGGTGTTCCAGGGTTGTGTGAAGAGCCATGAGATAGCATCTGCTGTAGACCAGTTGCTCCGGTGGGCAAATTGGAGCGGATCCAAGTCGACTCTCAGGCAGGAGCTGATATATTTCATCACCAACCTCTCAAAGACCTTCATCACTGCGGATGTAAGTGCAACTGGGCAATGGTTATTGAGGCAGATCACCACTGTTTGCTTGGATACCGATATGACGGAAGCCTGCTCGAAGCAGGTGTGTACCTCACACTGCCGAAACGAGAGGTTAAAGATCTCACTGAACACACCAGCCAGTTGGTCAGCACAAGTCTTAGTACATGGCCAGGTACCCAATCTGACCCGAATGCTTTTCTTTGATTCCTTGCAATATGTCAAAAGGGAAAAAAAGTTGTGAAAGAAAATACTGGAAAAACTTACAGTTTATAACTTATAATAAGCTTCAACTCCCACAATCCGCTATTTTCTGTCCATATAATGCCTTGGCAACCCTATTAGTGTGATCATAAAAAATACAAGCAGAACTATGCTCCAGAAGCACGTACTACCATTCAGTAAGATCACAGTCCTCCTGATTCTTGGCTTCAGGTCTACTTCCCTTCCTGCTGTCCATAACCTACAACTCCTCTGTAGACCAAACATGTGCCAATCTTGGCCTTAACTTAGGTCAGCTGTCTGACCTGACACCTCCCTCCCCCACCATAGAGTAGCTCCAGTCAATTGGGGTCTTTTTCCCACCCTAAATTCCAGCATCTGCGGTCTTGTTACTCCAGTTTAAAAATAAAAGTCAAAGTCGAGTTTGTCATATGAACAAGTACATACTGTATATCCACGGCTGCAATGAGAACTTACTTGCAACAGAATCATATTATAATTGCATCAAATATGCAATATTCATAAGAAAGTCATAAATTATGCACAATTTTTACCAGAAAGAACAGAATTACTGTGGGGTGGTAGGATACTGTAGTGGTTAGCGCAATGCTTTGTAGTACTAGCGAATTCCCGCCGCTGCCAGTAGGAACTTGAACGTTCTTCCTGCGACCGCAGGTTTCCTCCAGGTGCTCTGGTTTCCTCCCACAGTCCTACCGGTCGGTAGGTTAATTGGTCATTGTAAATTGTCCTGTGGTTTGGCTGGGATTAAATCAGGGTGTTTCTGGGTGGCGCAGAATGGCTCTTCAGTCCGTGCTCTATCTCAATAAATTTTTAAAAAACGAACAAAAAAATCTACTGTGGTGCAAGTGGCTGTAGTGTTGCTGTAATAGCTTTGCTGGTTTGTTCAAGAAAGGAAGTAGCTGGTTGTGCGGGAGACTTCAGGCCACTGCACTTCCTGCCCCAAGAGAGTTACTACAAGATGGCAAGTCCCATAAGACAGAAATCTTCAAGTCAAGTCAAGTTACTTTTTATTGTCATTTTGACCATAACTGCTGGTACAGAACACAGTAAAAATGAGACAACGTTTTTCAGGACCATGGTGCTACATGAAACAATACAAAAACTACACTGAACTATGTAAAACAACACAAAAACTAGACCACAGACCTACCCAGGACTGCATAAAGTACACAGAACAGTGCAGGCATTACAATAAATAATAAACAAGACAATAGGCACAGCAGAGAGCAGTAGGTTGGTAGTCCCATGGCTTGGGGGAAAAACTGTTACATAAATAAACAGCCGAATGGCAGTGAACTGATGTCGCCTATCCTCATTGCAGCTACTGATACTGATTATATATATTTGTGTCCTGACGAAGGGTCTCGGCCTGAAATGTCGACTGTACCTCTTCCTAGAGATGCTGCCTGGCCTGCTGCATTCACCAGCAACTTTGATGTGTGTTGCTTGAATTTCCAGCATCTGCAGAATTCCTTGTATATGTATCTAGAGTCAGGAAGCGAGCAAGCAGCATCATTGTGGACCCATCACACCCTGGACATCACCTGTTCCAACTCCTTCCTTCTTTCTGGTAGGCGCTTTAGATCACTGTATGCCAGGACAAATAGGTACAAGAACAGTTTCTTTCCCTAGGCCATCAGTCTTATGAACACTTGAATTTTAGTCTATTATAAACCAAGTCCACCTGTGCATACACAGGTACAGCTCATTGCATATAGTTCACGATTGTTTGCACTATTGTTTGCTTTTTGATTCGGTACAGCGAGAGCTCAGGGAAACCGGCATCATATTCCCTGTATGTGTCCACATACTTGGCGATAACAAAGGATTCTGATCCTGATACTTTTAGTGGTGGGGAAGGGAATTGCCATGCCGTATAGAGCTGCTCTAGCTGCAAATGGCGCAGTTTTGGTTTTATATAACAACCAGGACTTCTCCCTGCACAACTCCTGCACTGTCCCCTGGTTTTGCACACGCCGCTGTCAATCACCCAATCTGGGTTAAGTTACAACAGGCACATGCTGTGCGAACACGTGCACTGGCGCCTGACCCAGAACCCCGGCGCGGCTCGCCATTGGTCCGCCTCCCCCCACGTGACCTCCGCCCCGCCCACGGCTGTCAGTTGAATGGCCTATGCAAATTAAGTGTTATATAACGCTTGTGAGAGAACCGCTCTATCAATCGCCGACCACTGAGAAGAAAATACCTCAGAAATAAAAGTATACTCAAACCGACCGGCCAGAATAAAATAAAGCCACCTGAACGCGCTCGCCTTTCACTTCAATCAACACCGACACCCGGTGTTAAGGAAATGCACGTCAGACGCTCACTCACCGTGTCCGACGTCGGAATATATTATGATAATCTATACTAATAACGGAGAACGCGACCACGTTGACGTAATGAATTATGTTAATATATCCCAAAGGACCAATGACATTCAGTGTTTTGCTGCGTTCTGATGAATATGAAGAGTCGTGCCTTGACACTGATGCGAAATATTGGCGATCTGTGGTGACAGTTTCCAATCCCCCACAGAGATAATTAAATTTTAATTTTAAAACAAAATGCACCGAAAGTGTCCACAGGTCACGGAACCGCGTTGTGACTCGGCAGTTTTATCCTCGTGGCCGGTGGTTTTAAAGACTCTGATCGCCAACCCGCCACAGCAACTGCTGGATAATGAGGGTAAGGAGCACGCTTCAAAACAAGGCCCGATGTGCCGACCTCCGCCGGGTCCTCCTCTCTTGTTTCGTACCTTTGCCCCTCTGGAACACCCGAAACCCCGCCGGGTGCTGGCGCCGCCCGCGTCCCACTGTCACCCTTCCCTGGAGAGGGATAAACAGCCGACGTTTCGTGGCGAGAACCTTCTCTGGGCCCGAATCGTCGACTGTTTGTTTTTCTCCATAGATGCTGCCTGACTTGCTGAGGTCCTCCAGCACTGTATGTGTGTGTGTTACTCTGGATCCCCGGAATCTGCAGAATCTCTTGGTTTTTAAAAAAAATATAATCATCATGCCTTCACCCGGTCCTAGTGCCGCCCGCAGGCGCCCGCACCACCCATTCCGGCGGGTCCTAGCGCCGCCCGCACCCCACGCTCAGCCACCCTCCCACCCTCCCCTGCCGCCTGGTCCTAGTGCCTCCGGCACCCACGATCCTAGTTGCATCTGCACCAACCCCCCCCCCACCGGGTTCTCTTGCCACATGCAACCCAAGATCATCCATTCCTCACTGGGTTCTCTTGCCACTCGCACCCCAGTTCACCCGCCCCCGGGTTCTGTTGCCACTCGTACCCCAAGATCAGCCGCACTCCTCCCCCCCCCCACCACTACTGTGTCCTAGTACCACCCGCAACCCAAGAACAATCGTTGTCCGTCCGGTCTTAGCGCTACTGGCATATTCCACCCACACCCCCACACCTCCCTTTCCGGGTCTTAGCCCTGCCATGTATGCCTTCCACTAACCCAGCACCGTCTTCCGATCTCCTGTGCCCAGCTGGTTCTAAGCCTAATGGTCCCCGCCCTGGCCTCTAAGCCTCCTGCTGTCTCACATTTACACGGGAGAGGGGACGGGTGTTGGAGATCACAAGGATTTCGGGATGCCTGTGGCGTTGCGAATGTAGTGTAGGAGACAACCAATTAACTGGCCAGTGAAGTACGTGGCCCAGAGGGAAAAAAAAAGACCATCACTGGCCGAAAAGAACGATCAGGACCCTCTTTTCAGTTTCAGTCCCGCAACCTTGTAGGATTTTAAATCCAAAGGGGTTAAGTATTTTATTATGGGGTGTAAAATGAAGCCTTGTATTCAAGACTAAGGTGGACTTTTGACGGAAGTCATGGGTTATTGAGGTTATAGGAGAGAGACGAGCTGAATCAGAAATGTGATATGAATGAAACTTCTGATTAGTACGTTTGCAGATGACAACGAAAATTGATGGTGTTGAATGTGGCAATATTGATGAATTAGCATCATGGGCAGAGCAATGGCAGGTGCAGTTTAATGCTGCAAAAATATGAGGTGCTGCACAATTTGTGCTTTTTTTCCCCGTGCGTTGGGTGTTTCATATTTTCTTAAACGGATTCCGTGGTGTTTCTTTTTTTTTGTTTTGTGGGAAGACAAATCTCAGCGTTGCATTCTGTAAACATACTTTGACAATAAATCTGCTTTGAACTTTTGGACACACGCACACATTGGTGTAGAATACAAACAGGATCAGAGGACATACGGGGAACAGAAGTACTTTGGTGTTACATGCACAAAGATCCCTGACAACAGTAGCTAATGTAAATACTGTACAGTGAAAAATAGAAACAGTGGGAAAGGGTGTATGGGGTTTAAAATAGAGAGGCAGGGAGTTATGGGATACAATACAATTCATTCATTAATGGAGAGGTTTCCAACCTTTTTTTATGCCATGGACCCCCACTATTAATCATGGACCCCAGGTTGTGACCCCCTGCATTAAGCCATGGTTACAGTGCTGTCTGCCAGACTAAAGGAAAGTTACGATGGTGCTAGTGGCTGTGTGCAGGAGATTCAGCAGAATGTCTCCTGCATTGGAGCTATGAAGAGTGATCAGATGATCTGTGTTTAGACTTTGCTTGTGAATCCTGTGCAGTTTTGCTTTCTAACTACCTCGATGTAATAATGTATGGCAGGATCGAAGCTGTTTCTGAGACGCTGAGTTTGTGTTTCCTGGTTCCTGTACCTCCTCCCTGATGGCAGCAGTGAGAACACGGGCGTGTCCTGGGTGGCGGGGTCCTTAATAATGGCTTTAGGAGGCGCCACCTTTTGAAGATGCCCTCGATGGTGGGGAGGCTAATGCCCGTGAAACTAAAACTTAACTTAAACTTCTTTTGTATTTGCACCTTGTCTCCTTTTGCACGTTGGTTGCTTGTCAGTCTTTGTGTGTAGTTTTTAAAATTATTCTACTGTATTACTTTGTTCCATTGTGAACGCCTGCGAGAAAGTGAACCTCAGGGTAGTAGACGGTGATATATACATACTTTGATCATAAAGTTAATTCAAACTTTGAACTTGTTGGAGCTGGCTGACTCTACAACCCTCTGCAGCTTTTTCCGATCCTGTGCATTGGCCCTTTCCTGCCAGATGGTGATGCAGCCAGTTGAGAAATGGGATTATGGCCAGCAGAGACACGCTGGGCTGAAAGGTCTGCGTGGCTTCATGGCCAGCATAGATACGCTGGGCTGAAGGGTCTGTGTGACTTCATGGCCAGCAGAGACACACTGAGCTGAAGGGTTTGCATGGCTTCATGCCTAGCATAGACATGCTGGGCTGAAGGGTCTGCGTGGCTTTGTGGCTAGCATAGATACGCTAGGCTGAAGGGTCTGTGTGACTTCATGGCCAGCAGAGACACACTGAGCTGAAGGGTTTGCATGGCTTCATGCCTAGCATAGACATGCTGGGCTGAAGGGTCTGCGTGGCTTTGTGGCTAGCATAGATACGCTAGGCTGAAGGGTCTGTGTGGCTTCATGGCTAGCAGAGACACGCTGGGCTGAAGGGTCTGCGTGGCTTTGTGGCCAGCATAGATACACTGGGCTGAAGGGCCTGATGACTCTATGACAATCAGGACACAGGAGAATGCGGATGATGGAGCATCAAATGATCTGCTGAAGGAACTTAGTAGATCAAGCAGCTTCTGTGCAAGGAAACAAATTTGTGTCCTGATTCAGAGTTTTGACCCCAAATGTCCACAATCCCTTTCCTCCCACAAATGCTGCTCGACCTACTGAGTTTCATCGGTAGATTGTTTATTGCTGTTTAACAAGATTGGCTGTTATTGTATTGAATGATAAAGCAATCTCGGGGGACTTAATGGCCTATTAAACTATGATTTCTATACATCCTAAGACAATTACTAGTAAATGATAAGCTAGCACAATAATACCAAGATAATTTCCTCCACATTTCTGATATTGGGTGGTAATCTGTGTGTAATGCTCAGTCCCAGATAACATTTACAGACTTTTGATCGATAAAAGATTTTGTAGCTGAATGGGGAAGACAGTTGAGTGCATGAAGGGCCTAATCATATCCCCATATCCCTTTAATTCTTTTAAAATCTGGGAGCCTGGAATAGAATAGGGAATTGGTTGCAGAGGAAATGCTCGCACTGTTAACCAGACTTCTGTTTCAAAAGCAGAATCGGAATTAGGTTTAATATCACCAGCATATATCGTGAAATTTGTTAACTTTAAGGCAGCAGTTCAATGAAATACATGATAAATTACATTAAGTATCTATATGTATATCAAATAATTAAGTTAAAACAAGTAATGCAAAAAAAAATAAAAAAGTAGTGAGTTAGTGTTGGTGGATTCAGTGTCCATTCAGAAATCAGTTGGCAGAGGGGAAGAAGCTGTTCTTGCATCACTGAGTGTGTGTCTTCAGGCTTCTGTACCTCCTTCCCGACGGTAACATTAAGAAGAGGGCATGTCCTGAGTGATGGGGTCTTTAATGATGGATGCCGCCTTCCTAACTCACAGCTCCTTGAAGATGTCTTTGGATACCACGGGGTCCAGTACCCATGACTGTTGTCGTTCCTTTTCCCGCCTTGTGGCGGATTGGACGGCACTTTTTGCTGTTTCTGTAGCACTTGACTGTTTTTTATGAGGCTGAGTTGCTAGCTTAATGCACAACCCTACACAGACAGAAAGCGTGAAAGGAGCCAGCCGGATTCGAACCGGGGACCATTCGCCTCGGAGTCTGGTGGTGATGACACTACACAATTGGCTGGCTAAAGCACCTGTGATGGAGCTGACTAATCTTACAACTTTTTTGCAACTTACTACGATTTTGTGCAGTAGCCCCCCTCGCCCCCAGGTGATGTACCTAGCCAGAATACACTCCACGGTACGTCTGTAGAAGTTTTCAAGTATTTTAGTTGACAAACCAAATCTCTTCAAACTCCTAATGAAATATAGCCGCTGTCTTGCCTTCTTTATAGCTGCATCGATATGTTATGTCCTCAGAGATACTGACACCCAGAAACTTCAAATTGCTCACTCAACTTCAGCCAATGTTGAATGGCCAGGTTTGTTCTGTGATTTTGCCAATAGAATTTCCTTGATCCCCCAGTATTAGTCATACGGTGTACTGGCTTATCCTGTGATTATTTGCTAACTTGAAGTAATTTAAGTACAGGCTGTACCTCTTTTAAAAAAAGAAGAGGGAGCTGTATCCGAGGTGAAACTAGTGGGCTCTGGCAGCTGCAAAAGGAAATGAACAAACCAAGGGCAAGAGCAGACATTGCTATTCACAATATGGTTCTGCAGGCTGTGGTGATTTCCCCACTACCTTACCACGACACACTGTGATAGAGAGCTTAGTGACATGGTGTCCCTCACAAAACAGAAGAGTTGGCCAGTAACTTCAGAAAGGAGGCAGGGCACATCCACCTGTCTAAATCAACTGTGTCGAGGTTGAGGAGGTCCCAGGTGTGAGCATCGCCAACAGCCTCTCCTGGTCCATTCATGTTGATGTCACGGTCAAAAAACCCCACCGAAGAAATTCGGCACGTCTCTGTCGACATTTAACAATCTTTACAACTGCACCACAGTAAACAGTTTTTTTGGATGTCTAACAGCTTGGTATGGCAGCCGCCCTGCATGTGAGCACAAGAAACTTCGAAGAGTTGTGGTTACAGTTCAGCACGCCACAGGAACCAGCCTCCCCTCCACGGACTCTGTCTGCAGTTGTAACTGCCTCAGTAAAGCAGCCAGCATAATCAAAGGCCTGAAAGCAAGCTCGAGGAAAGCTTCTAACCCACTATTATCAAACCCTTAAGTGGACCTCTTGTTCAATAAGATGGACTCTCAGGCTCACAATCTACACTGATACGGTCTTGCACTTTATCATTAACCAGCACTGCACTTTTTCGGTAGCTTTTACACTTCATTCTGAATTGTTATCATCTTACCATATTCTAGCTCAATGCACTGTGTAATGATTTGATTTGTATAACAGTATGCAAGACGAGCTTTTCGCTGTATCTGGGTACATGTGACAATAGTAAACCAAAATTGAATTGAATTGACTTTATTTCTTACATCCCTCACATACATGAGGAATAAAAATCTTTACATTACATCTCCATCTAAATGTGCAATGTGCAATCATAGTAGCTTATAATAATTTATAATAAATAGAACAGTCAGTGTAATATAGTGTACACTCGAATCAGTGTGAGTTCATCAGTCTGATGGCCTGGTGGAAGAAGGTTGGTCCTGGCTTTTATGCTGCAGTAGTGCTTCCAAAACCAATAAACCAGTAGCAACAACAATAAGACAGGAGCTGAGGTCGATGGAAGGAGCGACATCCCACAAAGTGGAAGCAGTGCCACAATGTCATAGTCAGTGGAGACATAACCCCAGGCATCTCCCACACTGCTCCATGCAACACACACTCAGTGGCCACTTTATTAGGTACAGCCGCACGTCGCTCATTAATGCAAATATCTAATCAGCCAATCATCTGCATAGAAGCATGCAGACATGGTCAAAAGGCTCAGTTGTTGTTCAGACCAAACATCAGAATAGGGAAGAAGTGGCTTTGACCTTGGAATGTTTGTTGGTGCCAGACGGGGTGGATTGAGTATCTTAGAAACTGCTGATCTCCTGGGATTTTCAGGCAAAACAGTCTCTAGAGCAGGGTTTCTCACCGGGGTTCCGCGAGAGATCGTGATTTTAAAAAAAACGTTATTTCTTGAACTTCACGCAATGCGCGATGCTAGTGCTCGCAGTGGTGGGCACTGACTGAGCAGCCCTGTTAGCAATCTCGGTAGAGGTCTCACAGTCCAGTTTGGCTGTGCGCAGTAGGACCGTGTTTATTTAGCTGAGTGCGTTCTCAGTTTTGATGCGAGATGGGGGAGGCCCTTGATAACTGGTGAAAACTGTATTCCACGGAGGGGAGAATGGTAGGCTGATGGTGAGCACGGAGGGGAGGACGCTTGGCTGATGAGGAGCGTGAAGTACATTTTTCGAGCATCAAATGGAGTTGCCCTACTTGGGCTGTGACGTCTGCCTCTCCCTCCCGGATTACCTCCCCCAACTTCCCCTTACGGGCCAACAACTGACTTATGTAAGCGAACGAACTCTACTGATGTAGTAGAAAATTGGAAGGAAATTTTCATTCTAAAGAAGGAAATTTTATGTGCTGTGACTCAGCTGCTGGCCTGCCACTTCGCTGTTGTTGTAAACGTTACAAAAGGTGGATGGTGTAGGGTAGAAATGAATTGTTTGTGAAGTTTTCGTATTCTTTCCAGTTCTTTTTATATTTTATTAATCCCTGTGTTAGGACAAGATGCAGTACGAGAAATTGAAAAGGTTTCACTCTCAAACTGTACGATAAGTTTGCTCTGCCATTTCCTCAACCCTATTCTCCCATGTTCCCCAGTAACCCTTAATCTCCTTACAAATCAAGGACCAATCATTCTCCGTCTTAAATACAGTCAATGACTTGACATCCACAGCCTTCCGTGGCAATGGGTCCCACACATTCACTGCCCCTTTGCTGAAGAAAGTTCTGCTCATCTTCTGTTCACTGTCCCTTCTATTCTGAGGCTGTGATCTCTGATTCTAGTCTCTCCTAATGGAAACATCCTCTCCACATCCACTCCATTTGGGCCTTACAGTATCGAGTAGGTTTCAATATCCTCGCCCTCTCCCCATCCTTCTGAACTCCCATCGAGTATTGATCCAGCGACATCGAATGCTGCTCATATGTTAAGCCTTTCATTCCCAAGGATTGTTCTTGTGCTCCTTTCCAGGGCCAGCCAATTCTTCCATAGGTACAGGGTCCAGAAATTCTCGCAATATTTCAAAGGCGGTCTGACCAACACCTTATAAAGCCTCAGCAGTACATTCTGGCTTTATATTCTAATCCCCTTGGAAAGAATGCCAGTATTGCTTTCATCTTATCCTCATACGCTGGATACTCGGCCAAACCTTTTGCCATCTGCTTGCACGGACTGCTGTTTATCAACTGTACCAGGTCCTTGTTAATACAAGACACTCATGACAAAAAGAAACCTTCCTCTCTTGCAGGGCAGGGTGGCACACATTGGGAGCCACCAGCAGAGGCAAACTGGTGGGGACACGATGGAGAAGGAGGGAGCTCTGGCGCTGTGGAGTGGCTCAGAATCTGGTGTATTATCACCGACATATGTTGTGAAATTTGTTGTTTTGTGGCAGCAGAACAGCGCAAGACATAAAAATTACTACAAATTACAATAAGAGACACTAAAGATGTAATGGGTTCACGGGCCATTCAGAAATGTGATGGTGGAAAGGAAGAGGCTGTTGCTAAAACATTTGTGTGGGTCTTCAGGCTCCTGTACCTCCTTCCCAATGGTAGTAATGAGAAGGGATGGTGATCCTTAATGATGCATGTCGCCTTCTTGAGGTGCGGTTTTTGAAGATGTCCTCGATGGTGGGGAGGGTTGTGTCTGTAATGGAGCTGTTCAAGTCCTTGCAGCCTCTTTCAATCTTATACATTACAACTTCCAACCGGTCATAGTGCTCTCCTCTGTACATTTGTAGAAAATCGCTAGAAACCTCAGTGAATATCTAATCTCCTTAAACTCTGAATGAAGTAAAGCTGATGGCTTGTCTTTGTGATGGCGTCAACTTGTTCCGCTCAGGGTAGATCTTCTGTGATATTGACACCCAGGGATTTGACAATAGACAATAGGTGCAGGAGTAGGCCATTCAGCCCTTCGAGCCGGCACCACCATTCACTGTGATCATGGCTGATCATCCACAATCAGTACCCTTTTCCTGCTTTCTCCCTATATCCCTTCACTCCGCTATCTTTAAGAGCTCTATCTAACTCTTTCTTGAAAGAATCCAGAGAATTGGCCTCCACTGCCTTCTGAGTCGGAGCATTCCACAGAACCACAACCCTCTGAAGAAATTTTTCCTCAACTCCGTTCTAAATTGTCTACCCCTTATTCCTAAACTGTGGCCTCCGGTTCTGGACTCCCCCAACATCGGGAACATGTTTCCTGCCTCTAGCGTGTCCAATCCCTTAATAATCTTATATGTTTCAACCAGATTTGAAGCCGCTCACGCTTTCCACCGCTAACCCCTCAACAATGATTGGTGTGCGTTCCCCTTTCCGAAGTCCACAGTCAGTTCCTCAGCCCTACTGACAGTCAAGTGCAAGGTTGTTGTAGCAACACCACTCAACCAGCTGATCTGTCTCACTCCTGTACGTCTCTGAGAATCTGCTGCCATCAGCAAATTTATGGCTGACGTTTGCGCTGTCCCCAGCCACACAAGCATGAGTGTAGAGAGAGTAGAGCAGTGGGCCAAGCTCATATCCTTGAGGCATGCCTGTGTTGATTGTCAATGAGGGGGGAAATGTTGTTACCATTCTGCACCAATTGTGATCTCCCAATGAGGCTGTCACGAGGTCTATAGCCAGTAGCAATCTGGATGCAGTTGGAGAAAGATATTTTTATTTTGAAATACAGCACGGTAACAGGCCCTACCGGCCCAGCGAGCCCGTTCTGCCCAGTTACACCCAACCTGTACGTCTTTGGACTGTGGGAGGAAACAAGAGCACCCAGAGGGAACCCAACACAGTCAAGGGGAGAGTGTGCAGACACCTTACAGGCAGCAGCAGAATTTAACAGCCAATGCTTAATAGTGCTACCCCTACCCTACCATGAGCCCTTTTCAGGCATAATCCTCCTTCTCAGACCCTCCCTCAACTTCATCCCATGTTTACCAGCTACCTCTCATAGGACCCAAAGCTGCTCCTCCTCTTAGGCTCGCAGTCCCTCAGCCTAGCTCTACGCCTGCGCCTTTCTCCAATAAGTTAGTGAAGACACTGCACTTGCTCAAGCAGGAGGGCAGCATGTGTGAGGGCTCTTTGTCAAGTGATTGTCGAAGCAGCCATCAGTTCAAAGCTGACATTGGGCACCGTGGCGGTAAGAGCAATATAACGGTGAGTCACAAACACAAGAAAATCTGCAGGTAACAGTGAACTACTGGTACAAGTGACCTGCATCACGGATCGGGGATATGTGGTGCCTGCTTCCCGACGGACGAGCTCGCACCTGGGATCTGTTCCAGGGGCACACGGGCAAGCAGCTGCAACACAGGGCATTGGCGGGTTCTGTGTGAGGCGCCAGGCGGCGAGAAGGAGTCCAGCTCCAAACCGGAACACGGGTTTGGCAGAGAACCCGGGACATCATTTTCTCGTAGAGTCCCGCCGGCAGTCATCAATCAGGGCTCGATTCCCGCCGGTGTCTATAAGGAGTTTGTACATTCTCCCTGTAACCGTTCGGATTTCCTCCAGGTGCTCTGGTTTCCTCCCACAGCCCAAAGGCATACAGGTTAAGGTTAGTAAGTGTGGGCGTGAAATGTTGGCACTGGAAATGAAATGACTCTTGCGGGTTTCCCCCATCGCATTACTTGGACAGCGTTTGTCGTTGACACAGAACTTTTCGATATACATGTGCCAAGTAATGCTAATCGTTAGATCTTTAATCTTTCTTAGTGTGGAAGTGGCAGCCACTTCCATTTGAACGCTTGCAAGCCCCACCATCATCGGATCATTGTCTCAGCTTCCACTGATGCAGAAGCTACTGGAGTTCAATGCCTGCTAGGGGACTTGCATCCTCAGTCCTCCCAGCAAATCTGAACAGTTGCTAAGACACCACCCCAGGTAGGAGCGAATGACATCTGTCCTCCCCTCAGGACATCGGCACTTGTGCCTGTTCCCGCATGGTTGGTCGTACAGTACACTTGTCATCCAGACCAACTTTCAGTTGCACATTGTTTTGTTTGTAAATCTTTGTTTATGTCTATCTTTTTCATAAATTCTATTGCACTTCATTAAATGCCTGCAAGAAAATGAATCTCAAGATAATTTCTGGTGATATATTTATACTTTAATAATAAATTTACTTTGACTGACTTTGATTGTCAACAGCACAGTCTGAATTTTGGCCTGCTAAGCCCAGGGTGTTGTGAAGTCAGCACCCTCCTCCACCTCAAGCCTGCACCTCAGGTTCTGTCAAGGAGATGGACTAGTGGCACTGTGTGGGATCTATAGGGCAGACAAGATCTATAATGAATTGCACCAATATAGTTTGCTTTATCAGTTTTCTTGCAGTTGCAAGTACAGTATAAACCGAATTTCGAATGTTCATTCAGTGTGCTCTCTGGTGTGATAGGTGCTGTAATATAGGAAATGTGGTTTTGTACAAGATTCTTCCAGTAGAACGTAGAACAGTACAGCACAGGAACAGGCCCTTCAGCCCACAGTGTTGTGCCAAACCAGCTAAAAGATAAATCAAAACTCCTCCAAAAACCAATCCCTCCTACGTACACATTGTCCATATCCCTCCATCTTGCTCACATCCACCCATCTAAATGTTTCTTAAAAGCCTTTACCACCATACCAGGCAGCACATTCCAGGCACCCACGACCCTCTGAGTAAGAAAACTTAACCCCTCATATCTACCCCCTCTTACCTTCAGTGCATGCCCTCTGATATTAGACATTTGCAACATTGACATAAATGACCCCTTTAGTATTTTATAGTCATCTTAACCAAGGAATATGTTTTTCTTCATAGCAGTCCACTTAGGGCAGCAATGAAGGTCCTCCGTCTCTGATGGTGTTCAGGGCTTTCTTCATTGTGTCAGTAGCTCATGCTTTCAGTCATGCAAGTTCCGGGTGGAGACTCAAGGATACCATCACACTCTGATGTGGAAGGACTCTTCATTGCTGTTTCTGTAATGATTTTGTTTTACCAGTCAGGGTTGTTAGCTATGAGCTATACCCCCAAACCTGGAGGACCGGTGGACCACTCTCAGTCTGGCCTCTACCCTTTGACCTGTTTGGCATGGGTGACCCTACCAAGAAGTGTAAAGCCCTGACTCCAGCCAACATACAGTAGCAGTGCCACGGATTTTGTTTTATGGCCACTCGAGGCTTGTTCTGTTCTATGTTGGTGCCAGAATGTGTGCCAACTCTTGCGGGCTGCCCCTGGCACATCCTTGGAGTGCATTGGCTGTCAACGCAGGCGATGCATTTCGCGATGTGTTTTAATGTACACGTGATAAATAAATCCAAATCTGAATCTGAAAGCGGAATATCCAAGCCTCAATTTATCATCTATCTCTGATTGCAAAGCACTCCCTCAACTCCACACCGGGAATGTCGTCATGGATTTGGATTCACATCCCTGGACTCCGAACCCACAGCCTCAGTGTCTGAGATGGGTGAACTGCAGCTGACACAACAGAAGTGAGAGAGATGTAATCTTACACGGTGTACACCCATTCATCTAAGATACATGGTAAGATTGGCAGCTGTTATTATAAGAATATTAAGCACGCAGATTCAGCAAGTAATTAAAATACCAAGTGGCATATTGGCCCTTAACACCAGGAGCAGATAAAATATATTGTGTTATTTCTATTGTACTGGGTACTGATGCCACAACCCTCCCTTCCGTTCCACCAGTGAAAGAACACACTTGCTTCGGTGGTAGTCTAGGAGAGAAGAGCTGTGCCCCCACAAATCCACTCATTAGTTAAGACCATAAAACACAAGAGTAGAATTAGGCCATTGGGCCCATCGAGTCTGGTCCGCCAACTCAATCATGGCTGATTTATTATCCCTCTCAACCCTGCCTTCTCCCCAAAACCTTTGATGCCCTAACTAATCAAGAATCGATCAACCACCACTTTGAATATGCAAAATGGCTTGGCCTCCACAGGCATCTGTGGCAGTGAATTCCACATTCGCCACCCTCTAGCTAAAGAAATTCCAACTCATCTCTGTTCTACAGGGATGACTCACTGTGACCTCTGGTCCTTGACTCTCCCACGATTGGAAACATTCTCGCCACGTCTTTCAATATTCAATAGGTTTCAGTAAGATCCCCCCCTTATTCTTCTAAACTTTAGTGAGTACAGGCCCAGAGTCAGAGCTCCTCATACGTTAACCCTTGCATTCCTGGAATCATTCTCAGGTATCTCCTGGCCCTCTCCAATGCCAGCATATTTTTTTAAGGTAAAGAGTTCAGAACCGTTCACAATACTCAAAGTACAGTCTGACCAATGACTGATAAAGCCTCAGCATTACATTCTCGCTTTTATATTCTAATCCTCTTGAAATGAATGCCAACATTGCGTTTGCCTTCCTCACCACCAGCTCAACATGTAAGTTATCTCCCTCAGCACAGGTGCACCACAAGGCCGTGTGCTTAACCCCTGCTCTACTTATTTTATATTTATGACTGTGAGGCTAAGCTCAACTCCAATGCCATATTCAAGTTTACTACGGTCATTGGCTGAATTAAAGGTGGTGAGGAGTCAGCATACAGGAGAGAGATTGCAAATCTGGCTGAGTGATGCCACAACAACAACCTCTCACTCAAAGTCAGCAAGACCAAGGAACTGATTACTGACTTCAGGAGGAGGAAATCTGAGGTCCATGAGCCAGTCCTCATCAGGGGATCAGAGGTGGAGAGGGTCAGCAACTTTAAAATCCTTGGTGTTATCATTTCAGAGAATCTGTCCTGGGCCCAGCACAAGAGTGTCAGTGTGAAGAAAACATGGCAGCAACTCTACTTTCTTAGGAGTTTGTGAAGATTGACCATGTCAAATAAAACTTTGACAGACTTCTATAGATGTGAGGTGGAGAGTATATTGGTTGGTTGCTTCACGGCCTGGTATGGGAACACCAATGCCCTTGAACGGAAAATCCTACAAAAAGCGGTGGATACTGTCCAGTCCATCATGGGCAAAGCCCTCCTCACCATTGAGCCCATCAACACGGAGCAGTGTCTCAGGAAAGCAGCATCCATCATCAAGGACCCCCACTATCCAAGCCATGCTCTCTTCTCACTGCTGCCATTGGGAGGAAGGTACAAGAGCTTCACGACCCACTCTACCAGGTTCAGGAACAGATATTACCCTCTCAACCATCAGGCTCATCACTCAACTTCACTCACCCCCATCACCGAATTTTTGCCACAGCTTATGGACTCACTTTCAAGGACTCTTCATCTCATGTTCTCAATATTTATTGTTTATTTATTTGTTATTATTATTATTACTTCTTCTTTCTTTTTATATTTGCATAGTTTGTTGTCTTACGCACATTAATTGCAATTGTTTTTCTGTTTTTTGGGTGCAGTCTTTCATTAATTTTATTCTGTTTCTTGTATTACCATGAATGCCAGCAAGAAAATGAATCTCAGATGACATATCTGTACTTGGATAGTAAATTTACCTTGAACTTTGAACTTTTGAACCTTTAGGAAATCCTGCACGAGGATTCCCAAGTCCCTTTTTATTTCTCATTTCCAAATTTTCCCCCATTTAAAAGACAGTCTATGCCTCTACTCCTTCTACCAAAGTGCATGACCGTAAACCTCCTTACATTATATTCCATCTGCTACCTCTTTGCCCATTTTCCTAGTCTCTCTAATTCCTTCTGCAGACTCCCTGTTTCCTCAACACTACCTGCCCCTCTGCCTGTCTTTGTATCGTCAGCAGACTTGGCGACAAAGTCATTCGTTCCTTCATCCAAGTCAAAGAATCAAGAGTCTCAAAGTGCATTTAATAACGAAGAATGTATGAGTTATACAACCTTGAGGTTTGTTTGCTTAACGGGCAGATGCAAAGCAAGGAACCCGAAAGAACCCAATTAAAAGACACAGAGAAAGAGAAAAAAAAACAAATCATGTAAACAATAAAAGTGAGAAAACAATAAAAGTAACAACAACAGCCTTCCGAACCAAATTGAGTCCTTAGATCCAAGTCCCTGGAATAGGCCCAGTGGCTCGGTATTCAGTTCGTCATATTAGCAGGGCAAATCGGCACAAAGTTCGCGGGGCTCAGTTCAGGGTCTGAAGTTGAGGATTGTGTCTGGGACAAGGCTTGGGGTAGTGTTATAAATTGAGGTATAAGTCAGGATTTAGTGTTAAGGATGAGTTAGTTCCAGAAGTCAACTATGTCTCAGGCAAAGTATTTAGAGTTAGAGTTAACAAGTTACGGCTCTGATCAGAGACAAGGTTACTGCTCAGGGATCAGGGTAATAGTTACAGGTTTATGCTTTGGTGAAGAACAGGGTTTAATGCAGGGGTTCCCAACCTTTGTTATGCCACGGAGCCTTACCATTAACTGAAGGGTGGTGAGAGGCATTGTCAAGAGTCGGATAACAGTGAACTAGAAGCAGTCCAGAGTCTGGTCTTTCATTGATTTTGTTAAAGTTATTATTCTATCAATTTATTGAGTATGCCCTCAAAAAAGTGAGTATCAGGATTGTTTATGGTGACATATACAGCATGTAGCTTGATAATAAATTTACTTTGAAATTTTATTCCATCCTCACGGATGCTGCCTGAACCACTGAGTTCCTCCAGTGTCTTTTGTCTGTTGCTCCAGATCCAGCATGTGCAGCCTCTCGTGTCTCTAAAAGACCGCCCGCATTCTGATTGAGTGTATGGCAGGCATGGAGGTGCTGAACGGCCGACTCCTGCTTCTGTTTATTTTCTAGTGAGAAACTGGATGCTGACTTTAGCAGAAACAATTCCTGGTTGAAGGCACTCGATGTCTAGGCTGAGTTCTGCTCATCTAAGTGACAGTTTTGGTAAATGCTAGCTAATTATTCTATAGGCCCCCTAGTAGCAGCAGAGATACCGAGGAGCAGATTGGGAGGCAGGTTTTGGAAAGGTGCAAAAATAACAGGGTTGTTATCATGGGTGACTTTAACTTCCCTAATATTGATTGGCACCTGATTAGTTCCAAGGGTTTACTAACGTTTGTAGATGGGGCAGAGTTTGTTAAGTGTGTCCAGGACGGATTCCTGTAACAGTATGTTTACAGGCCGACTAGGGGGAATGCCATACTAGATCTAGTATTAGGTAACGAACCGGGTCAGGTCACAGATGTCTCAGTGGATGAGCATCTGGGGGACAGTGACCACTGCTCCCTGGCCTTTAGCATTATCATGGAAAGGGATAGAATCAGAGAGGACAGGAAATTTTTTAATTGGGGAAGGGCAAATTATGAGGCTATAAGGCTAGAACTTGCAGGTGTGAATTGGGATGATGTTTTTGCAGGGAAATGTACTATGGACATGTGGTCGATGTTTAGGTATCTCTTGCAGGATGTAAGGGATAAATTTGTCCCGGTGAGGAAGATAAAGAATGGTAGGGTGAAGGAACCATGGGTGACAAGTGAAGTGGAAAATCTAGTCAGGTGGAAGAAGGCAGCATACATGAGGTTTAGAAAGCAAGGATCAGATGGGTCTATTGAGGAATATAGGGTAGCAAGAAAGGAACTTAAGAAGGGGCTGAGGAGAGCAAGAAGGGGGCATGAGAAGGCCTTGGTGAGTAGGGTAAAGGAAAACCCCAAGGCATTCTTCAATTATGTGAAGAACAAAAGGATGACAGGAGTGAAGGTAGGACCGATTAGAGATAAGGGTGGGAAGATGTGCTTGGAGGCTGTGGAAGTGAGCGAGGTCCTCAATGAATACTTCTTTTCGGTATTCACCAATGAGAGGGAACTTGATGATGGTGAGGACAATATGAGTAAGGTTGATGTCCTGGAGCATGTTGATATTAAGGGAGAGGAGGTGTTGGAGTTGTTAAAATACATTAGGACAGATAAGTTCTCAGGGCCTGACAGAATATTCCCCAGGCTGCTGCACGAGGCGAGGGAAGAGATTGCTGAGCCTCTGGCTAGGATCTTTATGTCCTCGTTGTCCACGGGAATGGTACCAGAGGATTGGAGGGAGGCGAATGTTGTCCCCTTGTTCAAAAAAGGTAGTAGGGATAGTCCGGTTAATTATAGACTAATGAGCTTTATGTCTGTGGTGGGAAAGCTGTTGGAAAAGATTCTTAGAGATAGGATCTATGGGCATTTAGAGAATCATGGTCTGATCAGGAACAGTCAGCATGGCTTTGTGAAGGGCAGATCGTGTCCAACAAGCCTGATAGAGTCCTTTGAGGAGGTGACCAGGCATATAGATGTGGGTAGTGCAATGGATGTGATCGACATGGATTTTAGTAAGGCATTTGACAAGGTTCCACACGGTAGGCTTATTCAGAAAGTCAGAAGGCATGGGATCCAGGGAAGTTTGGCCAGGTGGATTCAGATTGGCTTGCCTGCAGAAGGCAGAGAGTTGTGGTGGAGGGAGTACTTTCAAATTGGGGGGTTGTGACTAGTGGTGTCCCACAAGGATCGGTTCTGGGGCCTCTACTTTTCGTGATTTTTATTAACGACCTGGATGTGGGGGTAGAGGGTGGGTTGGCAAGTTTGCAGACGGTTGGTGGTGTTGTAGATAATGTAGAGGATTGTCAAAGATCGCAGAGAGACATTGATAGGATGCAGAAGTGGGCTGAGAAGTGGCAGATGGAGTTCAACCCAGAGAAGTGTGAGGTAGTACACTTTGGAAGGACAAACTCCAAGGCAGAGTACAAAGTAAATGGCAGGATACTTGGTATTGTGGAGGAGCAGAGGGATCTGGGGGTACATGTCCACAGATCCCTGAAAGTTGCCTGACAAGTAGATAGGATAGTTAAGAAAGCTTATGAGGTGTTAGCTTTCATAAGTCGAGGGATAGAGTTTAAGAGTCGCGAGGTAATGATGCAGCTCTATTAAATTCTGGTTAGGCCACACTTGGAGTACTGTGTCCAGTTCTGGTCACCTCACTATAGGAAGGATGTGGAAGCATTGGAAAGGGTACAGAAGAGATTTACCAGGATGCTGCCTGGTTTAGAGAGTATGGATTATGATCAGAGATTAAGGGAGCTAGGGCTTTACTCTGGAGAGAAGGAGGATGAGAGGAGACATGATAGAGGTATACAAGATATTAAGAGGAATAGATAGAGTGGATAGCCAGTGCCTCTTCCCCAGGGCACCACTGCTCAATACAAGAGGACATGGCTTTAAGGTAAAGGGTGGGAAGTTAAAGGGGGATAGTAGAGGAAGGTTTTTAACTCAGAGAGTGGTTGGTGCGTGGAATGCACTGCCTGAGTCAATGGTAGAGGCAGATACACTAGTGAAATTTAAGAGACTACTAGACAGGTACATGGAGGAATTTAAGGTGGGGGGTTATATGGGAGGCAGGGTTTAAGGGTCGGCACAACATTGTGGGTCAAAGGGCCTGTACTGTGCTGTACTATGCTATGTTCTATGTATGTTAATCAACAAAATAGTTGTAAGGCAAAAATCATACTTTAGAATCAGCTGGTGGTCAGTCAGAGCGTGAGCCTCTGTGAGTCAGTATTATTTGATGATGCATTTCAGAGTTTTGTGATTAAATATGGGTGACTGGTTCTGCATAGGTGGCTAAGTTGCAGCTCTTTGTTTGTAATCAAATACATGGATATTATCCACCCTCTTTTGGCTTGGAAAGGTAACAAAGGAAAGAATTATAAAGCTATAATTTTAAATAGAGATTCTGATCACCACTAGGAACTAAGTAGATCATGTTCTGGCTGGCTCACTGTTTCCTGCATATTCCCATCTCTTTCCTTAGATCTTCCATTTTGTCAGGGGTAGTAATCCTCATTATCAGGGGTTCCCAACCTTTTTTGCATAGCGGACCAGTTTAATATTGACAATATTCTTGCGGAATGGCTGGGGGGTGGGGGGGTGTTCCAGTTCAACAGTGCGTGACAGGGAATGAGAAAAGATGAAGCTGACTCATATCGCCAAATCATATCGTTTTCTCGTGGCCCAGTAGCACATGCTTTGCAGCCCGGTACCAGTCCGCGGCCTGGTAGTTGGGGACCGCTGCTCATTATCATCATCATCATGTACTGTGTTGTATGACATAGGCAATAATGGTCATGGTCATGGTCCTGGCAAATTTTTCTCCAGAAGTGGTTTGCCATTGTCTTCTTCTGGGCAGTGTCTTCACAAGACAGGTGACGCCATCCATTATCAACACTCTTCAGAGATTGTCTGCTTGGCATCAGTGGTCACGTAATCAGGACTTGTGATTATGCACCTAATGCTCAAATGACCATCCACTACCTGCTCTCATGGCTTCACATGACCCTGATTGGGGTGGTGGAGGTGGCTTTGCAGGTGTTACACCTTGCCAAAAGGTGTCCTGCAGGCTTGCAGTGGGAAGGAGTACCTTACACCTCCTTCAGTAGAAATGTATCTCCACCCCAACACCGAATAATTCTACTCTGATGAATGTCTTTACCCACGGTGTCGATCTTCAAGCCTAATCTATTGATATTAAGTCATTGCTGAGTTATGGTTTTGTAGAATGCAGGATTTTATAGCTAGTCATTATTTCTATCTAAAGTTATCATGTGCACATAGATGTTCTTCATTCCTGAAACGTCGACTGTTTACTCTTTTCCATAGATGCTGCCTGGCCTGCTGAGTTCCTCCAGCATTTTATGTGTGTTGCTTGAATTTCTTCAGTTTTCCGTTTCCTAGCCCTGAATTGTGAAGTGGTAGTTTTTTTTTTAGTTACATTTGAACAAACTGGCGTAGAGTAAAGATCACCTGATCTTCTAGATTTTGCTCAGTTGGCATTTGGGTCATCAGAGAGAAATCAACTTTTGGACTGATGTTTATTGTGTTTTGTCCTTAATGATGTTATACTCAATCATAAATGGCCTGCTTGCTCTTTCATTTAGTTGCTTCTAGCCCACAACCTTTTTGACAATGTGAGACTCCTTCTATAAGATTAATTGTTGGGATGAATAACTATAAAATCTCGTGTGTAAGTAACATCTCACACTTATTTAATGTTCAATTAAGTGTCTAGTATATGTTCTTAATTAAACCTCTACCTGATCCTAGTTGGATCAATAGACAATAGGTGTAGGAGCAGGCCATTCGGCCCTTCGAGCCAGCACCGTCATTCACTGTGATCAAGGCTGATCATCCACAATCAGTATCCCATTCCTGCCTTCTCCCCATATCCCTTGACTTCACTATCTTTAAGAGCTCTATCTAACTCTTTCTTGAAAGCTTCCAGAGAATTAGCCTCCACTGCCTTCTGAGGCAGAGCATTCCACAGATCCACAACTCTCTGGATGAAAAAGTTTTTGCTCAACTCCGTTCTAAATGGCTTGCCCCTAATTCTTAAACTGTGGACTCTGGTTCTGGACTCCCCCAACATGGGAAACATGTTTCCTGCCTCTGGCGTGTCCAATCCCTTAATAATCTTATATGTTTCAATCAGATCCCCTCTCATCCTTCTAAATTCCAGTGTATACAAGCCCAGTCACTCCAGTCTTTCAACATATGACAGTCCCGCCATCCCAGGAATTAACCTCATGAGCCTGTGCTGCACTCCCTCAATAGCAAGAATGTCCTTCCTCAAATTTGGAGACCAAAACTGCACACAATACTCCAGGTGTGGTCTCACCAGGGCCCTGTACAATTGCAGAAGGACCTCTTTGCTCCTATACTCAATTCCCCTTGTTATGAAGGCCAACATGCCATTAGCTTTCTTCACTGCCTGCTGTACCTGCATGCTTACTTTCAGAGACTGATGAACAAGGACACTTAGATCTCATTGTACTTCCTCTTTTCCTAGCTTGACACCATTCAGATAATAAACTGCCTTCCTGTTCTTGCCACCAAAAGTGGATAACCTTACAGTTATCCACATTAGACTGCATCTGCCATACATCTGCCCACTCACCCAACCTGTCCAAATCACCCTGCAGTCTCATGATATCCTCCTCACATTTCACACTGCCACCCAGCTTTGTGTCATCTGCAAATTTGCTAATGTTACTTTTAATCCCTTCATCTAAATGGTCCAACCCATTCAAGGTCACATCTTTGCCTGTATGCTCCTACCTAGTTTCCTTCTGACATCTGCAAAGAGCGCTACCACAAGAAAGCAGCATCCATCATCAGAGACCCCCCCCCCTCAACCCCCACCATCCAGGTCATGCTCCCTTCTCACTACGACTATTGGGCAGGAGGTACCAGAGGATTAGGTCCCACATCACCAAGTTCAGGTACAGTTATTGCCCTACACTCCTGAACCAATGTGGATAACTTCACTCACCTCAACTCTGAACTGATTCCACAACCTGCAGACCCACTTTCAGACTCTACAATTCATGTTCTCAGTATTTTTTATTGCACAATTTGTTTTCTTTTGCATGTTGGTTGTTTGTCAATCTTTGTTTATATATAGTTTTTTTCCCATAAATTCTATTGTATTTCTTTATTTTCCTGTAAATGCCTGCAAGAAAATGGATCTTGCATGGGTGGTAAATGGTGACATATAGGTACTTTGATAATAACATCACTCTGACTTGACTTTGAACTCTGGCATCACTGTTCACTGCCTCCTCGGTGATTGTCCTGTTCTAAGTCTATAATCTGGTTCCCCACCACGCTCTTTCTCATTCTATTTTACCTCTTGAACTTTTGAAAGTTTCCTCAAAGTTCTCTTCCAACCCTGACCCCAGACTCACTCTGTTTGTTGTCTTTCACCATCCCCTCTTGCTTCGTCTACTGACACGACTTGCTACCATTCTCGGGATTTTGAATCTGCTTCTTTACATAGTGGCTGATGATATCGAGGCTGTATTTGTACCTCGTGCATATTCAGTAATTTGCACTGGATCGCTGTGAGGCTTTTTCAAATTGTCAGTTGGTGATAGTGAACCAAAAATTCACAGGGTGGATTATTTTTAGCTGACAGGAAGGCGACAGTAACTCAACTGTGTGTCTGAAGCCTAAGCTGTCTGATTCTTGTTTCAAACTGATTATTTCTGGACAGGACTTCATCTGGACAAAGAACTGAATGTCCAAACTTTGTCAGCTGAAGTTTCTAGACAGGGAACAAAAGTAAGAAATAAAGAGATACGTACAATGGCCTTTATTAGGCACCTCCAGCATCTAATAATGTGGCCAGTGAGTGTGTGTTTGTGATCTTCTCTTCCATAGCCCATCCACTTCAGGTTCGATGTGTTGTGTATTCAGATATGCTCTTCTGCACACCACTGTTGTGCGGTTGGGCAGTCGCCTTCCTGTCAGCCTGAACCAGTCGTCATTCTCCTTTTGACCTCTCTCATTAACAAGGCATTTTTGCTCGATGGCTTTTGTTTCTCGCGCTGTTCTCTGTAAACTGTAGAGACTGTTGTGTACGGAAATCACAGGAGGTCAGCAGTTTCTAGGATACTCAAACCACCCCGTCTGGCACCAACAATCATTCCACACTAGAAGTCACTTAGATCACATCTCTTCCCCACTCTGATGTTAGGTCTGAACAACAACTGAACCTCTTGACCATGTCTGCATGCTTTTATTCATTGAGTTGCTGCCACCGGATTTGCTGATTAAACATTTGTATTAACGAGCAAGTGCACCTAATACAGTGGCCACTGAGTGTATGTCCTGCATTTAACACTATCTTTTTATAATGAATTTATGAAGACTCCCAACCTCAGGTTATTCAATAAATAAAGGGGGAAAAGGCTCGATTGTAGCATCGTCTGCGTAAAGGTGAGTTGTTGAGCTTTCTTGTCCTCTCCTTGCTTTGATTGTTTTCAGTGCCGAGCATGTGGGGGGGGGGTGGTATGAGAAGGAGGGCGTGACTTCAAACCACAAAATCCTGCAGAGAGTTAACCCAAAGGAAATTAAATTATAACATGGCAAAGACTCGTGATTGTTTGTCTCATCATCTCTGCAGGCTCCACCTTGTAATTTTTGAAAGCATGCACAATGAAAACCTCAACCTCTTTTATTCCTGCCTCCCTCCACAATAGATCTCCACCACTGACATTCGATCTCTTTGTCAATGCTCGTTTGAAAATTAAAATCACACACTGAAGGGAGACGGGGATGATGGCAACAGGAGAATTGTTGAGAATTGCAGTTCTATTCTTTCTGTGGTGCCCTTTTTTTTAAAGAGTATTTGCATTTAGCTTCTTTTTCCATTCAGTAAAATTACTATGGATTCATAAAACACAGAAATATTCAAAGCAAAAAAATGCTGGAGGAGGAACATCTATGGAAATGAGTAGGTAGTCGATGTTTCAGGCCTAGGCCCTTCTTCAAGACTGAAAAGGAAGGGGGGAAGATGCTGGAGTGAAAAGGTGTGGGGGAGGGGAAGGTGCAGAAATATTCCTTCAGCCCGCTGACTCTGTGTCAACCCCATCAAGAACTCATTTTATATCCCTACCATCTTACTCTCCCCACCCTTCTTTCCTTCAACCCCCTCAGATACGAAACAGGGTCAGTTTTACAGCGGCCAGTTAACCTACCAGCCTTCAGGTCTTTGGGATGTGGGAGGAAACAGGAACACTTGGGAAATCCGTGCAGTCACAGGGAGAACGTGCCAACTCCACAGCACCGGAGGTCAGGATCGAACTTGCATTACTAAAGCCCTACCAGTTCTGCCACAGTGCCTGATGACTCCATGAATTAGCAGCAGCATTTAGTTAGCCATGTAGATCTGGGTGTGAAAGAGCACTAATGTTCCTGGCAGCCTTTGAAGCTGTTCCCACTATTGCATATGAACCCCAATCCTGCATCTTAACTCCACTTTCCTGTCTAATCTCTTAAGTGTTTCCCAACTGGACTCGGTGACTGAGCATTGAATAGTGAATTCCATCTATCTTGTCCCAGGCGTAGATTTAAATCTCAGGCCGTGGTAGGAATAGTTCTGGGTCTGTTTTCCTCTAAGATTAGTAAACAGTTCCAGTACCTTCAAGTCTGGTGATAGAACAGCTCTGAGAGCAGCTAGGAGAAAGCTCATCTTAGGCATCAAGAGGGCAAAGGCCGCCTACACACAAAAAAATGTTTACGAACACCTGTCTGATAACAATCCCAGCATACGTGGCTGGGTTTCTAGGGCGTACTGACTGCAAGGGA
Organism: Mobula hypostoma; assembly: GCF_963921235.1. NCBI lineage: Eukaryota > Metazoa > Chordata > Chondrichthyes > Myliobatiformes > Myliobatidae > Mobula > Mobula hypostoma. Next base: position 102,795,518 of record NC_086107.1, read on the forward strand.
AAACAGTATCGACTACCAGTGACGCCTCCTTCCCTGATGCTCTAAGCAATTCTTATGCACGCTTCAAGGCATGCAACACGACGCCAGCTATGAAAGCTACCCCCTCCCAGGTGAGCAGCCACTGTCTGTAACACAGAACTAAATTACTACTGCCCGGGGGCACTGACACCAAGTATCATGAAATGCTTTGAAAGGCTGATAATGGCACAAATCAAAAATTCTATTCCTGCCACACTGGACACTCAGAGTCAGAATCATACTTTATTGATCCCGGGGGAAATTGGTTTTTGTTACAGTTGCACCATAAATAGTTAAATAGTAATATGTAAATTATGCCAGGAAATAAGTCCAGGACCAGCCTATTGGCTCAGGGTGTCTGACCCCCCAAGGGAGGAGTTGTAAAGTTTGATGGCCACAGGCAGGAATGACTTCCTATGACGCTCTGTGTTACATCTCGGTGGAATGAGTCTCTGGCTGAATGTACTCCTGTGCCCACCCAGTACATTATGTAGTTGATGGGAGACATTGTCCAAGATGGCATGCAACTTGGACAGCATCCTCTTTTCAGACACCACTGTCAGAGAGTTCAGTTCCATCCCCACAACATCACTGGCCTTACGAATGAGTTTGTTGATTCTGTTGGTGTCTGCTACCCTCAGCCTGCTGCCCCAGCACACAACAGCAAACATGATAGCACTGGCCACCACAGACTCGTAAAACATCCTCAGCATCATCTGGCAGATGTTAAAGGACCTCAGTCTCCTCAGGAAATAGAGATGGCTCTGACCTTCCTTGTAGACAGCCTCAGTGTTCTTTGACCAGTCCAGTTTATTGACAATTCGTATCCCCAGGTATTTGTAATCCTCCACCATGTCCACACTGACCCCCTGGATGGAAACAGGGGTCACCGGTACCTTAGCTCTCTTCAGGTCTACCACCAGCTCCTTAGACTTTTTCACATTAAGCTGTAGATAATTCTGCTCACACCATGTGACAAAGTACCAATGTATTTACCAACAGAACCGCTCTACGACAGATTCCACAGCACTTGTCATGCACCTGGCCCTGACACACAGTGGAAACAAGGGCACTCATGTCAGAATGCTGTTTCTGGATTTCAGTTCGGCATTCAGCACTATTGTCCCACACAATAGTGAATAAACTCCTACTCCTCAGTCTAAATACACCGCTGTGCAACTGGACTTGCTAACAAACAGACGCCTGATAGACGGATACAAAACCACTCCTCCCTCCCCATCATCCTCGACATGGGTCCCCCCCCCAGGACTGGGTGCTGAGCCCACTGCTGTACACTCTGCTCACATATAACTGTACAGCCAAACACCTGAGTTATCTTATCGTCAAGTTCACTGATGACATGACAGTGGTGGGGCTCATCGCCATCAACGATGGGATGGCCTACAGAGAGGAGGTGGAAAAGCTCAAGGCCTGGGGTCAGGCAAATAATCTCTGACAAGACGAAGGAGATGATCATTGAGTTGAGGAGAACTCGTACCACTCACACACCCCCAATTTACATCGGTGGCAGAGCAGTGGAAACTGCAAGCAGTTTCAGACTCCCGGGAGTGCAGATCATACACAACCTCTCATGGTCCCAGAACGCATCCTGCACTGTCAAGAAGCTCATCAGTGCTTCTACTGCTTTCTGAAGAGAGCTGGACTTTGCACATCCATACTCACATCATTGTACAGACACCCAACAGCGAACATCCTGACAAGCTGCCTCACTGCCTGGTGGGGAAGTTGCGCTGCAGCGGACAGGAAGTTCTCTACAACGGGTAATCATCACTGGCACCCCCTTACCTTCCATCAAGGACACTTATACGGGAAGGTGCCCGAAAAGGGCTAGTAACATCATGAGGGATCCCACCCACCCTCCCACTCTCATCAGGGAGGAGGCTACATAGCATCCACACCAGGACCACCAGACTCAAAACCAGTTACTTCCTCTAAAACAGTAAGGCTGATCAACACCTCCACCCTCTAACTTCACCGCTACTTTATTATTTCCCATCAGCCACCTTATGTACATTCTAGCATCACTTTATGGACGTATAATCAATCAATTTATATATCTTATTATATACTCTAAGATAGCTTATAGTGTATAGGCTAGCTTATGTATTTATATTTATTGTGTTTTTTTTGTGCTTCATCTGATCTGGAGTAAGTTATTTCCTTCTCTTTACATTTGTGTGCAGGAAATGACATTAAACAATCTTGATTAATCTGACCCTGATGATCTGCATAGTATATGCCCAGGTGGGTGGGAAAGGTAAAGGGCTGGAGAGGAAGGAATCTGATTGACACCTGGCCTCACCTATCACCTTCTAGCTATCCTCCTTCCCCTCACCCCACCTTGTTTTCCTGGCGTCCTCCCCCTTCCTTTCCAGTCCTGATGAAGCGTCTTGGCCCGAAACAGTGACTGTTTATTCATTTCCAAAGATGCTGCCTGATCTGCTGAGCTCCTCCAGCATTTTGTGTGTGCTGCTCTGGGGCTTCAGCGTGGGCAAGGCTGCACGGTGTTAAGCAGTCACTTCTGTGGGGTCTGCTTACTTTCAAGAGAAGTTGATTAGATCGCTGAGATTACCTTTCTAAAAGGAATTAATTATTGATTTTAAGTCTGAAAATTGAGGTTTTCAATCTTGTGCTTGCATGTGACCAGGAGCCAGTGTTGTCACTTTGATCGCCTCGCTGGGCCGCTCAGCCTTGCGGCTTTCAGCTTACACAACACACGGAAAGCTGGAAGAACTCAGTGGGTCAGGCAGCATCTACGGAGGGAAAAGAACAGTCAGCGTTTCGAGTCCATGACCCAAAAGGTTGACCGTCCATTTCTCCCAGTAGATGCTGTCTGACTTGCTGAGTAGCTCCAGTGCTTTGTGTGTAGCTCAAGATTCCTACATCTTGTGCCTCTGGCTTACGGCTTCAATTTTGGGCAGCAGAGGAGAAGATGGTGGCGCGATGGCAGCGCGCGGCCTCTCTGGTGAATGATATTTGTAATCTCACATCAAAGTTGCTGGTGAAAGCAGCAGGCCAGGCAGCATCTACAAGAAGAGTTTCAGTCGACATTTTGGGCCGAGACCCTTCGTCAGGACTAACTGAAGGAAGAGTTAGTAAGAGATTTGAAAGTGGGAGGGGGAGGGGGAGATCCAAAATGATAGGAGAAGACAGGAGGGGGAGGGATGGAGCCAAGAGTTGGACAGGTGATTGCCAAAGGGGGTATGAGAGGATCATGGGACAGGAGATCCAGGGAGAAAGACGGGGGGGGGCGGGGGAAACAGAGGATGGGCAAGGGGTATAGTCAGAGGGACAGAGGGAGAAAAAGGAGAGTGAGAGAAAGAATGTATGTATAAAAATAAATAATGGATGGGGTACTAGCGGGAGATGGGGCATTAGCGGAAGTTAGAGAAGTCGATGTTCATGCCATCAGGTTGGAGGCTACCCAGACGGCATATAAGATGTTGTTCCTCCAACCTGAGTGTGGCTTCATCTTTACAGTAGAGGAGGCCATGGATGGACATATCAGAATGGGAATGGGTCGTGGAATTAAAACGTGTGACCACTGGGAGATTCTGCTTTCTTTGGCGGACAGAGCGTAGGTGTTCAGCAAAGCGGTCTCCCAGTCTACGTCGGGACTCGCCAATATATAGAAGGCCACATCCCCTTTGCCAATCATCTGTCCAACTCTTGGCTCCATCCCTCCCCCTCCTGTCTTCTCCTATCATTTTGGATCTCCCCCTCCCCCTCTCACTTTCAAATCTCTTACTAACTCTTCCTTCAGTTAGTCCTGACGAAGGGTCTCGGCCTGAAACGTCGACTGAAACTCTTCCAATAGATGTTGCCTGGCCTGCTGCATTTACCAGCAACTTTGATGTGTGTTGCTTGAATTTCCAGCATCTGCAGAATTCCTGTTGTTACGATATTTGTAATCTGTCAAGTAGGGGACCGTGCACAATTCTGATTTGATGGAGACAGATGTGAGAGTACAGAGGAACATCTGGAAAACTTATGAAATGCCCGTTTTGCTGCCGCTGCTACTGGGTGGTGACCAGAATCTCCGGAGCAGGGGGCCCCGAATCCTCGGCTTTGCTTGTTTCAGCGGCCGGAGCTAGGTCGAAGGTGCTCGGCAGAGAATCGCGCTCGGGAGGCTGTATTGGAGAGGCTGGTCGGAAGCTCGAAGTTTTCGGACGGATGGACTCAGTGTTGGCTGTGGTCGGCTGCTTCCAAGGCATCGGCAAGTTGACAGTGCCTGGAGGCTTATGGCAGGGAGTTTCTCCCTTTTGCCGCCTGCTATTAGGGACTTGGGAGTTGATCGACTCAGGGACTTTGAGACTTTTTTTTACCGTGCCCATGGTTTGTTCTTCATCAAATTATTGTATTGCTTTGCACTGCTGTAACTATATGTTATAATTATGTGGTTCTGTCAGTGTTAGTCTTTGGTTTGTCCTGTTTTCTGTGATATCACTCCAGAGAAACATTGTATCATTTTTTAATGCATGTATGCATTTCTAAATGACAATAAAAGAGGTCTGAGTGTTCTCATAATCTAGTACAGTTATGTGTTTCACCGAAACTTGTATATTTGGCTTGTGTTCATCAAGTGTTGCTCCTTAGTTGACAAACTACATTCCGATCCATCGGCAAACAGTCTTCGCTCTCTTAGGACGTAGAAATCTACAGCACATTACCTTGTAATCTACGGTGGTGGTTTCCTTAAGGGCTGATGTCTTTGGGAGAGGAAGGGAGAGCAATGATAATTAGGGGGATAGTAAATTGTTAGCTTCAGATCCATTTATATATTAGATTAGATTCAACTTTATTGTCATTGTGCCGAGTACAGATACAAAGCCAATGAAATGTAGTTAGCATCTGACCAGAAATGCAAAGAATAGTGTTATTTACAAAATAACTGCGAATAAAAAAAGTGCTACAGCACACAAATATAAAAGTACTGAGACAGTACAACATGGGTGCAATACTGCTTAGCGCCGTGATGAGAGGTTCAGCAGGGTCACAGCCTCAGGGAAGAGGCTCTTCCTGTGCCTGCTGGTGCGGGAGCGGAGGCTCCTGTAGCACCTACCGGATGGGAGGAGAGTAAAAAGTCCATGGTTAGGGTGAGATGCGTCCTTGATAATGCTTTTCACCCTGCCCAGGCAGTGTTTATGGTAGATGTTCTCAATGGTGGGCAATTGGGTGCCGATAATCCGCTGGGCAGTTTTCACCACACGCTGGAGTGCTTTGCGGTCTGCTACGGGACAATTGCCATACCACACCGAGATGCAGTTGGTGAGTATGCTCTCAATGGTACGGGACAATTGCCATACCACACCGAGATGCAGTTGGTGAGTATGCTCTCAATGGTACGGGACAATTGCCATACCACACCGAGATGCAGTTGGTGAGTATGCTCTCAATGGTACGGGACAATTGCCATACCACACCGAGATGCAGTTGGTGAGTATGCTCTCAATGGTACGGGACAATTGCCATACCACACCGAGATGCAGTTGGTGAGTATGCTCTCAATGGTACGGGACAATTGCCATACCACACCGAGATGCAGTTGGTGAGTATGCTCTCAATGGTACGGGACAATTGCCATACCACACCGAGATGCAGTTGGTGAGTATGCTCTCAATGGTACGGGACAATTGCCATACCACACCGAGATGCAGTTGGTGAGTGTGCTCTCAATGGTACGGGACAATTACCATACCACACCGAGATGCAGTTGGTGAGTGTGCTCTCAATGGTACGGGACAATTGCCATACCACACCGAGATGCAGTTGGTGAGTATGCTCTCAATGGTACGGGACAATTGCCATACCACACCGAGATGCAGTTGGTGAGTGTGCTCTCAATGGTACGGGACAATTGCCATACCACACCGAGATGCAGTTGGTGAGTGTGCTCTCAATGGTACGGGACAATTGCCATACCACACCGAGATGCAGTTGGTGAGTGTGCTCTCAATGGTACGGGACAATTACCATACCACACCGAGATGCAGTTGGTGAGTGTGCTCTCAATGGTACGGGACAATTACCATACCACACCGAGATGCAGTTGGTGAGTGTGCTCTCAATGGTACAGCGTACCATTGTATATATCACAATGTACATAGAAATGCGTCGTTTGCATTAACAAATCAGCTCAAACTAAGGTTGTGCAGGGGGCAAGTGTCTCCACGCATTCTGGCGCCAATAGAGCATAACCACAATGCTCGGCAGAACAACCCAGAGCACAGCAAGCAATGGAACACAACAACAACAGCAAAACAAGCCCCTTCCCTCTCTCCCACACATCCACATAGACAGACCTCCAACCCGAGGATAGGCCTCCAGCAGACACAGGGACAACTGGCCTCGACGTCCCCAGTGGACTTCAGATTAGTAGACCCAAGACTTTGGCCTCTGGGCTTCAAACCCAGGACTTACTGGTGACGGGACCTTGACCTCCTGGCCATGAGTTCCAGCTTATATGATCTCTAATAAAAAAACTTCAATTCTGTGAATGTAAATAAATAAAATCAGAATATGCTGCAAAAAGCCAGTGGGTTAGGCAGCATCTGAGAAATAGAGTTAATCTTTTAAATCCAAGATCCTTTGTCAAAAACTTTTCTGAAATGGAGTAATTCTCCCTAAGGACTAATGACATCATGTTGTAACTTATATATATAGCTGGCATGCCTAAGACTTTTGCACTGTTCTGCTGCCACAAAAAGAAACAAATTTCATGACATATGTGAGTGATGATAAACCTGCCACCACTCGCCCCGGCACTCCTTCTCTGCCTCCTGTCCCACACCCCTCCCGTGGTGCTCCACGCTCACCGTTCCTAACATCCTTTGCTTCCGCCAGATTTACAAACTCACTCCCCGCTCCATGTTGACAAATACGCTACTGTGCAAAAGTCTTAGGCACCCGGGCTATATACAATGTGCTTAAGACTTTTGCACTGTACTGTACATACATAAAAGTGTCAGATATTAAGCCAATCATCTTGTTCCCAAGGTTGAGGTATGAAGAACTAGCAGGCATAGGTTTAAGATGTGAGGAGAAAGATTTAAAAGGAACCCGAAAGGCAACTTTTTCACTCAGAGAGTGGTCTGCATGTAGAATGGGCTTCCAGAAGAAGTGGCTTAGGCAGAGACATGAGCAACATTTCAAAGGTACTTGGGTAGGTATGCATTGTAGATAGGAAAGGTTTAGAGGGATAGGGGGCAAACACAGTCAAATGGGGCTAGCTGAGGCAGGAAGCTTGGACCACTTGGTCTGAAGTTTCTGTGCTAAGTGACTCTCTGACTCTACGACTCCATGTTGTGACTTACAAAGTCCTGCTGCATTGAATCCACTTTGGTTGACTAGTGGAAGTACCAGTTAATCAGCATTCCTACTGATTTCGGGTGGTAGGATGGTGATACGTCTCTACCAAAGGAGGTGCAAGGCGCCCCTTCCCTCGCTAGCCTGCAGGTCACTCTTGGGCAAGGTGTAGCACCTGCTTAGCACCCCCTCCTCCCGATCAGGGTCACGTGAAACCATGGGAGCTGGTGGTGAATGGTGGTATGAGCAGCTGGTGCATGTCAAGTCCTGGCTATGCGACCACTGACGCCAGGCAGACAATCTCTGAAGGATATTGATAATGGCTGGGGTCAGCCGTCTTTTTATTGAGATACAGTGTGGAATAGGCCCTTTCCAGCCCTTCGAGCCACGCTGCCCAGCAACCCACCTATTGAATCCTAGCCTAATCATGGGACAATTCACAATGACCCGTTTACCTGCAAACCGGCACTTCTTTGGACTTTGGGAGGAAACCAGAGCACCCGAAGGAAACCCATGTAATCACAGGGAGAACGTACAAGCTTCTTACAGGCAGGGGCAGGAATTGAACCCTGGTCGCCTGTACTATAAAGCGGTGTGCTAACCACTACACTATCGTACCGCCCTATCATGTAAAGACAGTGCCCAGAAGAAGGCAGTGTCAAACCACTTCTGTAGAAAAATTTGCCTCAAAAAAGTCATGGTTATGGAAAGGCCATGATCACCTATGTCATGCAACACAGCACATAATGAACGAGCGAACGAATTGATTTTCATCATGTGTCTGTGACACGTGAAGGCAGCGGTCAGCTGGTCCTCAGGTGGACAAAGGGCTTGTCCAGCTTACCCATGAAGAATGGGCTACTGGGCAAGGTGTGTTTCACAAGAAAGGAGCAAGACTGACAATGTAAAATTCAGCTGTTAATAAGCTTCCTCTTCCCAAGAACAGATGTGTATTTGTTTTTATTTTTTAACTACAAAGCCAAAGTAAAAAGCTTCTCATTAAATTTTACAGAGAAAGACGAGGAAAAAGAGAAGAACGTAGACGAAGCAGCCAGCAGCACCATGGCAGCATCTGCCTCCCTCATGCCAACCATCTGGGACAAGACGATTCCATACGACGGGGAGACCTTCCACCTTGAGTACATGGACCTGGATGACTTCCTGTTGGAAAACGGAATTGCAGGTAGCCCGAGCCACCTCGGCCTGCAGGACGCTCTGGAAAGTAGCCTCTTGCCAGTGGAGGAGCTGGAGAAGAAGGAGCTGGCTCCTACCCTGTACTCAACGGTGAATTGTGATGGTGGGCCCTGAGCGCTTTATTTCAAATGTTTAGATGGATTGTTGTACCTCCTGAGGCGTGGGTTCAAGTTAAGGCCAGACCAATGGGAAGGCAGCCTCGATTGTAATGCCCCAAAGTGCAATCTAGTACACACGGGGAATATAGTAGTGCTAACCAGCAAGTTCTCCTGCTTATTGGATGCTATCTTTAATATACAGACACACTTTAATTTTGATGAGTTTAAAGGGAGTGGGAGATGCACAACACACCCAGCCATATTCCTGAACCCAGGTTTTCCAGGCCCCCTGCTCTGGCCACACTCTCTGGACCACTGGCTCATGTTCCGAACGAAGAGCGAGCGGACGCCAGGATTTCCGAACAATCAGATGCCAGATTGTCGGGGTGCATTTCCCCCTGGTATGCCTGGGGACCTAAAGGGCACACTGCAGAATACCTTGCTCGTACTGGGCATTGCTCTGCGATGGCAAAGAGGTCAGGCTGGCGTTAACAGTGGGCCCCTTTTGATTGAATTTCTGTGGAATTCGTTGGCACTGGAGGCTAAATCACAGAGCTACATCATGAAACAGGCTCTGCAGGCTAACCATCGACCTCTCATCCTACATTCATTCCATATTTTATCCTCCCCTCTTTCTTGACAACTCCTCCCAGGTTCCTCCTCTCACCCACACACTAGGGGCAACTTACAGTGGCCCATAACCTACCTACCCACCCGTCTTTGGGATGTGGGAGAAAACCGAAGCCGCCAAAGAAAACCCACATGGTTTTGGGGAAAATGTGCAGACAGCACCCGAGGTCAGGATTGAACCCAGCTCTCTGGCGCCAGTAGCTGCGTTACTGTCCCTTTCTTTATGTTCTCCCTGTCACCCTCCCGTCAGTTAGATCTTACATTGTCTCTTTCTTTTCCATACTGACGGTAACTTCCACGCCCTTGTTTCCAATTTAGATAGAGATCGGTTTCACTTGAGAACGTTGCAAACCAACAAAAACTGTTCCAAAATCCGGGGATACCATAAATGAGTATTAAGCCGGCCGGTGGTGTAGTACCATCCACACCAGACTTCAAGGCGAGAGGTCCCAGGTTTGAATCTGGCCAGATCCCCCTGCACGCTTTTCATCCATGCTGGGCTGAGCGTCAAGCTAGGAATTCAGCCTCGTAAAAAACACAAATGTTAAAGAAATGGGCAGGTTGCCACCTGATGCACCACAGGGTGTGGAGAGGAACGACAAATAACTGAGGAATAACAGTTCAGTCAGTTCAATCTTGTGAAGTACATGAAAACGCATTGATGTTATGATTAGTTATTCATTAGTAATGTTCTCTGTACAAGTGTTCTGGAGTGTAAGACCAGCCCATTGCTCCAGAGAATCATAAGCAGTCTGTTTATAATCATTCCTTTTGTATTAACTTGTAAAGATTTGAAAGGGAGATTTTATATAATCCAATCCTACACTACATTCTAGATTCTGATGGAAGCCAATCTGAGCGTACGTCTCCAAGCCCAGTCGACCCAGAGGCGATCGATGTGTTGGTGAACTTTGAACCAGACCCTACCGACTTGGTCTTGTCTAGTGTCCCCGGGGGAGAGTTGTTCGATCCCCGTAAGCACAAGTTTTCTGAAGAAGAACTCAAACCACAGCCTATGATTAAAAAAGCGAAGAAGATCTACGTCCCCCCTGATCAAAAGGTATCTGTGCAATGTCCTCAGCTGTGGCTTTGCAACACTATAGGCTTGGAGCTGGTTGTGTTTCACACGTAGTGTGCGGATTTCCTGAGGTTAAAGCACTCGAAGTTGTATTAAACCAAGCAGAGCAGTGTGCTCTTTCTGCGGGGAAGTATGTACAATGTGGGTTAGCAGAGGCATGACTGCATGGTCTCTGTCTCTCTCAGTATGTTGCTGTCGAATAATTAGGTAGGTCTACACACTGAGGATCAGGTGAAGTTTCAACTTTTTATTACAAATGCACCTCGGTCACTACAGGCTAACTGGGCGAGGCTGGACAGCAAGAGCCTGTAGAAACAGTTTCACTGAAGGAATGTGTGACTCTCAGAGGGGTGGGGGGGAACGGTTTCGCTGTAGAAGCAGTGCTGGTGGGTAAAGAAAAGGATCCAGCATGTACTGTATGACCTGCTGAAATTTTTGATGAAGAGCAGGAGGCTGAAAACTTCACTGACGAGTCTTTTACTGAGGTCGTCACACCCAGAGCGGAGCCTTCAGGTAGAAGATGGGTGACCACCAGGAGAAGTAAGAGAAATCAGAATCGGGTTTATTATCACCGGTCCGTGTTGTGAAATTTGTTAACTTAGCAGCAGCAGCAATTCAATGCAATATGTAATATAGAAGAGAGGGGGAGAAAAGTAAAAATAAATAAATAAGTATATCAATTCCAACATGAAGAAATCTGCAGATGCTGGAAATTCAAGCAACACACACAAAATGCTGGTAGAACACAGCAGGCCAGGCAGCATCTGTAGGAAAAGGTACGGTTGACGTTTTGGGCCGAGACCCTTCGTCAGGACTAACTAAAAGAAGAGATAGTAAGAGTATATCAATTACAGTCTTTGTATATTGAATAGATCAAAAATCGTGCAAAAACAGAAATAATATATATTAAAAAAGTGACGTAGTGTTCACGGGATCAATGTCCATTTAGGAATCGGATGGCAGAGGGGAAGAAGCTGTTCCTGAATCACTGAGTGTGTGCCTTCAGGCTTCTGTATCTCCCACCTGATGGTAACAGTGAGAAAAGGGCATGTCCTGGGTGCTGAGGGTCCTTAATAATGGACGCTGCCTTTCTGAGACGCCGCTCCTTGAAGATGTCCTGGGTACTTCGTAGGTTAGTACCCAAGATGGAGCCAACTAAATCTACAACCCTCTGCAGCTTCTTTCAGTCCTGTGCAGTAGCCCCTCCATACCAGACAATGATCCAGCCTGTCAGGATGCTCTCCACAGTACATCTGTAGAAGTTTTGGAGTGTATTTGTTGACATACTAAATCTCTTCAAACTCCTAATGAAGTATAGTCACTGTCCTGCCTTCTTTATAGCTGCATCAGTCAGCAGTCAGTGAAGGTTTTCCCTGTGGCTATTGCCCTCAACAACAAGTATACCCCTTTTGATACTGCTAGGGGTGTGGAATGACCTGTCAGGGCACAGCGGCAGCACTGCGGCTGGCTCTGCGGCTCAGCGGAGGAGGGTGAAGTCAGGCAGAGTGGTAGTGATAGGAGGCTTGACAGTTAGAGGGATGGACAGGAGTTTCTGGGGGCGCAAAAGAGATGGCAGGATGGAGGGTTGCTTCGCAGGTGCTAGGGTCCAGGATGTCTCAGAGCGGCTGCAGAAGATTCCCAAGAGGGAGGGTGAGCAGCCGAAGTCTGCGGTGCACGTTGGCACCATGACATAGGTAGAAAAGGGGGACAAGGTCCTGTACAGTGAGTATAGGGAGAGAGGGAAGAGGCCGGAGAACAGGACCTCCAAGGTAGTAGTCTCAGTGTCATGTGCTAGTCAAGTCAGGAAGAAGATGATAGTACAGGTGAATGAGTGGCTGAGGGAGTGGTGCAGGGGGCAGGGTTTCAGATTTCTGGGTCACTGGGATCTCTTCTCGGGAAGGCATGACCTGTACAAAAATGTCAGGTTACCCGAGAGGAAACCAATATCCTTGTGGCAGGTTTGCCAGAGCTGTAGGGGAGGGGTTAAATAAAGTTGGCAGGGGAATGGGAACTACAGTGATCAAGGTGAGGATGGGACAGTTGGTATACAAGTCGATGCAGTCTACAGTGAGACTGTGAGGAAGGACAGGCAGATTATAGGGTAAAATCACAGTTATTGGGATGAGTTGAAGTGTAACATGAGACAAAATCGAAAAGAGTGATGAATACCTGTATAGGGCTGAAGGTGCCATATTTGAACACACGCAGTATATGGAATAAGATAAATGATTCTGTAGCACAGTTAGAGATTAGCAGGTATGACGTAGTGGGCATCTTGGCCCTTCAGCCTACCAACTCTCTGCTAACTAGAGGACCGGAGGGCACAGCCTCAGAATAGAACAGAGATGAGGAGAAATTTCTTCAGCCAGAAGATGGTGAATCTGTGGAATTCATTGCCATGGGCAACTGTGGAGGCCAAGTCATTGAGTATATTTAAAGCAGAAGTTGATAAATTCTTAGTTATTTAGATTGTCAAAGGTTACAGGGAGAATGCAGGAGAACGGGGTTGACAGGATTAATAAATCAGCCAGGATGGAATGGCAGAGCAGACTCGATAAGCCGAATGGACTAATTCTGATCCTGTCTTGTGGTCTTATTTCTTACCTTAGTCGTGTCTAAAAAGGATCTTGCACTTCACTAAATTCTTTTTCTCCACCATTGATAACAATGTTTAGATTGTAACCTTTCAAATTCACCCTCTAAACCCTCCACCTTTGGGTGTCTTGTTTCCAAGCAGGTTCTTGTTCCTGATTTAGTAGCTTGTGTACACTGCCTCTACAACCCCACTGCCCTTCTCCCTCCTGTGACCCGGCTGCTGGTGTGGACTTGTACTCCTTTGTGTTTCTTTACTAACCTTGGTCAGCAACTAATAAATGTAGAACATAGAATGTAGAATTTTACAGCACAGTACAGGCCCCTAGGCCCACAATGTTGTGTTAACCTTTTAACCAATTCTAAAATCAATCTAACCCTTCCCTCCTACATAGCCCTCCATTTTCCTATCATCCATATGCCTATCCAAGAGTTTCTTAAATGCCCCTAATGTACCTGCCTGTACCTTCAGCCCTGGTAAGCATTCCACGCACTCACCAACCTCTGTGTAAAAAAAAAACTTACCTCTGACATCCCCTCTATTCTTTCCTCCAACCACCTTAAAATTACACCCCCCGCCCCCGTATTAGCCATTTCTGCCCTGGGAAAAAAATCCCTGGTTATTTATGAGCTATCCCGCTGCTGCCTGTAGGAAGTTTGCACGTTCTTCTCGTGACTGTGTGGGTTTCCTCCAGGTGCTCCAGTTTCCTCCCACAGTCCCAAAGGCTGTTAGTGGGTGAACTGGTTATTGCAAATTGTCCAGTGATTAGGCTGGGGGATTACTGAGTAGCATGACTGGAGAGGCCTATTCCGTGCTGTATCTCAATCAATCAATCAATCAATCAATAATTAAATAAATGAGGAAGGAGAAAGTTAAACAAACTCCCAAAAATGTCCCAGGACGGAGTTTCCTAGTAACCACCTCAATGTCCTTTATCGTTGTTGCTTTAAGGATGACCGGTACTGGACAAGACGCAAGAAGAACAATCTGGCAGCCAAGCGCTCCCGGGACGCCCGGAGACTGAAGGAGAACCAGATCACGGTACGGGCGGCCTTCCTGGAGAGGGAGAACTCGGCCCTGAGGCTGGAGGTGGCCGAGCTACGCAAGGAGGTGGGACGCTACAAGAACATCATCTCCAAGTATAAAGCCAAATATGGAACTTTGTAAGGGAGCTTCAGCTGTCTTGGTCAGGGGTGGGAGGTAATGGTTATATAAAAATTCCCACAGAAAAGGGACTCTCATAACCTGCTATTTGAAAAGAGCACAACTTCCTCTTCTCAGCTGTTCCCCAGCACAACCCTCATAAAACAAGATGAATGGCTTTTAAATATATTCATGGAGTATATATACATATATAACTTTATAGTAAATACAATACTGTAACTCTTCCTGTCATATGGGTTTGCCATGTTACAAACCAGAGGCCTGTCTGCTTAAGGGAAGATAATGGAGTTTGGTTTGATTTTTGTTACTGGATGGGCCTTTCTTTGTCCAGGACTACACTTCATGGTATTGGTTGGCTTAAAGTTGGTTTGTTCCTGCTATTGGCACCTTTTAACTTACCAGATCTTTTAAAAAAGCAAAGGGACATTTCGTTCCCAAAGGAAAATAAGAACATAATGGATAGGTGTGGGAATAATTCCCAGTTCACCTCACTTGCCTCACCATTAGCTCTTTGCCTTCCCCGAGTGCTCTGCCTGTCCAGCCCTGAGAGTGATGTGTGACGGTACATTGTCTTTTCACTTGAAATCTGTATTATCTCTCCTTGTCTGCATATTCTCTTAGGCTGCCTACAATATACAGCCTACCCTTTCCTCTTGAAGTAAGCACAGCTGTGCTGCTACTTTGCTCTGTGGCACGGTCTGTAGATGGACACCAACAACGCTCTCCTCGCCCAACTTATTGTGCAGGGTGAATTCACATCTGCTAGATGTCTGTGGTAGAAAGCCCGTAGGAAATGATTGTCCCAACCTAAAGACGGACAGATTATGACCTCCCCTGAGCTAGCAATAGGTTTTAATGAAGATTTTTCATTCTTTCTCCTCTTAAGTTGTGACTTCTGGAGCATTAGCAGGATGGCGGAGGGCCTTGAGGTGAGATTCATTTCATTGATGCCTGCAGTCAACAGTGGCCCTGGGCCCTGTCCTCTTTATTGTTGCTATATTTGCACGGAGCAAGAGCCACAATGGAGCAGGGGGATTAAACGTTCTTACTGAGTCATGATAGCCACTGCACGCTCTGGGCGACTTCCAGTGCGGGAGCACTGAACCAGGCTCGCATGAGACGAAAGCATGCTCACTCAAAAGCCTGCCCTAAAAGAGGGGCCTTCCGCCTGTCGGAAGCCCATTTGATTCACCGCACTTGCTGCGTTCTCACAAACAATCCGATACGGTTCATCTGTAAACGTTGGTGGGGCTTGCAATAGTTCAAGTATGTTTATATTTTAGCACATCTTGGATTGGACACAAAGAACCACAGACAGACACAAAAGGTCTAAGCAAGTAGAACATGACTTTTAAATGTGTCTGTTATCTTAGCATCTGCCAGCTGGTAGCGTAGGGGCATCGATATTGGACTTCGAGGCGAATGGTCCCGAGTTCGAATCTGGCAGGCCCCTTGCACACTTTCCATCCATGCTGGGGTTGAGTGTCAAGCCAGCAACTCAGACTCGTAAAAAACAGACAAATGCTGTTGAAACGGCATAAAAGGAACAAAATGTCACTTTGCATTTAATCATTTAACAAGATCTTCTACACTTCTGACTTCACATCCCTTATGTACATAGCTCCCAGGTGATGTTCAGTCTGACACTGCACTTAACCCCTACCCCTTGGGGTTTCCGGCACACATGCTAACTCTTTATTTAGAAGTCTTTTCCCTTATTGCGTTTATTTGCTCCCCTTATTAACTGAAGTTCTGGGAAGTTGAACACAGCATGCACATGTTCAATTAGATCTTCTTCAGGTGGTTGGTGATTATAAATGCAAAGCAAAAGCATTTTGTTTTTTTTTTCCGATGAGAACAATTCCATGCAGAGGTAATTGCTGACGGACTGGCCTGGCGTTGTGCAACATATTATGAAATCATAATTGCTAAACAGGTCTGTTTTAATTTTGCTTGCTGGGTTTAAACTTTATTTCCATCCCCCCAGCACCAGCGTTTATTTTCCTTCTCATGTCTGTTTGTAAAGGGAGCACATTCCAATGACTGTACAATCCATGAGTTGTCTGGGTCAGGGCGATGGAAAAAGCAAGGCACAAACGTAGCAGCTTCACAATGGCACATTCTGCCTGTTATTATTGTCTATTGCTACATAAGAAGTAATTTCCAGAGAAGCTTATGGTGAACGTCGTTTCCAGAATGTCGGAATGGTATGCAGTTTTTCTTCTTTTTCTCTTTTGAGCAGAATTAGGCCATTTGGCCTAACGAGTCAGCTCTGCCCTTTCATCATGGCTGATCCATTTTCCCTCTCAATCCCAACCTTTGTCTTCTCCCTTCATGCCCTGACTGATCAAGAATCTATCAACCTCTGCCTTAAATATACCCAATGACGTGGCCTCCACAGCTGCCTGTGGCAGTGAATTCCACAGATTCACTACCGTGTGGCTAAAGAAATTTCTCCTCGTCTCTGGTCCCTTGCCTCCAGTCACGACATCCTGGCCCAGTGCTTAAATCATCGTCCCAACATCAGGTTAAACCGTTGGGGCCTGGACCTTTCCGATCCAGCCCAGCGCTTAAATCAATTGAATTGTCAAACAGGAACAAAGTGAAAGAAAAAGGAAATTCTGACAGTGGTTCTTAAAATAAATGAGGATTTGAATTTGATAGAGGGGCAGTTGATGTCTCCATGTCGGAAAATTTCAAAATAAGTAGAACTGACCTGTAGTTTGTCCAGGACTGATGAGACATGGCACTTGCAACCACTTGGGCTGAATTATGAATGTAGCTGGGGGTATACATGAGGGAGGAAGGAATGGGAGATGAAATAAAAAGGATGCATAATACCCTGGATTATCCCTCTATATACTGGGAGAATCTGTAGTGACATGCACAGCTCTTGCGCTAAATTACTAAATTTTCATCTGCAATATGAGAAAAGAAATTGAACGCGGAAAACTCATAATGCACCAGAGAGCATCAGCTTTCAAACCACTGACCGAGATCATTCACTGTACTCCAGAAGCACTCACCACTGGGTTTCCACATATACCAGGAGCAGGGCTTCTGTAAAGTGGCTGAGTGAGCACAAGGAATGTTAGCATTGAGTAGGTGACCCCCTCCTAGATTAAGCGTCTTACTGTCACTGTGTTCGTAACGTTGAGACTGCGATCGGTGTAATTGACAATGGGGACTGCTATGGCTGTAGGCCCCAACAATAGCTGTAAGCACAGGTAATTAAAAAGCTGTGTGGCCATATATAACATCTTAAAACTGGTGGCTGCATAATTCTGCACTCCCCGCTACAGGGTTCTGTTTTTCCGCGGTAACTTTTAACAGCTTGCTTGTATGAAACAATGTGCATTTACTAAAATATATCGATCTTGTATATGAAGCCTCAGTGTTCTGGCACTGTCTCTGCTGTGCAATTAGATTTCGCGTGAATCGGTTATATCAACAGAGCTTTTTTATCAGGGATGTTGTTACGTAGAATCACTGTCATTTTCTGCCTTTTCAGTTGTCTGTTGTTTACTCCGTGATTGAGGAAAGTTGGTTTTTAACCTTCCGAGATCAGAAGTGAGCAGTGGAATGGGTTTAAAGTATCTACATTATGCAGGAACTTCCCATCTAGTTTCCCTGGATCTCAGTCCCCAAAGTGGCCAGATACAAGTGAGTTTAACTGGTTTCAGTGAAGGCAGGGTTGTCTGAGCTAGACTCATGGTCCCGACCTATTCAGCGGATCCACAACTGGCCCCCGCAGCCCGGGGTTAAAGTCAGAAGTGTAGACACGAGGAATTCTGCAGATGCTTGAAATCTTGAGCAGCGCACACAAAATGCTGGAGGAGCTCAGCAGGTCAGGCAGCATCTACGGAGGGGAATAAACAGTCGAGTTTCAGGGTTGAGACACAAAGTCCCGATGAAGGGTCTCAGCCCGAAACATCGACAGTTTATTCCCCTCCATAGGTGCTGCCTGACCTGCTGAGCTCCTCCAGCATTTTGTGTGTGTTCATTAAAATCAGAAGCACATTGACAGCTCAGAAGAAGTTGCTCAGCCCATTATGTCAATGCCTCCAAATCCAGTTCTCCACGTCTAGGTTATAGTATCCTTATCCAGTCTCTCTTTAGATGTCTCAAGGATTTCTGTTTCAACAAGACACCCACTATCTGGGTGAAAATTTATTTTCTTCAACTCTTCTCCAATCCTAAACCGTGGATGACCATTACCAGGGGAGTAAGGATAGTTCCATTCCAGTCCTGATGACATTTCTCGGCCCAATGTGTTGACTGCTTCTTCCACTCCATAAAAGCTGTCTGACCTGAGTTCTTCCAGCCTCCACTTATGCCTACTCCCCCCCCCCCATTTTGATGCTAACAGACAGAGAAGGAATCTATAGGGCCTCAGTGAGGGGCTTTCTGAGGGATAGGGTGACATGTAGGGGTCTGAGAATCCCAGAATACGAAGTTTCAGATAAGAGATTGTCCTGGTGTCCAGTGACACAGCATTCTGCTTCGGGAAATGCGATCAGGAAACCATGAGGGAACGGCTTCTTTTTTGGGGTTAAATTGCCCATTAGTTGGTAATGAGAGATCTTTGTCGTTCTTGAGTGACCCAAGATGGTTTTAATGAAGTAGGGGCCCATTAGGGAGAGGAATAGCAATACTTTGCAAAACCATCAGATTTCTGAAGCCACCTCTGACGCACAATGTGCATATTTTAAGCCCTGTGATTTCTAATACAGTATCTGTATACAATATACTGTACATTCCAGCTGTGGCTAACGTGCAAAAGTTTATAAAAGTCTATTTTTGATTGTTTGTTCCTTAGAGAACAATAAATGCTTTAAAAACCTCAATCGGTAGTTTTGTGCTCTTTTTGTGTGAAAAAGTGTAAAATAACACAGGTTAGTGCTGTGGTATAAAGACTGGAAGCACTTGGCAGGTCAGGCAGCATGGCGGAGAGAGGAGCAGTTAGTGTTTCATCAGAAGCATCCTGGATCTGAAACCTGAACTGTATCTCTTCCCACAGATGCTGCCTGACCTGATGGGTGCTTTTCTGTTTTACTTCAGATTTCTGGTGACCATAAAACCACAAGACATAGGAGCAAAATTAGGCCATTGAGTCTGCTCCGCCATTTTATCGTGACTGATTTATTATCCCTCTCAACCCCTTTCGTCTGCCTTCCCCCCATAACCTTTGATGTGCTTACTAATTTGTTGGGTTTGTGGAACAATCTATGTTCCGTGCCTATTCTGGTATCTGTCCCCCACTTTTCCTTCGCTACATCGACGACTGCATTGGCGCTGCTTCCTGCACGCATGCAGAACTCGTTGACTTTATTAACTTTGCCTCCAACTTTCACCCTGCCCTCAAGTTTACCTGGTCCATTTCCGACACCTCCCTCCCCTTTCTAGATCTTTCTGTCTCTGTCTCTGGAGACAGCTTATCCACTGATGTCTACTATAAGCCTACTGACTCTCACAGCTATCTGGACTATTCCTCTTTTCACCCTGTCTCTTGCAAAAACGCCATCCCCTTCTCGCAATTCCTCCGTCTCCGCCGCATCTGCTGTCAGGATGAGGCTTTTCATTCTAGGACGAGGGAGATGTCTTCATTTTTTAAAGAAAGGGGCTTCCCTTCCTCCACTATCAACTCTGCTCTTAAACGCATCTCCCCCATTTCACGTACATCTGCTCTCACTCCATCCTCCCACCACCCCACTAGGAATAGGGTTCCCCTGGTCCTCACCTACCACCCCACCAGCCTCCGGGTCCAACTTATTATTCTCCGTAACTTCCGCCACCTCCAACGGGATCCCACCACTAAGCATATCTTTCCCTCCCCCCCCTCTGCATTCCGCAGGGATCGCTCCCTACACAACTCCCTTGTCCATTCGTCCCCCCCATCCCTCCCCACTGATCTCCCTCCTGACACTTATCCGTGTAAGCGGAACAAGTGCTACACATGCCCTTACACTTCCTCCCTTACCACCATTCAGGGCCCCAAACAGCCCTTCCAGGTGAGGCATCACTTCACCTGTGAGTCAACTGGGGTGATATACTGCGTCCGGTGC
Organism: Mobula hypostoma; assembly: GCF_963921235.1. Classification (NCBI taxonomy): domain Eukaryota; kingdom Metazoa; phylum Chordata; class Chondrichthyes; order Myliobatiformes; family Myliobatidae; genus Mobula; species Mobula hypostoma. The sequence goes on from NC_086107.1 coordinate 102,815,684, forward strand.
TCCCGATGTGGCCTTTTATATATTGGTGAGACCCGACGCAGACTGGGAGACCGCTTTGCTGAACATCTACGCTCTGTCCGCCAGAGAAAGCAGGATCTCCCAGTGGCCACACATTTTAATTCCACATCCCATTCCCATTCTGACATGTCTATCCACGGCCTCCTCTACTGTAAAGATGAAGCCACACTCAGGTTGGAGGAACAACACCTTATATTCCGTCTGGGTAGCCTCCAACCTGATGGCATGAACATTGACTTCTCTAACTTCCGCTAAGGCCCCACCTCCCCCTCGTACCCCATCTGTTACTCATTTTTATGCACACATTCTTTCTCTCACTCTCCTTTTTCTCCCTCTGTCCCTCTGAATATACCTCTTGCCCATCCTCTGGGTCACCCCCCCCCCTTGTCTTTCTTCCCGGACCTCCTGTCCCATGATCCTCTCGTATCCCCTTTTGCCTATCACCTGTCCAGCTCTCGGCTCTATCCCTCCCCCTCCTGTCTTCTCCTATCATTTTGCATCTCCCCCTCCCCCTCCAGCTTTCAAATCCCTTACTCACTCTTCCTTCAGTTAGTCCTGACGAAGGGTCTCGGCCTGAAACGTCGACTGCGCCTCTTCCTATAGATGCTGCTTGGCCTGCTGCGTTCACCAGCAACTTTGATGTATGTTAAGAGACAATTAACCCCCACTTTAAATATACCCAATGACCTGGCCTTCACAGCCGTTTGTGGCAATGAATTCCACAAATTCACCACCCATTGGTTAAAGAAATTCCTCCTCATCTCTGTTCTATAGAGACGTCCTTCTATTCTGAGGCTGTGCCCTCTAGTCCTCTGGTCAGCACAGAGCTGGTAGGCTGAAGGGCCTTTTTCTGTGCTATATCTATATGAGTCTGTCTATATAGCTCCCTTTCAGATCATCAGGTTTAAAAATACAGTCATTGTAAAAATGTGGGAACTACACTGAACATAAAGTTCAAAGTAAATTTATTATCAAAGTACATGTAAGTCACCATATACTTCTATGAGATTTATTCTCTTGCCGGTATTCACAGAAATGCAATAGGATCAGTGAGAAACAACACACAAACAGTCTCCTACTTGAAAGATGAACCTCCAGTCTACCTTGTCATAGCCCGTGCACTGTATTTGTCTGCACTACAATCAGTGGAAACATTATTACATACATGAACAGAACCTGGTGTCATCTGCTGCTGCTGGGTCGACGTGTTTGTAGTTCAGAGATGCTCTTTTGCACACCACAATTGTAACTCGTGGTTGTTTGAGTTACTGTCACCTAGCTGTCAGCTTGAACTATCTGACCTTTCTCCTCCGACCACTCTCACTAGCAAGGCGTTTTCGCCCACAGAACTGCCGCTCACTGGAAGTACTTCTGTTTCACGCACCATCCTCCGTAAACTCTAGAGATTGATGTGTGTGAAAATCGCAGCAGTTTCTTGAGATCCTCAAACCACCCCGTCTGGCACCAACAATCATTCCACAGTCAAAGTCACTTAGATTATGCTTCTTCCCCATTCTGTTGAACAACAACTGAATCTCTTGACCATGTCCACATGCTTTTATGCATTGAGTTGCTGCCTCATGACTGGCTGAATTTGCATTAATGAGCTGGTGTGCAGGTTTACCTAATGAAGTGGCCAAATTCTCTTTCTCTTTTTACTACTGTGACGGTCAAATAGGGATCAATTTGCGTTGATGGCATACAACTAGAAGGATCTCGGTCCATGTAACAATAATAAACCAATTCCACTCCTAGCTGATGCAGTGCCTCCTGCTCTGACCCCGATGATGCCCAAGTGCCCCAGGCGATCTTGGATGCCCTACCTCAAGAAACACTGCCCCAGCAGATTGTATTGCAGTCCTCCTCACCACCCTTCCCCAAGGCTAATGTAATATCCTACTTCTCCCCCAAGTGTTGAATGTCCTGCTCCCTGGTACTCCCTGGTAACGGAAAAACCTTCTGCCCTCAACAGTGGACCCAACTGTGGGCAGTTAGTTGTGCACCAGAACACTGAAATAGCCCCTCCCAGCTCCTGGATCCCCACTGACTCCAGTTCTGCCCTCCGTTTGGCCCCACCTGTCTATTTTTAAAAGGAGGGGAATTCAGATGTGCTGAAGATTATTTTTAAATAATTGCATTGTTCCTTGAGCAGAATTTTTTTGTTTAATGATTCCCTGTTCTGCAGTCCTAGATAAGAAATGAATTTGAATTGAACTGACTTTTATCTCTTACATCCTTCACATACATGATGAGTAAAAATCTTTATGTTACATCTCCATGTAAATGTGCCTTGTGCAATCATAGTAATTAATAATAAATAGAACAGTCATTGTAATATAGAGTACATTCAAATCAGCGTGAGTTCATCAGTCTGATGGCCTGGTGGAAGAAGCTGTCCCAGAGCCTGTTGGTCCTGGCTTTTATGCTGTGGTACTGCTTCCCGGATGGTAACAGCTGGAATAGATGGTGGTTGGGATGACTAGGATCTCCAATGATCCTACGGGCCTTTTTACACACCCGTCCTTGTAAATGTCCTGAATCATGGGAAGTTCACAACTGCAGATGCGCTGGGCTGTCTGCACCACTCTCTGCAGAGTCCTGCGAGTGAGGGAAGTACAGTTCCCATACCAGGCAGTGATGCAGCAAGTCAGGATGTTCTTTGGATTTGGGGGCCCATTCCAAACTTCCTCAACAGACTTAGGTGAAAGAGGCGCTGTTGTGCCTCTTTCACTACACAGCTGGTGTGTACAGACCACGTGAGGTCCTCGGTGATGTGTATGCTGAGGAACTTGAAGCTGTTTACCCTCTCAACCCCAGATCCATTGATGTCAATAGGGGTTAGCCCGTCTCCATTCCTCCTGTAATCCACAATCAGCTCCTTTGTTTTTGCGACATTGAGGGGGAGGTTGTTTTCTTGACACCACTGTGTCAGAGAGCTGACTTCTTCCCTGTAGGCCACCACATTATTGTTTGAAATAAGGCCAATCAATGTAGTGTCGGCAAATTAGCAGATTGGAGCTGTGGATGGGGATACAGTCATAGGTATATAGGGAGTAAAGGAGGGGACTCAGTACGCAGCCTTAAGGAACTCCTGTATTGAGAGTCAGAGGGTTGGAGGTGAGGGAGTACACTCTTACAGCCTTCTGGCGATCTGACAGGAAGTCCAGGATCCAGCTGCACAAGGCTGATGGAAGCCTGAATTGGAATTGGCTTATTGAGATATCCTCCAAGAGGACCACAACCTTGTCAATGTTTGGAGGCTCACGTGCCTTAATAACCCGGAGAGCTATGCTGGTTGTGGTTGGGGATTTGCGCATTGGCTGTTGGTAGGGTCACCCATGCCAAACAGGTCAAAAGGTAGAGTGGTCCACTGGTCCTTCAGGTCCATGGGTTCATCTCAGGGCTAACAACCCTGACTCGTCAAACAATACTATTACGGAAACGGCAGCGAAGAATCCTATACCTGAGTGGGACAGTATTCCTGAGTCTCCACCCAGGACAGTAGTGAAAACTGAGAGGAAGCTACTGACGTGATGAAGGAAGCCCTGAACACCATCGGGACTAAGACCAACGCTGGACGGCCGACGACAGACAGAGATGGAGGACCTTCACTGCTGCCCTACATGCAAGCAGGCGTAGCAGGCAGTAAGTTCTGAGATATAGTGAAATGTTTTTGTAGGGTGTCATCCGGTCAGTTCATTCTGTACCTAGTCCATCAAGGTTTAGAAGGGTAAAGGGAATGCAAGTTGTACTGTTATGGTTACAGAGAAAATGCAGTACAGGTAGATAAAAAGTTAGTTCCAAGTTTAAAATGAGTGCTATAGGCACTGTGCATAAAGGCCATGAAAGTGAGTTTTCCGCAGCAGAAGCAGTGCAGTACATTGCAGACACAACTAGCATAAATTAGCATAAACGTTAACATAAATTAAACTTCCACCACAAAAACAAAAATATACATACCGACAGTGCAAGTTGAAGGGAATACTATCTGAGGTAGAGTTAGGATAAAGTGGACTTCCAGAGACTTTTTTCCAGGACGGAAATGGATAATAAAGGAGAGGGAGGCATGATTTGAAGGTGAATGGGGGAAGTATAGCGGGGATATCAGACGTATGTTTTTTACACAGAGAGCGGTGGGTGTGTAGAACACATTGTAACCAGTGGTGGCAGAGCCAGAGGCAATGGGGACATTTAGATAGGCAGATGGATGAAAGCAAAATGGAGGGTTATGTAGGAGGGAAGGATTAGATTGATCTTGGAGTACATTAAAAGTTTGTCGACACATTGTGGGCTGAACTATGTTCTCACCTCTCAATCTATCCCCATCCCTCTCCTTCCTATCTCAATTCTTCCCTCACAGTTTCCCTCTGTTCCTCTGCCACTTTCCTCATTCTCCCCCTCCCCCTCACTCTCTGCTCCCCTCACTACCATCCTCCCTCCATCCTTCCCACTCCCCATCTCCAACATCCCTCCCCGTCGCCCTCCCTCACACCATCTCTGCTCCACACTTTCAAGAAGGCCGTCAAGTCGACACATTTTCGCCATAGTCTATTCTGTCCATGGGTGAGGTGCCGGAGGATCGGAAGATTGCTAATGTTGTTCTGTTGTACAAGAAAGGCTCTAAGAATACACCAAGAAATTATAGGCTGACGTCAGTAGTTAGATTGATATTAGAGTAGGTTTAAAAGTTGGCACAATTTTTTGATCCAAAGGACCTGTACTGTGCTGTAATGTTCCATGGTCTAAGTTATTGGAAGGTATTCTAAGCAGCAGAATATATAAGTATTTAGATAGACAAAACCTGGTTAGGGATGGTAAACATGACTCTGTAGGTCACGTTTAACCAATTTATTGTATCTAACCAAGTTTTTCTGAGAGGTTACCAGGTAGGCTGATAAAGGAAAGGGAATGGACATTGTCTACGTGGACTTTGGCAACTACTTTGACCAAGTCCCGCATGGGAGGTCGATCCAGGAGGTTCAGCTGCTCGGCATTCAAGATGAAGTTGTAAACTGGATTTTCAGCATTGGCTTAGCAGAAGCCAGAGAGTGGCAGTAGATGGCTGCCTCTCCGGTGGGAGGCCTCTGACCAGTGGTGTGCCACAGGGATCATGCCATAGTTCATCACCTATGTTACTGATCTGGATGATAATGTGGTATTCCCATTCGGATATGTCCATACATGGCCTCCTCTACTGCCATGATGAGGCTAAACTCAGGTTGGAGGAGCAACACCTCATATACCGTCTGGGTAGTCTCCAGCCCCTTGGTATGAACATAGAATTCTCCAACTTCCGGTAATTCCCTCCCCCTCCCTTCCCTTATCCCTATTTCACTCTGCCCCCTCCCCCAGCTGCCTATCACCTCCTTCACGGTTCCACCTCCTTCTACTACCCATTGTGTTTTCCCCTATTCCTTCTTCACCTTTCCTGCCTATCCCCTCCCTGCTTCCCCTCCCCCACCCCTTTATCTTTCCCATTACTGGTTTTTCACCTGGAACCCACCAGCCTTCTCCTTCCCACCCTCCCCCCACCTTCTTTATAGGGCCTCTGCCCCTTCCCTCTACAGTCCTGACGAAGGGTTCCGGCCCGAAACGTTGACTGATCGTTTCCACGGATGCTGCCCGACCTGCTGAGTTCCTCCAGCGTGTTGTGAGTGTTGCTTTGACCCCAGTATCTGCAGAGTATTTTGTGTTTATGATAATGTGGTAAACTGGATTAACAAATTTGCAGATGACACCAAGAATGGGGCATAGTGGACAGCAATGATAGCTATCAAAGCTTGGACCAGCTGGAAAAATGAGCTGAAAAATAGTAGATGCAATTTAATGCAGACAAGTGCGAGGTGTTGTACACTGGGAGGACAAACCAGGGTAGGACTTGCACAGTGAATAGTAGGACACTGGGAGTGTGGTAGAACAAAGGGATCTGGGAATACAGATTCAAAATTCCTTGAAAGCGGCATCACAGGTAGATGGGGTCATAAAGAGAGCTTTTGAATACATTGGCCTTTATAAATCAAAGTATTAAATACTCTGACCCCTTCCTTTCTGGTCCTGATTAACGGTTTCTGAAGAAGTTGGGATGATATTGCGTAAGAAGTTGGTGACCAATGTTCCCTCTAATTTGTAATGACCAGTGTGCACAAAAACCTTGTATTGTGCAATTTTTTTGCCCAGTGATGACGACAACATGTGCATACTGAATGTTTAAGTGGAAGTAAACCTGAAACTATTCTAAGGATAGTAAACTACCAAATCCAGCGGCTGCACGTTCCTGACCTCATGAGCTTTCAGTGTAGCAGTTTCTACTATTTCATTAAGCCATTCCGCCTTAAATGAACTAGTAGTTCTTTTGCCCTTCCTCGTGCCCTTTGCTTCTTTGGAATTCGACATGGTAAATCAATAATTTCCTCAATAAAAACAGTATAAATAAAGCCAGTTCTAAAATCTGCAGACAAATCATCGCAAACTCCACACCGTCGTCATCAGAAACCGGAAAAGGAAATGTGATTGTGTTTGTTCGTGAAATATACTTAACATGCCATCGAGGTGGAGGGTGACAGCGATTTGTGCGCATTTTAAATTCCTTTTGTGCGCCAGTAGGAAAAGATATGTGCATGCGCACACCTTAGAGAGAACATTGTTGGTGAGGACAAATTTTTAATATTATCTGCAGTTCTTTCAATTTCTACCGAAGCACACTTTTTTTCCCGCAGTAGTACAACAGATTTTCCAGTGAACGTGCTGAGTTTAAAGGGAACAGGAAACATACAAATACTCCGGAACCTGGTTGCACTAAAACGCACTCACATTCCAGACTTTTGGTGTTCTGAACCCCAATCTGGACTCCGGCTGCTAGTGCGGTCTACATACTGGACCCTCCGTACACAGTCTCAACTATTGACGGAGTCATACTCTGAACTATTGATATTGGTAACCCGATACAGGCAGAACTCCAGATCAGAGCAATAAATCTCTATCTGGCACTCAGACCCTCCTGTGATAAAGCCCTTTACTTTCCCAGTTGCTTGCTGAACCTACCGGTCTACTTTCAGTGATCTGTGTACCAGGATGGCCAGGTCTCTCTGAAGCCCACACCTCTCAACCTCTCTCGTTCCATGTGCCACCTTTATAACTTTTCACTTTACCTCCCTACGTACCTGTGAGGACCTGCCCCTTCCTCCTCACTACCTGCTCTTCTACCTAGCCATAGGTATCACCAGTTAGAATCTAGTAGGTATATTACTATAGATGCCCTCATTCAAATCACTGCTATAAATAGAGAACATCTGGGTGTTAGCATCAATCTATGCAACACATCACATCACAGGTCCTAACTAACAGTTCGTTATATGAGTCCTGTTGGTAGGGACGGGGGGTGTCTCAACCTGAAACGTCGACTGTTTATTCCTCTCCACAGATGCTGCCTGATCTGTTGAGTTCCTCCAGAATTTTGTGTTTGTTGCTCTGATATGGACCAACTCTTCTCTTTTTGTAATAGGGCTACCCTTTCATGCGTGGAATTAGCCTGGTCAATCTCTGTGGGGAGCAGCTTGCAATCATTACAATTAGAATTCGCACTTTGCACCCTATCCATGCCCCTCATAACTTTTTGTAAAGAGGTCAGAGCTAGCTGAGAGCTTCAAGTTCCCAGGTGTAAAGTTGGCCGAACCTTTCTGCTGGTCCAGCCACATTGATGCCTCTACTTTCTCCAAAGGCTAAGGAAATCCGGTGTATCCCTGATGACTCCCACCAGCTTTCACAGATGCACCAAAGCAAGCATCCTGCACAGATGCATCGTGGAAGTTACTTTGTGCCAAAGCCCAACGCACTGCAGAGGGTTATGAATACAGTCCAGCCTTCACACAATCCAGCCTCCTCCCTTCCACTGTCTCTGTTTAAACTTCTAATGCCCCAGGAAAGTGGCCAACATGACGATGGACCCTTCCCAGCTCAATTATTCTCTCTTCTCTGCTCTCCCATCTGGCAGAAGTTTATGAAAGAAGAGCACATATCACCAGAGTAAGGACTGCTTTCACTTCACTGTGATCCAACCCTTGATGAGACCCCTCAGAAGCCCTCGGTTAATGGTAAGGCTCTGTGGCACAACAAAGGTTGGGAACCCCTGCTCTAGAGGATAAACTTTGATCTCCCAGTCTCCCCCACCACCGCCCTCACATTCTGCGTGTCGACTTTACAATGCACTTTCTATGCATTTCGATTTTCCTGTTTCACTCATGGAATGATCGGTCTGGCAAACAAATCTAAAGCTTTTTATTGTGCGTCAGTAAACACGTCAATGAGAAAAACAACACTAACAAACATCTATCAGTTCATCTCTTCAGCAAAAGGTTAACTACTTTGTGTTTTATATTAAAATTATTTAGCATAATGATACATTAATAAGCAACTATTTACGGTAAGGCATCCCTTCTAAGCATGAAGAGTCAGAAAGCTTAAGGTCCTTTGTCATCAGCTGTTGCCGCAGTGGCTTTTGGATGCATGTCTTCCAGGTTTTAAAACACATTAAGGAGCGTTGAAAGAACACCATGATGGCTGGAGGAACCATCTTGGACACTGGCCTCTTCTGCAATTGATGGAAAAGCTCGATTACCAATTGCAGAGGGTGATGGGGAAGCGAGTTAGTGGAGAACAGTCTCCTGTGGACGGCGGTAGCTACTCTCCGATACACTTTCTCAGCCCAGCAGGAAGTGGTGGTAGGAACATCTTCACCCTCTGCATCTGGGTGGGACTCAAGGTCTATATCAAACCACTGCTCCTCCAAGACTGGCTCTGGTCCTGCAGTAGGTAACGCGGCCTGCGACTTGGCCAAGGGTGGGCTGCCAACCTCCCTGTTCTCCACTCTCTGCAGTGTACGCAATGGGACATTATTTTCCACCTGATGGCTGGAAAGTTTCATCTTCCTGACTCTGAGCTCCACGTTCCTGGGTACCACAGCTTCTGCCCGAATCTCGTGCTGGTCCTGACCCTCAGGATATCTGGGCTTTTGAAGCTTGTAATCCACCGGTTTAAATGAAATGTAATACATAGGGTGAATAAATTTCTCATGCCGCAGTAAGTATATAAGCACTGTTGATACGTTCATCTTGGCGATGAAAGGGCAAAAGCAGAGATTCAGGGCAGATTGAGGGCTAAACAAAATCTCAGGCAGATATTCAGACTGGCTTCCTAGTTGATCAGGTAACCACGAAGACTGTAGACATCAAATGGCAACAGCTGATACCCTGACGACACCAAGCAATGTCACAATGGCTTCATACCTGGCAGTGTGACCTCATCAAGACCCAAGGGGGGAGGGGGACAGCTTTCCCCAAAACACAAACTTGTGGCCAACAACCAAACGAGAGAACCACTTCAGAAGGAGGGAGATGCAGGGAGACAGATTGAAAGATATAGAGAGGGGGGGAAAGACAGAGAGAGAGAGACAGAGAGAGAGAGAGAGAGAGAGAGGGAGAGAGATAGAGACGGGCAATTCTGAGGCATCATTCCCAAACTCGGGATATTTCAAAGGACATTTGCAAAATACTAAGCATTTCCTTGAATGGTCACCAGTGTAACATAGGAACACATCTGTAACAGAGTGAAGTTACAAAGAATGAGACGGGAGATCAGTCAATCTGAAACTATAGGGTATAAGCAAAAGACTTTTGGCCTGCTGCGTTCACCAGCAACTTTGATGTGTGTTACTTGAATTTCCAGCATCTGCAGAATTCCTGTTGTTCGGGTATAAGCAAAAGAATAGATCCAGCACCCACTCATTCTGACCCAAACCTCCCGTAGTAATATGCAAATCCCAAACACTAAACCCTGTTCTTCACACAAGTGTCTACCAGTAACTATCACCCCAATCACTGAGCAGTAACCCTGTCTCTGATCAGAGGCTGTAACTTGTTAGACAAACCCTCAGCCACTGATTCCCAATGGGGGTGGCACCACCCTCTCTCCCCCCTCCCCCCAGGGGTGGTTACATCTCCTAAGGGGGTGTTAGGGGAAATAGAAGTTGTCAGGGGGCATTCAAGATTCTTAGGAGGGGCGGTAAGTGGCACCCTAACTTGAAGCATGAGACCTGACCGGCCGTTAGCAGAGCAGACATTAACAAAAAGGACGAGGCCCTGAAACTCAGAAAGAACCACAGCTCAGCCAGCGGCGAACACTCATCGTCACAACACATCTGAAACTCGGCAATCTCACCCAACCTTACCAACCAAACAGACATTATTGGGGATGTGTAAATTAGCAACCAGGGCTTCCAACAGTTCCCCTTGACTCCCGGCATGGAACGAGTTCGTGCAAAATAACAGTTGATAAGTCAAGTCCACCCTCTCCACTTTCTCTACAGATCTACGGAAAGCAGGTCGCACAATGGTACAGCGCTGGCTGGAACCAAACGGTGAAGTAGAGCCAATCAGTGAACCTGCCGGCCCTGAGGATGCCTCTTGAGGTGTTCAAAGAGACCCCGGCTTCATATGCGTGGTCAAGAGCCATCTTCAGGGATTATGAGACCACTACCTGATTGGTCAATCACGCTGACTGGAATAGTATAAAGGTAGCTTTGCCAAGCACCAGCTCTATCCTGACTAACGTTCAGATTCTAATCTGAATCCTTGTCAACATAGTCTTCGCTGTTGTGATCGTCTTCATCCTGGCCTCGCCGTTCCTTTGCGTGCCGCTACCATCGATCCATCCCCGTCAACTCACTGCCATCGTCAACATCCCATAGGCATTCCCAGTTTGTGTTATTTTTTAAAATTTTAATTTAGCCCCATTATGATGGATATATACATCAATTTCTGTGAGCCTGAAGGAGGTGAAGCCTTGAATTCTAATCCTGCTGAGAAACAGAAACTACTGAAAGTGCGTCAATAGGATGTTACTTACCTGGAGTGTGGTTTCATTCCGTTCCCATCACATCAGCGACGCCCCATATGTCTTATTTGTAATACTATACTGTCTAATGAAGCCGTGAAACCATCAAGATTGCACGAAAAGACACCCTGAAAAGGCTACGTGTGGTGTTACTCAGTTCCAGGAGATGAAAGGAGCATTTGAAAAGCATTGCACTTATCATTTGCCGAGAAAGCTAAAAATGACCTTGATAATGGTCTCATTGCTTCTTATAACATTTCCAAAATGATAGCAAGGTGTGGAAAATCTCATACAACTGGTGAAAGATTAATAATGCCTGCTGTATCAGAAGTGCTCACCACTGTTCTCAAAATCATACCAGTATTTTAAAATCAATTCCTCTGAGTAATAACTCTGTAGCTCATCATATTGACAAAATGAGTGAAGACATTGAGCATCAACTATGCACCGAGCCACAAAAAACAGAAATTGGGGTACAACTGGATGAGATAACTGTGCGAGACAATGAGGCATTGCTAATGGCGCATGTACGGTTTATCAAAAATGGAAAAGTTTATGAAGAAAATTTCTTTTGTAAGAAGTTAAAAATATCAATGGAGAATCAATCTACGACAAGCTCAAAATGCATATTGAGTATAAAAGTATTCCGATTAGGAATGTGATTTCTTATGCAACAGGTAGAGCTTCATATATGACAAGTCACCATGCTGGTTTAGTAGCATTTATGAAAAAAAAGATTCCAAGTCTGTTTACAATCCATTGTGTAATTCATCGTCAACATCTCACAGCCAAAAAACTCAGCCGCAACTTCTTCCAAGTTTGACTCTTCTAATATCTGGTATCAACAAAATTAAAGCTCATTCACTAAATAGCAGAATATTTCGCCAATTACTCCAAGATAACGATGAAGAACTTGAATGCTTCTTCTTCACACTGAAGTGCACTGGCTGTCAAAAGGCTGCTGCTTAAAATGTTTCTTTGATCATTGATCTTATTGACACTATGGTTGAATTTTTGCTCAAAGTTGACAAGATCTTGGGAGATGTGGCATACCTAGCCAATCTTCACGACAAAATCCACATTCTAAATATGAATTTGCAGGGTGAGAATTTCAATTTAATCCAGGCAAAAAGTGTAATGTCCAGTGTCCTTTTATCAGAAAGTTGGAAATATATAAGCAAAACATTAGGAGAATAATGTTCTTACAGTTTCCCTCTCTTTCACAGACTGTGATTTGCAAGAATACTGCTTACACCTACAGCCACTGAAGAAGGATTTTCAGAATTGATTCAAGGACTTCAATGATCTGCAAATGCCGGACTGGGTAATTAACCCATTTCTTTGCAAGGCAGAAGAACAGGAAGAGAGCTTCCGTGAAAAGAGTTTCAAAATTCAAGAAGCAAAAGTGCTTTTCGAAAATGTTGGCTTTTGTGGTATGTGACTGCACTGTCATACAACGTCCCCTGGTCTTTGGAGAAGAGCCAAACTGCTCTTCATTGCATTTCCATCCTCCCACTCTGTTGAAAGAGGGTTCAGTGCAGTGAACCACATACTCACAAAAAAAAACGGAAGCTGCTTGGACATTGTTACCCACGGGGCTTTTGCTGTCACAACTTGAACCAGATACTTCAACCCTTGCTAAAAACCATCAAGATCAGGGATCACATTGATATAGAAGCTGTGGTACAGCGCACAGGTACTGTTGCAAGTTAGGTTTAAAGACAAATAAAATTTTAAAGCAGAATCACTTTTCTCATGTTAGCATATGTTTTTACACTATGGGGGCATTGGAAAGTATATTGTGCCTAAAAGGGGTGTTGGTAACTATGAAAATGCTTTGATTGTGCAAAAAAAGGTTGGGATACACCATTGATGCTTCCTTGATGTTCAGTACAGACTTGTTAGGCCAAAGGGTGTGCTGTGTGACTCTGTGACCTTACATCTGGACCACCTCACTGAGGCCACAGCTGGTCCTTGTACTTAAGAGGACGTACTTGCCCTAAAGGTATCTCAGAGAGGTTGAATAGGTTGAACCCTGGGACTGACCAGGGACGGTCTGTACTCATTAGTTCAGAACGAGAGATGGTCTTAGTGAGGCTAGGTGGTAGGAGGTTGTTTCCCCTCGTGGAAAATCGAGAGCTGGGCAAGGGGACATTGTTCAGAAATAAGGGGTCGTCAGATTAAACCGACGATGAGGAGTTTCATATCTTCAAGGCCACGGCAGAGGGATCTTCATTCCATGAGGGATCTGAGGAAAGGCAGGGATCCACTAGCGGCCAGCATCATATTTAATGAGGTAGCCCAGAGGGGCCGAATGGCCTACTCTTTATTCTATGTTTTTATGAAAGGTGTGGGAGAAGGACGAGATGCGCTGGGGGATGCTTTACTGTATTTTCAGCGACTTTTCAAAGGTAACACAGATGTTCTCACTGGTTCTATTAAGTTGTGGCCAGCAACGTTTTTGAACTGTGGGTGTAGTCGCTTTCCCCACATTGCTTTAGTTAGCCAAGTGTCTGGGCTGAAGGCCTCTGCCTGGCTGAGCTGGGTGGAATTACAGGTGTCAGAGACCCAGGATCAGATCATTTGTAACAGGGACGGGATGGTGTGTGTCAGGGCCGGGCTTGAGTGCGTTTGTGTGTGTGTCTGTGTATATGACAGAAAGAGAAGGAGGGAGGGAGGGAGGGGGGAGAGAGAGAGGAATAGAGAGGGAGAGATAGAGACAGAGAGGGAGAGGATTGAGATAGAGAGAGGGAGAGAGAGAGGATAGAGATAGAGAGAGAGGGAGGGGGAGAGGGATAGCGAGGGAGAGATAGAGATAGATAGAGAGAGAGAGAGAGAGAGAGAGGGAGAGAAAGAGAGAGAGAGAGAGGGAGAGATGATGGTAGAGTTGGTTGGTCCTGGGTGTGTGTGCATGTGTATGTGAATGTGTTTTGGTGGCTGGCGACAGTGGACTGACTAATTCCGGTGTGATAGTCACTCGGTTTCCACATGAACCCGACAGGGGAGACACACTGGCAGGAGAAGCGGTGACGGGCAGCTGTAGACCTGATTCGGTGTTTCCTTCCCCTTTTGATGGAAATATTCATCCTGCACACTAATTAGGCTGCGACGCTCTTGGCCCCTTCACCCAAACCACAGTTAGAGACCCTAGCACTGATCCCTGAACACTTCGAATTTTGCATTGGTTAATCGTCTGTCCCTGTTGTTGAACTACCTTCAGTGCCACAACCTTTACCAACCAGTACACCTCCCCTTAACTTCAGAGAACTTTGAGCCATTGATCTGTCTGCTGCAGTACCACTCTGCCACCTGCTGTCCGTACCCAGAATTGCAGTTAAAGGCGCCGCTCGCGGCCAGGGATTTCAGTGGGAAATATCCATTCAGTTTATGTTGCAAACCTTCACGCACCAGGAGCTTCCCAAGGATAACCTCATCCTTCTGAAGTACAGCCATTGTTGAAGTGGAGCGATAAAAAACAATATTGGCCAAGGCACCAGGGAAACTTTTCTTGCTCTTCTTCCTTGGAATATTGCAATGAGACCTTCCATATGCTAGAGCGGGGAGTTTAGTGTCTCTGTTGAAGGATACGTGACCTTTCCTCAGTGTTGTGGCTGTTGGCTACTCGTCTTTATTAGGCCAACTACAAATATCACACCTCCCAGAGGGGCCGAATGGCCTGTTCCTTCTCTTTGTTCCTACGTTTCTGTGAAAGGTGTGGGAGAAGGGAGAGGTGAGCCAGGAAACGGTTTATTTTTGTTGACGTTTCAAAGTTAACATGGAAATTCTTGCTGGTTATAGTAAGTCATGGGCGACCTTTTGGAACTGGGGACACAGCCTGGTTTCCTCATAGATTAAAATATAGATGGAGTGATTAGCGAATTTGCAGATGACACGGACATTGTTGGAACTGTGTATCATATTGTGAGGAAGATTGTGAAGGGATACAGTAGAAGAGTTCAGTTGGAAATGTGGGCAGAGAAGTGGCAGATGGAGTTTAACACGGACAAGTGTGAGGTGTTGGAATTTGCGAGGTCAGATGTAGGAGAAAAATATACTTTTGTGGCAGGACCTTTAGGAGCATTATTGCACAGAGGGATCTTTGAGTGCAAGTCCACAGCTCCCTGAGAGTGGCAACTCAAATGGAAAGGACGGTAGAGAGGCACACAGTGTCCTTGAGGTATGGTGTTGAGCCTAAAAGTCAGGAAGTCACATCGCGCCTGTATAAAACTTTAGCTGGGTCACATTTGGAGTATTGTATCCAGTTCTGGTTGCCCCGGGGCAGAAAGGATGCGGAGGCTGTGGAGAGGGTGAGGAAAAAAAGGTTCATCAAGATGTTGCCTGGATTAGACTATCAGAGGAGGTCCAACCAACTTGGATTATTTTCTCTGGACCATCAGATCAAACTTCCAAGAGGACCTCAACTTTGTTGTGGTTTGGAGGCTTGCGTGCCTCAGTGACCTGGAGAGCTATGCTGGCTGGAGTCAGGGCTTTGTGCTTTGGCTCTTGGTAGGGTCACCTATGCCAAACAGGTCAAAGGGTAGAGATCAGACTAAGAGTGGTCCACTGGTCCTCTGGGTTCGGGAGTTCAGCTCAGGGCTAACAACCCTGACTGGTAAAACAAAACTGTTACGGAAACAGCAATGAAGAACCGTACATCTGAGTGCGACGGTATTCCTGAGTCTCCATCCGGGACTTGTGTGACTGACAGTAGTGAAAACGGAGAGGAAGCTACTGACACGATGAAGGAAGCCCTGAACACTACCAGAGATGGGGGACCTTCACTGCTGCCCTAAACTCCAATGGTTTAACAGGTAGTAGGTAAGTATAGGAAGCTGAGGGAAGCCCTGAACACTACCAGAGATGGGGGACCTTCACTGCTGCCCTAAACTCCAATGGTTTAACAGGTAGTAGGTAAGTATAGGAAGCTGAAGGAAGCCCTGGTGGAAGAATGCAAAATTATGAGTCTTAGATAGAATCTTTTTCCCAGAATGGAAATGCCAAGTATTAGAGGGCGTAGCTTCCTCAGCTTATAGTTAGAGGGAGAAGGGGGAAGATCTGAGGAAGTTTATTAGAGAGGTGGGAGGTGCCAGGGAAAGTGCAGAAGCAGATAAGAGAGCAGCGTTTAGACAGACGCATGAATAGGCCAAGAACAGAGAGACGCACACCATGCAACACACATCAAAGTTGCTGGTGAACGCAGCAGGCCAGGCAGCATCTATAGGAAGAGGCGCAGTCGACATTTCAGTCCTGACGAAGGGTCTCGGCCTGAAACGTCGACTGCGCCTCTTCCTATAGATGCTGCCTGGCCTGCTGCGTTCACCAGCAACTTTGATGTGTGTTGCTTGAATTTCCAGCACATGCAGAATTCCTGTTGTTTGCGTTTAGACGCACACCATGTGCAGGTTAGTGGGAGGAGTTAGACTGGCATCGTGGTGAGCACGGACATTATGGGCTGAAGGGCCTGTTTCTGGACTGTCCCACGTCCTCTGTTTGACCAGGTCAGTCCCAACCTACAAAGTCCAGCCAATGAAATGGACGGAGCCTTTGATGGTGCGTTCTTACCATTAAAGTTCAAGCCTGGCTCCTGATCACACCTTCCAGCAGATACCAATTGAACTAGCATACGTATATATAAAATCCCTCCTTTACTGAGAGACGGGACCTGCTGCTGATAGACGAAGCGAGAAGTATGGAGAACTTCCACAGACGCACTGCGGGGAGTACCCTGACTGGCCTGGAGACACCAGTGCCCAAGGACGGGAAAGCCCACAAAAGGTGGCGGATACAGCCCAGTCCATTGCAGGAAAAGCCCTCCCCACCATCGAGCACCTCTACAAGGATCGCTGTCACAAGAAAGCAGCGTCCATCATCGAGGACCCCCACCGTCCGGGCCATGCTCTCTTCTCGCTGCTGCCATCGGGAAGGAGGTCCCTCAGCACGAGGCTCAGGAACAGTTATTACCCCTCAGCCGTCAGGCTCCTGGATAACTTCACTTCCCTCAACACTGGCTTGATTCCACAACCTACGGACTTACTTTCAAGGATTCAGGATGTTCTCGGTATTATTTATTACTGATTTATTGCTCTATTTTTTTATTTGCTCAGTTTATCATCTTTTGCACATTGTTTTGTCAGTCTTTGTGTGTAGATTTTCACTGATTCTATTGTATTTCTTTTTTCTACTGTGAATGTCTGCAGTAAAATTACTCTCAGTGTACTATGTGGCGAGATACATGTACTTGGACAATAAGTTGGCTTTGGACTTTGAGCTCTGCAATTGCATTGGCTGAGCAACAGGGAAGACTCTCTCAGCAGTGAATACACCAGGTGCCCAGACTCAGCACTGCATCTCAAGAGGTGGGATGGGGTAACTGCTGCCACCTCTGTCCCAGTGCTGTTGACTCTGCCCTCTCACTAGACTCTACCCCCTGACCACAACTTCCCCGGTCTACACGCGCCTAGTCCCACTGTCTGTCTCTCTAGGACCCACTGCAATTCCCGGCAAGGTGAACACCCGTGTGGTGGTGCTGCCTCCGAGCTTCAGGGACTTGGGTTCAATCCTGACTTCGGACGCTGTCTGGGTGGAGTTTGCAGGTTCTCCCCACAACTGTGCGGATTTCCTCCAGACGCTCCGCATTTCTCCCACATCCCAAAGGTGTGCAGGTTGGTGTGGTCATTGGCTTCTGTAAATTCCCCTTTGTGTGCGGGTGCGTGGTGGAGTCTGGGGAGAATAAAATGGGATTAGTGTAAATGTGTGCTTGATGGCTGGCATGGACTCAGTGGGCCAAAGGGCCTGTTTCTGTGCTAGATAACTCTGTGATTTTAGATTAGATTATGAGAACAGTCAGTCCTCGTTTATTGTCATTTAGAAATGCATGCATGCATTAAGAAATGATACAATGTTCCTCCAGAGTGATATCACAGAAAAACAGGACAAACCAAAGACTGACACTGACAGACCACATAATTATAACATATAGTTACAGCAGTGCAAAGCAATACCATAATTTGATGAAGAACAAACCATGGGCACGGTAAAAAAAGTCTCAAAGTCCTGATCGACTCTCGAGTCCCCGATAGCAGGCGGCAAAGGGAGAAACTCCCTGCCATAAACCTCCAGGCACCGACAACTGCCAGTGCATTGGAAGCAGCCGACCACAGCCGACACCGAGTCTGTCCGTCCGAAAACTTCGAGCCTCCGACCAGCCCCTCTGATACAGCCTCCCGAGCACCATCCTCTGCCGAGCACCTTTGACCTCGCCCCAGCCACCAAAACAAGCAAAACCGAGGATTCGGGGCCTTCTGCTCTGGAGGTTCCAGACCACACAGTAGCAGGGGCAGCAACTCCATGACTTTATGACTCTTTGGTCCATAACTCTGTAACTACCCCCATGGTACTCCGGAAATCCACTAACAGTGATCATGAATGGACGAGCTCAAGACGCTGGAGTGGGATTTGAGCTCACCACCTTCTGACTGGTTGAGTGGCAGAATCTACAACTAGGGATGGGCAATAAATGCTAGCGATGTCCGGAGTGAGTGTTCAAAGTCAAAGACAAAGCAGATTTATTACCAAACTATGCAGAAACACAAGAAAGTCTGCTGATGCTGGAGTTCCGGAACGACATGCTGGAGGAGCTCAGCAGCTCAGGCAGCATCCATGGATATAAATAAAAGTCAATGTTTCGGGCCGAGACCCTTCCTTCATACGTTACCATATGCAACCCTGAGATTCATTTTCTTGCGGGCATTCACAGTAGAACAAAGAAATACAATAGAATCAATGAAAAACGAGACACAGACAATGTGTAAACGATTAACTGTGCAGATCCAAACAAGCAAACCTTTTTATCCTGGCGTCCTCCCCCTTCCTTTCCAGTCCTGATGAAGGATCTTGCCCTGAAACGTCGACTGTTGACTCTTTTCCATAGCTGCTGCCTGACCTGCTAAGTTCCTCCACCGTTTTGTGGGTGTTGCTCTGGATTTCCAGCATCTGCAGAATCTCTTGTGTTTAGACCATAAGATATAGGAGCAGAAGTGGGCCATTCGGCCCATCGAGTCTGCTGCACCATTCAATCGTGGGCTGATCCAATTCTTCCAGTCATCCCCACTCCCCTGCTTTCACCCCATACCCTTTGATGCCCTGGCTAATCAAGAACCTATTTATCTCTGCCTTAAATACTCCCAACGACTTGGCCTCCACAGCCACTCGTGGCAAAAAATTCCAATAATAATGACTAATAAATAAGTAAATAGATAATACTAAGAACAGGAGTTGCAGAGTCCTTGAAAATAAGTCTACAGGTGGTGGAATCAGTTCAGTGTTGAGGTGAGTGAGGAGCCTGATGGTTGAGGGGGTAATAACTGTACATGAACCTGGTGGTGTGAGCCCTGAGGCTCCTGTACCTCCTTCCTGAAGGCAGCAGTGAGAAGGGACCGTGGCCTGGGTGGTAGCGGCCCCTGATGATGGGTGCTGCTTTCTTAGTGCTCCTTGTAGGTGTGCTCAGTGGTGGGGAACATTAACCCGATGCAGATTGGGGGACCGCTTCGTCGAGCACCTCCGCTCCGACCGCCACAACAGACAGGATCTCCCAGTAGCCACCCACTTCAACTCTGCTTCCCACTCCCATTCGGATATGTCCATACGTGGCCTCCTCTACTGCCATGATGAGGCTAAACTCGGGTTGGAGGAGCAACACCTCATATACCGTCTGGGTAGTCTCCAGCCCCTTGGTACGAACATAGAATTCTCCAACTTCTGGTAATTCCCTCCCCCTCCCTTCCCCTATCACTATTTCACTCTGCCCCCTCCCCCAGCTGCCTACCACCTCCCTCATGGTTCCGCCTCCTTCTACTACCCATTGTGTTTTCCCCTATTCCTTCTTCACCTTTCCTGCCCATCCCCTCCCCCACCCCCTTTATCTTTCCCCTTACTGGTTTTTCACCTGGAACCTACCAGCCTTCTCCTTCCCACCCTCCCCCCACCTTCTTTATAGGGTCTCTGCCCCTTCCGTCTTCAGTCCTGACGAAGGGTTCCGGCCGGAAACGTTGACCGATCGTTTCCACAGATGCTGCCCGACCTGCTGAGTTCCTCCAGCGTGTTGTGAGTGCTGCTTTGACCCCAGCACCTGCAGATTGTCTTGTGTTCGGGAAAAGCTGGCTGTCCTTCGGTTCAGTAGATGGCCTGGAGCAGCTGCATACGTTGCCTTGCTTTAGGGCTGCACGGGGCTGGGCTTTTATCCTGCTTCTCTGATGATTCAGCCAGGTGTCTGACACACTCAGAGACCTGTGGCTAGTTGCCATGGTTATCAGATCCCCATCCAAGTCGCCGTCAGATCCTCCACGTTTCCATCTGGCCGATTTTTAAAAAAAATCCATTTCAAAGCCAGCACCTTGATTTTTAAAATTACCCCTAGACACGGGAGATTCTGCAGATGCTGGAAATCTTAGAGCAACACACACACAGATTGCTGGAGAAAATGCATCAGGTCAGGTAACACCTATGGAGGGAAATAAAACAGTCGACATTTCAGACAGAGACTCTTCATCCTTTTGTGTGTGCTGTTTAAAATGACTACCCTCCTCTCCCCGTAACCATTTCCAGGGCTGCTGAAAGTCAGTCAGGTTGGCGACAGTCCTCCGCGTCCGGCCTTATTGTTTGATATTCCTTGTTCCACTGGACCTCTCAGGTTCATGAACTCCAATCTCTAACCTCTCTCCCTTTAGGGCCATAGAGCAGCACAGCACAGAATGGGGCCCTTCGGCCCATCTAGTCTGTGCAAGGCTGTTATCCTGCTTAGTCCCACTGATCTGCTCCAGGACCATAGCCCTCTACACCTGCCCATCCGTGTACTTATCAAAATTTCTCTTGAATGTTGCAATCAAACTACTCCCCTGAGGGTGCGGGAGACAATGGTGTGGGCACGGTAGCATAGTGGTTAGCACAACGCCAGTGACCCGGGTTCAATTCCCACCACTGCCCGTAAGGAGTCTGTACATGGGTTTCCTCCGGGTGCTCTGGTTTCCTCCCACAGTCCAAAGACCTACCGTTTGGTAGGTTGATTGATCATTGCGAGTTGTCCTGTGATTAGGCCTAGGGTTAAAACTGGGGGCTCGAGGGGCAGGAATGGGCCTGTTCCATATCACAGTGAACGAATAAATGATGGGAATGTGGGGAGATTTAAAGATGGGATTAAAATGGGAGGAGGAGGAGATGATGGCAGCGTGCGCGGCCTCTCCGGTGAATGATATCTGTAATCTGTCAAGTAGGGGACCGTGCACAACTCTGATTTGATGGAGACGGACGTGATAGCACGGAGAAACATCTAGAAAACTTCTGAAATGCCCGCTTTGCTGCCGCTGCTACTGTGTGGTAACCGGAATCTCCGGAGCTGAAGGCCCCGAATCCTCGGCTTTGCTTGTTTCAGCAGCCGGAGCTAGGTCGAAGGCGCTTGGCAGAGGATGGCGTTCGGGAGGCTGTATCGGAGCAGCTGGTCGGAAGCTCGAAGTTTGACGGATGGACTCAGTGTCGGCTGTGGTCGGCTGCTTCCAAGGCAGCGGCAGGTTGACGGTGCCTGGAGGTTTATGGCAGGGAGTTTCTCCCTTTTGCTGCCTGCTATCGGGGACTCGGGAGTCGATCGACTCGGGGACTTTGAGACTTTTTTACCGTGCCCATGGTTTGTTCTTAATCAAATTATGGTATTGCTTTGCACTGCTGTATCTATATGTTATAATTATGTGGTTCTGTCAGTGTTAGTCTTTGGTCTGTCCTGTTTTCTGTGATATCACTCCGGAGAAACATTGTATCATTTCTTAATGCATCTAAATGACAATAAAAGAGGACTGAGTGTTCTCATAATCCAAAAAATAGGATTAGTCTAAATGGGTGGATGATAGCCAGTATGAACACAATGGGCTGAAGGGCCCAAATCCCTTGATGATGAGTTAATTTCCCATTCTGTTTGAGTACATCTCCCTCTTAGGTAAACACTTAGATCCACACAGTACCAGTGATCTGGGTTCAATTCCCACCACTGCCCGTAAGGAGCTTGTATGTCCTCTTCGTGACCGCGTGAGTTCCCAACTGTCTGAGCTCTCCGTCCCAGCGTCTGCTACTGTCCAACCCCAGTCTTGTCTCTGGCCATCTGGAGACCCCTGTCCTCTTCTTTCCATAAAGAGATAATCCACAGGAAAACACAGGGTTCCTGGAGTCAAACACAATGAAACAGGCTCTCCAGCCGAGACTCACTCCCAGCTACACTAACCCACTCTAATTCCAACTTTAATTTCCCCACATCCCCACCAACTAGCACCCCCCCCCAACTAGGGGTAACTTAAAATGACCAATTAACCTACCAACCCACACGTGTTTGTGATGTGGGAGGGAAGTGGAGGGCCCAGAGGGAACCGAGGAGGGTCTTCTTTGGCTGGAGGGCAGTGAGTTTGTGGAATTCATCGCCGCAGGTGGCTGTGGGGGCCACGTCGATGGATAACATTTAAAGCAGAGGTCAAGAGGCTCCTGATTAGTCAAAGGTTACGGGGAGAAGGCAGGGGAATGGGGTTGGGGGACAATAATAAATCAGCCACGACGGAATGGCAAAGTAGTCTCGATGGGCTGAATGACCTAATTCTGCTCTTATGCCTCATGGTCTTGGGGAAGCCCACGTGGTCATGGTGCAGTGTGATCAAAGTCACCAGAGAGATGGAGCTGGTAGTTATGAAGTAGTCTTTTATTTGACAGAAGGAGACACAGCAGGCATCATATCGAGACCCCTTCAGGGGAAGAGGCCTTTTCGACCCAATACTACATGACATATTATATGCTAAAGGTCGAAGGACAATTCTTGATTTACAATGTATCTACAATGCTTCCTTTGAATTACATACAACTTTCACACCTCCTTCTTTGCACCCGCACTCCAGACACCCAAAATAAATATTAATCAGCATTGTTTGGTTTTTCAATTAACAGCTCTCGGAACCCATTGTCCAGAGCTGCATTTAAATTTAATCTACAGTCCATAATCAGGTCTAAAGATTGGCGGCAGAAGCTAATATTTTGTTATACACCCCAAGTCCAGAATATGATCCCACAGTCACAGGAGGAACGTGCAAACTCCACGCAGTGATCAGGATCGAACCCTGGCCACCAGAGCCATGAGGATTTACATTTATGATTCGTAAAAGGGTAGTCGATTTCTTTCCTTTCATCTTCCCCCTCTATCTCTGTCCACCTTGTTCATCGGTTTGAAAGCGTCTTGTTATTGACTCTGCGACAGTTTTACATCAGCCAGGAAAATGACGACTGTCCCCTTGGTACTCTGATCGGCCCTCGACACAAACATGGGCAATATTCGCCGGCTTGCACAAGCTCCTGCTGACTTTCAGCACCGGGCCTGATCTGCTCAACCAGTATCTTGAGTCAATTAAGATAATGCAGGAGCTGGAAGATTAAATTGCTCTGGGACTCCTGTCTCTCAGAAGCAGAAGGTTGATTTGCGACAGGCTCTCTCCCCTCTGTCTCATTCGCCCCTCCCCCACTCTACCCCTCCCTCACTCCCCACCCCCCCCACACACACCCCACCCACAGCAGGTGTGTTACTGGTAATGGTTTGTGTGGAGTAACTCTTCCCCAAACATTTCTCACCCCTTAAAAGATGGTTTCAGCTGCCTGACTGCTTCCAGTGTTGCAACGCTGCTCAGGGACAGTAAGTTCTGGAAAGGGGGTTGTTGGAACGAATCTCGCTGCGAGATGCCTGCTGGCTCTGTAGGCTGTTTCATGAATAGAACACCTTTACTGATAGTTTAAATATGAGAGAGAGAGAGGGAGAGAGAGAAAAAGGGAGTTCTTGTGATACTCTCAGTGTCTGATTCGCTCCATTCCTCTCACACTCTCACTCCCTACCTCCTCCCTGGCTCTCACTCTCAGACCATCACTCGGTCTCATTTGCTATAACAGGCAGCCTCAAACCACCCCCCCCCCCGGTTTATTTATGTTCTGCTGTTGCATCTCTCTCTCTCCCTCGTCTCCCCCCTCTCTGTCTCGTTCCCTCCCTCCTCCCTCTCTCCTTCTCTTGCCCCTCCTACTCTCTCTCTCCCTCTCACCCCATCTCTTTCTTTCTCTCTTTCACTCTTCCTCTTTCCCTCTCTCACTCTCTCCCCTATCTCTTTCTCTCTTTCATTCTCTTTTTCTCTGTCTGTCCCTCTCCCTCTCTCACTTTTTCCCTCTCTTTCTTTGTCTCTCTCCCTCCCTCTCTCCCTCCTTCTCTCTGTCCCTCTCCCCTCTCTTTCTCCCCTCTCTCTTCCTCCCTCCCTTCCTCCCTCTCTCTGTCTCATACACACGCTGACTGCTGTTCTCTCCCACTGTCTCACTCTTCACCATTTCCCTCTCTGCCCTCTGCCCTCTCTACCGCCTCCCCTTCTCTCCCTCCCTCTCAACCCTTTTTCACGTCACGTTAGACCTCGGCTCAGTGGTTCCCTGGCATCCTGGCTGATTTTGCTTCACAGCATCAACATCTGAAGCAGAGGGTCTGGTGTCAGTGTGTGTACCTCACTCTGCCCCTGTCAGTGCCCGATCACTCCCCCACCCCCCCTCACACACACACACACACACACACACACCCACTCCATCGCCAGCCTTGGTTTCTTTCGAGGACTGCGCAATGATGCAGCTAGGAGAGCCGCCCCCTCACACCTCTCATCACCCGGGTTCGATCCTGGACTTCGCTTCTGTCCATGTGGAGCCTGCAGCTTCCCCCCGGATTCCCTCCGAATGATCCATTTCTTTGTTTAGGGATACAGCACAGGAATGGGCCCTTCCAGCCCAACCAACCACACTGCTCAATTACACCCATGTGACCAATTAACTTACTTTGGGCACGTGGGAGGAAACCAGGGCACCGGGGAGGAGATCTACATAGTTACGGGGAGAAGGTAGAAACTCCTTAGGGACGGCGGCTGCATTGAACGCAGGTCATTGGCGCAGTAACATCGTTACACAAACCACTACATGACCAAGTCACCCCCCTGTAATTGGGGAGTTTTCTCCCCGTGTCCCATAGGTTTAGAATTTAGAATTTATTTAAATCCCACAACATGTGGGAGTAAAAATCTTTGCGTTATGACTCCATTACGTTGTACAGACAGGTGAATTTAAAAGTCTAATGGCTTGTGGAAAGAAGCTGTCCCATAGCCTGTTGGTCCTGGCTTTAATGCTGTGGTCCCGTTTGCCAGACGGAAGCAGCCAAAACAATTTATGGTGGGGGTGGCTGGTGTCCCTGATGGTCTTCCAGGCCTTCTTCACACACCTGATGCTGTAAATGGAGGGAAGTTCACGTCCACAGGTGCACTGGGCTGTCCGCGCCACTCTCTGCAGTGCCCAGCGATCAAGGTTGGCGCAGTTCCCGGCGATACAGCCAGTCAGGATGCTCTCAATGGTGCCCCTGCAGAAGATCTGAGGATCTGGGGGCCGAATGCCAAACTTCTTCAGTCGCCTGAGGTGATGTAGGTGTTATAGGTGTTAGTACGTTAAATGCAGACATCCCACCCTGCAAAAACTCATTTCAGGGAGGTAGCACCACCACCCCCGCCCCCCCCCCGCAACCCCATATTCCCCCCCCCGGTCAGCCTCCAAGGGTGTATGTATACAGGACATTTGATTATGAAAGAACACAACAAATTATTAGATCACATATTGAAACTATTCACACACACACACACACATATATATATTCCTCGTTGAGTATGTTGGTAACAGTCTCTAGGTTAATAGCTAAATGCTAATGCAAATAGCTTTTCTATTTCTTTTGCAAACTTTCCTTGTACTGTGATGTGGCTTGCTTGGCAGATTTGAGCACTTTGCCAGAAGTCTCAACCTCATAGCAGTCTGTGTCAATGAATTTGTTAATTTTGCAAGACATCAGATTCACAAGATTCATGATTATATTATATTATATTATCATGTTTATTCTATTACAACTTTAAGCAAGTCTACAGGGAGTTTGGCCTCATCACGTCGGACGTCAACAGAGTAGCTCCTTAGCAGCTAGCCAGCTAGTTTAAATAATGTTAGCTATGCTAATGAATGAATGACACCTGTTAAACTCACCTCAACATGTCCTCTACAGTCATTTAACCCACCATGGGCAATAGAAGAGTTACTGTTGCAAACAGTGCAGCGAGCAACACTGTCATTATTTTTGACCCCTATTAGGCAGGGGTACACTTTAGTGTAGTCTGGGGTGATGTACGTTATATATTTTCTTTTTTTGGAACACTCTGCCATGGCACTGAGGGACACTAAACTGAACTGGTGGACAATGAAAGAGAGAGAGAGAGGTCGACTGTAAAGCCTGCCCACAGAGAAAACTGATAGATCTACCTAGCACAAAGAGAGACCAATGAGGATGCTCTCTCTGTCACTCTCTCACTACGTCTATCACTCGCTCTCTCTGTCTCTGTCTCTGTCTCTGTCTCTCTCTCTCTCCCTCTCGCTCACTTGCTCCCAAAAAACTCGATTTCCGGGATATTGTATATAATTTGCTGGTGTCAGGGAGCCGCTATCAATATGCAGGGAGACTCCCAGAACTTCCGGGAGAGGTGGGATGTCTGTAAATGGCTGCTGTAAATTACCCCTAGTGCATCGATCATTGGTGGAATCTCGAGGGAATTGACAGGAATGTGGGAAAAATATGGTGGGATTCATATAAACATTCCAGGAGAAGGGAGCAGGAGTAGGCCTCACAGCCTGCCTGCCATCTATATGATCTATCCTGGTGCTGAACAGTTCAGTGAGGGAACTGCTCGGCATGCGACCGCAAGAAACTGGAGAGAGCTGTGGAAATCACAGAGCACGTCGAAGAAAGCAGCCTCCGCTCCACGAATTCTATTTATACTTCTCGCCGCTTCGGTAAAGCAGCCACAGCCGACATACTCTCCTCTCCCCCCACCCCTTCCGGCAGACGATATGTAAACACATACCACCAGGCTCAAGAACAGCTTCTATCCCACTCTCATCAGACTTAAATGGCTCCCTCATACGACAAGTTGGACTCTTGACCTCACAGTCTCCCTCGCTATGATCTTGCAATGTACCGTTTACCTGTGCCGCACTCTCTCTGGAGCTGTGATACTTTATTCTGCGTTGTTATTGTTTTACTTTGTGTTCTACCTCAGTGCACTGTGTAATGGTCTGACCTGTACGAACAGTAAGCCAGACGAGCTTTTCACGCTGTGTCTCGGTACGTGTGACAAGGATAAACCAACATCTGGGGGTCAGATGTGGAGAGGACCAGCAAGGTTAGATCCCTCAGAGTTTTCAGTGAGAGTGTATTGACTGGCTGCATCACATCCTGGTATGGAAACACCAACGGAAAACCCTGCAAAAAGTACTGGATACGGGCCCAGTCCGTCACGGGTAACGCCCTCCCCACCATCGAGCACATCTACACAGAACGCTGCCTCAGGAAAGCAGCGTCCAACATCAGGGACTCCCATCACCCAGGTCACTGCTATCACCAGGAAGGAGGTACAGGAGCCTCAGATCCCACACCACCAGGTTCAGGAGCAGTTATTACCCCCCAACCATCAGGCTCCTGAACTGGAGGGGATAACTTCACTCACCCCATCACTGAAATGTTCCCACAACCTACGGACTCATTTTCAAGGATCCTTCATGTCACATTCTTGATACTTGTTGCTTCTTTATTAATTATTATTATTTACTTATCGTCTTCTACACACTGGTTGTCCGCCCTGCCGGGTTTGGTCTTTCATTGTTTCTATTATGGTTCTTGAATCTACTGTGATTGCCCGCAGAAAAACGAGCCTTAGGGTCGTATATGGTGACATATACTGTATGTACTTTGAAAATAAACTTACTTTGAACTTTGAACTAATCCTCCAGCATCCTTGGGGGCAGCGAATTCCAGAGATTCATACCCTTGGAGAGAAGAAATTCCTTTGCGCTGTGGTTTTTAATGAGCGGCCTCTTACTTCTGTAGCCCCTGTTCGTGACTCCCCACTGGAGGGGAATGGATAACAGATGAATGGTGGACATCACAGCCTCAGTGGGCTGAAGGGCCAGTTTCTGCACTGTGTGATCCGTTGGACAGGGTTAAAACGAGCCTGTGGAATGCTAACACATGAGAAACCAATTACTAATCCTGGCCATGAAGATCAAGATTTTCTGTGTCAGAGATTCCTGGCCTGGGAACAGATTTACAGGAGCTGGCCTTCAACACTGAAGACATTAACGCTCTGTGATGGGGCCTAATCACAGCCTCCGCTCCAGTCTGACCTACTTACACCATAAACTGCTGGCTTCAGCCTCCTAGCTTCCCTCTTGCTTGGTCCTGGAACAGGAGAGACCACTCTGCCCATTGATGTATTCCTGTAACAAGAGAGACCGCTCTGCCCATCAAGATCACTCTTTTGGCCTGTAACCCTTAATGCAGACATCCCACCCTGCAAAAACTCATTTCAGGGAGGTAGCACCATCAATTTGCGGGAGACTCCCGGGAGAGGTGGGATGTTTGCAATCGAGTAGCTCCTTAGCAGCTAGCCAGCTAGTTTAAATGACGTTAGCTATGCTAATGAATGAATGACACCTGTTAAACTCACCTCAACATGTCTTTTACAGTCATTTGGACAATAGAAAAGTCACTGTTGCAAACAGCGCAGCGAGCAACACCGTCATTATTTTTGACCCCTATTAGGCAGGGGTACACTTTAGGGTAGTCTGGGGTGACGTACATTTTATGTTTTCTTTTTTTGGAACACTGCCATTCTGACTTTTTTTGGAACTCTCTCGCTCTCTAGCGCTTGCTTTCTCGCTCTTGCTCACGCTCTCTCTCTCGCACGTGTGCTCTCACGCTCTCTCTCGTGGTCGCTCTCACTCCTGCTTGCTTTCTTGCTCTTGCTCTCGCGTGTGCGTGCTCTCTCTCTCTCGTGGTTACTCTCTCGCGCTTGCTTTCTTGCTCTTGTGCGCGCTCTCTCACACTCGCTCTCAAAAAAATCGATTTCCGGGACATTGTATATAATTTGCGGGCCTCAGGGAGCCACTATTAATATGCGGGAGACTCCCGGAACTTCTGGGAGAGGTGGGATGTCTGCTTAATGTTGCAACCTAATATTGGTCAGTTTTCAGTTGACATCCAGTTTTTCTTTGGGAGTTTAACCTTATTTATACAGTAGAGTTTGCCATGGAAATTAAAGGCAAATGGGGAGGCCATTCAGCCCATTGCATCTATACTGGCTGTACATGAGGTTGTTATATATTTTCTGGCAACAACCGGTGCTGTTCACTCTCGGCTCCTTGCACACTCTTTCAGGAGCTGCAGGCTTTCACCCCCTGTCCTCAGGACCAGAATTGCTCATTTTGCTCCTGTCTGCATGTGAGCTCCCCAGGGCAGCCGCAGGGGGTGGGGGGAGTGAGGGAGGGGTGCCCCATGTTGTTGAGTGGCTCATGACCCAATGCATCCAGGCACTGCCCCACACACTCGGCTGATTAGTCACTGCAATTAGATGATGACCTTTCACCTTCCTTTTTGTTCAGCATCTGCACATCTCCCTCTATCCCTCTCTTTCTCATTCTCTCCATCTCTCTCTCCCCTCCGTCTCTCCCTCTGTCTGTCTCCTTCTCATTCCCTCCCCCCCCATGTCTCCCCGTCCCTCCCTCTCCCTCTTTCCTTCTGTCTGCCGCTCTCTCCCAATCGCTTCCTCCCTCTGTGTGTCTTTCTCACACCCTGTCTCCCCCTGCACCTCCCTCCCTCCCTCTATTTCCCTCTCACTGTCAGTCTCTCCCTCTCCACCCTCTCTCTCACCCTCTCCCGTTCCTCTCCTCTTTGCCCCTCCTTCCATCACATTCTCTTCTTTGTTCTCTGTCTCTCTCTCCCTCCACTCCATTGTACCCTCTTGCTGTTTCTCACTCACTCTGCTCTCTCTACCTCCCTCTCTATCTCTCCCTCCCTCTGTATGTCCTCTCCCTCTTCCCCATTCTCTCTCTCCCTCACTGTTTCACTCTCTCTCTCTAATACTCACTCTCTCTCCCATTCCCTCACTCCCTCCCTGCATCTCACTCTTTCTCACTCTCACTCTCTCTGCCATTCCTCCCTCTCCCCCAATTCCCTCTCTCCCTCCCTGCATATCTCTCTCTCTCTCTCTCCCTCCCCCCGTCCCTCCCTCCTTCGCCTCTCACTGGATCTGCGACACCCCAGGCTCCCACAACGGGTCCTGGAGCTGACAGGGTGACAGCTGTTTCCCAGCAGGTGAGGGGTGGTGCGATCCAGATCGTGAGGGGTGCCGCCTCACCTCAAACCGATCAACAACACGTTATACAGCAGCTTTAACACCGTAAAACCTCCCGAGTCACTTCAGGGAGATGTCAGATACACAACGTCAAATCATAATGGGACACAAGAACAGTTTGCAGGGGATGGGGTGTAAGGGGGGGAACAGCAGGGGTTCAGGAGTTAATATTTTGGGAAAGTGAAAGATCCAGTACTAAAGGATGGAGAAGAGCAACACTGGACAAGAGCAGAATTAGAGTAAAGCGGAATTAGAGGGGAGCAGAATTAAGGAGAGCAGAATTAGAGGAGTGTAGAATTAGAGGAGAGCAGAATTAGAGGAGTGTAGAATTAGAGTAGAGCAGAATTAGAGGGGAGCATAATTAGAGGAGAGCAGAATTAGAGTAAAGCAGAGAGGAGTGTAGAATTAGAGTAGAGTGGAATTAGAAGGGAGCAGAATTAGAGGAGTGTACAATTAGAGAAAAGCAGACTAGAGAAGAGCAGAATTAGAGGAGTGCAGAATTAGAGGAGTGTAGAATTAGAGGAGAGCAGAATTAGAGGGGAGCAGAATTAGAGGAGTGCAGAATTAGAGGAGAGCAGAATTAGAGGAGTGTAGAATTAGAGGAGAGCAGAATTAGTGTAGAATTAGAGGAAAGCAGAATTAGAGGAGGGCAGAATTAGAGGAGTGTAGAATTAGAGTAGAGCAGAACTGGAGCAGGGTGGTCTTAGAGGGGCAAAACTAACTGGTCAAGGTGACCCTTCTAACTTGTGCTGGTGAGCACAAAATAAGAACATCGTAAATGTCAGCTCCTTGAATGTGTTCTGCCCCCACCCCCCGTGGGGCTGTGACTGATTTACCACCTCAGGGCTACTTTCAATTGTGTAATCTACACACAGACACCAGCTCCCGCGGTCTGGATGGAATTGTGGGCGACGGTCACTAACCTTCTCACACAACGTGAAGACCAGCTGGTCGAGGGAGATGGAGGCAAAGGAACCCAGAGAGAAACAAGGAATCACGGAGGGGGAGGGGGGAGACAGAGAGAACAAAGAAGGGTGGAAAGTGTGGTGTGAGGAGGAGGTGAGAAGAAGAGGAACAGGGGAGAGTGAGGGGAGGGAAGGGGGAGACGGGATGCGAGAGAGAAAGGCAGAGGGAGGAAGCGACTGGGAGACAGAGACAGGCAGAGGGAAGGAGGGAGAGAGAGGGACAGAGGAAGGGAGAGTGAGGGGAGGGGAAGAGCCAGACAGTGGGAGGGAAGTGGAGAAAGAAAGAGAAGAGGAGACAGGATGTGTGAGAGAAAGGCAAAGGGAGGAAGCAATTGGGAGAGAGTGACAGGCAGAGAGAGAGAGAGAGAGATGTATGGGGAGAGACAGAGAGAGGGGATGGGGTAATAGGAGATGGACAGAGGGAGAGATGGAGGGAGAGAGAAGGACAGAGAATAGCAATGACAGAGGATGGAGAGGGAAAGAGTGAAGAGTAGAGGGAAAGCAAAATGTGCAGACACTGAACAAAAAAGGGCGGTGAAAGGTCATCCTCCCAGGTGCGGCCTTGTTTTGTGTAATCTTCAGACAGGGCACGCTGCCAAGGCTCAGCCCTCTGCACTCTGAGTGGTGGTGTAGGATTAGAGGGAGATGCTCTGAGCATCTGTGATTAAAGACAGTAAGTGCCCATTAGGAAGTCTGGGTGTCTCAGCTCCTGAGGTGAAAGAGTGCTTGCACTTTTGCCCAGAGTCAGTTCCACGTTAACTGAGGGGGTGGGGGTGTTGCAATGGCACAGCTGGGAGAGCCACTGCCTCGTAGCACCGAAGACCCAAGTTCAATCCCAGCCTCGGTTGCTGTCTGTGTGGAGTACGCATGTTCTCCCTGTGTGAGCGCGTGGGTTTCTCTAGGGTGGTCTCACATCCAAAATCATGGGAGGTTAACCGGTGACTGTAAATTTCCCCTAGAGTGAAGGTGAGGGGTGGGATCTTGGGGGGAGAGGATGGGAATGTGGGGAGAGCAAAATGAGATTGGTGTAAATGGTCAGCATGGATTCAGTGGGCCGAATGGCCTGTTTCCATGTTGTAGAACTCCAGTCATTCCTCATTCCCAGCACCAGCTCTACCAGACTGTTGGCGACGTGTGGTATTCACCTAATTTAAATGGAGAACACCCATTCATAGAAACATCGAAACATAGAAAATAGGTGCAGGAGTAGGCCATTCGGCCCTTCGAGCCTGCACCGCCATTTATTATGATCATGGCTGATCATCCAACTCAGAACCCAGCCTTCCCTCCATACCCCCTGACCCCTGTAGCCACAAGGGCCATATCTAACTTCCTTTTAAACATAGCTAATGAACTGGCCTCAACAGTTTGCTGTGGCAGAGAATTCCACAGATTCACCACTCTCTGTGTGAAGAAGTTTTTCCTAACCTCGGTCCTAAAAGGCTTCCCCTCTATCCTCAAACTGTGACCCCTCGTTCTAGACCTCCCCAACATCGGGAACAATCTTCCTGCATCTAGCCTGTCCAATCCCTTTAGGATCTTATACGTTTCAATCAGATCCCCCCTCAATCTTCTAAATTCCAATGAGTACAAGCCCAGTTCATCCAGTCTTTCTTCATATGAAAGACCTGCCATCCCAGGAATCAATCTGGTGAACCTTCTTTGTACTCCCTCTATGGCAAAGATGTCTTTCCTCAGATTAGGGGACCAAAACTGCACACAATACTCCAGGTGTGGTCTCACCAAGGCCTTGTACAACTGCAGTAGTACCTCCCTGCTCCTGTAGTCGAATCCTCTCACTATAAATGCCAGCATACCGTTCGCCTTTTTCACCGCCTGCTGTACCTGCATGCCCACTTTCAATGACTGGTGTATAATGACACCCAGGTCTCGTTGCACCTCCCCTTTTCCTAATCGGCCACCATTCAGATAATAATCTGTTTTCCTATTTTTGCCACCAAAGTGGATAACTTCACATTTATCCACATTAAATTGCATCTGCCATGAGTTTGCCCACTCACCCAACCTATCCAAGTCACCCTGCATCCTCTTAGCATCCTCCTCACTGCTAACACTGCCACCCAGCTTCGTGTCATCCGCAAACTTGGAGATGCCGCATTTAATTCCCTCATCCAAGTCATTAATATATATTGTAAACAACTGGGGTCCCAGCACTGAGCCTTGCGGTACCCCACTAGTCACTAGTCATGTTTCTCTGCAGGGAGTGCATTTCAGATGAAAATATATATAAAAAAAACAGCTGGAAATCTGAAATTAAAACAGAAAATTCTGTGAGTACAGAGCTTGTATGATCCTGCTAGAATAAAAGGCAAGGGTAACAGGTTTAGGGAACACACACAAAACGCTGGAGGAACGCAGCAGGCCAGGCAGCATCAAGGGAAATTAATAAACAATTGACGCTTCGGGCCGAGACCCTTTGTCAGGATGGAGAGGGAAGGAGGAAGATGGATTGCTTTCGATTTCCAGCATCTGCAGGCTTCCTTGTGTTTAAGGGTCAGGGAATCTTGATTTTTGAGAGATATTGAGGTCCTGGTTAAGAAGAAGAAGGAGGTACATAGCAGGTATAGGCAGCAGGGAACAAGTGAGGTAGTTGAAGCATATAAGAACAACAAGAGAACACTTGAGATAGAAATCAGGAGGATTAAAAGAAGGTATGAGGTTGCTCTTCTGATAGAGATTCTGTAGGGTTTTTAATATTTCAGTAATATTGTAAATATATTGGTTGATTAAGCATTCTTTGTTTACATAATTCATGATGGTTTATATGTAGAAGTAAGTGAATGGCATACGTCATTATGTCACCAGGTCACGCGTGAGCGCCTCACTAAAGAAAAACTAAGTAGACAAGTTATCCCAAGCTCCTGTGATTTTCTTTCGATTAGTTTCTGGCTTTACAAACCATAATAGATTCCTAAGGGTTTTCTATTAAGAGCAAAAGGATGGCAAGGGACAAAATTGGTCCTCTGGAAGAGGATGGAGCTGAAAGAGATGGGGAAGATCTTAAATGAAATTTTTGCGTCTGTGTTTGCTCAGGAGACAGATGCAAGAGTCTATTGAACTGAGGTAAAACAGCATTGAGGTTGTGGCCCCTATACAGATTACAGAGGAGGAGGTGCTTGCTAGGGTGGATAAATCCCCAGGGCCTAACAAGGTGTCTCTCAGACTTTGTGGGAAGCTAGAAATTGCAGAGGCCCTAGCAGAAGCGTTTAAAACATCCTTAGGCATGGATGAAGTGCCCCTGGATTGGAGCTTAGCTAATGTTGTTCTGTTGTTTAAGAAAGATTTAGGAATAAGCTGGTAAATTACAGTTCAAAGTTCAAAGTAACTTTATTGTCAAATTACATATACGTCATCATATACTACCCTGAGATTCATTTTCTTGCAGGCGTTTACAGGAAAATAAGGAAATACAATAGAATTTATCAAAAACTATACACAAACAAAGGCTAAAAATCAACCAATGTGCAAAAGAAGACAAATTGTGCAAAAAAAAATACTGAGAACACGAGTTGTAGAATCTTTGAAAGTGAGTCCATAGGTTGTGGAATCAGTTCAGGGTTGTGGTGAGTGAAGTTATCCACACTGAAGTTCTCTGCGTTCAGGGGCCTGATGGTTGAAGGGTAATAACTGCTCACGAACTCGGACGCGGGGTATCGAAGGCTCCTGTACCTCCTGCCTGATCGTGGTGGGGTTTTGCATACAGCACAGATTTGAGAAGAAAAAAATTGCAGCGATATAAAAACTTGGGTTAGACCACATTGGGGTATTGTGCCTTCTGGTTGGCCCGATACAGGAAGGATGCTGGGGCTTTGGAAAGAGCGCAGTCGAGGGTTACCAGGAGGGGCTATAGAACAGAGTGGACAAACTTGTTTCCTTTAGAGCATCAGAGACTAAGGGAAGACGTGATAGAAGTCATTATAATTATGAGAGACACAGATAGGGTTGATAGGTAGAAAAGACAAGATCATGCATTTGAAATGGGAGGGCGGAAAATTCAAAGCAGACGTGCAGGTCAAGTTGTTTATACACAGAGAACGGAGGGCGCCTGGGGGAGTGATGGAAGCAGATCCGACAGGAGACATTTTAGACGGACACACGAACATGCAGAGAATGGAAGGGTGTGGATCCTGTGCAGATAGACGAGATTTAGTTTAATTTGGCTTTGTGGTTGGCACAGACATCATGGGCCTTTTCCTGTGCTGTAATGTTGGATGTCCCAAGTTGGAAACACTCAGCAGCTCAGGCAGCGTCTGTGAAGAGAGAAACACCGTTACCTTTCCAATCGAAGATCCTTTGTCATTTTCAGCATTCTTTTTTGCTTGTTTTTATTTGAGATTACCGGATTTCTCGCAATGAAACTCTTAAGCCAAATATTCTTTTATCTGCGGTATCAACATTCAGTTGTGAAGCGTTACAAAGTAATTGCAAAGCAGAGAGCTCGCCTCAGTTAGGCATCTCCTTCTCGGGCTCTTAGCTCCCAGTCGAGCGTAGGCCATTGATGTCCTCCCGTCTTCATCATCCTCTGTCTTGAGCCAGTTTCTCAAGGGTGGACCAGGAGGGTCCCTCGTGTCTAATTTCAGCCTCAAACTCACTCCTCCATGTGTTTTTTTTTGGGTGCCATTTTTTTCCACTTCCATTCCATCCTGGCGATGTCGGTCGGCTTCCTCAAGGTGTGGCCGATCCAGTGTACTTCCATTTGCGTATTTGTATCTCGATGGATTCCTGGCTGGCGTTTTCCCCACGGCGTCTGGTTGATTATGTTGTCTGTCCATCCGATGTTTCAGATCCCTCTCAGGCTCTGGCTGATGAAAGCCTGCAGTTTTTGTGGGTCTTTGTCGTCATTCTCCAGCTTTCAGAGCCATGTAGAAGCACTGTTTTGAGAAAGTTTTTGCACTTGCAGCTTGTTTTGGGTTAGGAGTGTGATAAGAATATGTTACGAACCAATTGGGATAGTTGTTATGTTTTTGGTGTATCTGTAAGATACTGTATGCGTGGGGTTTTGGGGCAGAAGGCGGGAGAGAGAGACAGAGGATGGACCAGGTGCTGTGAGTCCGCTACCGGGGTCGGACCCTAAGGAGGGCGTTCAGTGAGGAGAGGAGACGGAGATGGACTCATGTGGAGCGTCTGGTCGACCACCGTTGTTGGTCCCAGGCAGCCGGTCGAGGTGGTCCGAGGGGTCGCAGGGTGAAAAAGAAGGGTCCTGAGCTCCAACTGTTTGTGCACGAAGAGATTGAACTTTGATAAGTGAGGCGCCTTTTATTTTCCTTTTATATTTTATTCTCTCTTAATTATATAGTTCCAGTAATATCTATAAACTGCAAATCATTTAATCGTATCTGGTGTATTGTCTGTTATTTGGGCGGGGTGGGGTACATGACACAGCATCCACACAAACTAATTACCCAGTTTGGCGGGGCCGAGGGCTGTTTCCCTGGACGACAGTGAGCCGAGCGACCCTGAGGCTGGCCGGGGGGGGGCTACACTAATGTAGTGGCTTCAATGTAATGTTCCACTGTTAAGGTAATGGTTTCTCTGTAGCAGCAATGTTTGGGTTATGACTAGAGATAACGGGACTTTGGAATGTATGTTATCCAATGGGAAAAATGTTGTTCTTTCTTGTGTGTCTGGGAGCCAGGTTTTTCGCGGCCTTTCATCGGGGAGCGATGGAGAGAGCGGACGCGAATGGAGAGAGTCAGAAGACCACCAGACAGAGTGGACTGAGAAGCGAGGGTCCGAGGGCCGGCTAAGCTTGGAGGTTGATGGGAACAAATGAACGAACAGTGTGCTCCAACAATGCGCAATAGACTTTTTCCTTAAAATGGGCCCTTTTAGTTTTTATTTTCTTTACTAACCCTTTATTCAAATTAAGATTTATAAAGTTCAGTCAGTTAATTGCATATGGTGCACTGTCAGATATTTTTGCGGTGCAGATTTGTAACCGGGCAACACATCCTGCAGCATCCACAGAAACGAGATTTCTCAGTTTGGCAGGGCCTGGACGAACACGTTCTGGCCGAGACTGAGGGTTACAATGTTATTTCTGTTTTTGCATAATTTTAATCTATTCAATGTATGTATATTGTAATTGATTGATTGTTTGATTGATTATTATTTTTCCTTTTCTTCTGTATTATGTATTGCATTGAACTGCTGCTGCTGTTAACAAATTTCACGGCCCTTGCCACTGATAATAAATCTGATTCTGATCTGAGTTGGCTCAGTTAGACTACATTGGCTGCAGCCCCCGTGCTTCCAGGAAGCTTGGAAGGAAATGAACACAAGTTGCTTCATGGAGACACGAGGGACATGTTGGAACCTGGAGCAGTGAGCAATCTGCTGGAGGAGCTCTGGGGGTCGAGCGGCGTCCGCAGGGAAAGACCGCACCGCTTCTGGATCAGCGCTGGAAGCTGACTCCCGGCGCCCCTGCAGGCACCTGCTCACCTGCCAGTAAGCGATGGCCCCCGCGGACAGATTGCTTCTCCCAGCCCGTGCCAAGCGCAGCAGGGGTGCAAGAGTGGCACAGCCGGCAGAGCCGCTGCCTCGCAGCCCCGGCGACCTGGGTTCGGTCCTGACCTCCGGTGCTGTCGGTGTGGAGTTTGCACGTTCTCCCTGTGAACGCCGGGGTTGCTAGATAGTGCAATTTGAAGGGCCCGGAGACCCTATTCCGCACTGTATCTCAAGAAATAAATAACAGTGGATTTCCCCTGAGTGCTCCAGTTTTGTCCCACGTCCTGATGACGTGTGGAATCTAAATCAATTCGACCGTAAGACATAGGAGCAGATAGGCCATTCGGCCCATCAAGTCTGTCCCTGCTCCACCATTCTATTTTGGCTGATTTATTATCACTCTCAGCCCCATTCTTCCGCCCTCTCTTCATAACCTTTGACGCCCTTACTAATCAAGAATCTATCAACCTCCATTTTAAATATGTCCAATAACTTGACCTGCACACCTGCCTGTGGCAATGAATTCCACAGATTCACCACCATCTGGGTAAAGAATTTCCTTCTCATCTCTGTTGTAAAGGGACGTCCTTGTATTCTAAGGCTGTGCCCTCTGGTCCTGGACTCCAGCAGTAAAGGAAACATCCTCTCCACATCCACTCTGTCTGGGCCCTTTCAATTTTCCAAAGGTTTCAATGAAATCCCCCCCACCCCCACCACACATCCTTCTGCACGCCAGCAAGTACAAGCCCATAATGCTAACCCTTTCATTGCCAGAATAATTCTCGTGAAACTCCTCTGGACCCTCCCCAACGTCAGCACAAACTTTCTTGGATAAGGAAACCTATGCTCCAATGATATGAAGTTGGGATGTTGCAACTTTTTTAAAGCACTGATCAGACCGGTGGAGTATTGAGTAAAGTTCTGGTCATCCACACCACAGTAAGGAATGGATTGCTCTGGAGAGGGTGCAGATGAGATTCACCTAGAACGGAGGACATTACTTATGGGGAGAGATTAGATCACCTGGGGCTTGTTTTCTCGGGAACAACAGAGACTGAGGAGTGACTTGCTAGAAGTTTATAAAATTGAGGCAAAGATAGGCTAGAAGGGTAGACGGTCAGATTTTTTTTACCAGTTCCTTCATTGTGTGCTGTGTCATATGGCATGGGCAATCATGGTCTTTCCATCTAAAATGGGAAACATTACATTTGCAAGTGTAGTTTGTTACAGCCTGTCTCCCTGCAGAGTGGAGCTGTACTCTTCTGCTTGTCATTCTTGCTGAGGAGGACCTCCTATGATGCCTAGATTGAGAAAGGCCATCTTGGGAAGAATTTATAAACATATTTGACAGGGAACCTTTGCCCTGAGAAGCAGCTGTGATTGTTTTCTTTACAGTACAAGTGCCTAAGGGGAGATTCAGCCGAGGTGTACGTGACAATGGAGAGGTTTACGTCGGCAGAACACACTTCCTCCATCGCTAACCAGAGGACACCTTTATTCTTTCTTGCTGACTGATTTCTCAATCCTTGACCTGATTTCACAACCTACAGATTCACTTTCGTGGTTGCTACAACTTACGTTCTCAGTATTATTTGTATATGGTGACATGCACTCCGTGGCAGCTTTATTAGGTAGCTCCTGTACCTAATACAGAGGCCACTTGAGTGTACATTCGTGGTCTTCTGCTGCTGTAGCTCGTCCGCTTCAAAGTTCAAAGTGTTGTGCGTCCAGAAATGTTCTTCTGCACCCCACTATTGTAACGTGTGGTTATTTGAGTTACTGTCACCTTCCTGTCAGCTTGAACCAGTCTGGACATTCTCCTCTGACCTCTCTCATTAATAAGGCATTTCACCTACAGAACTGCCACTCACTGGATTTTTTTTTGATTTTTGCACCATTCTCTGTAAACTCTAGAGACTGTTGTGTCTGAAAATCCCAGGTGATCAGCGATCAGTTTCTGAGATACTCAAACCACCCCGTCTGGCACCAACAATCATTCTATGGTCAAGGTCACTTAGATCACATTCTTTCTCCATTCTGGTGTTTGGTCCGAACAACAACTGAACCTCTTGACCAAGGCCACATGCTTTTATGCATTGAGTTGCTGCCACATGATTGGCTGATTAGATATTTGCATTAACGAGCAAGTGTACAGGTGTACCTAACAAATTAGCTGCTGAATGTATGGTTTTTATTTGCATGATTTGTCTTCTTTTCCGCATTGGTTGTTTGTTAGTCGTTCTTCATGTATAGTTTTTCATAAATTCTATATTACTTATTTATTTTCCTCTGAAAGCCTGCAAGAAAATGGATCTCAAGATGGAGTCTGTGGAGATTCGGCCAGATGTCTAAAACTCTGACGAACTTCTATAGATGTGCAGAGGAGAGTACACTGACTGGCCTCATCACGACCTGGTATGGAGACATCAATGCTCTTGAATGGAAGATCCTACGAAAGGTAGTCGATTCGGCCCAGTCTATCATGGGAAAAACCCTCCCAACCACATCAAACACCGCCATCGAAGAGCAGCATCCAGCATTAGGGACCCCCCACCTCCCAGGCTATGCTCTCTTCTCATCACTACCATCGGACAGAAGGTCAGGTTCAGGACCAGTTAATGCTCTATAACCAGCAGGCTCCTGAACTGGTGTGGGTAACTTCTGTCATCACAACTCAGAACTGATTCTACATCCTACAGACCTACTTTCAAAGACTGTCTACACAGTTTGTCTCCTTTTCTACATTTAGGCATTTGTTTGTGTACAGTTTCTCATAAGTTCTATTGTATTTCTTCTTTTATCCTACAAATGATAAGCCGGCGGGAGGAGAAGATGGCAGTGCGACGCAGCGCGCGCAGCTCTCCGGTGAAATGATATCGTATCTGTTAAATAGGGGCCGTGGAAAAAATGCTCAAACAGCGAGTGCTGGAGAGAGAACTTCCCGGTTTTCCCGATCCGGGGTTGGTTGAATCCGCGCATGCGGAACCAGCAGATAAGGAGGGCCGACTGTATTGACTGGATGCATCACGGCCTGGTATGGAAACACCAATCCCTTGAACAGAAAATCCTACAAAAGTTAGTGGATACAGCCCAATCCATCACGGGTAAAGCCCCCCACCCCCCCCCCGCCACCAACACTGAGCACATTTATACGAAGCGCTGTTGCAGGAAAGCAACATCCATCATCAGGGATCTCCACCACCCAAGACATGCTCTCTTCTTGCTGCTGCCATCAGAAAGAAGGTACAGGAGCCTCAGGACACATACTACCGGGTTCAGGAACAGTTATTACTCCTCAACCATCAGCCCTTTGAACCACAGGGGATAAATTCACTTGCCCCATCATTGAAATGCTCCTACAACCTATGGACTCACTCTCAAGGACTCTTCAATTTCATGTTTTTGATATTTATGAACAAAGAACATAGAACATAGAATAGTACAGCACAGTACAGGCCCTTCGGCCCACAATGTTGTGCCGACCCTCAAACCCTGCCTCCCATATAACCCCCCTCACCTTAAATTCCTCCATGAACCTGTCTAGTAGTCTCTTAAACTTCACTAGTGTATCTGCCTCCACCACTGACTCAGGCAGTGCATTCCATGCACCAACCACTCTCTGAGTAAAAAACCTTCCTCTAATATCCCCCTTGAACTTCCCACCCCTTACCTTAAAGCCATGTCCTCTTGTATTGAACAGTGGTGCCCTGGGAAAGAGGAGCTGGCTATCCACTCTATCTATTCCTCTTATTATCTTGTACACCTCTATCATGTCTCCTCTCATCCTCCTTCTCTCCAGAGAGTAAAGCCCTAGCTTCCTTATTCTCTGATCATGATCCATACTCTCTAAACCAGGCAGCATCTGGTAAATCTCCTCTGTACCCTTTCCAATGCTTCCACATCCTTCCTATAGTGAGGCGACCAGAACTGGACACAGCACTCCAAGTGTGGCCTAACCAGAGTTTTATAGAGCTGCATCATTACATCGCGACTCTTAAACTCTATCCCTCGACTTATGAAAGCTAACACCCCATAAGCTTTCTTAACTACCCTATCTACCTGTGAGGCAACTTTCAGGGATCTGTGGACATGTACCCCCAGATCCCTCTGCTCCTCCACTCTACCAAGTATCCTGCCATTTACTTTGTACTCTGCCTTGGAGTTTGTCCTTCCAAAGTGTACCACCTCACACTTCTCCAGGTTGAACTCCATCTGCCACTTCTCAGCCCACTTCTGCATCCTATCAATGTCTCTCTGCAATCTTTGACAATCCTCTACACTATCTACAACACCACCAACCTTTGTGTCGTCTGCAAACTTGCCAACCCACCCTTCTACCCCCACATCCAGGTCATTAATAAGAACCACGAAAAGTAGAGGTCTTTAAATATCTCCTAGATAAGTAAATGGACAGGTGAGGGTTCGAAGTCTCTGGAGCAAAGACAGGCCGGTGGGAGCAGCTGACTGGGCAACACAATTATCATGGATGAGTTGGACTTAAAGCCTGTTTCCTGCTGTACGACAGTATGAGAGGGAGGGGGAGGGCAGAGGAGAGAGAGGGGGAAGATAGTGGGGGCAGAGGAGAGTGAGAGGGAGTGGAGGAAAGAGGGAGGAGGGTAGAGGAGAGAGGAGGGGAGTGCAAATGAAGCAAAGTAGAGAGGGCAGGAGAGCAGAGCAGAGAGGAGTGGTGGGAAAAGGGAGTAAGGCAGAGAGGGAGTAGGCTAGGCCTGAGATTGAGTAAATTGAAGGGAAGGGGAGGGGGAGGGGGATGGAGAGGGAGAGAAAGGGGATGTGGAAGGGAAAAGGGAGATAAGAGAAGGGGGTGGGGAGGGGAGGGAAGGGGAGAGGAGGGGGAAGGAAGGGAACAGAAGGGGAGGGCAGAGGGAGAGACGGAGAGGGAGAGGGAGAAGGAGGGGGTGCGGAGGGAGGGGGGAGGGGAGGGGATGAGGGGGAGAGAGAGAAAGGACATGAATAAGGTGATTGAACAAGGAAGGAAAACGAGATCAAGGACGAATCAGCTGGAGGGAAGCAGGAGGCAGAAAGTGAGGGGAAGGAGGGGGAAGGGAAACAAGATAGTCATGGAGGTGGGATAGAGAGACGGAGGCAGTGGGATGAAAAGGAGAGAGCAACGCAGCCTCACTGAATGTGGGCAGAGAGGGAGAGAGATGGAGGGAAAGAAGAGGCAGGAGAGAAGGAAGGAGAGAGTTAATACATTGTAGCTCCATGAGCCAGCGGCCTATCACCAGCAGGGAAGCTGTGAATGGGGGAGACTGTAAATCAGGCAGCGTTGTATTTATAGATTCTGCATTCAGTTCAGTCATAAAGCTTTTCTGTGTAGTTTGAGGAGAGCCCTCAGCCCTCGGTGCTGGAGTCATTAAAATTCCAGCATTTAGTTATGCACTTTTACTGTTCCCCTTCCTCTTAACCAAGATATAGGATGGGCCAGCCCTGAAGAGACACACACAAAACACTGGAGGAGCTCAGCAGGTCCTGGAAAAGAGTAAACAGTCGACGTTTCGGGCCGAGACCCTTCATCAGGACTGGGAAAGAAGGGGGA
The DNA here is from genome assembly GCF_963921235.1 of Mobula hypostoma. Lineage (NCBI taxonomy): Eukaryota > Metazoa > Chordata > Chondrichthyes > Myliobatiformes > Myliobatidae > Mobula > Mobula hypostoma. The sequence continues at coordinate 102,858,883 of NC_086107.1, forward strand.
CGATTTTAGTTGGTCTGTGATTTTCATGGGCCAAGAGAGGGAACTTAAACCACTCTCAGTGCGGTCAGGGCATTCACCTTAATAATTGGATCGCATTGGTATAGCACGGACATGATGGGCTGAAGGGTTTGTTTCTATCCGCTAGCATATAATATGCATTATATGATGTGAACGTCAGGTAGCAGAACCATCAGACTCAATATAGTTTCTATCCCACTGTTAGTAAGCGCTTATAAAATAAATGATTTTATTTTTTTATTAAGCCACGGTAACAGCCTTTTCCAGCCCAGCTTTTCAATTGCACCCATGTGACCAATTAACCTACTAATTCGCACATCTTAGAGAGGGTGGCATGGTATCTTAGCGGTTAGCGTAATGCTTTACAGAGCCAGCGGTCAAAATTTCAGGATTCAATTCCCACCACTTGTACGTTCTCCCCTGAGAATGTGTGGGTTTCCTTCGAGTACTGTAGTTTCCTCGCACTTACCAAACAATGTACAGTTATATAACCATATAACAATTACAGCACGGAAACAGACCATCTCGGCCCTTCTAGTCCATGCCGAATGCTTACTCTCACCTAGTCCCACCGACCTGCACTCAGCCCATAACCCACCATTCCTTTCCTGTCCATATATCTATCCAATTTAACTTTAAACGACAACATCGAACCTGCCCCAACCACTTCTGCTGGAAGCTCGTTCCACACAGCTACCACTCTCTGAGTAAAGAAGTTCCCCCTCATGTTACCCCTAAACTTTTGCCCTTTAACTCTCAACTCATGTCCTCTTGTTTGAATCTTCCCCACTCTCAATGGAAAAAGCCTATCCACGTCAACTCTATCAATCCCCCTCATAATTTTAAATACCTCTATCAAGTCCCCCCTCAACCTTCTACGTTCCAAAGAATAAAGACCCAACTTGTTCAACCTTTAGGGTTAGTCAGTTGTGGTGGCGCTTACAGGCTGCCCTGTGTTGGCCATTGACACAAACAATGCAATCCCACCGTGTGTTTCAAAGACTCGAAGTCTCAAAGTGCATTTATTATCAAAGAATGTATAAATTATACAACCTTGAGATTTGTCTGCTTAACAGGCAGTCGCAAAACAAGGAACCCGAAAGAAAACAATTAAAAAGAAAGACCAACTCCAGTGTCTACAGAGAAAGAAAAAAAACACAAATCACATAAACAATGGAAGCAACAACAAAAACATTCCGACCCAGACTGTGTCCTTTGATCCAAATCCCCGGCGTAGACCCAAAGCTAATCTTTTGGGCCGTGGGAGGAAAACCACATCAGAATCGGGTTCATTATCACCAGCATGTGTCATGAAATTTGTTAACTTAGCAGCAGCAGTTCATAGTCATAGTCATACTTTATTGATCCCAGGGGAAATTGGTTTTCGTTACAGTTGCACCATAAATAATAAATAGTAATAGAACCATGAATAGTTAAATAGTAATACGTAAATTATGCCAGTAAATTATGAAATAGGTCCAGGACCAGCCTATTGGCTCAGGGTGTCTGACCCCCCAAGGGAGGAGTTGTAAAGTTTGATGGCCACAGGCAGGAATGACTTCCTATGACGCTCTGTGCTGCATCTCGGTGGAATGAGTCTCTGGCTGAATGTACTCCTGTGCCCACTCAGTACATTATGTAGTGGATGGGAGACATTGTCCAAGATGGCATGCAACTTGGACAGCATCCTCTTTTCAGACACCACCGTCAGAGAGTCCAGTTCCAACCCCACAACATCACTGGCCTTACGAATGAGTTTGTTGATTCTGTTGGTGTCTGCTACCCTCAGCCTGCTGCCCCAGCACACAACAGCAAACATGATCGCACTGGCCACCACAGACTCGTAGAACATCCTCAGCATCGTCCGACAGATGTTAAAGGACCTCAGTCTCCTCAGGAAATAGAGACGGCTCTGACCCTTCTTGTAGACAGCCTCAGTGTTCTTTGACCAGTCCAGTTTATTGTCAATTCAACACAATACATAACATAGAAGAGAAAAAATTAAAATAATAATAACAAATAAATAAATAAATAAATTACAGCATACGTACACCAAACAGATTAAAAATTGTGCAAAAACAGAAATAAAACATATTTAAAAAAGCAAGGTGGTGTTCAAGGATTCAAGGGTTCAAGGGTTCTAGGAATCGGACGGCAGAGGGGAAGAAGCTGTTCCTGAATCGCTGAGTGTGTGTATGGGCACAGGGGGAAGGTACAAATTCCTTACAGACAGCAGTGAAATTGAACCTGGATCACTGGCGCTGTAAAGCATACACTAACTGCTAGGCTACGGTGCCACCTCACGATGAACTGTGGATCTATCAAGCCAACTCATCAAGGTCCTGTTCACTATATCTGTCGACCTGCACCACACCTTCGCTGACACTACATTCCGTATTCTTTGCCCCTTTGTAGTAACGCAGCGTAGTTGTGTGTGCAATGATCTGCCCGAAGCAGTCAGGGCAGCGTGTTTGCCAATCGTTGGCTGCGGTCCGAACAAGGCCCCTATACTCCCTCCCTCTCTCTCTCTGTTTTGATGGAGAGTGACAGCCTGTCGCTCCTCAAGTCGTGGGGCTTGGAGAAGCGACGCGGAAGATTGTGACATCAGAACAGCGAGGTGCTGGCCTCCGCTCTCGTTGTTGCAGGAGCGACCTCTCTCTCCCTCGCTGGAGATACCAAAGGGCTGGGTTATGGACTGTAACTTTTGATGGTCTCTGGATCAAGGTCTCTTTGGGGGGCTGGGGGGCTTCTGCTGTTTCTTGCATGGTGGGGGGGAGGGGGTGATGTTTTTGCTGCTGCTTGTGCGAACGGGGAGGGGGGCTTCAGCGCTTTGATGTTTCTATCATTCATTCTATGTGGTCTCCTGTTTCGTGGATGTTTGTGACGAGTACGAATTTCATATAACCATATAACAATTACAGCACGGAAACAGGCCATCTCAGCCCTTCTAGTCCGTGTCGAACTCTTACTCTCACCTAGTCCCACCGACCTGCACTCAGCCCATAACCCTCCATTCCTCTCCTGTCCATATAGCTATCCAATTTAACTTTAAACGACAACATCGAACCTGCCTCAACCACTTCTGCTGGAAGCTCGTTCCACACAGCTACCACTCTCTGAGTAAAGAAGTTCCCCCTCATGTTACCCCTAAACTTTTGCCCTTTAATTTCGGGTTGTATACTGAAGCATCCTCTGATATTAAATTAACTTTTGAAACTTTGAACGAAGTTTTTGCACTGTATCTCGGTACTTGGGACAATAATATCAGCCACAAGCAGTTTCTCTCTCTGCCTTTCATTTTCCTTCACCCCCACCCTGGGGCCAACTGCTCTTATTCACATCCCACTCAGGATTGCCTGTTTAGAACGGATATAAAAGGACACTGGTAAGACCGCATGCAGTCTTGGGCCCCTTATCCAGGAAAGGATGTGCTGGCATTGGAGAAGGTCCAGATGAGGCTCAGAAGAATGATTTCGGGAATGGAAAGATTAACAGATGAGGAGCGTTTGATGTTTCTGGACTCGGACTTGCTGGAGTTTAAAAGAATGATGGGGGGCGGTGGGAATCTCATTGAAACCTATCAAATAATGAAAGGCCCAGATGAATTAGACATGGAGAGAACGTTTCCTACAGTGGGAGAGTCTAGGACAAGAGGGCACAACCTCCGAATAGAAGGATGTCCCTTTAGAACAGAGATAAGAAAGACTTCCTTTAACCAGAGGGCGGTGAATCAGTGGAATTCATGACCACAGACAGCTGTGGACGCCAAGCCATCGGGTATACTTAAAGTGGAAGATGAAAGGTTGTTGATTAGAAAGGGTGTCAAGGGTTACGGGTTGAAAGCAGGAGAGTGGGGTTGAGCTGGGTAATAAATCAGCCATGACTAGGCCAAACAGCCTAATTCTGCTCCTATTATGGCCTCATGGTCTAACACACAGGAGTAGGCCTCAGGTCTGACCCCACACTCAACATAACCATGGCTGATCTGCCTGAGGCTTCATCTTCTCTGTTGTGGCAGTTCTCTCTTTCCTTCAGTATCTCTGTCCTTCACACCTGTCTGCCTCCACTTTAAATATATCTAAGCACCTGGCCTTCACCACCATTCAGGGCAGAGCATTCTGGGGATACGCCACCAGCTGAAAGAGGAAACCTTGACGTGCCTTGGTTTTCGATGACTAGCCGCGCGTGCTGTAACTTCTCTCTGACGATCACCATCCTTTCGTGGTGAAGAGGCTTGAGAGTTCCTGAGGCCCCGAGGGTGATGCCGTCTGGAGAACAGCCGTTTGGCATGAGGCCCCTGGTCACGTGAGGCAGTAAGATCAAGGCCAAGGTTCCAGACAAAGAAGATCCAATCAAGGCCTCAGTGGTGGAGCTGGCATAAGATAATGACATGTCACAATGGCATTGAAGACAGTACTTATCTTCACCACTACCTGTCTGTACCCATCTCCATGTACCTGTGTGTACCCATCTCCATGTACCTGTCTGTATTCATCTCTATGTACCTGTCTGTATTCATCCCCACCAGCTACCTGTCTGTACCCATCTCCACGTACCTGTCTGTATTCACCTTCATGTATCTGTCTGTATTCATCTTCATGTACCTATCTGTACCCATCTCCATGTACCTGTCTGTACCCATCTCCATGTACCTGTGTGTACCCATCTCCATGAACCTGTGTGTACCCATCTCCATGTACCTGTTTGTATTCATCTCCATGTACCTGGCCGTATTCATCTCCATGTACCTGTCTGTATTCATCTCCACCAGCTACCTGTCTGTACCCATCTCTCCATGTACCTGTCTGTATTCATCTCCATGTACCTGTCTGTACCCATCTCCATGTACCTGTCTGTATTCATCTCCATGTTCCTGTCTGTATTCATCTCCATGTACCTGTCTGTATTCATCTCCACCAGCTACCTGTCTGTATTCATCTCCATGTACCTGTCTGTATTCATCTCCATGTACTTGTCTGTATTCATCTCCACCAGCTACCTGTCTGTACCCATCTCCATGTACCTGTCTGTATTCATCTCCATGTACCTATCTGTACCCATCTCCATGTACCTGTCTGTACCCATCTCCATGTACCTGTGTGTACCCATCTCCATGAACCTGTGTGTACCCATCTCCATGTACCTGTTTGTATTCATCTCCATGTACCTGGCCGTATTCATCTCCATGTACCTGTCTGTATTCATCTCCACCAGCTACCTGTCTGTACCCATCTCTCCATGTACCTGTCTGTATTCATCTCCATGTACCTGTCTGTACCCATCTCCATGTACCTGTCTGTATTCATCTCCATGTTCCTGTCTGTATTCATCTCCATGTACCTGTCTGTATTCATCTCCATGTACCTGTCTGTATTCATCTCCATGTACTTGTCTGTATTCATCTCCACCAGCTACCTGTCTGTACCCATCTCCATGTACCTGTCTGTATTCATCTTCACCAGCTACCTGTCTGTATTCATCTCCATGTACCTGTCTGTACCCATCTCCATGTACCTGTCTGTATTCATCTTCACCAGCTACCTGTCTGTACCCATCTCCATGTACCTTCTGTACCCATCTTCACTACCTATCCGTCAGCTCCATATTGTACTGATCTGTACTGATCTCATTTACCAGCACCGGGCATTAGTGAGGAAGGATTTTAGTTCTGAAAACTAAATAATATCGGCGTGGGTCAAAGCCAGAGACAGTATGGGCAGAAAATATTGCTGATATTTGCATATACCGACCCCAAAAGATGAAATGTTGGGCAGAGTATAACTCAGGACTTCAGAGGTGAAAGTAAAAAGGTTAATGAAATAACCATGGGAGATTTTAATCTGAGTAGGGACCAGGAGTCTGAGAATATTAATTCAGTGTGTGTTGAAGAGATAGATCTCTGGATCATTGTGTTGACAAACCAGTGATGCAAGAGACAATTTTAGATGCAGTCTAATGTTATGAGAAATGATTTATAGATGACCTGCAGCTTAGGGAGCAGGATTTAATATGATAGCATGTTATTATGAAGATTGAAACTGATCTAGTTCAATCCAACATCAAGGCTGTGAGTTTGCATACATCTAGCAAACTATTAAGGTATGAGATGCGAAGTTGGTAAGTTGGGAAAATTAATTAATAGGCATTATTGATGCATCTCTCCCCGCTGTTTGTATTCTATATGAGATACCTCAAGAAGCAACATCCATCATTGAAGATACCCACCATCCAAGCCATGTCATCTTCTCACAGCTACCATGGGGCTGGAGGAGCAGAAGTCCCGAAGACCCATAGCACCAGGTTTAAAACAGCTACTTCCCTTCAGCCGTCCGCTTCCTGAACCGATCAGCACAGCCCCACCACTACCTCAGTCTAGCAACACTGTCCTGAAGAAGGGTCTCGGCCCAAAACGCCGACTATCTATACATCTCCATAGATGCTGCCCGACCTGCTGAGTTCCTCTGGCTGTTGCTTTGGATTTCCAGCATCTGCAGAATCTCTTGTGTTTATAATCAGCAGCAGTATTGACCACTTCGATGTCGTTGCCCTACAATAGATTTTGTTTTTGGTTCTAATTGTATCCCTCCTTGTAAAAACACTAACAACAGGAATTCTGCAGATGCTGGAAATTCAAGTAACACACATCAAAGTTGCTGGTGAACGCAGCAGGCCAGGCAGCATCTGTAGGAAGAGGCGCAGTCGACGTTTCAGGCCGAGACCCTTCGTCAGGACTAACTGAAGGAAGAGTGAGTAAGGGATTTTTACTTGCTCACTCTTACTAACTCTTCCTTCAGTTAGTCCTGACGAAGGGTCTCAGCCTGAAACGTCGACTGCACCTCTTCCTACAGATGTTGCCTGGCCTGCTGCGTTCACCAGCAACTTTGATGTGTGTTGCTTGTAAAAACGCTGTTTTTTTTTGTGAACACTGCTATGTGTCTGTGGCGCTGCAGCAAGTAAGTTTTTCTTTGAACCTGTGAATGCATGTACCCCAGCACATGACCATAATCCTGATTTTGACATAAAGGAATTAACACATAATTTAACCTTAGCTGAATTGAGTACATTACAGACTGGGGGATAGATCTTCAAGTAGGAGTTAATCTATTAAAAATGTACAAGTGTCCTGCCGAAGGGTTTCGGCCCAAAACATCGACTGTACTTTTTCCCATAGATGCTGCCTGGCCTGCTGAGTTCCTCCAGCACTTTGTGTGTGTTGTTTGGATTTCCAGCATCTGCAGATTTTTCTCTTGCTTGTTAAACATTGCTCTTTGGGCTAGACGGATGAAGGAACCTGGGAAAAAACTGGAACAGGGTACTGAAACTGGATAATTAGCCACGGTTATATACATCTCTCCATTACATTTGCTGTTTACATTTAAACTTTTGGATATATTTTTGCCATATACATTTACAAGTTCCTCACATACATTCGCCATACTCGTCTCTGCACATAGTTGGCTCCCCTATACATAGAGTTAAGTGCACCAAGTTTCTGGGAGTTTACATCATGGATGACCTCATCTGGTTCCTCAATATCACTACCCTGAATAAGAAGGGAGAGCAGTGCCTCCACTTCCTGAGGAGATTGAGGAAAGCAGGCCCCCCTTCCCACCCCCAACTTAACTAAATTTTACAGGAGCACTGTTGAGAGCATCTTGACAAGTTACATCTCCGTCTGGTATGGAAGCAGCCGACCATCAGACCGGACATCCTTAAAAGGACTGTGAGAACAGCTGAGAAGATCAGAGCGATCTCCCTACCATCCACTGGGGACATTTATCAGGAGTGCTGTATACACAGAGCCCTTAGTAATATCAAGGATCCCTCCCACACATCCAGAATCCTCTTTGACTTTCTACCATCAGGCAGGAGACTCCAATGCATAAAGACAAGAACGGTCAGTATGGGAAACTATTTCCACCCTCAGGCCATTAGGCTTCTGAACTAGGCTCTGTCCGCCAGAGAAAGCAGGATCTCCCAGTGGCCACACATTTTAATTCCACATCCCATTCCCATTCTGATATGTCTATCCACGGCCTCCTCTACTGTAAAGATGAAGCCACACTCAGGTTGGAGGAACAACGCCTTATATTCCGTCTGGGTAGCCTCCAACCTGATGGCATGAACATCGACTTCTCTAACTTCCGCTAATGCCCACCTCCCCCTCGTACCCCATCCGTTATTTATTTATATACACACATTCTTTCTCTCTCTCTCCTTTTTCTCCCTCTGTCCCTCTGACTATACCCCTTGCCCATCCTCTGGGCTTCCCCCCTCCCTCTTTGTCTTTCTCCCTGGGCCTCCCATCCCATGATCCTCTCATATCCCTTTTGCCTATCACCTGTCCAGCTCTTGGCTCCATCCCTCCCCCTCTTGTCTTCTCCTATCATTTTGGATCTCCCCCTCCCCCTTCCACTTTCAAATCTCTTACTATCTCTTCTTTCAGTTAGTCCTGACGAAGGGTCTCGGCCTGAAACGTCGACTGTACCTCTTCCTAGAGATGCTGCCTGGCCTGCTGCGTTCACCAGCAACGTTTACGTGTGTTGTTTGAATTTCCAGCATCTGCAGATCTCCTCGTGTTTGAGGCTTCTGAACTCTCTGCCGCATCACATTCAAAGTGTCATCGGATAACTTGTACTGTACCCTACAATATTTAATTTATCCACTTTACTTTGTTTATCTATGCACAATTCATTTATAGATGTAATTCTTACTTTCCTAAGTTGTTATGTGTTACATGTGTGTTATATATGTGTACTACCGTGCTTCACACCTTGGTCCGGAGAAAAATTGTCTCATTTGATGGTTTACATGTATATAGTTAAGTGACAATAAACTTGACTTGACTTGACATGTACATTTACAAATTCCTTATGCATTTAAATGTGTAAGGTGAGTACAGTTGATGCCTGATGGTGAGACAGACTCAAAGGAGCAAAATGTCTACTCCTTCTATTTTCCACATTTCTGTGGGACTGAATTTATTTTGGACTAAGGAAATGGAAGAAAAATCAAATAAGTCAGTTGCATCTGTTTTAATGGGGGGGGGGAAGCAGACAGAAAACCTCTCGAAAAAAGCACAGAACAATAGGCGGAGAGCGAGTGAGGAGTCAGAGGCTTGCGGCTAGGAACATGTCCTTTGGTCTCTCAGTACAAATACACATCTACATTTATCCCGAGCTAATCCCGCTTTACTTTCTCCACTTTCCCATCAACTCCGCACAAGTTCCATCACTTTCCTACGCACTAGGGAGATTTACTGTTAGCAATTAATCTCCTAACCTCGAGCAACACACAAACACACACACAGTGCTGAAGGAACTCAACAGGCCAGTCAGCATCTATGAGGAGACATTTCAGGCTAAGACCCTTCTTGTGTTTATAATCTACTAACCTGTTGAGTTTGGGATGTGGAGGAAACTAGAGCAACTGGGGGAAACCCAAGTAGTCACAGGAGGAGGCTTCGTCAATGGTGCCACACAAATAAATTTAACATTACTATTCTTTATACTTTATACTTTATTGTCGCCAAACAATTGATACTAGAACGTACAATCATCACAGCGATATTTGATTCTGCGCTTCCCGCTCCCTGGATTACAAAAACATAATTTAGGAGAAATTAATGGAGTTAAATAGGGAGAAGTCCTCACTATCAAATGACCTGCATCCTAATGTTTTGCAGTAAATGGCTATGAAGATAACAGATGCTCTGGAATTGGAATTGGTTTACTATTGCCACATGTATGAGATACAGTGTAAAGCTTGCCCTGAATATGGTTCATACTGATCAAATCTTTACACGGTGCATTGAGGTAGAACAAGGTAAGCAATAACAGAACGCAGAATAAAGTGTAACAGCTTCAGGGAAAGGGCAGTGGGGGCGGACAGTAAGGTGCAAGACAACAAGGTAGATTGTGAGCTCAAGAGCCCCACCTTGTACAAAGGAACCATCCAGAAGGCTTACACAGTGAGGAAGAAGATGTCCTTGAGCCCAGCTTCAGGCTTTTGTATCTTCTGCCAGATGGGAGAGGGGAGAAGGGAGAAAGTCTAGGGTATGAGGGATCTCTGATAATGCTGGCTGCTTTGGTTCAAGTTAGTCTCTTTCAGTTCCATGTTTTTTTTTCACATTCTGTGGTTTGGCCCATTCTTTTTTGTTGCTATTTGGTGTTATTCGTTAGTTTTTTTTTGGTGTGGGGGGATTGGGGTTTGGAGTTTAATGTTCTTGCCATTTGCACGATTTGTTTTTTTGCATGGGGGAGGGGGTTTGATGTTCTTGTTGCCGTTTGCATGATTTTTTTGTGTGGGGGGGTTAGTGTTGATGATCATATTGCCTTTTGTGAGATTTGTTTTTTTTAGTGGGGGGGTTAGTGTTGATGATCATATTGCCTTTTGTGAGATTTGTTTTTTTTAGTGGGGGGGTAGTGTTGATGATCATATTGCCTTTTGTGAGATTTGTTTTTTTAGTGGGGGGGTAGTGTTGATGATCATATTGCCTTTTGTGAGATTTGTTTTTTTTAGTGGGGGGGTAGTGTTGATGTTTTTCTTTGGATGGCTTTCATGGTTTCCTTTGTTCCGTGGCTATCTGGAGAAGATAAATCTCCGAGTTGTATACCACAGACATACTTTGATAATAAATGAACATTTGAACATTTATTAAAGCAGTGAGAAATGTAGGCAGAGTACATGGACGGGAGGCGAGTAGCCATAACTTTCTGCAGTTTCTTGTGTCATGTGCAGAGCAGTTGCCATACCAGGATGCTTTTTATAATTGTTACGAGAATACACATAAAATTAAGATGTTTGCTGGCCTGGGCTAGCATCAGTGGCATCAGCAGTTGGTCTGCCACCTGCCCTCAGGGGAAGGAGAGATAAGGAACAATGGAGCAGCGTCTGGAGATGTGTAATGAAGGGATGTGGGAGAGAGAGCTGTCTGGAGCGGCTCCCCCCTTTGAACCCTGAACTGTTTGAAGTGATGGACAGGCGATACCCCAGCAGGGGGATAAAAAGGGACAGGTTCGCTAAGACAGACACACACGCCACCCGAGGTAACGAGACCCTGGAAGCGGTGTGCCTCTCACGAGTGGGTGAGAAGTGCCAGACAACGACAAGGGTGGAAAGGTACGATCAGCGGGAACCCGGTGTGTGTCCGCCCTTGCCTGGGTGCCGGGTTCACTGCAGAGGATCGACCGCATCTGGAGGAGGGGTCACAGTCGGTGACCTCAGGTGACATCACCAAGGACCCGCCCAAAAGCTGTTTGTGAGCCATCTCGCTGGTCTGTGAGTGAAGCAGTGTTCTGAATGATCAGTTGTTCCTATTCTATCTCTCTCTCCCCCCACGTTATCCCTCGCCATGGCAACGATTACTGCTTCTATCTCTCTCTCCCCCCACGTTATCCCTCGCCATGGCAACGATTACTGCGAACTGAACTGGACTGAACTTTGAGTCATTTTGAAATTTGGTCATTTACCCCCTAGACAACGATAGAGCTTGATTGATGCTGTTATCTTAATTCTGTGCACATGTGTGGTTATCATTGTTGAATTGTTGCATTTATTATCCTTTCGATTACTGTGTTGCTTGTTTCTTTAATAAAACTTTCTTAGTTCTAGTACTCCAGACTCCAACTGAGTGATCCATTTCTGCTGGTTTGGCAACCCAGTTACGGGGTACGTAACATAAGGCATCAATAAAAGTTTGTAAGAATCAGCAAGGGCACGCTAAGTTTTAGCCTGTTCAGGAACTGGAGGCGTGGGTGAGCTTTCTTGGCCATGGTGTCTACATGGCTGGACCAGGACAGGCTATGGTTATTAGTAATGATCCCTCCTATGGACTTAAAGCTCTCAGTCCTCTTGATGTCAGACCATTGATGGAGCATGTGAACCCCCGCCCCCCGACCTTCCTAAGGTCTATGGCCAGCTCTTTGGTTTTGCTGACATTGAGGGAAAGGTTGTTATCATGACACCATGTTCCCAAGCTCTCTATCTCCTTCCTGTACTCTGACTCATCGTTATTTGAGATGCGCCCCACTACGGTCATATTATCTGCAAACTCGTAGGTGGAGTGAGAGCAGAATCTGTTCCCTCAGATATGAACGTTCAGGGAACAGGGTAGGAGGCTGAGTATGCAGCCTTGATGAGACGGTTTCCAAAATTCCAGGGATTCTGCAACGAATCCCACAGATTGAAATGCTCACTACTTAAAGGAGGAAGAGAGAAAATGGGGAATGATAGACTAGAGAGTAACAAATTTGCAGTTGATATGTCCTGATGAAGGGTCTCGGCCGGAAACACCAACTCCTTATTCCTCTCCATAGATGCTGCCCGACCTGCTGAGTTCCTCCATCATTTTGGAATTCTAATATCTACAGAATCTCTTGTGCTTATGAACCTTACATCAATGGTAGGAGAAATGTTGGAACCTATGAAGGAAATAGTAATAGAGGCCTTCGGAAATCAATAGGATTGGGTAAAATCATCATGATTATGTCTTGGCTGTAAAACCTATTGACGTTACTAAGGATATAATGAGCCCAGCAGGTAAAAGTGTGGGTGGCGAGGTGGAGATACGTCTCTACCAAAGGAGGTGGAAGGTGCTCCTTCCCTTCGCTAGCCTGCAGGTCACCCTTGGGCAAAGTGTAGCACTTGCTTAACCCCTGCCCACTCAATCAGGATCACATGAAGCCATTGAAGCAGGTAGTGGGGTGGTCGTATGAGTAGCTGGTGCAGATCACAAGCCTTGGCTATGCGACCACTGACACCAGGCAGACAATCTCCGAAGAGTATTGGTAACGGCTGGGGTCACCCGTCTTGTAACAACTCTGCCCAGAAGAAGGCGATGGCAAACCACTTCTGTAAACAAAATTGCCAAGAACAATTATGGGAGACCATGATCGCCTACGTCATACGACACGGCGCGTAATAATGATGGTGAGGATAAAATAAGGGTGAAGCAGATGATGAAGGCTATGTGGATGTGTAGATGATGTGTATTTACAGAAGTTCTTTGATGAAGCAACACAAAAGAGATATTAAACACAAGGTACAATGTTGGGAATACTAGTGCAAATCAAGGAGTGAGGTATGGACGAAGAGCAGGAGTGGATTATCTGTAGATCGAAGACTGTGACCAGACTGATTCCAGGTGGATCAGTGCTAATCCCCAGCCCAGTCACTCACAAGCACCATAAATGGTTTGGATGAGGAAACCTATTTGAAGGCTGCTGATGATACAAAAGTCAGGTGGCAATGGGAATGCAGAGAGTCTTTGCGGGCAGGGGTATATAGACAAGATTGTGGATGGGCAAGGACACAGAAGATAGAATATAATGTGGGAAAATGTGAGATCATCCACCACAGCTTGAAAAAATGGAAAGCAGAGTATCTTTGAAATGGTTAGACACGGAAAGGTTCAGTGTCAGAAGAACCTGGGTTTACAAATCACTCATAATAGTTCAGAAGTGATTAGGAAGGTAACAGAATAGTCTGTTGACTATTAATATGGTGGGGGGGGAGTTGATTACAGAGTACAAGCACAGAGAAGTCTTCCTCCTGTTTGTTATAGAGTCCTGGTGAGGCACAACATCACAACATGGAATATTGCATACAGTCTGATTGTTCTAATTAACAAAGGACGTTTTCTGAACGTGAGATTGCAACGTGAGCTGCCAGAGCAAGTGGTGCATGCAAGCTCAATCTCATCGTTTCAGCGAAGTTTGGATAGGTTCATGATGGGAGGAGTATTGAGGGCTATGGTCTGGGTGAAGGTTGATGGGAGTAGGCAGATTAAATGGTTTGGCACAGACTAGATGGGCCAAAGGGCCTGTTTATGTGCTGTACTTTCCTATGACTCTATGACTCGAGAAGGTTTCCCAGATTAATTCCTCAAGGGCTGGCTCTGTCATGAGGAAAGATTTAAATATTGGGATCTCCTCGGTTTCTAGAATTTAGAACCTAGAACAGTACAGCACATGAATAGGTCCTCTGGCCCACAATGTCTGTGCCAAATTATATTAAACCCTTCTGTCTGCACAAAATCCACAGCCCACCCCTACCCCTGCACATTCACGTGCCGATCTGAAAACCTGTTAAACTTCACTAACATACCTGCCACTCCTGGCAGTGACTTTGTGACAGCTTCCATTCCCCGTCTCAACAAAACCTTGCTCAGCACAGCTTCTTTAAATTTCCCCCTCTGACCTTGAAGCCATGAAGAATGAGATGTGATGTCAATGGAACGTGCAGAACTCTTAAAGGTTCATGGCAGCAGATGCAGAGTTGATGTTAACCTTTTTGTAGTACTTAGGGGTCGTTCCTTAAGATTGTTATAGCCGGGGGTGGTAATGGGGACAAGCTTCTAACAACAACTCCTTTACTTGCATGTTTGGAAACTGCTCTATTTCCATCTTTAATATTTCTATTCTTCCATCTTTAATATCTCTATTTTTCCCTTTCAGGGTTCTTTTGAAGACCCTGACCTGGAGTTACACACTGACCACGGTTCTTTGTGGGAATGGGACCTGCTCTCGGGGTTTCACGACTGGCTGTTATTCGATATGCCGAGGATGCGGACTAAGAGCTTCGCTTGCCTTCGGGGGTCCGGGATCTCGTGGCTCTGGAGATGGGCGGACCAAAGGTTGGTGCCTCTGCAGGAATCCGGTGTGTCGTGGGAGACGGAAGATCAAAAGCAGCGAGCTGGCTGCTGGCTTTATGCCCAGAGACCCGAGTTCTTTGGGCACAGAGCTCGGAAAAAGTGATGCAACGGACTTTTAACATCGTAAATCAGCAAGTTGTTTGTTATGCCTCCCCTCTCGCTGTGAAACGGGGACACCTCTTTTTCCCTTATTAGGGAGAGAGAGAGCCTGTGGTATGGAATACCGGGTGAACGAGCAGTCTTTGGGGTACTGCAAGTCTGTGTCTTTGCCGATGTTCGGCTGCACGCTTGAGTGCTCAGTGGTGGGTGCTGATGCTTTTTTTTGCCGGTGGTAGGGTGGGTTCGTTGCTTTGCTGCCGCTCACGAGTGGGAGGGAGGAGCTGGGGGGGGGGCTTTGGGGTTCTAACATTTAACTGTCATTCATTCTTTGGGGCACTCCTCTGTTTTTGTGGATGTTTGTGAAGAAAAGGTATTTCAGGATGTATATTGTATACATTTCTC
The DNA here is from genome assembly GCF_963921235.1 of Mobula hypostoma. Taxonomy (NCBI): domain Eukaryota; kingdom Metazoa; phylum Chordata; class Chondrichthyes; order Myliobatiformes; family Myliobatidae; genus Mobula; species Mobula hypostoma. Next base: position 102,874,055 of record NC_086107.1, read on the forward strand.
TGACATTAAATGTACCTATGAAGGCTTTTAAATGCCTCCAATGGTGTGAGACTCAAGTACCCTCTGACAGCCAAGTCCAGCTCCTGGCCTTCGCATGTGGCAGAGCTACAAAGCCCAGTGGAACCGTTTCTACTGACAGGAGAAGGGGCAAAGGTGGGTTACTGGCGCCTTAGAACCAGTCGCTTCGGGCAGATGGGGCTCGTCAGCCATGGTTGGCAGCTCATCTCGGAGAAGGAAAACTCTGATCTCAAACCTCTGCTGCCTTGTGGCCATACCCACTCATGGGGAAAGCTTTGGGGGTGAACCCTGAGGTAAAATCCGGAGCTGGGGTCCCTAAGGCAGTCCTATGGTGAGTTCAATGCTGATTAGCAGCTCCTGCGACGCCGCTGGTGCCAAACTGTATGGGTCTCTGCCGTTCCTCTGGGTTCATCAGATGTCTGGAGAGGGGGAGCTTGCTACATGGGCAACAGCTTTCTCTCGATATTGAACTGCCCAGGCTTGTGTATCTAGACCACTAGGACACAACATCCATGGTCACCTCTGACCGATGGAGGCCCTCACCTCAGCTCAGGGGTGAAAAACTCTAAATAAGGGAATGCCCAGTCAGAACGGAGATTACACCCACAGATCAGTGATTCCTTGGAATTTTCTACTCAGGAGTGTCATGGAGGCTCAATCATGGATTACGTTCTGAAGACAACACGTCTCCCCAAACAGACCCTTCCCTCCCAGCTGAAGGAAGGTCAGCAAGCCTCTGGTGGGCAAATGAAATGCTTCAAAATCACCTGAATAAATTCAGCATTACATCTAAAAGCTGGGAGGACCTCACACTCAACAATTAGGCAATCTGTTCAAGAGGGAACTGCATGAGAACGACCTCCGCTGTGTCACGGGGAACAAGTGGCAGCTGCGAAAGGGAGGTTGGGAAACCAGAAGACCTGACCGTTAACCACAGCCGCACTAACTCTGGCCCACACTGCACCAGAATATGTGGGTCCCAGATCAGCCTCTACAGCCCCCTGAAGATCCGCCAATGCAGAACCCCTTCAGAGAACGTCATACCCGACTTGAGTGATCACACTACATTCAAGGCAGGGATCAATAGTTTAGACCTGGGGTACCCCACCTTTCATATGCCACGGACCCCCTACCATGAACGGGGTGGGGGTCCATGGAGCCCCAGGTGGGAAACCAGTAAAGGGATCGAGTGGAATGGAGTCAAACACAGGAATTGAGGTACAAGATCAGCCAGGGTCTCATTGAAGGGAAGAATAGACAAGAGGGGCTGAACAGCCTTCCTCCTGCCCTGATCTGTCGGAATTGCAGGTTGATCATCTGGACACAATCCATGAGACAAATGACACTGGAGCCATCAATAATCTGCTTCACAGAAAAGGTTTTTTTGAGCATCTTCAGTTACAAACCTGAATATTACAAAAGAATGTAATATTCATGAATGATCTGGATGCCAATGTGGGAGGGAAGATCAATAAAATTCTTGTGGGGCACATTGGCAGAATAGTTGATAATGTGGAAGATCATCTTCAGCTGCAGAGAGACTTGATTTTTGGTGAAATAAACTGAAAAATAGCAGATACAGATTAATCCAGACAAATGTGACATTGTGCATCCTGAGGCCATTACTGAGGTAAGGTATTAAGGGGAACAAGACCCTAAACCCCTGAAGGTGGCAACACAGGAGGGCAACATGTTTGGGAAGGCTTACAGGATGTTGCCTTTTATTAGGGTAATGCGATCACGTGGGTCGGGTACGGTGTTCTCCTCAGGGGTTCTCTACTGGTGGGTCTTCAGGAGGCTGTAGAGGTCAATCCAGGATTCACGTCTTCCAGACCTCACAATCCTGCCCCCTTTGCCACTTGCTGATCACTGTGAGAGTTATTCCGGGATGTTAGGCTGGAACACCCGTACGTGACTTTGTCTGACGTGGGGAGGTAGATGCATGGGCAGCCACCACACAGTTCTAGACAGATTGAAGTCAGGGTCCAGTGACATGGAATGAAAGAAGCCTGGGAGCCCTTTGCTGCTGCATCCTTCCTCCTCCTTCACTGCCGTTGGTGATGGGTCATCATCTTCTGTCAGCTCCACCCACGAGGTTTCGGTTGGATCGCTCTTTGCCTGGATCCTCCCCCTTGATCTTCTCGCCATGGATGACCACACTAGGAGCTAAACGCCAACTCCAGACTACAATATTCTTGGGATCTCAGGGATTCAAAAGCCTCTCTAACACAACTTGGAGAAGTTTATTAAGGTATTGAATACAGAGATAAGGAAATTATGCTCCCACTTTGTGAAACCTTGGGCAGACCTCAACTAGAGAACTGTTTTCAATTCTGGTCACCAAGATATGGGAAAGATGTGACAATGCTGAAGAAGAGTATATTAACTGTTTGCATCATGGCCTGGTATGGAAATGCAAATACCCTTAATAGAAAAGCCTATAGATTCTATAGAATTGATTCTATTGTGTTTCTTGTACTTACTGTGAATGCCCACCTGAAAATGAATCTCAGGGTTGTATATGGTGACATGTATGTACTTTGAGAGTAAATTTACTTTGAACTTTCAATTCAGATAGCTAAGGACAATATGGTTGATGCTGTGTGCTTACTTTTTGGGTAGCCTCTCCTATCAAAGTAATTGCTATCTTTTCTTTAAAAAACCATCTTGAAAGAGAAAATTTGGCTTCATCAATGAGGCTGAATTGCCCAAACGTCCTTCATGGGTCACACCAGTTCAGGCTACCTCCAGCCAAGTTAGATATAGCTAGTGATGACATTGGGGTGGATATCATGAAAATAGAGTTGGCAGTGAAAAATGCTCGAGGAGAGTTTGGTCCTGGTACACAAGTCACGATGACATCGTTAATGGAATGCACTGTGGATATGGTGTGAGTGTCAGCAACTTCTAGTACCGTGCTCAATTATCTTTTATGCTCCGTTGAGTAGATAGACAGTCTTGATTTAATATCCTGGCTGAAAACTGATACCTCTAGCAATATATATACACTGAGGTGAAGTGAAATAGCGGCCTACTCTGATACTGGAGTGAGAATTGAACCCATTAGTGTTCTTCCCCGTTTACCTTAAGCAGCTGAAACACCGAGACTCAGAACTTCTTTGAAGAAGATCGAACTCCAGTTCTGGCAGGAGGTGTAAATGGACAAGAGTGAACCAATGCAGTGGCCACTTTACTAGGTCCACCTTCTCATTAATGTAAATATCTAATCAGCTAATCATGTGGCTGTAACTCAATGCAGACATGGTCAAGAGGTCCAGTTGTTGTTCAGACCAAATATCAGAACGGGGAAGAAAAAAAATGCAATCTAAGTGACTTTGACTGTGGAATTTTTTGTTGGTGCCAGATGGGGTGGTTTGAGTATCTCAGAAACTGCTGAACTCCAGGGGTTTTCACACACAATAGGCTCTAGCGTTTATAGGGAATGGTGTGAAAAACAAAAAACATCCAGTAAGTGGCAGTTCCGAGGGTGAAAATGCCTTGTTAGTGAGAGAGGTCAGAGGAGAATAGCCAGACCGGTAAAAGCTGATGGGAAGGTGACAGTAACTCAGATAACCATACTTTATGGGGGGGGGGGGGCGGGTGGTGCACTACTTCACAGGACCAAAAGCTGCATATGGTTGTAAATTTAGTCGGCTCCATCTTGGGTACTAGCCTACAAGGTACCCGGGACGTCTTCAAGGAGCAGTGTCTCAGAAAGGCAGCATCCATTATTAAGGACCTCCAGCACACAGGACATGCCCTTTTCTCACTGTTACCATCAGGTAGGAGATACAGAAGCCTGAAGGCACACACTCAGTGATTCAGGAACAGCTTCTTCCCCTCTGCTGTCCGATTCCTAAATGGACATTGAACCCTTGGACACCACCTCACCTTTTTTTAAATATATAGGATTTCTATTTTTTTGCGCCATTTTTAATCTATTCAATATACATATACTGTATAAAGCATACTGAATAAGATTTACTTATTTAATATTTTTTCTTCTTCTATATTATGTATTGCATTGAACTGCTGCTGCTAAGTTAACAAATTTCACGTCTCATGCCGGTGATAATGAACCTGATTCTGATTACAATGGTAGTGTGCAGAAGAACATCTCTGAACACATGGCACATCGAACCTTCAAGTGGATCAACTTTAGTACCAGTGCATAAATTCTCTACCTTATCAGGTACAGAAAGTATATCTCACAGTACATCCATACAGTACGAGTGCAGAAGAGAATGCTTAGGATGGTGAGCAGTCGCTATTTAAACAGTCTGATTTGTTCGGGTCAAGGGTCAGATGTTTTTCAGGCTGTCGCCATCAATGCAAGTGGGGATTATTCCATCACAGTCCTGCCTAGTGCCCTGATTACTTAGAGTCTGAAGCAACTCATCACAGGGTACCCACTATCTGACCTGCAGAGGTTACACGACTGATCCAGTTAAGTTTTTAGCTAATGGTCAACCCCACGACATCGACGGTCAGGGACTCAAATGGCAAAGTCGTTAAATATCAAGGGTAGGGGATTAGATGGTGAGGTGAAGAAAGGTCACCTACCAAAACGTTAGCTGTTTTCCCCTCATAGCCTGATCTGAACCCTGTTCCTGTTCCGGGTTTACGACTATTCACAGTTTTGCTTTCAATTGGGTTTGCAGTTGGTCAACCTGACTCTGGCGCCGGATTATCTGCCACATCCCAGGCAGACATGGGCTGCTCCATTTTCTGCAGAGCTGCAAACACTGGACTTCTATGAAGGAACATCCCCACCCACATCAGACCTTATGACGGAAGGGAGGTCATTGATGAAGTAAATATTTGGGGACCAGATGGACCTATGATATTACCCGGAGGAACTCTTGCAAACTCTTCCAAAAATATGATTGTTTAGATCTGCTGTAAGCATTTATTTACCTTTACCCTTCAGCGTGCACCACCAAGAATTCTCAGTGCTATTGCAAACCAGAATGTTTGCTTTAGAATTATTGTACTGGGTATAGTTTCAAGGAGACTGATCAAACCAAAATCCTCCCGGTCTCTTCCTTATTACTGCAGTTTCTGCAGGGCAGAAAACTACAGATGATGAAATTCTGAAATAGCAAAGCTGGAAATATTCAGGTCAGGCAACATCTGTGGCTCTGAGGCATTAACCCTCTCACTCAACATCTTCAAACTTTTAATATTTATCACTTCATTTCAGGGTCATTCTATTTTTTAAAATGAATTCAACACCTACCCCTCCCTCTCTCTAAACCTTCACCTGATTCAGAAATACCACATCTTGTTCATCTTTCATTAACTGCCCCATCTTTGCTGCGATTTGCCCTGCTGTGTGATGAACTGAGACTGGGCTACGGGCTTTGCGTCGATGGACTCACTTTTCATTCTCAATGCTGTGGTTTCCTTTTATTGTTTGCACGATTTGTGCATTCTTCTCTCTCTCTCTCTCTGCGCACTGGGAATTTGTCCTTTTTTTGATTGGGTTTGTTCAGGTTTCTTGTTTTATGACTGCCTGTAAGCAGACGAATCTCAAGGTTGTATAATTTATACATACATAGAAGCATAGAAAACCTGCAGCACAACACAGGCCCTTTGGCCCACAAAGCTGTGCTGAACATGTCCTTACCTTAGAAATTACCTAGAGTTACCCATAACCCCCTCTATTTTTCTGAGCTCCATGTACTTGTCCAGGAGTCTCTTAAAAGACCCTATCGTATCCGCCTCCGCCACCGTCGCTGGCAGCCCATTCCACACACTCATCACTCTCTGCATAAAAAAACTTACCCCTGACTTCTCCTCTGTATCTACTTCCAAGCACTTTAAAACTGTGTCCGCTCGTGCTAGCCATTTCAGCCCTGGGAAAAAGCGTCTGACTATCCACATGATCAATGCCCCTCATCATCTTATACACCTCTATCAGGTCACCTCTCATCCTCCGTCGCTCCAAGGAGAAAAGGCCGAGTCCACTTATCTTATTCTCATAGAGCATGCTCCCCAATCCAGGCAACATTTAATAATAAATGTGGTTTGAACTTTGAAGCTGTCTTTGTTGAAAATGCAATGCAATACCAGACATCCCACCTCTCCCGGAAGTTCCGGGAGTCTCCCGCATATTAATAGTGACTCCCTGATGCCCGCAAACTATACACAATATTCCGGAAGTCATTTTTTTGAGAGAGAGAGAGAGCGCGAGAGCGACCACGAGAGGGGAGGGAGGGAGGGAAAGAGAGAGAGACAGAGAGAGAGAGAGAGAGAGACAGAGAGAGACAGAGAGAGAGAGAGACAGAGAGAGAGCACGCACGCGCCATGGCAGAGTTTTCCAAAAAAAGAAAATATAAAACGTACGTCACCCCAGACTACCCTAAAGTGTACCCCTGCCTAATAGGGGTCAAAAATAATGACTGTGTTGCTGGCTGCACTGTTTGCAACAGTGACTTTTCTATTGTCCATGGTGGGTTAAGACTGTAAAAGACATGTTGAGGTGAGTTTAACAGGTGCCATTCATTCATTAGCGTAGCTAAAGTTATTTAGACTAGCTGGCTAGCTGCTAAGGAGCTACTCTATTGCAGACATCCCACCTCTCACGGAAGTCTCCCGCAAATTGATGGTGCTACCTCCCCGAAATGAGTTTTTGTAGGGTGGAATGTCTGCAATACAGTACATTTCCCCCATATCTCAGCATTGTCCTCTCCAGCCTCTGCTTCCATGTCCAAGTCAGTAATTTTCACCAATCCCATCCCAAAATCCACTACTTGTGATTGGCTGTTCATCTTTTGCTCTGGGGATACAGGGATCTGATGACACTGGAACCTGGAGGAACGATATGCTGGAGGACTCTGACATAGAGGTCCGACCCAAAACATAGACAATTTCTTTCCTCCCACAGATGCCGCTTGACCTCCCCTTCATACCCCATCCATTATTCATTTATTATATATATATATTCTCTCTCTCCTTTTTCTCTCTCTCCTTTTTCTCTCTCTGTCCCTCTCACTATACTCCTTGCCCATCCTCTGGGATTCCCCCCTCTCCCTTTTCTTTCTCCCTGGGCCTCCTGTCCCATGATCCTCTCATATCCCTTTTGCCAATCACCTGTCCAGCTCTTGGCTCCATCCCTCCCCCTCGCCATCCCACTTTCAAATCTCTTACTAACTCTTCCTTCAGTTAGTCCTGACGAAGGTTGTCGGCCCAAAATGTCAACCGTACCTCTTCCTAGAGATGCTGCCTGGCCTGCTGCGTTCACCAGCAATTTTTATGGGTGTTGCTGCTTGACCTGCTGAGTTCTTCCAGCAAATTGGTTGTTGTACCCTTCCTTCTGTTGCTGTCCCACAAGCCACTTCCCTGTACTAGACTTTCAGGTCTTCCTAAACTCTCCTTTAGTCACTGTTTTAAGTCCTCTTTGACCCTCTCATTCTTGCTCTAACTCACCAACAGAAACCACAAACATTTTCCATAGCACATTATAGTTGTTACAAATATCTCAAAATATAATCTACAGCACACTTATTATTACTTCGATATTATTGGTTTCTTTTGTAATCCTATGTATTTAATTTTAGATATTTAAACACATGATTGTGGGTAGGGGTCCCTGGGCTTCACCAGACTGCTAAAGAGGTCCATGGCATAAAAAAGGTTAAGAACTCTTGCTCTAACATCACTCCTCTCAATTCCCCTTAGCTTTAAAACTCTGCACCAAATTTTCAGTAGCAGCCTTTGGAATGGAATCCCCTGTCCTCAGCATCCAACCTTTACGACTGTGATACGTGGACAACCCCAGCCTAGAGCACCGTGCACCTACTCTTTCTCAAGAGCAGAGTACTCATGTTCTGTACTCAACAGCCATCTTGAGATTCTGATTGCGTAATTTTAACTCTGCTTCCCACTCTCATGTGTCTTCACCTTCACCATTGCTAAAGGTCAAATGTAAATTGAAAAAAATAAACATCTCAGATCCATTAGGTGGTTTACAATCGAATGAATGGTATGAGCATCAAATTCTACTATTACAAGTAAACCATTCCCCTGGTGCTCTCCCCCAATAAATTAATGTCCATCTAGATTTCTTCCTCCTTTGTTCACTTTTCCCATCACCCCTTTACCCAGTTGCATCTACCCACCCACCGCCTGTTCCACGCATTACCTACCAATCTGCGTCTCAGCACCTCCCTCATAGTGCTGTTCCTCTTCCCTCATTCCTGCTGCAGGGCCTCAATAACCATATAACCATTACAGCACAGAAACAGGCCATTTCGGCCCTTCTAGTCCGTGATGAACTCTTACTCACACCTAGTCCCACTGACCTGCACTCAGCCCATAACCCTCCATTCATTTCCTGTCCATATATCTATCCAATTTAACTTTAAATGACAACATCGAACCTGCCTCAGCCACTTCTGCTGGAAGCTCGTTCCACACAGCTACCACTCTCTGAGTAAAGAAGTTCCCCCTCATGTTACCCCTAAACTTCTGCCCTTTAACTCTCAACTGATGTCCTCTTGTTTGAATCTCCCCTACTCCCAATGGAAAAAGCCTATCCGCGTCAACTCTATCTATCCCCCTCATAACTTTAAATACCTCTAACAAGTCCCCCCTCAACCTTCTACGTTCCAAAGAATAAAGGCCCAACTTGTTCAACCTTTCTCTGTAACTTAGGTGATGAAACCCAGGTAACATTCTAGCAAATCTTCTCTGTACTCTCTCAATTTTGTTGACATCTTTCCTATAATTCAGTGACCAAAACTGTACACAATACTTCAAACTTGGCCTCACCAATGCCTTGTACAATTTCAACATTACATCCCAACTCCTATACTCAATGCTCTGATTTATAAAGGTCAGCATACCAAAAGCTTTCTTCACCACCCTATCCACATGAGATTCCACCTTCAGGGAACTATGCACCATTATTCCTAGATCCCTTTGTTCTACCACATTCTTCGATGCCCTACCATTTACCATGTATGTCCTATTTTGATTAGTCTTACCAAAATGTAGCATCTTGCATTTATCAGCATTAAACTCCATCTGCCATCTTTCAGCCCACTCTTCTAACTGGCCTATATCTCTCTGCAAGGTTGAAAACCTACTTCATTATCCACAACTCCACCTATCTTAGTATCATCTACATACTTACTCATCCAATTTACCACCCCATCATCCAGATCATTAATGTATATGGCAAATAACATTGGACCCCTTACAGATCCCTGAGGCACACCACTAGTCACCGGCCTCCAATCTGACAGTTATCCACCACTACTCTCTGGAGTCTCCCACCCAGCCACTGCTGAATCCATTTTACTACTTCAATATTAATACTTAACGATTGAACCTTCCTAACCAACCTTCCCTGTGGGACCTTGTCAAAGGCCTTACTGAAGTCCATACAGACAATATCCACCACTTTACTCTCGTCAACTTTCCTAGTAACCTCTTCAAAAAATTCAATAAGATTTGTCAAACATGACCTTCCACGCACAAATCCATATTGACCCTAATCAGACCCTGTCTATCCAGATAATTATATATACCATCTCTAAGAATACTTTCCATCAATTTACCCACCACTGACGTCAAACTCACAGGCCGATAATTGCTAGGTTTACTCTTAGAACCCTTTTTAAACAATGGATCAACATGAGCAATACGCCAATCCTCCGGCACCATCCCCGTTTCTAATGACATTTGAAATATTTCTGTCAGAGCCCCTGCTATTTCCACACTAACTTCCCTCAAGGTCCTAAGGAATATCCTGTCAGGACCCGGAGACTTATCCACTTTTATATTCCTTAAAAGCTCCAGTACTTCCTCTTCTTTAATCATCATAGTTTCCATAACTTCCCTACCTGTTTCCCTTATCTTACACAATTCAATATCCTTCTCCTTAGTGAATATCGAAGAAAAGAAATTGTTCAGAATTTCCCCCATCTCTTTTGGCTCCACACATAGCTGTCCACTCTGATTCTCTAAGGGACCAATTTTATCCCTCACTATCCTTTTGCTATTAATATAACAGTAGAAACCCTTGGGATTTATTTTCATCTTGCTTGCCAAAGCAACCTCATATCTTCTTTTAGCTTTTCTAATTCCTTTCTAAAGATTCTTTTTACTTTCTTTATATTCTTTGAGCACCTCATTTACTCCATACTGCCTATATTTATTGTAGATATCTCTCTTTTTCTGAACCAAGTTTCCAATATACCTTGAAAAACCATGGATCTCTCAAACTTTTAACCTTTCCTTTCAACCTAACAGGAACATAAAGATTCTGTACTCTCAAAATTTCACCTTTAAATGACCTCCATTTCTCTGTTGCATTCTTCCCATAAAACAAATTCTCCCAATCCACTCCTTCTAAATCCTTTCACATCTCCTCAAAGTTAGCCCTTCTCCAATCAAAAATCTCAACCCTGGGTCCAGACCTATCCTTCTCCATAATTATATTGAAACTAATAGCATTGTGATCACTGGACCCGAAGTGCTCCCCAACACAAACCTCCGTCACCTGACCTATCTCATTCCCTAACAGGAGATCTAACCCTGCCCCTTCTCTAGTTGGTACCTCTATGTATTGCTGCAAAAAACTACCCTGCACACATTTTACAAACTCCAAACCACCCAGGCCTTTTACAGTATGGGCTTCCCAGTCTATGTGTGGAAAATTAAAATCTCCCACAATCACAACCTTGTGCTTACTACAAATATCTGCTATCTCCTTACAAATTTGCTCCTCCAATTCTTGCTCCCCATTTGGTGGTCTATAATACACCCCCATAAGAGTTACTACACCTTTCCCATTCCTCAATTCCACCCAAATAGCCTCCCTAGACGAGCCCTCTAATCTATCCTGCCAGAGCATCGCTGTAATATTTTCTCTGACAAGCAATGCAACACCTTCCCCTCTTGTCCCTCCGATTCTATCACACCTGAAGCAATTAAATCCAGGAATAGAACCAAAAACGTTGACATGCATTTTCTGCCTCCACTGCTGTTGCTCAACCTACTGAGGACTCCTGGCAGGTTTTTTTAAAAGTAAGATTTATGTTGTAATGTGATTACTTTTATTTCTTTCTGGAGATTCTAGGTGTTGTTTCAATTCAGCAGAATTCTTACATTTTCCCCAATTAGTCTGGTTTCTTTTTAGCAAAATGAACCTTTTTCTTTTTATTCAGTACCTTTGGACTTAATAGCAAAGGTGTTCCAGTTGTAAAGTTTTTGTAGCACAAAGGAAAATGTACTTAGGAATTTCAACTAATGCCTCATACCTTTTATGTACTTTGTTCCTTCGTCACCAGTGAATAAAAAGGAATTCCACAGTACATATCATGGAACGTTGGTCATCTGCTCTGTATCAATTTGCAACTGTATCTGACAGAGCAGTCACATGGAAAGATATGTAGACATTACTGCCTTGGCAACATCAAGTATTCCATAACTCCATGTTAACTAGATTCGCTGTATGGCTGTATGTAGATTGACCAGGGGTTCCCAACCTTTCTTTACACCATGGACCGGTGCCATTAATCAAGGGGGCAGTGGATCCCAGGTTGGAAACCCTCACAGTTAAGAGTAACTCTATTACAGCGCCAGAGACCCGGGTTCAATTTCAACATTGTAAGGAGTTTGTACATTCTCCCTGTGACCTCCGAGTGCTCTGCTTTCCTCCCACATTCCTAAGCTGGATTGGTGGCATGGACTCATTAGGCTGTTAGGGTCTGTTACAATGCTAATTTTAAAAAAACACACTGGAATGAAATATCTTTATTATATGGAGGTTGGCTTTGCAAATTGCAATGTCTCTAAGACTTGAGAAATGGGCAGCTGTAGTTGAAATTCTGCATAATCAATAGATCACCACCTAAAATAACAGAATTAAAATGAAAGCCTACTTTCCCAACCACCCCCAACCCGGCCTTTAAAGAAAGATGTGTCGTTTGTATAATGTCCCCACTGCTGCTCAGGCCGATGTTTATTGTTCACTGCCGAATCTAATGATCCAGTGAGGGGTAGGGAACTGATGTGGGGTCTTGCGTGTGCAAGTTAATTATTGTATTTCCTATGTTACCACAGTAACTGTAGCTCAAAATAAAGGCACTTCATAGTAAAAACACATTGGATGTCCAGAGGTTGGGAAGCAAACTAAAATGTCAGCCTTCCTATCTTGCCAACTGCAGCCTCATGGGTCTAGAGTGTTAGGCCTGGTATAGGAATGCCAGTGCTCAGGAACAGAAAAAGTCTACAGGAAGTGGTAGACACAGCTCAGTCCAACACAGCCCCACCCTTGAGTATATTTACATGGAGCACTGGCACTAGAAAACAGCGTCCATCACAGACCACCCATCTGTCCTCTTTTCACTACTGCCAGTGAGCAGGAGGTACGGAAGCCCAAGGTACCATACCACTAGGTTCAGGAAGTTATTACTCTCCAGCTGTCAGGGTCCTGAACCAGCATGGATACCTTCACTCACCAGTGCTCTGAACTGATTCTACAACCTGCAGCCTCACTTTCAAGAACTCTTTTCTATTTCATATTTATTTTATTTGCACATTGTCTTCTTTGACACATTGGCTGCTTGTTAGTGTTTGTTCATACATAATTTTTCAGAAATTGCCCTGTATTTTTTTTCTTGGAAATGCCTGCAAGAAATTAAATCTCAAGGTGGTATACACTACATGTACGTACTTTGTTAAAGATACTTTGAGAACCTCAGTCTGGAGTAGCATTACCAAGATATCTGCGACAGTGTTTAGCACGTGCTGTGTCTATTCTAGTCAAATGATGAGGTTTTTCCACCACCTCTTATATGATGAGTAACGCACCTGCAATTAACCTGTCAGTACAAGCTGGAATGTTGAAAGATTATGCCATGCTTTCCCCTCAGGTTGAAGCAATAGGGAGCAAGATGTTAGGATCTAACATGAAACCAATCTGCTTATTCAGCCCAGGTTCTATCCAAACCCTCAGTCATTGTGCTTACTGTTTCGGAAATATTACACGAATATTGATGCAAATTTTACCAAGATTTTCTGTGATTTAGTCCATTAGGAACCAGGTAGCACCAAAATTGGCCTACTTTCTTCAGCAGTTGTAGCATTCTATTTGGTATTAGCAACCGTTAAGGCTGCACTTACCATCAGAAAATGGTCTTCCATTGTTACAAGAAGCAGGACTTTAGCCCTACATTTATGCTTGTAAAGCTCCCTGCAAATTGCTAATTCCTGAAGAATGATTTGCAGTGGAATACTTGTCAACCAAAACAGGGTGAAGTGCAATATTATCAGAGGCACATTTTATAGCCATTTATTAACCCTCTGTATCTTGTAGGATATGATATGCCTGATAATGAAAGAATCTCTTTGAGATTCATCCTATTTGAATCTTGGTCTCAGGATGTGTAACTACAGCCTATCAAGATTACAGACTTGAGGTGTGGCAACTCAAATTAATTAATTAAGCATGTGATACTTTCCATAAGACACAGGAGTAGAATTAAGCCATTTGATCATGGCTGCTATTATCCCCCTCAACCTCATTCACCTGCATTCTCCTCAATCTGTCATCCACCTCCTCCACAAGGCAGTTAAATCGGTTTATTTGTGAAAGCTGGCAAATCATTTTTGTATTTGCTATTTAATTCTTTCCCCATCCACCCTCATGAAGCTAATGCCTCTCTACAAATAGTCCCATGATAAAAATCCCTGTCTCTCATCAAATATCAAATGAGCTAGTTTCACAGTGAGGATTTCCAATCCCACAAGTTGAAGCCTTATTCACCTTGATTAACTTCAGAACAGCTTGCTATGGAAACACCAATGCCCTAGAATGGAAAATCCTACAAAAAAAACAGTAGATACAGCTGTCCATCACAGATAAAGCCCTCCCCATCGAGTACATCTACACAGAGCAGTGTTGCAGAAAAGCAGCATCCATCAACAGAGACCCCCACCACACAGGACATACTTTCTTCTCACTGCTGCCATCCAAGAAGGTGGTATAGGAGCCTTGAGACTCACAGTTATTACCTCACAACCATCGGGCTCTTGAACCAAAGGGCATTAACTTCACTCGCTCCATCACTGAACTGTTCCCACAACCCATGGACTGACTTTCAAGGACTCATCTCATTTTCTTGATACTTATTGTTTATTTGGTTTTTTTTTTGTGTTGGCACAGTTTGTCGTCTTTTGCTCAATGGTTGAACATCCAAAGTGGTGTGGTCTTTCATTGATTCTATTATGGTTGTAATTCTATTATGGATATATTGAGTATGCCCACAAGAAAATGAATCTAAGGGTTATGTATGTGTCCCCATATATACTTGCATAATAAATCTACTTTGAACTCACCTTATAATGAAGTGCTTTTAAGCATAGTTACTGTTGCAAGTGTTAAGAAATCAACCACATTACACAAAGCAAGCTTGCACAAACAAGGCAAATTATTTTGATTAAGGATTAACATTAAACAGGACATTAGTCATGCTTTAAACTTTGATGGGTTATTTTGGCAACTCGTGCATCTGAGAAAGCAAAAGTGCAGACTTAAATCTCACTGACTGCAGCATTTCTAATGTGAAGATTCTTTCTACAGAAGACACTAAAGTCGGACTACAGATCACAACACAGCTTGTGAGTGGTATCTGACCGTGACAGAAAACTGACCCATGAGCAGAACAAGCACTTCTCAGTGTGACACCTTAACCTTGAACTATCTATGCTTAGAACATACTGCACTTTGAACATCAGAAGCAGTAACTGCAATTGCATTTAGCCCATATTGTTTAGCTTAGTAAGCTTTCTTTGGGAGTTAAGTGAGATACAGCTGTCAGAAACAGTTAATGTTTCCCAAGTTGATCTTTTAAATGTTCCAACTCCGTTGTGAGAATGCCAGAGTTTTAAGTCAAATATAGCAACAGGATTAAAATATTACCCTTTCTCTTGACTGTAGAAGGGAGATGAGTGTTCAAGTGTGTTATTACCCATTAAATGGTCTACAAACAACAGCTAGCTAGCAGCCACCTAGCTACAGGGCACAAGGGAAGGAAAGTGAAAATGTTTTGACTCTTCTGGTAGGGAGCTGCTCGTAACAGCACTGTGGTTAAGAATGGGCAAGGATTAGAGTGTTTACTACTTCTCCATAGGATAACATAGCAGCACTCCAGACACAGAACAGAATTTTAAGTTTTGTTGAAAAGTTGCACAGGAGCAAGCGGGCACATAGTACTCAAAGTTAATTGCTATAAAGTACAGAATTAATCGTTTTTTAAAAAATAAAGGTACTACACACAAACAGCTCCAATTTTCATGCTTTTAATACAAACTTAAAAAAGATCCGGAACATTATAAACTATACAGCTCTGACCTCACCTACAACAAATCTGCAAAAACATCTTAGCGTCAAGCAAGTATTGCACAATGTTCCAAAGTAGAAAATTGGGATATTTTTCAGTCTACAATAAAAGGAATTATTTGCATCCGCTTTCCTTAACAGAAAATAACCATTCCTTTCAAAAAAGTAAAATGTACATAATTTGAAAAAATCCTGCCATCGTTTTTACTTTTTCTGAAGCATACAATGTCAATATCTGTTTTCAATTTTTTTTGAAAAAATAATTTGTTGCATATGAAATCTGAAATGAAATTACAATAATGTACATTAGAAATATATACTCTTAACCTTTACAAACATAGTAAATTATCAAGCAAAGGAAACCAAAGAAACTTAAGATTCCGATCAGTTAGTGCCA
The DNA here is from genome assembly GCF_963921235.1 of Mobula hypostoma. NCBI lineage: Eukaryota > Metazoa > Chordata > Chondrichthyes > Myliobatiformes > Myliobatidae > Mobula > Mobula hypostoma. The sequence continues at coordinate 102,889,825 of NC_086107.1, forward strand.
ATTTTTTTAAAAATAAAAAATAAAACCAAGCAGTGTTTTTTTTTAATGTTCAAGTAAAGAAAGGCTAACATCTGCATAATACATCACATCACCTCAATGAAGAACACTTGGGGTGGGGGTGAGAGGGGAGGGTCAGGGAAGGAAGAAAGAAAAGGAATAGAAAGTCCTCAAAAGGCAATAATTTTAACAAAAAAATGACCAGTTTCTTTACCCTCAACAGCACATCTAAAAAGCTTATGAAACAGGGATGCCATTAAATCATCCAGGAACTGAGACTAATTGTACCTCATAAACAGATTTCTTATTGTGTTTCCATCCTTTTGCTGACAGGCAGAACTTTGTTATGGTCACCAAGGCTGCCCCAGAAGCACCAATCCCAATGTCTGGCGCAGACAGACTGATCCATTGCATGCCAGGAAGATCAGATCCCTGACACTAAATGAGCCTCTGCTTGGGCAAGTTTTTACTGCCTCATTAACAAATACTAGAAGGCCCACATATCTGCTGAATGACTTTTAAGGTCACAAGTCTTGAGGATGAGGGTTGGGCTGAAGAAAGAGGGCCAGGTGTCAAAGCCAAGGCTACTCATTGATGTTAAGTTGCTATTTTGGCCTCAAGATTAGAGGTCAATTCTGCCTTCTGTTGATCAAAAGTTGTTGTTCTGCATTGCCTTATTGTTGGCTGCATATTCTCCCATTATAATTCATGAGGCAAAGTGTACCTTTTTCAGCCTTTGTTCAAACTTTCTCACCAATACTCAACTGGCAATTTGAAAAAAAACTTTCCCAATAGCAGGATACTAATCTTCAAACCTTGGAAGAACACAGTGAATGTTAAATGGTCACTGGACACAAGCGGGGAATGTAGGCATTGTTCTTACTTTAAGTCAAAAAGCTTGAAAAGGTGTCCCTAGAACATGAACAGAACAAAATTTACAATGATCTTTTAGCCACCACCATTTCCTCCATATTCCTTTCTATACCACAAAAGTGCACATTTTCTGCCGTGCTCTTTTTTAAAAAAATATATTAAAAGCAACTCAACTAAATCCCGGCAAGCCAGAGAAAAGCTTTAAAATGCAGATTTTCAATTGTGTTTAAATGCAAACTTTGTTTGTAAACGTACAATTTGGGTGACCACTTTCAATTTCAGAAATACTAGTTGAAAATTATAGGCAGTTGTGGCATTTGCATTTTCGGGGTGCATGTATGTTAATTCCAAACAGTTCAGAATAACAAACAGCATGCTATTTTGACATGGGCCAGGGAGCAGCGGGACATCAGTCAGGGTACATACACCAACTTCAACTCTAAAATGATCAAATCATCTGTTTCAGCAGTCCAAGTCTTAGTACAGTGTGTGGGATGTTGGGATAACAGCACAAGTCACACAATAGCTCAAAAAAATCAATAGTTCCAGCATTGTATATTGGATTCTGGGTTACTGATTAGACAAGGTTGAGATGGCAGTGGGGCTTAATTGCAGTATAGGTGCACTGAACAATAATGACTCAGCCAAAAGTGTTATGATAATCTGGATTTGCTGAATCACTAGCCAAGCAGATTATACAGCAGTTGCAACTTGAATGTATGGCTAGTCCTCAGTCCCTTACTCAAGCTCAGGACTTACACTCCATTAATTGCTTAAGGCCTAATAACTTCAGGACTCCCACAACAATTCAAGATAAATACTAAAGCAGATAGCTGTACTCATCTGGTCCTTTAGGACTTCTTAATATTACCCTTGATCGTTATATTTGGTTCTTTAACTAGTTGTGTTCAGATTGTGTTCTTAGAGGTTTAAAGCCACAGCACTAACGAGGCTGAGCCGTAACATTAATCTAGTAATTCAGAAACATTTTAATGCCAGAACCATGTACAAATATAGGACTTGCTCTTTAAAATCAGAAAAAAAACCATAAGGTATAATGAGCTTTCACCCTTTAATCTGGGTCAACTTTTACTGTGAATACTGTTAGTCGTTGGTGCTGATCACCAGCATTGTCCCAAAATAGCTGCGCTGGGCCCACAGCTCAGTGATTGCACATGATCCAGGGGAGGATAAAAGCTGAACAATCAAATCTATCAGGGATACTTCCAGGAAACTCTTAGTGCTCGGTTCAAGTAGACCATTATCAAACTTCAGAGGTCATCAGCTACTTAGTATATTAGGGGGAGTGTCATAAATATTATAAATATTGGAAGGATAGTGTTCCTATCTGAAGCATGTACTTGCGCAGATTGTAAGCTTTATTAACTGATAGTCTGAACCCAGCTTTTTTTTCTCCCACTTGGCTGCACTGTTTGGGTAGGACACAAAGGAAACCTGCACCTTTACCACAGTAAAACAGAGAATAAATCAGAGGAGATGCTCGCATTGTCTAACAGAAAGCTACAGAGCAACGTTGGAAGAGGTCTAAATGCATTCTGCCTCCTTTGCTTGTGAGAGAAAAGAATTGGTTTTTAAACAACCAAATTGATCAAACATAGCTCTAACTCCTGGGTCCCTATCCCAACTTTCAGTACCAGTAATACATTAGACCAGTACAAACAACTCACATCTGGCAAATCCCAAAATCAAATAAAGAGCTTTGGTCACCCACCTTTCCTGCTGAATCACCAGCTTAGTTATTCTAGGCAGGGTTTTGGAATAAATTAAAATTACTTCTCTTCAGGGGTGGCTTGGAATTAGCTGCTTAATAGTTTGATCAGTGGGTAAGATGGAAAATGCAAGGAGCAGAAGAGAGCTAGTATGAGGTCAAGAATACCTTCGGGGTGAATAGAGGATGCCCTAATCTTGTGGGTTATAAACAGCACAAGTCCTCTTGCATATATTCATAATATGTATAACAAGTGCTTCCTTTGATATGCAAACCCCACTTTATTCTTTTTTTTCTACGATTCTAAACCTAATTAACTGTTCTAACAAACCTTTTAATTTGGTCAACTATTGCAATAAAAAGGAACTCTGAAATATTAGGATAAAATATTTATCAAATTGATAATCACATCACCAACACCCCCTGTTCATCTCTGAGACCGAAATAACCAGCCTGGTCATCTAAGACAGGTTGGAAATGCATCAAATTAAATACTGCTCTCCTATCCGAGGATAATGCTTAAAGACTTTTTTTTGTAATTGGAAAGTAAACACTGCTGCACATGTCCTTGTGACTCGATGTGAACTGATCAAGCATGTTTTACAGTAACTTCAAACTATTTTGTCAAATCCCTTTTAAGATGACTGCAACTCCTTCCAAACAAGTTTTAATACAAAATTACTAGATGTGTCAAGGTCAAGCCTGTATTGCCACTTACAATGGGTCTGGTTACTCATTACAGTATAGCTGCTAACAACAGGCTTCATGAAATCCTGACTGTGGCATTGATAAGTTCAATAAAAGGGTAATTTTCTGTTGAGATGAAATTGCTGGAGCATCATTTGACTGTAGCTCATGCCAAGTAGAATGATTCTGTTAACTAAAAGCAGTTCAGCAAAGAGAGCTGAAGCACTTACTGCAAGAGTCAACCTCAGAACACACTGCACTACACAATGGAAAGGAAGAGCGGAGCTGTATAGGCAACAGCATAGATCTATTCAAATACAGAGTTATTTGGGCATTACAGATTGATTACTTCACTGTCAAGAACCTGAAAACCAAAGAAAGACAAAATAACCCTTCTCAGTGACTGACAGGATACAGCATTTACTACCAAGTCCTGACTGGTATGATAGCCATATATTATTTCAACTATAATTTAGTCACTTACATCTTTCCTGTTGTATCAGATTCCACCAGCCTATTCATGGACCTGGTATGTTACTCTACAGCTAACAGCTGGACCACCGCAAGGACACAATGTGCAGCAGAGTTTAACAGATAATTGGCCTCATGCGCTTTTAAATGCCTGGGTTCATGGTTACTCAAAGCCCCCCACCCCAACATACGATCAGCTCAAGTATCATTTCAGCTACGTCTGGCATCAGAGGTGAATATCGCGCAGCTCCCATGACAGAACATGGGCTATCCCAAGTGTGATGCATCCCTTCCATCAGTAAAAACTTGATGTCACTTATAGCAGGCCTACGGCCGCATTACAGGAAGAGGAGAAAAGAGCTTGGCTCAAAAGAACCCAACTGAAAAAACAGACGTATCCCGGAACTCCAAGGTTCGAATTCAATAAAGGTATCACAGAAGGATCTTACACTGGAATGCAAATGCCTATCCATCACATCCGATACCGCACAAACTGCTGCTGAGATCATTCACCAACTTCATAGCAATCTGGGAAAGTAGGAGGCTCTCTAAGATGCAAGGTACTGTAGATCTTCAATGTAGAGCTTGTTACTTAGTACAACCAAATGTTATTAAGTCCTTAGAGCATGATGCACAGCTTCACAGGATTGTTTTTTTTTGCTAGTTGCCACAATACAGTAGTAGTTTGAATTAGGAGATCAACATGGATGAAGACCTTCAAAGCCCTTTAACCATGATGGCAGATTCTGTTGCAGCGCAGAGTGAGGTGTTCTCGTTGACAAGACTTGCTGAGTTTTAAGGAGGGGAGCGAGAGCGAACAGAACAAATGCCGTAACTCCACAGACAGCCAGCATGGACTGGATAAGACCAGGCACTCCCACTGCTTCAAGATGTTTGTTTTTTTTTGGCAGAATTCTGCTTCACTACGAACCTGCCAAACTTATTCACCAGTAATGGCTTCTCATCCCACAGTACTATAGCAACTCTTAAAAAATAGTGGGAAATGTGTTCTCCTAGCAACCCCGATCCAGCTCCTACATAACAATTACAGTGCAAAATTAAACACAGATAGATACTGGCACAGGTGTGAGGTAATGCCCCAAATCTAACTGCTGTGAAAAACTGATAACACTACCAGTTATATATTGTGACCTTTATTTTACTCAAATTTAGAGTATTCTAATATTTCAGTATTCCACTTTTAAGATGGACTTTTGGTGCCATGTTTCTCCAAGGGAGGAATATAGAATTTTCAACAAAAAAAGTTTCATTAACTCTGGAAAAATCCTACAACCTACCAAGGGATTGCAGTATGCGACTTGAACGAATCCAAAGAAAATTTTGAAAACTTGGGAGATGATTAAAGTTGGAGTGGAGGCTTAACTTTAAACTGTTCCCAAAGTGCTCTTCAACACGATATATTAGTGTTGGCCTTCTTTGAGTTCTACATATAGAAAGAGTTCTTCACTAAATATTTTAGTTTGCCAAGACAACTGGCTGAAATGGCTGGTTAGGATACTGCATGGTATTCAAGTTGAAGTCAAGTCCTTCCACAAACGGGGCTTTCTCGCCCAGGTTGTTGTTATTGTAGATTGGTGGCACCTCAAAGGCATTAGGGAATGGCGCCGGGCCAGATGATGACTGATTTTCATTCCCGAAGTACAAGCTCAGGGAACCGGGGTACACAAACTCCTTGGCATTGGGAGAAAGGGAGGATGGTGGAATCTGGTTGCTGCTGAGGACTAGCGAATGCATTGATGTAGACAAACCTTTCTGCTTAATCAAGCCATTGGTCGGAGAGCGAGCCATTCTGCGGCCTCCAGTTTTCATCTTGGTGGACCCAAATTTGGTGGCAGCAAAGGCTGCAGTGGTAAATGTGATTGGCTGAGTAGACCTCGGGATGAAGGTGGGGCTCACTGAATTTCCAAAGGATGGTGACGGAGAATTAGACAAAGAGTTGCCCTGGTCAGTGATGGGTGTGAAGACCTGGGCCTCTGGGTTAAAGCTGCTCTTTATCTCCTTGTCCAATTCTGCACTCTCATTGTCGTCCATGTAGAGGACCTTCACAGCCCCTTTCTCACCAATCTGATAGGACACCTCAAACGGATCAATCCAGAGGCTCAATTCTTGCGGAACATTGGCCCGAATATCTTCTATATCTAAACCACTCCTCCTTGCAGCTTGCTCTATGATGGGGTCCACAGTTTCTCCGATATGGACACACCTGTACCCAGATCCTTTCAGGGGCTTTTCTAGGTACCAATGGCCCTCATATTTCTGTTTCAGCAACCGCTCCAGCTCCTCGCCGAAGAGGTCTGCACGTCGCCGTGGTAATTTGTTGTACAGATAGGAGATTATGAAATTTAAAGCCACTTTGATCTCCAAATGCATGCTGGATATGGTGACTGGGGCAAGGCAGTGTAGAAAGAGCTTCAGATCTTCAAACAATTCCTTAAAAAGGAGAAATGGAAAAGTTAGTTTACACATACATTTTCTGAGTGCAACTATAAAATACATTTAAAACAATTATTGGGGCATAAATTCAAACATTATTTCGAGTTTCAGTCATAACACCTAAAGGGAGCAAAAGTGAAGAGATAACCTGCATTGAGGGGTAGTCAGAAATAAATTAAGCTACTTTAGCTGCTAAATTACTCAAAAAGTGACAAAGTCTAGGAAGCAAAGTTAACCTGGCTTTGTCACTGCAGCCATGCATCGCTTTCCTAAAAATGACAAAATAAAAGGAATTTAAAAACCATCGACGATCCCCTAATATACTACAGGAAAAGCTTCACTTCAGCAATTATGTGTTCAAAAGTTTTGACGGGAATAAACTAAATTCATTCTAGTAGCAAAGTACCATCAGAAGGCAGATTTAAAATCCTCAGACAATGAACTTAAAAAATATATTTTTTCTGGTATAATCTGGGACCCACTGCCAAATAGGTTAAAAGCTTGAACAACAAAAAAAAAGGTTCTGGTAAAAGGGCAGGGGAGTGGGAGTAATTGAAGAGAACATGCAGAGAGCTGGCAGTCACAATTGGCAGGCTATACTCCTGTGCTGTACCATAATGGAATTCCATTTCTGAATCTGCACAATATTTTCACCACACTAATCCCCAGTTTCCCCAGTAACAGGCTTGTAGGCTTGCCAGTACTTCACCTCTCTATACATATCAAAGTGTTCTTTCTAGAAATAGTCTCAGTTTGAATATACAAGTTATACTGCTAACCAGTAAAATTCAGAATGTGCAAATATACATACTTGTGTGATTACCCTCAGCAATCCCTGTAACTCTGTCTACTTACGAGGTGGTAAGATCAACACCTACAAAATACACCATGGCTTCGCTTCTTGTCTGGCAATGTCTCCCAAATCCAGGGCCTTTGCCACTGGGAAGAAAGATAACAGGTGCACGGAAATGCTACCACTTGCAGTATCCAAATCCCGCACTATCCCAAATATTCCTTCAGCTTTGGAATAGGCCACCAAAACAAACCATGGGAGTGCCTCTGCAGCGCTTAAAGCAGCAGTCACAAGCTCAGGGAAAAGGATGGCCAATAAACACTGGTCTTGCCAGCACCCACACTCTGAAAAATGAAATAAAAGAAATTACACTCTCTTTGGCTGAATTTCAGAAGAACCTAGCAGAAGGCGCCACTGTACGTGGTTAACACAACGCTATCACACCTCAGGTCAGAGCTCAAAGTTCAATTCCGGCATTGCAAGGTTCAAAGATTCATTTTGCCAAAGTATGCATGTACAATACTACTGATGTTCACCTTCTTCAGATAGCCATGAAATACAGGAAGACCATGGGAGTTGTTGAAAAAGCATTAACCTCTCCCGCCCTCCCTCAATGGTACAAAAAGAGCAATAGCATCAAATCCCCACCACCTCCTCACAGAAAAACAACAACAATAGCATCAAATCCCCAACCCCCTTCCCTGCAGAAAAGAGCAGAGCTCTTCTGTGACCTTGTGGGTATCCTCCAGGTGCTCTGGTTTCCTCCGATAGTCCAGACATATTGGTTAGTAGGTTAACTGGTTAATTGTACACTGCCCTGTGTTTAGGGCAGCGTTAAATAAGTGGGTTGCCAGGCAGCATGGCGTGGCTTGATGTGCTGGAAGGGATTGTTCCAGGCTGGAAAGGCTTGTTCTGCACTATATCTCAAATAAGTGTAAAAAGCTGGGTGCTTTGATTATAGGGAAGCAAAATGTGTCCAGAGGCACTAAAAAACTTATACCATCATACATTAGTAAATAAACATCCCAAGGATTACAACTCAAGCTCCAATCTGATAATGACATGCTACATGTAAAATCTACCGACAGTCACTGGATGCCAGTGGATGCTAGATCACTTTCCCCATTCACCATTGGGTGCCCCAGACAGAGTAGATGGGAGAAGGATGTTTCCCATGGCGGGAGAGTCTAGGACAAGAGGGCACAGCCTCAGGATAGAGGGGCACCCTTTCAAAACAGAGATGCAGAGAAATTTCTTTAGCCAAGGGGTGGTGAATTTGTGGAATTTGTTGCTACATGCAGCTGTGGAGGCCAGGTCGTTGGGTGTACTTAAGGCAGAGATTGATAGGTTCTCGATTGGACATGGCATCAAAAGTTACGGGGAGAAGGCTGGGAACTAGGGTTGAGGAGGAGGCAAAAAAAAAAGGATCAGCCATGATTGAATGGCAGAGCAGACTCAATGAGACAGGTGGCCTAATTCCGCTCGTATCTCAAATGGCTGAGTTTCACATAACCACTATCACGAGGAGAGCTTCTGCCTCATCTGCTTGCATCTACATACATCCAGTTAACGTGTTCTTTAGCAGGAGCACCCAATTCCATTAAACACTGTTTCTTTGCCAAGAAATACAATCAGTCCCCAAATCAGAATTTATTTATTTATAAAAGGTCAGACCAAGGAAACTAGGCACTGCAGTTGATTTTGATCAGAGGTTCCTGGTACTAGACAAAGAGCTGGTAACAAATCATCTGACAGTGTTCAAAAAATAGAACATGGAATGACTGGTTGCCCAGGACACTGGATTGTGTTACAGAGCCTTTGAAATCAATGACTAGAACTTGGAAACAGAGAAAATAGGGAATCTTGCTGTGGAGTTGTGTTTTGGATTGTAAATGCCACCTTAAGAGCACACGAAACAGACCAGCAGCTCAAATTTTAAATCTATGATAATAATGACTCTTTTTATATCTCATTTATTGGAGCAGTCAGCTGTGAATGTATGGCAACATTACCAAATGTTTTAATATGCTTGAGATGTCACTGCTGCATGACAGAGCAGCCTCCGTGGACACTAAACAGAAGCACACACTTTCCTAAAGCCAAGGCTATTCCAGGCAACCAGCGGCAAATCATAGAACTGGACAAAGGAAGAGTCCTTCAGGTAGAGCCCTGTAGCATCAGCAATACAAGACAGCACAAAGTTCAATAGCTCAAACTTATTAGCACAACAAAACAAGCTACCGTTACAACAAATAGTGGACAAATCGCAACAAAGGAACTTCAAAAATCAGTTTTTACGTATTGCATGGAATGAAGTGCTCTATAAAACAATAGCAGGGCCAGTATTTTTGTTTGTAAATTGACAGTGAAGGACAGAGCAAATCTGAAAGACCTGTCAACTTCACATGTCATGACTATCTAACAATAAAAATGCAACTGATTATACAATGGTGATTCAAGAACCAGGAATAAAAATATACTGGCAGAATTCTACAAGGTAGGAGAGGTGGAGCTAAGTAGTTATGGCACCCAACAGTGACTCCTTTGTTTGCACCTTCAAAAACAGTCCTATTTCCATCTTTAATATCTCTATTTTTCCTTTTCAGGGTTCTTTTGAAGACCCTGACCTGGAGTTACACGCTGACTATGGATCTTTGCAGGAATGGGACCCACTGCAGGGGTTCCACAATCGGCTGCTATTCAGCATGCCAAAGACTCGGTCTAAGATTTCGGCACAGTTTCAGAAGCCTAAGATCGAGTAACTGGAGATGGGTGAATCGAGGGTCGGTGTCGCCACAGGAGATCCGTGTGTCATTGGGGGAGTTGGAACATCTGCTATGTGCCCAGGATCCTTGCGATCTCCAGGCACAGAGCTTGAGAAAAGCGACATAACGGACTTTTAATATCATAAACCAGCGAGTTGTTTGTTATCTCTCCTGCTTGTTGGCAAATGGAACGGAGTCACCTCTTTCTCCCTTATTAGGGGAGAGAGCCTGAAGCACGTCGAATTATCGGGTGAACAACGTAGTCTTTGGGGTAACTGCAAGTCTGTGTCTTTGCTATTGCTTTGCTCACACTGAGTGCCAGTAGCGGGTGCACTTTATTTTTGCCGGTGGGGGGAGGGGTATTGTTGCTTGCTGCCGCTTACGCGCGGGAGGGAGAGGAGCTGGGGGGGCACTTTGGGGTTCTAACATTTAACTGTCATTCATTCTTTGGGGCGCTCCTCTGTTTTCGTAGATGGTTGGGAAGAAAAAGCATTTCAGGATGTATATTGTATACATTTCTCTGACATTAAATATACTTTTGAATACAGAGTCAATGCAAGTACAGTGGATTCTGGTTAACTGGCCCATTGGTTAACTGGGACGATGCTTATTTGGGACAACTTTTAAAGAAAAGAAAAACTAAATAGGAAAAATAGTCCAGATTCCCTTAATCTATTTGGGACACTGCCACTTAATTGGGACAGGAGACTGTTGCTGAACAATTTCTAACTAGCATCAGTCTTACGCAGTACACTGTGCTTAAAAGGGAACAGTTTTTAAATAGCATCAGTTGTGTATGCTTTATGTTCAAAAAGCAGTGATTTCTGTCAGAGTTGGCTAGAAATAAGCAGCAAGACAATTCAGAACTGTTTTGCTCTCTACGGTTTCAAGCATTCAGGTTTGGAAGGTCAGAAACAACCAGAAGTGAAAAAGAATCAATTTTACTATTTCAAGTTAGGAACTACAAAGAATTTGAAGGTACTGACAATCATTTTGAATACAGACATCCCACCTCTCCCGGGAGTCTTCCGCAAATTGATGGTGCTACCTCCTTGAAATGAGTTTTTGCAGGGTGGGATGCCCGTGAAAGTTACAATGAAAGTGAAGATTTGGAGAACATAATCCTCAAAAGCATTGCACACAGTCCATGATCTGCACTAGGTTCTTGGACTGATTTTGTTCATTTACAGTCTATCAAAAGAATAAGACAGCATACACTGAATAAATTCCTGTCCACAACTATTAGGAACTAAGACAGCTTTTTAGTACAGTAGCAGATTTCAAAGTGTTACAATTTGTTCTGTATTTCATTTAAAAACATAATTTGTTACTCAGATAAACAGTACTGTGTTCTTTATACCTTTTAAATTATTTCCATAAAACTTCAGCTAATTGGGGCAGCTGCTTAACTGGGCCAAAATGTACAGATCCCAAAGTGTCCCAATTAACCAGAATCCACTGTATTTTCAGAAGTTGAATGTAATTTGAACACAACACCATTAACTTTGAAGGTTCATTTGTGGCAGTCATTTACTACGTATCCGTGGGATGGTGCACCACTCCAATGTACCATCCTATAGAACAACACAATTAGACGGCACCTTACTTTAACCATTACTAACATTCTCACAATTCAAATCTTAGATAATTTGATATATTTAAATGCCTTGAGTATCTAAACCAGGGATTGCCAACTTTTTTTTAAAAAATGCCATGGACCACTAATATTCATTAACATTTTGTTTGTGGACCACAGGTTGGGAATAAATGATCTAAACCAAGCTCTACAGCTTCACTTTCATTGAATATTTTTGCTTTTATTAGCATTTAAATTAATTAGTATTAACTAAAATTCAGCAATATCCCAGCATAATGCTAATTTAACTCAAATTTGAACTGTGCAAACTATTCGAACTATTTCAAGACCCAAAATGTCAACCATCCGTTTACTTCTACAGATAGTGTTCTATCCGTTTGTTATACATTAACGAATTTCTCTCCTTCCACTGGTGATACCCGACCCACTGAGCATTTCTCCTATTTTCTGTTTTCACTTCATTGCATATTGAGCATTTCATAGAATATTTATTAGTGTGCCAGCAAGAACAGAAGGTTGAAGTTACCCAGCATAGCCAAGATGAAAACAACAAAACCCACTGCCTGTCACTCTAGGCAGTGATCATTATTATTTAAGTACAGAGTGGGCTGCCTCAGTATTCAGGTTGAGCATTTCAAAAAGCCAATTTTCTCAAAATCAATTGAAACTGAGAAATCACAAGCCACTTTTGGTGTAACCCAAAGGAGGATACACATTTTACTGAAGTAATTTCCACCATCAACTCTCTACATGAATTCGGAGAATAAATCGATGCAGCAACAGCATCCTGTACACCACTGCTGCCACTGGAGGAAGGTGCCTGCATGTGGCAGTCTCTTCTCTTCACCCCCCTCCACCCCAAATTTGCTTGATGCTCCCAAAGGAAGGTCCCTCCCTGCATCTGAATGATCTCCCTCTCAATGGTGCTGGAGCCCTGGGTCTTGAGCAAGGTTTAATCAAGGCTATTTTTGGATTGGACTCTGTAGTTCACATTGTGATATGTTTCTGGTTCCTGGTTGGTTGCTCCTTTTTTTGTTGCTATTTTGGGCAAATTGACAAAGTGGCTGTGGGAAGACAGAATCTCAGGGTTGTGTACTGTATACGTACTTTGAGCCACTGGTTTGCGATTCTACCAGTTTTTTGTTTGGGTTGTTAAAGGCAAAATTGTGCATAACGTGGCAATTAGACTCAACGGACAACACGATCAAATATGGTTGTTTGTCTGAACTGTGATCAAAAATGAAAATTTAACTACTTAATTTCCACCTTTTGAAAGGGGTGACTTGAGTTGGAATTTCCTTTATCAGAACCTGGAATCCTTAGCACAGCCCTCAGTAGATCCTAAATGCAAAGCCCAACACAGCAAGTAACAGAAGGTAGCTGGATGGTAAGGGAGTAACAGGATAGGCCAACCCAATACATAACAGTCACTAACATATGTTTCCCAGTAGGGTTCACAGGATGCTCATCAGGAGTAGAAGCCCTACCTGACTGGGTTGAAACAGCAGAACAATGTCAACACAAATTCTATCGACATTTGAGTACGATCAGTAATCAAATTAGATCACAAACAAGAGGAAATCTGCAGATGCTGGAAATCCAAGCAACACACGCAAAATGCTGGAGGAACTCAGCAAGCCAAACAACTACTATGGAAAACAGTACAAATGACATTTCGGGACAAGACCCTTCAGCAGGACTGGAGAAAAAAAATGACTCAGAGTTACAAGGTGGAGGGAAGAATTTCTCTTCTGTTTTGCACACGTCTGCCCTCACCCCACCAGGGACAGGATTTGTCTTGTCCTCACCTACCACCCCATCAGCCTCCACGTCCAGTACATAATTTTCCACCTGTCCCTCCCCACTAATCTCCCTCCTGGCACTTATCCTTGTAAGCTGAACAAGTGCTACACCTGCCCCTACACCACCTCCCTCACTACCAATCAGGGCCGCAAACAGTCCTTCCAGGTGAGGTGACACTTCACCTGAGAGTCTGTTGGGGTCATCTACTCTATCTGGTGCTCCTGATGTGGCATCCTGTGTACTGGTGAGACCTGATGTAGATTGGGAGACCACTTTGTCAAGGACCTATGCACCGTCCGCCAGAAAAAGTGGATCTCCCAGTGGCCAACCATTTTAGTTCCACTTCCCATTCTGACATGTCAGTCCACGGCCTCCTCTAATGTCGCGATTAGGCCACACTCAGGTTGGAGGAGTAACACTTTATATTCCATCTTGGTAGCCTGATGGCATGAACATCTATTTCTTGAGCTTCCAGCAATGCCCAACCCCACCTTTACCATTCTCTTTTCCCTCTCACCTCATCTCCTTACCTGCCCATCACCTCCTTCTGGTGCCCGCCTTTTCTTTCTTCCATAACCTTCTGTCTTCTATCAGATTCCTCCTTCTCCAGCCCTATATCTCTTTCACCAATCAACTTCCCAGCTCTTTACTTCATCCCACCCCCTCCCAGTTTCACCTTGTGTTTCTTCCTCCCCTCTCCCTACCTTCTAACTCTGACTCTTCATCGTTTTTTCCTCCAGTCCTGATGAAGGTTCTTGGCCTGAAACGTCGACTGTACTCTTTTCCATAGATGCTGCCTGGCCTGCTGAGTTCCTCCAGCATTTTGTGTGTCAAACTAGTTGGTTTAGTTTAGCCACATTTTCTTCCAACTGAAGAACAGTACTGGCCCTGTCAGAATTAAGCAGATCCAGCACCCTGCTGAGCTCCAATTTACTGTCAAATTTCTCCCTTAGGACAGTGAAGGCTACTCCTTGTGCTTGGGTACAGAAGGTTTCAAGTATCTTTTTCTGCAATGCCATCCTGTCCCGTTTTCTCTCTCCATGTGTCTGTCAGAAGGTTGACAATAAACTATTCTCATTACTCTGCCAAGCATTTGCAAAAGCTGCATGTGGGTGACCCAGATTACATCACCTGCTATTTTCTCTTCCTGTAACAACTTCAGCTTTTACAAAGATAGAAAGTTGATCAGCTGAGAAACTTGGAAGTGCAAATTCACAGCCCATTAACAAGCAATGCAGAGGTGCAGCTTCAGATTAACTCTTCAATTCTAGTGCAGCATCAGAGGAAATGCTCATGTTTTGCAACAAGACAAAATCACTGATATAAAAACCGAAAGAAAAATGGGTAATCTTTCACCTCGTGATGATCTATTACATCTTGCTTAATTGCATAAGAATTGAGGCTTAAAACACACAGATAGAAACACATTGAACATACGACTAAAGGGTACAGAAAGGCCATTGCTGTAAACTGGAATCACTATTTGTAACACTAGTATCCAAATGGTAGACCAGTAACAAAAGTACTTCACTTGCAGAGTAAAATCTTGTCAATGGCTGCAAGAGTCCAAAATTTTAAAGCCCACCTGCCAACTTCAACAAATTCTCCCCCACCACTTCCCCAATAAGCCCCAAATTCCTCAAAATTCACTTCATAGCTTTCTGCAGATGCTGTGCTGAAAATGATACACAATTCCTAGAATGTCCCAGCCTGTACATCACCAGGACATCAACAAGAGTAGTGTGGTCCGGAGAAAAGGCTTTTAGTCCTGGTGACTAAGCGTTTGAGAAAAAAAGGGGGTGGGGAGAGTAGAAAACAATTCCACTTTCCACACCACTTCTCTCACTAGATAAATGCTGTCCTCATTTTCAGAATCTGATTACAGTACGTCACTCTGACACAGCAAATGGACACCTATGCTTACTGAATTACACTAGCTCCTGAAATGGTAAATACTTCAAACTTAAATATTTGCCTTGCTTTTTCAGTGCTTCCAGCTCAATCTCTAAGATTATTTTCACTAATACAACCCACAAATTTGTGCATCTCCAATTTAGCATCTTACAGCCTGATCCAGCCATCTGGCCTCAGAAAATAGTATTCACCCACTAAGCTTCAAGATTTTCTTCAAAGCTTTACTGCTGTGCCCTAGGCCTCTAATCATCAGCTCAAGTATCTCCTTATGCAGTTATATGTCAAATTTTGCTGTGAAATGCCTTGGGGTATTTTGGCAAATTAAGGAGTTCGGATACGTGGCACGGTGGGGGTAGTTGGGTAGAGATCTAAGAGGCAAGAGATAATTTTATCAGACTTATGAAACTATGTTCCTCAATAAGAACTTGCATACTTTAAAATCATTTTGTATGACTTCTCCATGGCTCCTCTATTTCATTCTCACTCAGTCTAATGCCATTTAACCTGGAGCTGTGCTAGTCTAAACGTATATTACATTTCATCTGGAAAATATACGTACCTACATTCTTACCTCTTTCACAGAAATATAAATTCTATGAATAGCTTAGGCAGCAATATCTTCAATAATCTGAATGACCACCACCCCCCATGAGCAAACTCAGTACTTAAATTGCCACCAGCCACCATATGTACCTTCAACACAAGAATACGCTCCAAAACAGCACAACTAACCAAGTCCCACATACAAACAGGTGACCTCAGCTTCATAAATCCACCAGACCAAAGCAATTTATCTCAAGCCATTCAATGACTTGAGCTACTCAGTTGCATGGGGTAGAAAATAACAAAGATTCTTAACTGATCTATTTTAATTGTATTTTTATTTTGAAATTATGTAGCCCATTTCCACCTTTCCAGTTTCCCCTCAATAGCCCTCAAGGGAATACTCCTTTAGAACTTACCTTGCTTAATGTATAGAAGTTCACCCATTTCTTCCAATGTTCAAACAAGCACAGGCCAAACAGCTCAACCTGTCCTAAACAATCCCTTTAACCCCAGAATCAAACAAATGAACAAGTCTTAATTACCCCTAATGCCAACAAGGAAATATCTATATGCATGACACAATATGGACTCAGTTGTAATGAAACCTTCCTACTTTTATGAACTACCCTTTACGCCACATTGATCAACATTCCATAGAGTTCCACACAATATTCTGCTTTCTTATCTTCCCAGCAGACCGGATAGTGTCAGGTGTTCAGGGTCAGATATGTATCCACACAGCTTTGTAGGCCAAATCTGCTTCAACTTGTTTTCTCCTTTTATCTTTGCACTGTCAGCAAACTTGATAACAATGGCTTCACCCAAGCCACATCCCACTCATTATAATTTAGTCATCTGGAAAAGAACTTGTTTACCCAACATAATTTCTCACAGAATATATTAGCCCCAACATCATGATCCATTAGCCCACCCAATAATCTTGTGAAATCCATTCAGGTGCCCATGATTCATCCTCAAAGCTGTAAAGTTGATTCACTTTTCATAAAACCATATCAACACTGCTTGATTGTATGAGGATTTTTAAAATATCTTGATACTACTCCCTCAATAATTAATTCATATTCTAAATTCCTTTCTCAGAGAGGCATGACATCTGTCATTTCTAATGTGGGACCTTTTAAGAATGAAGTTAAGGAAGATCTTGACATTGCATCCCCATTAGTAGCCCTGTTTTCCAAATGCTAGGGTGCATTGCATTGGATCCAGAGAATGTGTCAGCTATTAATCTTATTTTAGTTTCTTTGCTTCTTTTCTATAGTAACTTTGGTTTGAATACTTCCCTCTACCTTGCTGTGGATTTTTTTTTACTGAAATGTACCAAATGTGTCTCTGCAGTGTCCTTGCTTCCTATTATTAATTCTGCAGTCTCATCGTCCCAGGGATCAACATTTACACAAGCTATTTACTCTTTCATACATTAGAATCTGCTTTTATTTTGCTGGCTAGCTAATCCTCCATCCATTTCTCTTGTTTTTGATTTGATCACTTCTTCAGACCTTTTTCATTATACTTTTACTTTTAACTTTAGTTAACTGAAGATGGATCATTTTTTGCCTCTATTCCTCAAGGAAATATCCTTGTCGAGAATCCAAAATGTCTATCATTTTTCATCTATTAGCTCACCTTATCTAGTTGTCCAACCCACTTCAGCCATTTCAGTCTTCAAACCTTAGAAACTACCTTTAAGGCATTAATTTCCAACTGCCACTTCCCAAACAATGTGAAATTCTACAAATACTTTCCCAAGGATCTTCATTACAAATTCATTAATACACAAACATATTTAACAGTCTATTCCATGGTTTATGTCACATTTTATAAAAACTCAAAAAAACTGACCTCATCCTTAGATCAATTTTTGCCAATTTCCTTAACTCATACTCCACCTTACATTATAACTAATGCTTGTAGACTGTTCCTACCAATTACCCCTCCCCCATCATCTCCACTGACTGATTCTAAATGTTGATTTTGAAAAGTCATTTCTCACTACAAAACCGATCTTAGCTTCTGATACAACTACCTCATGTATTTTGAAATGTCAGGCAAACCAACATATTCAGCTCCCAAAGCTGGCCACCTTGCCATCACATTTCAGTAACAGCAGTTTTATTGATTCCATTAGTGCCATCAATTAATTTAACTTGTTACAAAACGTGTGCATTTTTGAGCTTATAATGTATTTTTTTGGACTCTTCGGTTTATGACGTGTTCTAGTTCCGGCTGCTCCTTTTTGTTACTACTTTTGGGCAACTTTTGAATCGGGGTGGCCTGCTGGTAATGAACACCGAGCTGAACTGTACTGAAAAATGCGTTTTGATTTTTATTCTGTGATTTTGCTCGATTTTTTGCTCCAATTTGTGCAATTATTTTTGTGCGGGGAGGGGGAGAGAGGAAGATTTGATATTTTTCTTTGAATGGGTTGGTTCCGTGGTTGTTCTTTGTTTCATGACCATCTGTGGGAAGATGAATTTCAGGATTGTATACTGCATACATACTTGATAATAAATGTACTTTAAACTTGGATTTTTCGCTATTCCCCCCAGACTTTATTTGCAGGTGCACTCAAGTTTGTAGACATCACCTCCTGTTAACACTCCACTATCATAACCCATTTTAGTACCCTCATTATTCCCTTTGCCCTTTGTCTAAAATACTCCCTCAATTGAACCATTCCTCTCAAACCCCACCCAACCTATCAATTTAAAACCTTATCTATAGATCTAATTATTCAGTTCACCAGGTCATTACTCCTGCAAAATTCAAGCCCCCACTGTCCTAGTACCATAACTCCTTTTGCAGTACTGGGGGCAAAGCAGTACGAATTACCAGAGATCTCAGAATTAAGGCAGACATTCAATACACTAATCTTTTATCAATCTAAGAAAATTTTGGACAGGGCTCCAGGATGATCACCTTTGAGATTTTGCTTTATTCCCTTGGATTCCAGTGTTCGTACTTAATTAATGAACAGTGTTCATTAAAGGGATTGCGCACCACAATTAATATTTTTCCCCATGTACCTCGTTCTTCTGCAGCTCAACGTCTCTAAACTAGGCAACAAAGCATTTGGGATTCATGCCCCTTTATGCAGACAGTTACCTATGCCACCCACTTCCCTCACCCCTGCCAATTATATTGCCCTCTATTATTACTGGAAAGCTAGTGAGGACTGCCAATATTCAATCAAGTAACTTGCTGGGGCAGGAAAACCTCTGGTTGAAGGGCAGCCTACCCTCACTGCCTTATCTCACATTAGCATGGACACAGAATGAGGTATTGAAAGTACTTATGAAATTGGAGGAATCAAGCAAAACTGCCTTGCAAAAGAAAATTAATGCACTAATCATAGGCAATGATTGATTCTTTTCAGAAAGTCAGACCAAGGAAATGCAATAAACTCAAATAATTATATAGAGTATTAATGCATTTTTTTTAGAAATAAAATCTGTTCTCAGATAATGCACCTCCAGATTGGGATTTTGCTTGCAAAAAATGCTAGAAATCCATATAAAATGTACAGGCCAATGTTTAGATTTATAATATTCCAAATGTACATAGTTGGGCAAAACAAAACAGCTTCTGTCAATGTACTCTGAAATCATTTAATTTCATTGATCTACTATGAAAAATTATAGCGAGAGGCTTTCCCAAAAAACTGAATATACTCAGTTAATACATTACCCAAGATGAGCTATGGTACATTGCAAATTGAACAATTAAGAACATTTTCATGGCAAACTCCATCCAGAATTATGTTTAAAGAAATCACAGCATAAGTTTGGCTATGAAAATATGTTTGCCCGTTGAGCATCAGGTGATTAGCAACCATATGGCTATTGAACAGCCACTGCTGCATTGTCAATACACCATTTTGTATCAGCGAATGGGATCATCACCACAGCAAACTGATTACTGACTGGACACAATACTGTGACACGAGAAGCAAACGCATTCAGAAATATAACAGGCTAACTAAAAATATGACAGGAAATGATTCTAAAGGATTTGGGTTGTTTATAAGTAGAAGAGTTACCTGCTGGAATTAGGGGCCATAATCTGACTAAGGGATTTAGATATATAATCATAAGAGCACTGCTAGGTCACTTTATACCCATTGTTCAAACACCACAATTACCGAGTTATCAGCTTACAACATGCAATTACAATTTCAGTGGTCTCTATTATTCTGCATTAAGACCTTTTCTGTGCCAGCTAGCATACAAACAGACACCGGCTGCCAGTGTTCTGGCTGTGACGCCACAGTCACGAGTGGAGTTACAATGTCATGAATGAAGGTTCCACCAGTAGACAATGTCAGTAAGTGAAACGCTATTTTGTGTTATAACAGTGTTAAATGC